>NC_044017.1:26991637-27603624 GCF_900496995.4 Aquila chrysaetos chrysaetos | reverse complement strand
ATTATCCAAATTTCTATCAAAACTTTCTCTACTGTCATTCCAAGTGTTCATGCCATTTTTCTCAGCAGATTCTATTTCATTTCTCAGTAATGTTGCTATTCTTGCCTCCTGTTTTTTCCTTATCTTTGCCTTATATCCTGACTAAATCATCATGCTCTGTATTGATTCAGTAAAGTGCACTGTTCCACTCATTTCATATTGTACATATAAGTGAAAATCAACAAAAATGTTTGTGGGAAGTGAGGAGGACTGACAAATATGTCATTCTCGATTCACAAGTTTTACACTGATTAATCGGTGAGCACTCAACAATATGAGTAATGATTGCTGGTTTCACAACTGTCCGTAGGTGCCTGACCGAATAGGATTTTGATGCCTGAGTCCCTAGTGAAATCAATGGAAATTAGAACTGTGGTCCCTAAATAGCTTTGTATTCCTGTCGCCTGTAATAACTACCAATAGGACAGATATAGCTTGCTCAGTGATGTTTAAATATGTGTGAAGAAAACATAGCAGCTTATAAATTTACAATGAGTTATGAAATGAGAAAGATTTTTAAGAGCCTGATCCTTCAAATTCTTATCCTTATTCTAGTCTGTAATAATAGGTAAGTAGACAATTTAATTGATTTTGATCACATTCTGATTCTTTCTTACTGTGTTTTGGGCTCTTCATGTAGAGTACATCTTTCCAGGAAGATCTTTGCCAGTGGCTGCACCATAATGATGAACCAAAAGTCCCATCATCACAAGACCCAGAAGTCCTGCAATCTACAGTTCCTATGGGGAAATGCAGAGCTTCAGTGGGTGCAAGGATTAACATGATGCTGACCTGAAAGAAAATGTTCTGTGTACATTCCCTAAAGGAAAAAAAGAAAAAAATAAAAGGGTGGTAATCTGACATTTACCCATGAAAAATGTCAATATCAAGGAAAACACACATTCCACATTCATCAGGTTTTGATGCAAATTTATCAAAAAGCTCCACTCAAAATCACAATATACTATAAAGTCTTTAAAAGGAAAGAGTAAAAATTCCAATTGGATAGTTCTTTCAAAAGAAAATAAAAACAGTAAATATATATGTATAGAACCAGAGCAATGTTTTACTATGTCAAGTGATAAAATGGATTGTTATCCAAACAGTTTTGGTTTTCTCATCCAACTTTAACTTCATGTCTATTTTTCATCTGTCAAATTAATGTGCAAGAATTGCCCACCCCCCACATTTTTCACTAAGTATTGATGGCATATTACCTGTATGTTTTTTATCCTTGGGATAAGAAGTAATTGTAGTTTTTAGTTGGGGGGGGGGGGGGGAGTTACTTATTGGTTTTGAGTATCTTTTATAGTTGCATTTAGTTTTGTTCAGTACAGTGCTGCATATCATTTCACGTCTTGAACATCTGCAGCATATTTGATCTGGGGGAGTAAATCAACAACCATAAGATGTATGCTCCTGATGCAGCAACATAGATATATTACTGGCTATTAAATGTAAGCATTTATCCCCATAGTTACTGCTGCACGGCATCTTACTTTCCACAGCTATTTATAATTCTATGTAAAAGGTCTCTTAGAAAAAAAAAAAGAAAGTGGTACCTGTTTATAACTATTGATTTTTTAAGTGGACATCACTATACTACCCTATTCTGAGGTATGGCAGATACTTTCTTAGCAGAAAATATTTTCCAATCCTTTCTTATCGAGCTTCATCAACAAAAAAGATATTTTAGGTTGAATATTCCGTTTGTTTGTGTTATGCACAGTCATTAAGACCTGTGAAAAGTTAGTTTAAAAAGATATGAAACGATAATAGGTTGCCCAGAGAGGTGGTAGATGCCCCAGCCCTGGAAACATTTAAGGCCAGGTTGGACGGGGCTCTGAGCAACCTGATCTAGTGGAAGATGTCCCTGCTCATTGCAGGAGAGTTGGACTGATGACCTTTAAAGGTCCCTTCCAACCCAAACCATTCTATGATTCTATGAATATTTTATACCTAGACAGAGAAGATGTTAGAAGCTACACCAATTGCAAGGCAATAGGAGGCCCAAAGCATTGCTTCTCTATTGTGCTTTGTTCCCATAAAACTCACATAATTATGGAGTAAGACAGCTCCAACTCCAGTAAATGATCCAAGTGGTTATTTAGTTAATAGGGCAATATCAGGAAAGGAAATAATCTTTCAGAAGCAGCTTCTGCCTGTGCCAGTGCCAGGGCTAAAGCATGGACTTAGTTTATGTTTTCTCCCTCCGGATCTACTGGCAGCTGTTTCAACCTTTGCAGAAGTTAAAACAATAAGTACAACCTCAGTTATATTATGCATTGCTTCAAGAACTTTGTAGCAATGGAGCATCTTTGTGTGCTGGCTTCCTGCCTCCAAAACCAGTGGCCCACTTTTTAAGTGGTCCTCAGTCTAATACCCTCTTCTGAAGTATGATGGATATTTCCTTAGCAGAAAATATTTTATGTTGGTCTAATAATTCTGCAGTAGTCCCTAAAAGCTTCGTTTCAGTTCATTTAATTCATTTTTGTTTGAGAGTTATGGTTGAAATACATAGGCTATAGCAGCTTAATAAGTTACGTTCACTGGCTGATCCTCAGTTACTGTCTTAACCCAGCCCACTGCGAGACAACACAATTTCTTGTGAACTTCAAAGGAAAAAGTTGCAGGTAATCTGCATTACTCGGCAACTGAGCCAGGCCAGGAGCAAGTGGTTGGGCTGTACCTTAGCCTGTTATCTCTTCTTTACTCAGTCGCGTGTGTTTGAGCCTTCTGTCAGTCCCTGGAAATGTTGAATACCCATCTAAAGTCCATGATTGTGATCATGAAAAATGTACTGAAAATATGTCAACTTTTCTAAGAAAGTGATGCCTGAAAATTATACAGTTAATTCTTTGATATTTCTTTCTCTCTTTTATTAATTCCACACTTCTTCACTTATTTCCTGGAACAATGCTGTTTTCTTCATTGACCTAAGAATTATAGAAGATTCAGAACATGAAGAGTTAACTCATTTCCTTAATATATTCCCTTCTCTTTTTTACCACCTCTCCTTACGGTCACTGGTCTTTATGTCAGCTCGTTTCTCTTATGCTATGCCTTTAATACACTTACCCTGCCACTTACATGACTGCTCATCTTCCTCTGTCACTTCTTCTAAGTCTAAAAACAGTCATGTGTGCCATCAGTGAAGCTCACATATTCATTTATCATTCAGAGGCAGGCTGTTATTTTTTTCTAAAATCTGATCCCTTAGCACTACAGCCAACCAGTGCTTGCAGTAATCATTTCCCACATTCTCCCCCTTAAAGAGGATTAATCCTATCTTTAATACTTCCTTTCCCTTCCTCTGATAAAATGTGGGGGAAAAGGCTGTTTGTGGTCAGCACTCCTCAGGCTGGCAACTCTGCAATCTAGTTCAATTCCTTTTTCCTTCATTTAAATGCACGGGTGCTGTATTGTGGTTAGGCTCTACAAGTAATCAGTCCCTTTTCAGCCACATATTGGGGGAAGGATATTTTTTGCTGGGACATTTAACTGGTACTGAAGAAGCAGGGGTTAAGTTGCTCGCTTTGTTGCAGATTTTTCTCTCTGACTGTGGACACTTCACCATTTCTCTGTATCTCAGTTCTAAGTCAGTAACATGGAAAAAAAAAATTTTCTGCTTTTCATCTATTGTCAAGATGTTCAGAGAAAGAAACACTTTCTCTCTAACACTTCTAATAAAATTAGACCTTACTATCAGTTAGGACTTGAGCACAAGTATTAAATATTAATTACAATTATCTGATTGTTTCTAAGGGAGAATAACAGCTGTGGTCTTTTCTGTAGAGTTTTCTTGAAGCATCTTTAATGAGTGGTATTCTTCCCTGGTTTTTGACACAGAAGATTTATATGAAGATACTTCTTTCATACAACGATCCTTACCCTTTTCCAAAAAAAGAAAGAAAAAAGTTTAAATAACCTTTTAAATGAAATATTGCAATAGTCCAGCATTTTAAGGATGAAAGTGCAGTTTTCTAAAAGGTCAGTTTGGTCCCTGAAAATGTTTTCGGTTTAGATAATACATTATGAACTCCTTGGAATCTAGTAGCAATTTTCAGCACCACTAACAATAGGAAGTAAATTCCAGTCATTCACAGTAAGATGGCAATGTGGTGACATTTGATGCTTGACTATGTGTGCTTTGAGTTACTGCAAGAAACTGCCTGCTGAGGAGAGAGAACCTTTCCCTAGTTAACTGGACGAATTTTAGATATAGGTGAAAAATAAAACCAGAACAGTTTATAAAGTGATTGCAAGTCATCAGCTGTGTGGCAGTTTCCCCCACCCTCATTTAGCAGATAAGAATTGAAATATATCAAATTAATAAATCCCAACGAAACCAATAATCTCACATTTTCTGTACAATTGTATTTGACAGCTGTTTTTATCTTTTACTTCCAGCGAGCCACTACCATTATGTTTTATTTTCCAGATGTATGTCCTTGCTCTCTTAAAACTACAGCAGTTCCACTACGCAGTAAAGCAATAAATTTATAGAACATTCTTCTGAAGTGCCTGCTTGTTTCGTAATTCCACTTCCATATCTTTAGTTGTTCTAAAATATATTGAACTGTCAATGTGGGGGTCAGGAGATTAGAACACTTTGTAGTTTCTCTGCCAATGCCTTTGTTTAACTCAGAAAATAAGCTACAGTACCAAGGGAGTGATGAAATCAAGGATACATAGAGTCACAAAGGCATAAAAATGTTGAACACTGTATACTGCAGACATTTCTGAAGAGGGAAAGTGGTATCTCCACATGTATTTACTTTGGGTACCCACCAGCAAACTGTCTTTATTAAAACTTGTAAAGAATACAAAACAGCACTCATGGGTTTTGCAATTAAAAAAAAAAAAAAAGAAAAGTTGCCCTCTGCTCTCAGAGCTACTGTCTCACAGAATCATCTGCCTTTTGACCTTGAAATGTTATGCACTTTGTCTGACCCTGGTTTACTGCCAGTTAGTTTAAATTTCATTTAGTCATTTGCTTTTACCTGGAAATCGGCAAACCTCATGGGGCTTTCTTGGAATTTTGTGAGCCCTTTCTGGGTTTTCATAATCTTGAAGGCAAACATTGCATGTTTTCTTATAATTTCCTAGGACACAGAATGAAAACAAAATGTCTTTCAGAACTCTTAAAAGGAAAAAAAGATCATAGGATAATATTTATTAATATCAAACTTTGGTTCATATTTAAATAGATGCTCACACTGACATATAAAACACTGACCCATTCAAAGTAGAACAATTTTATGAACAGGGATAATGAATTAGGAAGCCGTAACAGAGTTTGAAGATTAATTTTTTTTTGTGCTTGTGGGAAAGCCAATATTAACATATGTCAGAAAGAGATAGAGCATGCATGATGGGACTTTGTCAGGCCCAAGAGATGAAGGTGTTATAAGAGTCAAGGAGAAAGTAAAATTGTGAACTTTTTAGCTTATGCTCAGGTGTATATGCCTGTGTCATGAAGCCAAGGCTTCTTATGTATGAAGCTCCACAAAACCTCCAAAGCCACTGCCTTAAGGTCCTGGAACTCCTTCTGGTTCACAATTTAAGTCTAGAAAGTTTGGAGCTCTCAGTCCAAATACATTGGCAGGACTCAGGGGCAACCAGCAAAATTGAAAATCAAAATTTAATCAGGGATTTACTCATCAGACATCTGCCTCCAGTACACCAGACAAGGCACAGATCAAACCACATCAGAATCTTCTGAAAATAACACTCCACTCCGAAGAAAACATCCAAGCCAGGACACAGAGAGTGGATCATTAATGCCTTCCTCCATTTTTATCTAGGCTTGTGGACAGCCTCTTTAGGAGTGCTAATTCTGCAATGGACTTAAGATATTTTCCACTTTTTCTTACTTTAATTGTTACCTCCTTTTGTTGAAACATTTATAAATGTAAAACAATTAAAATTAAGGCTGAGAATTAGGAATCACACACAGAACAAAGGCCGGTGTGACTTTCCAGTTACCTTAGTGGTTAGAAGCAATGTTCTCTGAGGAAGGGAGGGAGTAAGCCAAGTTTGTACCTAAACTTATCTCCTATTAATACCTCTAGAAATCTTCAGAGGATGCTTAATATGGTATATCTATTTTTTGGCATAACTTCTCCAAGATATAGCTTGCTTTTTTTTTTTTTTTTAAACATATTCTCCAGGTAATGATCACCTTGTGTATAGATTATGATATCGTCCTTTTCACTGTACTTGACAATTCAGTATTGACCTGAACACATCCGTTAAGAACCATTCTGCAAAGGTACTATTTCTAACCCATTGCTTTGACAAAGTCACCTTTCTCAGAATTGTTTGTTTAGCTCCTACCCCAGATCTGTCCATGGCACAATTTGTTCCACTTCAGACAATCACTTCCAGGCTTATTCCTGGCCTGTGCCTCATACCTAGCAGGAGGTCCTTGTAAAAATCCCTTTGGTTGATATTTCCACTCTATTCAGTATAGATTCTCAAACCCTTCTTGTCTCTAGTGTCTGAACACATGTGAATAATGAATTAAGAAATACAGGTAAAATATGTCACTTAAACTTTAGCTTTGTATGTTTTCCCATTGACAAATACATATGTGCTGAGGATAGTTGTATATATTTTGAGACCCAGATGTTAAGGAAACTGAAGGTAAGGAGGAAAAGCCTTTGAACTTGTCTAGTTAGTCCATGGGAAGTCAGCATAGAGAGAGGAGTCGGGTTCATACTGCAGTAATTTAATACTGTGCTTTACTCAGAAAGTTATACAATTTACACACAAACTGCTGCAGGCACAATGAGTGTGCCTTGAAAAAACAATAATTGTTCTCTAGGGTAGGTACTTCTATATATTTGAAGAACAGAAAGCTGTTCTTATTCATAATTGAATTCTACCATGGCTTTTAAAATTGTCAGTTTTCATATGATTAAGAAATAATTGGGTCCTTCCATTCTTTTTCCACTAGTTTTAGACTGAACATCACAAAACAAACAAACAAACAAAAACACAAATAAAAAAGCCTTAGAAAAGTGTCTGGGATATTATTTTCCTTTAATATCCCCAACAGGAAATAATAACTTCAACACAGTGTAAGGCAGATAGTTGTTACCAAATAAGTGCACATAAAAAGGTTTTGAGTATCCCACTAGACACCTATCTAATATAATACCAGAAAATACTTCTCTTCTGAGTCCATTTAAATATTGAGACAAACAAGTTATGCCAAATAAAATCCTCAGTTTAAACTTCAGGATTAGATTCAGGCAGACAGGACAGTGAATAAGATTTCTCAAAGCTGAGAAAGTAACACAACTAATAGTGCCCCAAAGGAAAGTAAATTCTCACCAGGAGTTCATGTAGAGAGAAAAAAAGAGAGTACTCAAAAGAGACTTCTGATGCCTTAGCAGAAGAAAGGATCTAAAGGTATTGCTCTTAACTTTTGACCTGGCACTACAGTCCTTTGAGACCTCTGCATTCTGCATGAAAGGGAAAGAGAAAGAAAAGATGGGTCTTAGTTTCACCTGGACAAATAAGACTACTATATTCTTCAACTGTGTGACCTTGGCTGTGTGATTTACCTTATATGCAATAATAGGCAGCAGCACCCTGTGCATATCAAGAAGATGTCAAAGTTTAGGCACTACTGAAATACTTTGGGATTCTTATATATTTAGACTTATAAATATGCAGATATCTAGCTACCAAGAATATTTTAAAGCACGATGGTTCTCAAATCACAATCCCAAGAAGGCAAAAGTCTTCAAACATCCTCTGAAGCACTTCTTTTTGGACCTACAAATAGTTTTATAAATCTGTTTCACCAAACACTATTTCACAGGCTGCAGTTCAGCTTTCATCTGGGTATTTGTTTATAAGTAATCTGGATATTTGTTTATAAGTAATTGTGCAAGACAAGGACAACACACTATTTATCTACATATCTAATCTTGCTTACATAATGCAATGCCACCCATTAATATGAGCTTATCTTTTTCTACTCCAACTGAAGAGATGTTAAAGAGGGAAAGATACCTGGTCTGATTTTTGATTCTGTTGTAGTTGCTTTATTTCAGTGGAATGCAATCCGTTTCCATGGGATTGTGCAAAATTTTGAATACGATTAAGACTTGTGTGCTATATTTCTTTAATGTCCTTAAATAAGCATTTTTTCTTTATCTGGAATTCAAAGTTTTCCTTTCTTAATAAAAAAGAGAAGCAATATTATTATTTTCCATGTATGCAGTTTACCTTTAATTCACTAAGCTATTATGTCAAGTCATAACATATATTGGTCTTTTAGATGCCAATAAGATGTTTTCTATATCTCTACAAGTAAGGAAGAAAAGGGGAAAGAAGACAGAGTCCTGAAGTGACCCGTTGCCTGATAATTATCTCACTGTAGAACAAAGTTCAATATGAGATTTATGCTTGAGAACTGTTAGTTATGCCGCCGAATCAAAGATGTGTAAAATGGCTGCTCAAACTGGAATTATGTAAATAAAGGTGGGAGATTTTGGTTGTGCAGTCTCTGAAAATAACTCTCTTCAAAGGCTCAAACTTTCGATATGCATTGATGCCATTTGAGATGATGGTCCTCTTTGTTCATGGGGTTCATTGAACCCAGGAGAAAATGTTTTATAATATTGCAAGCTTAGATACCTTAGCATAATTATCTGGCACCGAAGCAATTTGAAACCATGTCCTTGATACAGCATATGAGTACAAATGAAATAATTTCCAATTTTAATCTTCATTTTGGAGTTGCTGGCAAAGGTCACATGGTGTATGAAAAGAGTGAAATTCTGGTCTGACAATAAGACTACATCTATACTAAGAAACAGACTGGAGACCTTTTTAAGTCAGCACAGTATAGATCATAGCTAATAGCTACATGCTCTAACACTTAAATAATGTAACTGCAAACAAACTGATTGCTGGGAATAGTCTCTGACCTGAGCTAGCTCCCGGACTGTACCTGGGCATCGTCTGAGATGGTCTGAGCTCGCAGAGGACAGAGCTGTGCTAAGGACTAACAAGAAGGGCAACTGCAATGCGTAAAATAGCGTAAAAGTCACAAGAGTGTTCAACAAAAGGAAAGAAAAATACCCAAGTTTTTGAAAGTCCAGCTAAACAACTTTGTGTTTAGCAATGCCTACTCTAAACCGAACCTCTTAGCTGACCTTTATTTATATCTTGGAGATTTTTCGCCTGTGTTTTAAACAAAAAGATAATTTATCCAGGAGGCAAGATGACATTTCAGTTTCTTTAGAAAATAATAGATAACTAGAAAAAGAGAGAAAACATCATCTGTTTTTGTTGTATTTTTTTAAGCAGGATGTTTTAGAAACCTTATCTTAGTAAAACAAATAACCTTCTCCTTCAGCTGTGAACAATAGCAACAAAAAACTCCTACCACAGTCTTAAAATCTGCAGAATAGAAAAATCCTTTATAGTCATAGAAAAATATTGTAGAGCTTTAGAAGATGCAATGACTGAAGCCCCAGCCCTTAGTGAATTATGACAAAAAAGTGAACGTCCCCGTGGCCAGCTTTAATTGTTCTTCATGCACTTGAAAATGCCACGTAAATGTGAAAGATCCAGTTACTGGATTTGCTATGTGTGTTTGATAAAAGACGCATCAATCATTACTAGTTAGGAGATGTTTCCGTAAGAGGACTTAAAAGGGAAAGGCAGCTCAGGTTTCGTGCTGCAGACAGCATCCAACAAAGACTGCTGCTGTTGGCTGGCTGCAGAACTGTCAGCCCTGCCTTTTGCTCTACCTTTGTGAAAGGCTGTTTGTTTCCTTTGTGGCAGATAAGGATGGGGGTCGTATTGTTAACAGGCAGGAAGAACGGGGTACAAATTTTGCTTATGCTGTTTGGTTTCTATTTCGCCTTTCTCCCTTTGCTTTTCAATTCAATTTTTCTTCAGGTGCCCTTACCAGTTTCACACCCTCACTCTCCTCCAGTCTTGTTTCCCTGTGCAAAATGGATAACAAGTTATACCGTAAGAAATGCTTCACTAATTCCCTTGAAGGTCAAAAAGGTAGAGACAATGTCACTGAGCTCTAGTACTGAAAGGCAGTATCTTAGCTATCAACTTAGAAGATATTCAGAGGCAGTCATCCCTTCATTTGTCACATTGCATGGAATGCAAGGAGTAAGTGAAAATTAAAGCCAAAGAGTAAGTGAAAATTAAAACTAAATTAATTGCTAAAAAATTAGTTACTCATTTTGATTCCAAGCCCAGCTCCAACAAAATTTCCAATCAAAACTCCAACGAATATTTACATGGTTTCTTTAAAGACAAAAAGTACTGAAAATATCCCATGCCAGCCTATGTCATAAAACTATTCAGGAAGGACTATTATTCATGAAGTCCTTCTCTTGAATGATGTAGACTCAAAGCACCTCAGAGGGAGAGCAGGTTTAGCTTGGGTTTATGACATCCTCGGTAAGTTCCTAGATAAAATCTAGATAAAATCTCTTTCAATGATTTTAGAAATATTTCTTCACTTTTTTTTTTTTTTTTTTTTTTTTTTTAATTTGGTGCACCCCTTGAGGGAATAAACAAATGTCCCCTGTTTTTCCCAGAAACTGTTTGGTGAATTCAACCTGAAATATCTAATAGATACCTACTATATTTTATATTTAACTATATTTTATATTTAATTCTTTTTTTTGGCACTAGAAACATGCCTGGGTCAACTTAAAACATTTATGCCTAAATGACCTTCATGTACAGAGAGATGTTCACGTATGTAGCAGCATTATAATTGCTGTATCTTTCATTGGAACTCCATCAATCACTGACAGTTCTGCTTTTAAAGGTACATGCTCTGGATGAACATAACAGGTTTTTTTCATCCATTTTGACAGCTTCTGTAACAGACAGCAAGACGTTATCTTTCGAAACCTGATTCTCCTCTTATTTATACCAGCGTGACTGTAACTCTACTTGCTTTTATGGAATTAAATAAATATTAATTTGTACCATTATGAGAAAGACTGAAGTTAAGATCACAGTGCATTTGACAACCTTTCTTACATAGTTGAAGAAAAGCAAGAATTATATGCTGGAACCAGTTTTTATTTTGGGTTTTTTTCAAATCACAAATTTCTGCTAGACTTAGGTTCAGCTCCACAACAAGAGAAGAAAGGAAGGAAGGAAGGAAAGGAAGGAAGGAAGGAAGGAAAGAAGGAAGGAAGGAAAGAAGGAAGGAAGGAAGGAAAGAAGGAAAGAAGGAAGGAAGGAGGGAAGGAAGACCCCCAAAACCAAGAACAACAAAAACCCCTTTATTCTCCTCCCATTTACACTTAGAGCTGCATTGACTTTAAAAGGTAATTCTGGCTTACACCAGAATGAGAGAAGAATCAAGATAAATGCACCTCTAACTGTAAGTAATATTCGGTATGTGTGTGCACATGTGATATATGTGTATGTAAGCATGACCACACAATCTACAGACCATAACTGTGCAATATGAATAGCAATCTTGATATGTAGGGAGGTTCGTTCTCCAGACCTTTTTTCAAGACAGTAATGAGAAGTTTGTGGTCTGATTCTTCAGCTACGAGTAGACCCACAAATATAAGTGTGGAAAACCTCATATCCGTAAACATTTTGAGTTCCAGGCACCCCTTTCCCCTTTGTGCACATTTGCATACTACTGGCTGCTTTGCTCTAGGTGCACATGCAATGGTGCTCCAGTTTTCTCTTTGCCACGGCATAAAACCAATTCCAAGCTGTCCTGAAATTCATTTGCTGAGGTTATCAGAGGTAGCCTGACATCAGCATGCTGAACATTAGGTGCTGCAGGAATCGTATCTTTAAGGTTGAAAGTTTTCTCATTAAATTCTATCCATTACCATTCTTTCAATTTGTGTAAAACTTTTGTTATGGCTTTTTATTCCTGAAATAGGTTATTGATTCATTTACAGAAATCTTTTACCATTTTTTAAATATTGCTCTGATTATAAGGTTTACCATAGCTTTGTACTGTTGCAAATTTCCCAGTGTCTGATTTCACACCATCGGGTGTCAGTATGACTCCCAAATACAATTCTTTTCATTTTGAAATAAACATGGCTATATCTTTTACAGTTAGACCTGCTGCCCAAACAATTTCTAAAACTTTCCTTAGTCTGTGAGAACACTGACTTCACCAGGAACAGATAGCACTCGGGCTTTCTGAAAATTTAACTAATTTTATTTGAGACCTAACTAGGGAGGTAAGTGTCTGAGGGTAGCCTCTTAAACTAAAAGGCTGCTGCTCTGAAATCAGGCTGCCTCTATCTGTGTGTTTTACCAGTAACCTTGACCCCATCTCGCTACACTAAGGTGTATAGAAAGGACTTTCCAGGTAAGGGATTTTGTGTCCATATGCAGGTGCATTGCTGAGGACTAGGAAAAAGATGTAGTTTCTGAAATGAATCAGGCTTGAAGTCAACATGAGATCATCCTGTGGTCCTCTAGCACTTTGGGAGGAGGCTGTAGATCAGGACAGTCTGAGAAACGTGGAGGGCAATTCACCTCACTTTTAGGTAGACGTTTAAAGGCTGGTCTTTGGTTTGCTCGCCAGGCTTCGTTGGCTGTATTGATTAAATCTCTGTTAAGTACATAGGAAATGTATATATATCTATCTTTTCTTTAGACACCTACATTCAGGTAAATTAAATCTGGATCTAAATCCTATTCCACCAGACTATTCTTACTAAGCTTATATCAATATAAATATTGAATATTATGATAAGGAAATCTACCAAATCACTACTACAATTAGGGCTGTCTTGGCTTTTGTAATGTGAAGACATAAATAACTTCTCTCACTGTGTGAGCCTCAAAACACACAGATAATCCCCTAGCTCTCAAGCAAAGAGGTGCCAACTTTTCCTTAGCTGTCTTTTTGTTTAGTTTTCAGAAGGCACTAAAATCAGGCGCAAGGGGACGAACTTTGAAAAGTTGGTTTCTTTTGAAATAAACTTCAAACTTCAGACACAAAGTAGCTCCAGATGTTTTATTCCCATGCATGCTGATTGGCAGAGTGAAGGCAAAAGCATGTTTTAAAGAAGTTATTTGTTTTTAATACAAATGGACACCTGAGCCCTCCTATCTCCTCAAAATATCCATCTTTTAATCCCTTTCTGCTCGTCTTCACTGCCAGATTCCTATGTGCCGTTGTTCTGTTGCTTCATGTGTTTATCCTGCCCACCATACATCTCTGCATCAGAGCAAAGAACAGAAGCTCAGAAATCTCTGGAGTAGTAAAGCTGCCAGAGGAGCTAAAAGCAGATTTTGGAGACTGGTTTACCCGGAGAGTCTGTATGTCACATAAGACTTCCAGCAGGTCTGCTGAAATGCACCTTTGTGGGAGGAAAAGAGCTGCTCTGGGAGCAAGCAGGATCCCGGGTGAAAGCTCTTTCTGTTCAGACCAGCTGCTTGGTTAGTCCTCAGAAAACACTGATGGGGTTGTTTCAAGTTTTATGCACATTTGCCTAAGGCATTGGATGGGAGCTTCTTTAAATACGAAAATGAATAACCAAATCACAAATGATTAAGAGACAAATACAATGGTGATTTTTTGTGGGACCTCATCCCACCTGCACTTGGATGTGCAGATGTATTTTTAGTTCACTAGCAGCTGTCCTGGCAAGGGAAGTCATCAAAAACCTGTACAGGCAGATGATAGAATTAGGACAAACAAAGCCCACTTTCCGTTACGGGTTGGAAATGCCAGCAGCTCCCACACAAAATGTTTTTACAGTTCCAACCTGGGACTACCACTTTGATTAACTATTCTGTACTTCTAAAAACTTCCAGTATAAGCCAGTATTTTCTTTCTAGAACTTGGTTTCCCACAATAGGAAGGTGAGAAACAACCGCCTTCCTTTCTTTTTTCTGTTACTCTTTTTTTGAAATTGTAGCATCTTCAAGGCAGGGAGTTGTACATCCCTTAGTGAGCAGGCATCTAGCCAGCTCTGCATGGCCCCTGCATGGTGATATAAAAGGAATAGAACACTGAAACTGTTCACACCACAGAAAATGAATAAACAGTCTTCTATGCAACACCGAACTGAAAATTAAAGACCACATCCCACAGAATACACTCGGTTGAATTCTGTATTTGAATCTATGCAAGAATTATGTATGCAGCTAAATTTTAAAGGTTTTTTTCAAAGGCAGAATCAAGATACCCCTTTGGTATTCCTCCCTTTAGCTTTTCAGGAAGTTTAGTAAACAGTAGATTTTAGTTTTGACAGATTCTGCCAAGGACGGTGAAAGAGCTTATATTTTTTGTTGGGGAAAGGGAGAGGACAATTGTTTATAAAAGAATATATGCCTAACTTATTTTCAAAGACTGACATTTCAGAAGCCTAGCTGGCTTTCTTCTGTGTTTATCTCAGAGGACAAATCATTTAGATGAAAACAATTGCATTTTATTTTTAGTTTCAGTTATTCAACTTCTGTATCAGACACAGGCTGACATTTGGATGAATCTGTGTCTTTACTCTAATAGTTGTCTAGTTGAAGCATATCAGTGAAGGGTTCTTTATTAAAAAAACCCAAACACCCCCCCCAACCCCCCAAAACCCAACCTTGCAAAAAAACCCACCAAACCACCACGCAGCTAAATCAAAAAGGATATTTTCCCCCTGTGTTTTTGGCAGCACTTGTGTCATGAGAAGTTCTATGGGATCGCAGTCTCTGTATTCGTTAGATGCTTCTATGTGTCATCTTTGGAAGGGGGTGGTGGGATTGAAAATGCTCCACAGCTAGTCTGTCCCTTTGATAAAACGGGTCATCAGTGGCATCTTTCCTAAAAGATTGTTGCTGTTTTTAGTGCTGCGTGTCTTTCTCCAGAGAAAGAAGAAGCGGCGAGCTCCACCACCACACGCCTGCTGTGTGATTGCAGCTATCTATTACGATGGCGTTTGCTTTTGTACACCTTCAACTTTTCAAGAAGTTTGCCTGTTTAAGGTAATTTTACAGAAGGCACTATTGAGGAAGCATGCTATAGCATAAACACTGTCTGGGATCTTTCATGGAAATTTTTTTTTTGCTTTCTATCTCTCTTGTTCTCTGCCCTATAACATGGGAGAGAATTCATTCTTCCTTTGGTATCACGTACATACAGCATGTTCACGAAGATGAGAAGAAAAACAAAAGGAAGCGAGAATCCACTTCCAGCCATGACTTATTTATACCATTTCTGGGACGCAAATCAGTTATTAGGCCAGTATATCAAACCAGTTTAAATAGTTTTGTGGTAATTCGTATTTGCAGAGCAGTTCCAGTCCTCCCAGTAAATCTGGCCCTTCCTCCTATTCTGCTGAGTTTGCTTTTGGCTCAGCAACATAGCTATGTATATGTTTTGCAACAAAGCAGAGCTTCTGGCTGTAACAGGGACAATTCAAACGTTTTCTGTTCTCCAGGACATATTTTAGTGCTTTTTGTTTTGAAACGATCAAGAACTTAAGTACAGGAAGGTGGCGTTGATAGAGGATGTTGCCTGTTGCATTTCCCTCTCTTTCCTGCTCATGCCAAATGCACCCCTTGTAGGAATAATCAAAGGAGACAAGAACAAAGAGAAAAAAAAAAAGAGAAAATTAAGGGAATCATAGAACTAGACAACTCTATGATTGCAAATACTCTACATGCATCACTCACAGCTCTCATCATTAGCACAAAGAAGAAAGGAAGGGGGAAAGTTTTTCATTTGTTTTAAATTGGAATAGGGAAAGTTGATCTATTAATCTTAAAGTACATACAAATTTCCTCTGACTTCAATAAAAACTGCTGCTATGCTGAATAGATAGAACCAGAAAAAGAGGTAAAGGTAAAATAAAGATAAAATTGTCTCAAACCACATCAGGGATTTATAGCTCGTGTAAGCACTAGTTGCTGTTAACTGAGGAAAACCATGCCCCTGTTAGGCATTCAGCTGGTGATAGATAGTCTGTGGTCACAATTTGGCCTGTAGGAAAGCGAGCACCTTAGGCTCTAATGCAAGTGGAGCCTTGGCCGTTGATGGAAGGAAGAGGTGCTAATAAGGACAGAGTGAGTCAGGTCAGTTAGTCTTCGGTGGTTAACTGTATATTAATTTTGACAGTTTTCTGTCATGAACGACAACAAATCACACAGTCAGAGCTCGAGATGCCAGCAATACCACAAGAAGGTGAAACAACTTGGTGAGTCATGGATTTACTAGGATAGCTAATGCATCTGAGATTTGCTGCCCTGTGGCCTTTTAGCTCTGAATCATGGCATACGTGTGATACAGACTACATGAAATGGTGACAGCCATATATATGCCTGTGCAGCCAATCCTCTTCAGGCTGTGGATGTATTTGTCTGAGATAGTAATGTGAAAGACAAAAAGCAGTGTGGTCAACCTATTTAAAGGAAACGTTGGCTTAAATATTCTTGCAGTATTGGAACACAGTCTAGGGGAGCAGGAAGCATTATTGGAGGATGTGTAACGCAAGTGTCCTAGTTTCAGCTGGGATAGAGTTAACTGTCTTCCTAGTAGCTGGTATGGTGCCATGTTTTGAGTTCAGGATGCGAAGAATGTTGTTAACACTGATGTTTTCAGTTGTTGCTAGTAGTGTTTAGACTAATGTCAAGGATTTTTCAGCTTCTCATGCCCAGCCAGTGAGAAAGCTGGAGGGGCACAAGAAGTTGGCACAGGACACAGCCAGGGCACCTGACCCAAACTGGCCAACAGGGTATTCCATACCATGGGACGTCCCATCTAGTATAGGAACTGGGAAGTGGGCGTGGGGAATCGCCGCTGGGGGACTAGCTGGGTGTCGATCGGTAGGTGGTGAGCAATTGCACTGCACATCATTTGTACATTCCAATCCTTTCATTATTGCTGTTGTCATTTTATTAGTGTCATCATTATCATTATCCGTTTCTTCTTTTCTGTTCTATTAAACTGTTCTTATCTCAACCCGTGGGTTTTGCTTCTTTTTCCATCCCACTGGGTGGGGGGGGGGAGTGAGTGAGCGGCTGCGTGGTGCTTAGTTGCTGGCTGGGGTTAAACCACGACAACAAGATATCCTGAGTCAGTTAGAGAAAAACATAATCCTATAGAGAGTATGCTGAGTAACCTGAATGATAGTTCACCGACTTACAGTGAAATGCATACAACGGAAGGGAAAATTCTTCTCATTTAGTGAAGATGTTAATATGAGATAGCACCATTTGAATGGTTACCCTATCTACCATATCTATATTATATCTAAATATACCATATCTGTATTATATCTACAATATAATATTCAGTTCAGCCACAGCAGTGTCCAATAGACATCGGTGTCCCATTCCTGCTGTACCTAACTGCTTTGGAAAATATTCTGTGTCAATTCATTCATTGCTCAAGATCAGCACTTGGACCCATTTTGGAATAACAGTTGCTGAAGTCATAAACATAGTTAACTTTTGCTCACCGCTAACTTCCGAGCGCTTGCAGAAGTGCATAAAATGTGCAGTTGCTCAGGTTTACACACTACGCCATGGAGTCAGTGCAATTCCGAGAGACTGCAGTGTGTCCTAACTATTTCTTCATTTTGCACAGGTGAGACAAAACATGCTGTGGAGGTTGAAGAGGCGCAACCTTCTTATTGCATTTATTCATCTGAAAACTGAACTGAACTAAATAACTAGGATGCAACCACATAGGGCTTTAACATTTAACACTGAACACATTGAACCGAGTCCACACCAGCTGGCAACCAGCAAAGAGAGCAAAACAGCAGTTAAGCAGAAATCAAAATTATTCCCATACAATTATGAACAGACAGGAATTCTGTATTTTTCAAACTGGAATGACACATTTTCCGGGGTTCATTCTGTGTGATAATTCTATACGTTGTTTTACCTACCATTCTGCTGATGAGTTGGGTAGTTTAGATTACACACCTGAAGTGCATACTAAAAGGAGTTACATTAAAATAAATGAGCCTATTCATTTTCAGAGAGCTGTGAGAGAGAAAGGTTTAAATATTCACAGCAGGTGGCACTACCTATTTCATTTCAAAATACTGCCAGGGAAAAGAAGAAACTAATAGCTATCTGATGTCAGGAAGGAGTTATAAAGAATATTACACCCATTGTTGGCTTCGGACTTTCAAAGAAACCAGAAAGACCCTGGTGTCTACATTTCATTTACATTCAGAGCTGACTGATGACCTATTCCCTTTTGTTCCCTGGGTCATCCTTCCATACCTCCAGCCCCTGATGTCAAACATCCTTTCCAGGGTAAATGTCAGAGGAAAAAGGGAGATTTTTCTTACATGAAGAGTTCATTGCTTAGTCCTCCCTAATGCTGAAATGTCAGCCATTGTTCTTTCTGGTTAAAATAAAAAGAAACACTATTTTGTGTGTGCCAATTAAACACATATTACTAAGGATCACTGGGGTGAAACTATATCATAGAGGGTTGGGACCTCTGTGTTTTTGGGAACATTCATAGATGTATTTTGTCCTTACGGAGGAAGCACACTAGTCTCTAAGAAATGTTTTTATTTTTAAAAACTCCGTGCATGGAATATAGACAGGATGTGCTGTTACCCTGTAACCCTGTAACACAGTACTGCCATTGCAAGCAACAGGCCATAAGCTTTGTACTGAGATTGCAAAAACCTCGGGACTGAGGTTCGTCAGGCCTGCTCTGCCTGAACTTGTCCTGACCAGCCCGCAGCATTTTTTCACTCAGTTTAACAGTAACAGACAGGAGTGGGATGATAAAGCACGGGGTGCAGGCTGCTCCGCCGAATGAAACCACCAACTTTAGGACCTCAAGGAGCAGGGGCAGGGCGAACACACCGCCAGGGAAAGGGCTAGAAACTAGGGAGTGCACATACAGCAGTTCCAGCTGTATTAGTATTCTTTCTTTTTCTTTAAAAATTAGATTTGGAAAATAGATTGTTAAGATTTCAGTTATGCTAACAAGAAAATACTGTCTTTATATGCGTGCTTCCTCTTTGTTCAAAGTAAGATTTCAAGCATTATGATGTATATGCGTTGCATGGCTTTTACATTTTCACCAAGAGCATACACAAGTGGCCATATGTGAATTTAGTACTTACAAAGAATGTCTGACAGTCCTGCCAACGAGAGTCGTCTCTCTTAACTGTGGAGAGAAAAATCAACCACCTTCCAAAAAGCTAGTACAGCTAAAGCGTCAATAATGAGGGCTTATCTATGCTCTCTTTCCAGTGTGCCTCAATTCTGATTGACAAAGACCATCTCAAAAGTGAGAGGTTATTTCAGTTTCCACAACCCACTCAGCACTTGACCTGTCAGCATGACAGCCAACAAGTGTGCCAATTAGTGTGATATATTTCTATTAATTTCAGCATTAACTGCAAAAATAACTAGTCTGGACATTCTGGAAGTATTGTGACTTGGGCGTATAATAAAACTGAGCATTGGATTAATCTAAATGGATCTTAATGATGCATATGAAAAAGTGTATAACTTTGGTTATAAACATCTGGCTGATGACCAGTGAGGGACTGGCTAGTGTTCATTTGTACCACTGCCCACTAGTAGATGGGGTCCAAACAACCCATTTCATCATGAACCTACGCCACTGACAGACACTCTTCCGCAGCTCCGTTCAGAGCAGTTTGTCCTTCTGGATGGGATTTTGATCTCTGCAGCTAATGTCACTCTGGTACTGCTGGTGACCACGATGGGTAACGTAGCGTTATTCACAAACTGTTATGCAGGCAAAGATTTGCACATTGTTTGCCCATTACTTCTCTGAGGGAACCTTAAATAATCTTTGCATCTGATGCAGTTTTCCTCATTTCATTTTAAATAATAAAACAGCTTTTGTGCTTGGAGGAGGTGATTTCCATAATTTTAGCCAGAAGTGAAAATATGCGTGGAACAAGGACAGAAATTAATCCTGCAAAATACCTATTGAGCCTTAGCCCATGGTATTTTTAAATCACAGTTGCTCATATTTGTTGGGGTTTTTTCTTCCTTTTTTAATTTTTTTCTTTTTTTTTTTTCATTTTGTCTCATCTCATTAGACCAGTTTGATGTTAGCCCTAGTTCTCACAGGATTATTTTCCATGTGCAAAAGCTTATTTCCACTGAAGACATCTGCAGTCCCACTGTTTTAATGTAAGCAGGTTTTGACCCATTGAACATACAAGGCTTTAAACTGTCCATTTTATAAGACATTTTTTCTTAGGCTGTGAACCCCTGAGGTACTATGGCAAGGTTAGGAAGCTGTGCATAGTTATTTTTGTGCTTTATAAAATGTTTAACATTTTCGGTGCATAAATCATTTTTAGCTTTACCTAATTTCAGAGCATAAAGGGCATGTCAAACTTTACTAAACTGAAGCCCCAGGAAACAGTCTATAACAATGATGGATTTTTATAATGATATAACCCTTAATGAATTATTGTAGTTCCTTAACAAGGTTTTAATAAGAAATTTCTTTTGCCAGCATGGTTATTAGTTCTCTCATCTGAATAGCCCTGGGCCTGTCTGCCATAGAATTGTACAACATAATATTTCTTTCTGTGTCAATCATACAATACTGCAAAACTCCAAGCCATGAATAAAACAAACTTACTTTTCCTTTCATTGCTTTATTTATTTATTTATTTATTTATTTATTTTTACTTTAAAGGTCAGGGGTTTTGAATATGTAACTTGAAACGAAGATGTGCTGACTACAAGACAAGTGTTACGTATAATGGAAGAATGCCCACTGCCATTCAGACACTTTCCTGTACGCTAAGGTGTCTTGGAGGAATTGACTGCAGTACACAATCTCTTTACACTAAGTGGGTGCTTGTCTGTGTCCCTGTGTGCATTTTTATGGACAAGTTGTACTCTTTTCTTTTTCTTTAAGGCTTTTCTGTAAGTCTGAAGAGTGTTTTAATACTCTGATAGCTGTTAGTCTTTTTTATTTTAGCGACTGTTTGTATGCTTGTGGCTGTGTGTGCCTGTGTGTGTACACATAATTATTTACTGATGTCCACTTGAGACAATATAACTACATTTTTAAGCATAGCTTTAAAATACTAAAATAACATTAAACCTGCAAAGTCAAGCAGTGAAATGTTAAGAAATGCCTGCCCTATCTTTGTTCAGTCCTCTTGTGTATATGTTATGCTACAGTTATTAATTACTTGTTTAATTATTCAGGAGACACTAAACTAAAGCTGACTGCAAAGAGCTGCAGAAAAAACTTATGAGACTCACTGACTGCATGATATAATGTAGTATGGAATTTCATGTCAACAAGTACAAAGCAATCAGCATGGTTAAAACAGCAGTAAATGCTCATACGCTGTGATGGACTCTAAATTCATGACTCCAATCCAAGAAAAGGATTTTGGAGTCATTGGATATTTCTCAGAAAACATCAGATCAATACTCTGCAGTGGTCACGAAGGCAAGCAGAATGTTAGCAATTATTAAGGAAGGATTTGAGAAGAAAATAAGAAATAATATATAACTATAGAAATCCATAGAAATTCACTTTATGATGGTGCTTACATCTTGAATACAATATACAGTTCTAATCCCTCATTTCAAAAGGATATATGAGAACTAAGAAAGGTACAGAGGATGGTGACAAGAATGATCAGCGGTAGAGAATAGCTTATGTCCAAGGACAAGTTAAATGCACTAGGAATCTTAGGGGGGAGGAAAAAAGAAAAGAAGGAAGCAAAATAAAACAAAAGAATGCCTGAGGAAGGCTGTAATAAAAAAAAACGTAAAGTCAAGAGCATCATGGAAAAAAGGGGGCATATTTCTCATGCCAGCAATCAGAATTACATGCAGCCAATTAAATTATTAGGTAGCAAGTCTATAAGTGATAGAAGGAAGCATTTTTTCACAGGTCACTTAATTGCATTGTGGAACTGATTGCCACAGAATATTGTGGAGGCCATGTGCATAAATGGGTTTAAAAAAGTGATTATACAAATTAATGAAAGAAAAGTCTGTCAAGACCTATTAAACATGATGAAGTGATTCCCCAGCTCAGGAAATCCTTAAAGTATATATTGCCGGAAGCTGGAAGAGCATAACAAAGAAAGGGTTTATTCCAATTTAGCACTCTGTTTTTTTGTTTTGTTTTGCTTTGTTTTAGTGGGCTATGTTTAAATTCTTTTGTTCAAAATCCCTTACTGGCCACTTCAAAGACAGGATGCTGGGTTAGATAGACTTTGGTCTTAAACATTAGAGACATTTTTATCTTTATATATTCTTTTTACAGATTAAAATCTTCAGAGAATGTGTTATAATTGCCTCTGTGCCTTGAAACTGTAATCATAAAGTAGTGCTAGGCAGTGTTGACACAGGGAACAAAAATACGTTTGTACAAGGTATCTTAGAGTGTATCCGCTTAAAGCCTGAAAAAGTATCTTCTGATCAAATGGGTGGGTTGCTTTTTTTTTTCAAAATATGTGACCTAGCCAAATTTGAGAGGATTTTAATTTAATGGCAAAAGGAAAATCAATAGTAATTTCTACCTTATATTATAAACATTAGCCCGAACCTTCAGTTGAGTCTAAATTTGCCTTTTATCCACATTTTCTGTACTCCAGCCTGGATTTGAGACTGGGCTTGTGGTTGTCTTTGGGAAATGTCAAAAGAGAAAACTTAGACTTCTTAGAACAACACCCAGTCCATATCCAAAACCAGCATGGACAGATGTTCCTCCATATACCCCAGCTCTTGGAGAAAGACAGTGTGTCTGCAGGGTTTTCTGTAGGAGCTACTTTAGCAACATGGCTGAGTAGAACCAAGTCTGGATGCAGGCTACTGCCATTAATCAGCTAAAGTATTTTTCCCTGTAATTGTTCTCAGAAATGACATAACTGTTTTAACTACGTCATTTCAAAATTCAACTTGAGCCAAACATCAAGAAACTAGAGATTAAACAAATAACGGCTGGCAAAATTGTAAGCACAGAGGGTCTTAGAGAAGTGGAGGGAGGTGTGATGGAGGTTCTGTATTACTAACTCTATATGTAATTTGCTCAGGAAATTGATAAGAATTTCCAAAGGTTTAATTGAAGAGGACAGCAATATGAGGTGAATATTATTGCATTCATTGTCAAATGGGTAAATAATCACTGAGAGCCCTAGTGATGCTACTAGTAATGACTGAATTTACAGTCTGAAACAAAGTCTGTCTGAACATTTATTGTAATAATTTAATCCCCAAAGGTAATTCATGGACGGATCTTTGTAGGCAGCAGGAGTCCCCATGTTTCTGCACTGAGTATAGCACAACCTATACACAAACCAGAGGTTCAGGCTGAGAAAAAGGAATAGCCCCCAACATAGGATTTTGGACTTTTTATTTATAAAGACATATTCACTTTCTTGCATGAAGTGAGATCTTGAATACAAACATAACATTTTAAAGTGAATTTTCCATATATTAGACTTTACTGGGTTGGGCAACCCTTGTGATCCAGACTTTTCTTTAGTATTCATTTGGTCAGAGAGAAGCTTGTTTAAAAGCTTACAACACGATTTTTTTCCCTCTGTACTGCTGTGCTGAAATGTATGGCTGCTGCTGCTGCAGCCATATTGTATCAACACAATCTCTTCTTTCATTGGGCAAAAAGCATCTCATACTTCAGACACACTTTTCATTGGGTGTGTTACACAGATAAAGTAGCCTGAGATGTAGGACACTGTGGTCCTGAGTAATTCTGAATGTTTCAAAGAGGAAATAGGTTCACCCCTAGCATGAAGGCCTTCCTGTGGGATATGAATTAAAATTTGAATACGAGGATTGACACGAATCTTTGACTTACACAGCTCAGGTAGGTAGCCTGCCAACTTCACTACTCCTCTGCTAAGGTAGACTACACTATCTTGGACATCCTTAGAGCATGTTTGATGTCGAGAGTGTCACTATGAAAATGGCAGTTCAAAACAGGTGAAATCTGTATGAAAATCAGACTTCAGTAAGGACTTACCCTAGTCATAAGCAAATTGTTAGCTGTAGAGCAACATCACTTATTGGTGGGTTAACCTTGTGGTGTGTTGACCTCAGCTGGCTGCCAGATGTCCACCCAGCAGCTCTGTCATTCTCCCTCCCCTACAGGACAGGGGGACAAAGTAAGATGACTAATCTCATGGGCTGAGATAAGGATGGGGAGATCATTCACCAGTTACAATCACAGGCAAAACAGATTCAACTTGGGGAAAAATAATTTAATTTATTGACAATTAAAATAGATTTGGATGGTGAGAAACAAAAACTAAACCACCTTCCCCTCACCTCCCCCTTTTCCCAGGCTCAACCTCACTCCTTCGTTCTCGACTTCTCTCCCACACCTCTGCTCCCTAGGCAGCGCAGAGGGATAGGGAATGGGGGTTGGAGTCAGCCCATAACAGCTCCTTGCTGCCACTCCTTCCTCCTCACACTTTTCCCCTGTTCCATTGTGGTCTTCTGCATGGGCTTCAGCTTCCTTCAGAGCATATCCACCTGCTCCAGTGAAGGATCCTCCACGGGCTGTGTGGAAATACCTGCTTTACCTTGGTCCTGTCCACGGGCTGCAGGGGAATCTCTGCTCTGGCTGCTAGAGCACCTCCTCCCCCTCCTTCTTCTCTCACCTTGGTGTCCGCAGGGCTCTTCCTCACACTTGTGCCCTCACTCCTCACTGCCATGCAGTGTTTTCCCCTTTCTGAAACCTGTTTTCCCAGAGGTGCCACCATCTTCAAGGAGGGGCTCAGCTGTGTCCTGCGGTGGGTCTGTTGGAGGTGGCTGGAACCAGCTGGGACCTCTCCTTACAGAGGCCACCCCTGCAGCCCTTGCCTGCCGATGCCTGGGCACCTGCACCTGATACAGTGTGCCAGTGTTCCAGCTGTCCCTGGCAGATGTCACAAGCCAGTTTTGTCAGCTTCTCTACTGCTTCAGCTGAAATGCGGTGACACTCTGTTTTCACTCTTCTATACAGACATGATCCATGAAACCTAGGGTTAAATGACAATTGTGGAATGTCTTTATGAATATCTTTTTTGTACTGAGTCTAGCTGGGATGGAGTTAATTTTCTTCATGGTAGATTGTACGGTTCTGTGGTTTGGATTTGTGACCAAAACAGTGTTGAGACACACCAACATTTTAGCTATTGCTGAACAGTGCTTAAACAGCATCAAGGCCTTCTCTGTTTCTCACTCTGCTGCCCCAGAGATTAGGCTGAAGATGAGCAAGAGGCTAGGAGGAGACACAGCCGGGACAGCCAACAGCAACTGACCCAAGGGATATTCCGTACCATACGGTTGTGCTTAGCAATAAAACTGAGGGAGAGATCTTCCAAGGAAATCGTTGGTCATTGCTCTGCTGGTAGGAGGTAGTGAATGACTGCCTTTGCATCAGCTATTTCTTTTCTTTTTTTCCTTTACTTATAAAACTGTCTTTGCCTCAATGAACAAGGTTGTTTTTCTCGCATCTTCTCTTTCAATTCTCTCCCCTATCCTGCTGGGGGGAGTGAGTGAATGACTGGGTGGGGGCTTAGCTGCCAGCCAGGGTCAACCCAGAATGTGTCTGCTGAACTTAAGTATCAGAATTCAAGCACCTTTGAAAATGTGCACAGAAAATTGGTCAGATTTTTGTGGAAGAAAAAAGATGATGGCATCCGAGATGGTTTTCTCTGTGCTAGGTACTTTGTGCTTCCTTTATAGTGAATGGAAAGAAGCAGAGACTGATAAGGCACAATTCGTATGATTCATAAGATCAATGCAGGTAAGACTGATCCAGCAGGCATCTTAGTCAATTCATAGATTTATTTTGGTTCCAGGTTCTGACTTGGGTGAAAAAATGTTCCATTCCTGCTGTAGGCAGGCCTCCAAGTTGGCTCTTTTATGGTTCAGCAGTCGTAGTAAGATGAATTTGTATTTGTATGATCAATTATATATAACAACCAGGGTGGAGCAAATAGAAGATATTTTACTTCAACAAGCCGTTCTTGCAAGGCATTCTATCAAAAAAGTGATTCAAATCTTTCAATACTAATGTCTGTTCAACTATAAACTTTTCAAAGGAAAACTTTAAGGAGTAAATGGAACTGAGCACTATAAGGAATTACTAATACACACACGCAAAGATCAAGTATGTGTCACCAATGTGAGACTTTGTTTTATAGTTTAGGCCTTTTTTGTGTCTTATTTGGATCAAATTTATGTGAGAAATTTGCATAAGTCAGGAGAGATCTTTATTATATGATTCACTGTAACTCATTAAGGCTTTTGTTTCCATATACTGAAACGAACTCTGCTGATGTAAAACACAAATGATTGCACTTGATTGACCCTGAAGTTACACATTCTTGACAAAAAAGGATGGAGCATCTTGAAAGCCATATGCTAACAGATGTAAAGGAGATGAATTCCGATATAAATATGGTGATTATTACTGGTCAGCACTGTGAGCAGCAAGTTTTAAAAGCATGCAAGCAGAGAAGGTGAGGAGACAAGACTAAAAGGCAGAAATATTGATCTCATCCTGCAGCTTTGTGTTTCAGCACATCATTCACTTTCAGCTCTCTGTCTCAGTGGCAACCAGCTTGAACAGCTTGAACTTTTTTCTCTATGTTACGGCCACTTCTCTGTATACAGAGGTTTTGCAAAGGATGAGGGGGAAGAGACCCAACATCCTCTAAGCAAGAACAGAACCATGGCATTCTTTTAAAATATATTAATGTAGCATCTTGATTAAATAAGTTAAGTTTGGTTACACAGATGTATTTTAATATTCATGGTTAGAGTAATTTCCTAGACCGATGTTTTTTTCTGGACTTTTTTCAGCAATATTTATATAAATGTATATAAGAGTATATTTTTATACAAATATCTATGTAAAATATAAAATATATATATTCACATATAAATATTTAAATACAATGAATAATGAGGATTATAAACAATAAAAGCTGAGCAAAAGAGAAAGCAGAAAGAAGATTAATCACCTAGCATCTTTACCAATACATTATTAAGCATATCAGGCAAGCTGTGATACTCCAATTTGGATTAACTACTTGGAGGAGGACCAGACTATGTGACTTTATTTTCTGCGTACAATATACTAACAAAGTATTTGAGATCTGACCTGGACCTCTTGTATTTTGTCGGTACCATCTATCCCAGTTGAGTTAAAGGGTTGTTTCCCACTGGCTGGGTCAGTAGGAGCTGTCATAAGCATTTCTCAGTCAGCAGGAGTCATTCTTGAGCCAGTGGGAGCTGTCACAAACCATTCTGACATAACATGTATCATGCTGGAAGTGAGACTGACCTCTCCAACCTCTCTTGCTATTATATGCAGGTAATCAGGTCACTCCACCCATCTGGTAGCTGAGACTGAGCTCAGCTCAGCCATTCAACCCCTGATGCTACTGGCCTGGCTATCTTTTCAGCCATGTACCTGTGAAACTTCATCCAAATCAATGGGATTATACTAGTGTGAAATTATTGTGGACTGCAGAATATGGTCCTTTATCTCACACCATTTTTCCGTGCGAGCCATCAAAGGGGAAGTTTGGGTAACATTTGAAAAGACTGCAGGATAACAGCAGATGCTCCGTTATGTGCAAAGCATCTGACGTGCTAAGAGTCTAGTCCTGAAAGTGCCCTGAGTTTGGCAAGTAAGGTCTTTTGACAGAGTTTTCTGTGCAAAAATCCTTTACGCTGTGGGAGGGTCAAGTGTTGCAGAAAAGACTACTCCATGGATGTTTTAGTCTCTGCAGTAGGTGATGGGGAGTACTGGAGAAAGTGATGTATTTTACCTCTGCCTAAGTTTGCAACCATGAACTCTTTTGTGAAGGAAGTGACTAAGCTTTCTCTTTCCCAAAAGAATAGTGGTCACTACTTTTAAAGTAACTATTCATGTTACTTTGCTTTATCCAGTAGTTCCTGGGCACAGTATAGCTGAATGCTGAACATTCACACAGAACGGGAGACACTGTTGCCCTAAATTTCCTTTTTGATTCAGGGGAATCAAACCGCACAAAGCCTATCTTGCAGAAACAGTTCCGCCTTAAAGTACTACCCGGGAACAACATGAGTATGAGTGAGGGGAAGCTCTTCACTGCTCCTCTAAAAGCTGCTTCCCTGTGCCATATATGTTTAAAGATTAATTAGATACACAGGTACAGTCTGCAGTACTGGGAGGACCTGAGCAGGGTTCACAACTTTGAACCCTGTTTTAGATTGCGATAGTTATATATGCCTCATCTCACAATAGACAGGCTGTGGAAGAGAGAGTTCTGTGCCTTTTATCTAGTAGTACGTGGCTAGAGCACCTCCATGTGTAACATCTATATCTCCCGCAGCAGAGCTCTGAAGATCAGTCTCTGGGACATCTGCAGTAGGTCAGTCTCAACTTCTATTGTTGAAGTAGTTCCACTTCGTGTGTAGTGATTACAGAGTAAATGGTCCCTGAGATAACATAAGAGCGTGTGTCACTCTGTGACCTAACGACAAGCCACGGTGTATGTGATGAAGAAGGAATAGCCTCTTTTCATATACCTTTAGCAATATATATATTTAGGATAAGCTTTCTCTGGATCATGAATGAGGACTCTGCTCTTCTTAGTCACATGGAAAGTTCAGATCCAGAAAGGCAAAAGGATAAATGATCTCTGGTTTTCCACTTCCAACATCACTGTTCTCACTGTTATTGTTAACAGCTAAAAAGAAAGAGAATAGGAAGCTTTAGGAGCTCTCTTTTGTGTGGTCCTTTTCAACATCAGCTATGTATATGACTGAAGACTGTGACACATCCTCAGGAAAATACTGTTTGGCAGGTAAGGAAAGGGGAAAAAAAAATGACAAAGTGCTTTTTTAAGACAAGAGACTGGATTTGATGACACATAGCTACTTCTATTTCTACAGAGAGCGAGACTAGTGCTCCTTCTAATTGGTAAGGGATCCTGCTACTGTACCTGGTGGCATAGCCAGAACAAGGAGGCCAGGACATAATGGTGAGATGGGATCGTGAACTGAATTAATATAGAGATTCTGTGCATAACCTTCCTTCTTCTAGTACTTGGTCATACAATGGTTTGTCTTTTCTTGTTTTAACTTGGTTGTAACTAGTAGCATATTCCAACAAGTTCCACCACTGTCTTCTGTACCAGTCTCTTCACTCTGAATTGAATATTTTGTCTCATAATCCTATTTGGTGTCCAGGTTTCCCTCATATTGCCTTTTCTCTATGTGACATGTTTCTATTTGATATCATTCATCCCCTTATTAAGTTCCTCTCTGGATTGTAGGTTTTATGTAGTCTCCTACACTCCTACACTCTCTCTTATCTTCCTCCTCCTCTTCCAAGAATATTCCATATATTCTTCATTCTCTCACAATCCAGTGGTTGTGATTTCAAAGGAAAGTTAGCCAAATTATCAGATTTTAATGGAAAGCAAACTCTGCCATTTGGATTGCTGCAAATACCTAAAGGACTGGTAAGCAATCCCTGCTTTTTGGAACAGATCTGAGGCATTCTTCATGCTGAATGACAGAATGAAACAGAACTCCAGCATGGTTGATCACAGCTCTTTCCATTCGCTCAGCCCACAATGAAGCAGCGTGTGCTAAATAATCTCTATAGTAAAAATCAATCAATCAAGCAAGCAAACAAACAAACTCCAAAACCCTAGAACAAAGCTGGAGGAGAACAAATCATATAAGCATAAAAATAGACAAAATAAAATCTCGTTATCTTCTTCCTTGCCCCTCATAACTTTCAAGTAGGTATACTTTATCCAGACTAAGCTCCTTCCATTTTTTTTTATTAATTACTCAACATACACCATATAGATGGGAAATGTGTGTTCAAGGACCACTGAACACTGAATTTTCTGAGTGCACCACAATTACAGAAACATCTGTGCTAAATGACTTTGCCTTGAATCACTGTGAAAATCTGCTCTGTTCAGCAGCTTTGCGCAGCTCTTGATTCTTGCATGTGCTGAAATGGTAATGAATGTTGTTTTTCTGGTTCAGTCATTGTGACTGCATGTGACCAACATGAACCGTGTGTCTCACCATCACGTGAAAATGCATTTTCCTTATTCTATTTAACAGTCAAAAACTGTTGCTATTATAGATTTACTATGGTGACATAGAGCAGCAGCAAATTCATGTTTGAAAACCACAGAAGAATGTATACATTACGTTGTAGCTGACAGGCCGCAGAGAGGCACAATACAAATACAAGGAATGCTTTATTTACTTTCTTTGTCTTACTTTTTATAACCTTATTTTGTTTTCATTTCTTAAACTCCAGTTATAGCTATAGCGCATTTAAAAGGTCACATAGATGGTTTATCCAGCATTATAGACCAATAATTCCATCACAACTAACATTAGGCTTCCTAGAATTAATTAGGCTGTGAGGGACCTCTGGAGTTTATTTAGTCCAGCCTCCTGCTCAAGGGTCAGCTTTGAAATGAGGCGAGGTTACTTCAGCCTTTGTCCAGCCTTTACCCAAGCAACTTGTCCCAGAATTAACCATTCTTTGTGCCAAAGATAGTGCCTGTATCTAGTCGGAATTTCCTTTGCTGTGACTGGTGGTCGTTGCCTCCTGTTCTTTGTCTGTGACCCTCTGAGCATAACCTGGTTCCATCTTCTTTTTAATGCCCATTAGGTAGGGGAGGAAGACTGCCGTCACATCCCTCCATAGCCTTTCTTTCTGAGTCTAGACAAACCCAATTCCATCAGCCCGTCCACGTACATCCTATGCTCTAGCTACGTATTTTAGTGACTCACCCCATTCAAATGTTGATAACTTGCTGAACTGGGGGACTTAAAACTAGAAATATTATTCTAATGCAACATCTCAAAAGCTGAGGGAATTACAGTCTCTACTGACCAGCAGACTGTACTCTTGCTCTTTCTATCAGTGTTTCAACTGAATTAGATCTCAGCTCCACTTAACACCAGGTTACACAAACAAACATAAGAACAACGATCCTTATTAAAAAATCCTTATAAAAGACAGCTGAAAAATGATGAGTAAATGCTGCCATTGCACTAATGAACAGAACAGAGGATGTTTTGCTGGGACTCAAAAAAGAACTGCTTTGTCAAACAGTAACTTTACAGCTTTGAAGAAAGTATGTGTTTACAAAGAGTAGATTTTGTAGAAATTCTACAAGTTGAGATACCTGGAAGAAGGATGATGCAAGGAGGGATGGGAGGCAAAATATGGAGGTAATCAATGTTCTTTTAGATTTCAGTCATGTCTCCAGTCAGTTACTGTGTGACTGGAAGAGCAATATCATCTTGCTCTTCCTGGTTTGGTCAAGCTGTAACAATCAGTTCCTTTAGGATTAGTGATCCTCTGTTCAAGTGTCAGTGTACGGTTAGCATAGTAGGTGTCTCAGTGTAAAAATGATTCTTTCTGTATAGTATAAATATTGGGAAAATGTAGTTGATCAGGTGTTTTATGTATGTATATATGAATACGGTATGGGAGTATGAAAATTTATGTATGTGTATATTCTTAGCCACCTCCCCTGAAAAAGCTATTTTAGCCAAGTATCCTTTTGAATCAAAAGATTAGAAGTCCTGATAGTTAATAATGACTGCTTGCGAAATTTAGGTAAAATGATGATTAGCACTAGAGTTAAAGTCAGAAACTTGGCCTATTATAGAAAACATCCTGAGGTATACTGTAACTACCAAAATGGTTTTACAAGAATGTGCTCCTGGTAGTCATGCAGCTTGCATATAGTAGTATTAACGTCTAGTCACTGAAGACTTGATGAAGGCAGTTGTTCAAATGCCATCTGATAGATATCCTGTAACCAAATGAAAAAAGAAGCTGACATTTAGACACTTTTGCTGAGGTGACTGATGTGATGCTTACACATTTACAGCATTTGCCCTGCCAGAAAGATACAAGAAACATAGCTGAGGATATCATATGGGACTCAAACTTCTTCCTTTCTCTGTTGAACAAAACCCTTTTACTTCTAGGTATGAAAGGATCTCATGTCTTGCCTATTCAAACACATTTTTGTTACTGGACCAGAAACATTTTCTTTTCAACTATCTACTATAGCTCTTAACATCTCTTAAAATTAGGATCCTACCTGAACTGAACTGAAATTTTCTGAGCTGCTGCACACCTGAATGTTACTCAGATCAGAATGTCTCTAAATCATGAAATCTTGATAATCCATATTAATGTCTTAATTTTGTAGCTCAGATATATCCTTTAATCATTTTCTGGGTGGCTCAATTCCTACATGGGTGAATGAATTGTCTCAGAAAAAGCACCATACTTCAGGAAAAAAGATGTTTGTTTTACCTATTGCATATTTTCAAGATTTCTGAATAACCTATTGCTGTTTAATTGTTTTCTAACACTATCCATTCTGATACCCATTATATGTGATTAGATGAACATGCTGTGTTGTCCAGTATCTCAATGTTCTAAAAACATTTCCTTACTTGCAGAAAGCTGGGAATTAAATAAAAATAGTCATAGCATTGCAGATTGGTCTAAAAAGGAAATAAATGGATGAAAATTAATCATATTTAACAGTAATTCCTTTTCATCCTTTCAGGATGCTCTGAATCACATACAAAAAGGTCCTTCTAAGCATAATCACATATTCAGGGTATAATGGCCTTAGGTTGATCATCACAAACCATACCCGAAAAAATTCCTTGGTGATTGGCATGTAAAGTTTAATACAATGTGCCCTGAATTCTGGCACTGTTGATGTAGGCAATAAGCACTTGGGCTTATTGCTACACTTGGGCTAAACAAACGGAGCGTTGTAAACTGTGTTTCAGGACACTGTCATTTTGAATGCACCAGAGTTCCTCAGCACTTTCTTCAGCAAGCACACTCGTGTCAATCATCCACCTTTTGGTACATCAGGGTTTTCATTAGTTCTATAACTGCCTGACCTTGTGCCAGACTTGAGCAGACAGGTAGTTCATAACCCTTTACTGTCAGAATTAGCATTCATGATACTACCTAAACTGCAGAGCAAATTTAGAGTTCATTATTAAATGAGGCATATGTTACTACACTTATAACTGATTCAGTCTAGTTATTTTTAGTTTGACCTTTTCTGTATTCATCAAATCAGCTTTGAAATAGACATTGAGGTACCCTTTACTGTTAATTATAAAAATTCTTAGAGATGATTTTTTTTTATGGAGTTTTCTGGCAAATTCTCATATATCAGTAGATTACTGATATAATAAGTGCCTTGCTGTTAGCCTAAGTAAAAACAAGATAAGATGGAATCATATGGATGTTAATGATCATATTCTTCAACTATATCATCCCTCTTTGCCTTTGCTGTTATGCTGAGAACTGAAAGGCTAGCGTTGTTGGTCCTGAATAGGATGGAAACTTCCACTAAGGATGGCAAAAAATGTGTGAAGGTAAGAGTAGAGACATTATTAAGGCACATTTAGTCCTAGCGTAGCTCCACAGATAAAATTTCCCCATTATTATTCTGATTTTCTGGTTATCCCATCCTCCTCCTCCTGAGGTAAGGCACCGAGAACAGAGACACTAAAAATTCAAACCCACTGGAACATGACAGGCTTAAGAACTGTTTCTTGTCATTTTCCTTTCACTCTCTTAGATTTCTAAATTCTAACACGGAAAAGACACCCAACTGGAAATATTTTAAAATTCTATAAACTTATTAGGGCACCACAAAACCTTCATCCTTAAAAATCTCTTTTGGGCTTAACAAAAATCTCACATTTATCAATGAAACCCTCACTGACTGGTTTTCACGAATGCAAAAGGATAAATGTTCTGACAATATGTTAGAATATATACTTGTGAAAATACTATCATATTGATTAACCATAGCATCAGCAAATATATTCAGAACTGATCTATTTGCATATAAAGGAGTAGAAAAGAAATTCTGATACAGCAAGATGTTAAATACATATGTTACTTTATGCTTCACCTAGAGTCCTAACAACAGCATGTGGCTTTACATGTCCAGAGACATGCAAATACTTAGGAAGTTACTGAAGTAGGGTCAAAACATTGATTCTTCTTGTTCTTTCCTTTTTTCTTTTTTCTTTTTTTTTTATTTTTGTAACTAGTTATGCAACCAATCTTGTAATTAAAAAATGTGCAAGTATATTGGACAAAAGTTTTAGAGGTATTTAAATATCCAACTCCCACTGAAATCAATGGGAGCTGATTAATAGCTTTTAAAAGTCTAGCCTGTGCTATCATTACCCTTCTGGACCATTAAGAGGTGGAAGCTACTGCATTTTGTGTTGTATAGAGTTCAAAAATTGCATCCTCCCTTATTTCTTTTTTGGCAGGCGCAGGTCTCACTTACTGTCACATAATAATTTTGTACGCTATGAGCACAGTGATGTTATACAACTGCATACAAAACCACTTTGTTGAATTAAGCCTTTGGGGCTCATGGAAAACAACAAAGCACAAAACCTAAGAACTGTAACACCGAAGTGTCCTGTTTGAACTTCAGGTAGAAGGTAACAGTAGTTCATTCTCTTTAAAAAGCTATCTAACATTGCTGTATGTCATACTCTGTTTTCTGCATGATACAGATGATGACTTCAGTTCATATCCAGCATGATGAATTTAGGAACCTAATTAAGACTGACTCACCCTCTGGGAGAGTTCAGAGGCACTGGTCTTTCTTGAGAGAGTTAAGGACGAAGAGTGTAGGAGAACTGGATGAGTAAGCAGGACTTACTTTAGGATAGTTAGTTTGCCTCCCAGGACTATACACCTGAGCTGTAGATGCATCCTCAGCTAAGTCAGGTGCCTAGTACAGTCACACCGAACCTGGCAAACAGCCTTCGTAAAGGTACGCTGGGGTATAAGCACGAAGGAGGCACACTGGGGCAGAACTTACTGCACAAGTTTCTTATCAGGGGAACCAGACTAGTCATAGACATAGGTGTTCTTTCATATGAATCAATTTGCAGAAAAAAATATAAGCATGATGAACGATTACCCCTATTTCACTTACCTAAATACACATTTTGGTTGCCTTCTTCCCTCTGCCACTTTTTTTGTGGCTACTCAAGTACCCAATAAAGATGCTTCTGTCATGCTAACTAGAGGGAAGCAGGTTGATTTCTCCACAATTTTTTTTTTTTTTTCTGATTTCTTCTTTAGCTCTTTGTATTTATTACATTCTAGATTCTGAAGACTATTTTTCACCTTCTTATGTATGTAGGAAGCTCCCACAAGACTAAGTGCCGTAGTAAAAAACTAAGTAATACACAACGTTCAGCAGAAAACATATCAAGAGTTTTGTTTATTTTTTGACAAGATTTGTACATGTGTTACCAACAGTGTTACTTTTCAGCCTTCTAGAATGTTTCAACTTAATAACATATATTAAGCTCCATAACAACTTGAAGACATGCAAGAATTATTATTAGTTGAGCACGGTTTATGGAGCTTTGCTAACATTTTTATCTCCTTTAATTTCTACAGAAAGATGCAGATATATGCAAAATAAAACTTCTGAAAATCAAAGATAGAAGTGTGTGCTTGTAACTTAGGTACCCAGTGTAGTTTGCTTAAATTTAAGAAACCACCTGTACCACCAGCACAGCCCAGAAGGGCACTCCAGGGTGCTTAGTTTAAGCTTCTTCTCATTAATTCCAGAGGGAACCAAGGGAAAATCTTGGAGTGTACACTCCAGACTCAGTCCCCCTAAACTTCATCGGAGGATAGAGGCTCAGGTTTTCTATCTGATTCAGCTCTTTCCTTGGTTACTCCTTTACATGGCTTTTACATGGAATTTGGGTAAGCAGGTTCTCAGATCTAGACTGGGTCTGGCTTTAGGTGGGAGATAAGTGCAGAACAGACACTCTGAACATACTTAAATTTGGACATACTGGGAAATCTCAGACCAAGCTAAGGGAAACGTAAAATTAGGTGCTGTTTGAAAGGATGTGAATTCAATTGCTGCTCGGCTATTAGAGAGTCTTGAAAAGGTCTCAACCATAAAGATTATGGGCAAAGCCCAGAAATATATTGGAATTTTGTGTGACACTTATGATGTCCTGCCAAGAAAAACCAGAAAGATTCAAAGCCGCAGAAATTTTTTTTTTTTTTTATTTGTAGAAAATATTAACAAATTATGTGAGTTCTTCCATACTTTAATTTTGGAGGATAATATATTTTCCCTACATTTTAAATTAAAGTAAGAATGCAGATTTCTAAAAAATACAAAACCAGATATGAATCCTGTAGTAGAGAGAGTAAAAGCAACATTTATGCACGTTGTGTTCTGCAACAATCAAAGGAGGATCTTCTTTCATAGAAATGAGAAATACTGGCATTAATACTAAACTTTTAAATGAAATGCCACATCTGGTGTTTCAGCACAGAATCAAAGGGCTTGCTGGTCCAAACTGGTTATCCAAACTTATCCTCATAATACTCCCAAACAATAAGGAGCATTCATTGGTTCTTTTAGGGACCAGGAAAAATCTATGGACTAAAAATCTATTGAACTAAAGACTTCTGACTACTGGTTATCTTTTTTTTAAATAAACTGTCTCATAAGTAATATTTTTTTAATTTAAGAGCATCTGAATATTCAGCTAATATCAGCTAAAGAATATTAAATGAAACCTGCTTTTAATTTTTTGGGGACTTATTGAAAATTGCAAGGAGCTTCAGACAGCTTTTTTGCCACCAGCCTAATAATTTTATTTTATTAATGCTTACTTTCCCTAAATCTAGTCATGATTTGCAAACATCAAAAAATTAAAATCCATTACCTCCACAGCAAAAATAGCTTTTGTACCATGTTCTGCTTAAACTTCACTCCGAACTTTCACCCATTGATTTAGTTACACTTAACAGGGTCTTATATCTAGTAAGTCAGCTCTTGATAATGAAGACAAGGCAGAAATATAGCCGTTTAAGTTTTTTTATTGTAAGATACTATATACAGTTCTTGAATATATTATCAAACAACTCTGTATATTCCTACACCTTAATGTTGCTGTTGCTTCTTTTATTTTTTATTTTTTAATTTGGTGGAAAATGCAGCTTCTGAAAAAGAAGTGTTGTCTTAGAAACTTCCTGAAATTATTTCCTTTTTCTTCAGAAAAGGAGAAGGGGGAAAAAAAAAAAAAAAAAAGGTGTCAGCTTTGCTTTCACCCAACAGCAAAGCATTTTGATTCACCACACCAAAGAGAAAGAATTTTTCCCTGTTCTATTCGATGTTGACACGTCTTCCCAAGCTGCTCAGGTACCCTAGAAAAGTCCTGCCCCTCCATCATGCCTCTGTTCTCCTCCGGGGCTGGTTGTATTGCCTCCTCCCTCACACGTTGCAGCCTTCGTTCTCCCTGAACCGACATCACGTCACAGGTAATCCATGAAGAAAGTCTGGTTTACCGAAGAAAATTCAAGCAGAAGGCAATTGAACTTCAACTCATAAGAGGAAAAATAGCTATGCGGAATGTGGAAGTTGAACCAGTGTAAAATAAAACGTTCTGCTATTTCTTAAAGCTTGCTATGTTAACAATAACAAAAAACTATTTAGTTTTACTTTCCTTCTGTGACCAAAACCAGCTGAAATATTTATGGTACAGGCTTCCTGTACCATAGCTGTTTTTCGTAGGTGCGGTAGTGAGAGCTTTACAACCTCACATCCCAGACGTTAGCTGTAGCTCTTCCAGTGAATTTCCTCGTGTGCTCGGAGTAGAGCTCCAGGAGCTGGGAATCACTCAGCAGCGGGAGGTAACACAGCAAGCGAGGAGCTATCACAAAGGGCTTGTTACAAAGCGATCTTGAAGACGAGACCCCTGTTTGGGTTTCAAAGATCTTCCCTTTGTTTTTTTTAACCCCTCTCTTTTAACATGGATGAAGGAGAGTGAAGTGAGAGTAGGCCGAAAGAACGCCAGAAGTCTCTACTACAAAATTGTCAGTTTTAGGTCTATTCTTACCTTTTTCTCCTCATCCTATGGAGCAGATTGCCCGAGCTTGCTCCCGAGGAGGAGGAATAGCGGTGATCACATCTGTTTGAGGGCCGCATCCAAGTAAATCTCTATGGGTTGAGCTGAGGACAGAATAGCCTGCAGAAATCAAGCCTCCAGCTCAAACCTTGCTGACTTTGCTGACAGATTCTTTAAAATTGGATTGAAGCCAGACTTCAAAGAGGAAGCTGAGTTCAAAAATAAATCTTTTTTTTTTTTTTTTCATTCAGAGTGGAGTTTAAAAGTTTACCTGATCTGAAGCAGTGAGGTTTTTTATGACACCAGTTTCACTTTGAAGTCCAGGTTCTAGACAAGGCGCATCAATATCAAAGTGTCTACAGGCACAGGCAGAGCCAACTGGCCTCAAAATACCAGGATGTAGGTGCCGTGAATGCTGCACATGCCTACATGGGGTTTTTGTTTGTTTTTATTAGCCTCGGAGAGAAACTTGAGATTTTGAAGGCAAGGAAGTATCAGCATAGGAAGATTTAGAATAATCAGATAACTTTAAGGACAGAAGATGAGAACAGAATTATGTTTGTCATCCCTAAATGTGATAGTCACTCTTCATCTGTGAATGTAATAATTACTTGGAATTATTAAATGAGGCATTAATTTAGAAGACCTAAAAATGTATCTATATTCACTTGTGTAAGATTCTTGCCTCAACTGACCGGATAGATTCATAAAAGATTTTCCTCTCTAATAGCAAATCTTTCAGGTCTGGAAGTGGGAAACTAAAGTAAACTTAGCTAGGTACTCACAAGGAGGTGAAATCACATCTCAATGATATCAGTGGCAAACTATCACACTGTCAATTGCATGCTTTCTTATGTGACTGATTGTAATAGTATATGAAAAAAAGTGGAACAGAAAATTTCTAACTTTTATTTCATGTATCAATACATGAATGCAAAAGGCAGGAAAGGGGGAACAGCATATCTATTTTCTAATTATACCTCTGTGTATCTATATGTAGAGAATACTTTATTGAACACACAAACAGTACTGATTTTAAACAGCTTTCACTAAGCAGGTGAAATCATTACGGAAAGGCCTGTAAATGAGGAACTGTATAAGATTACAGATATAAAACTGAGATATTTACATTTTAGGGAAACAAATTCCTGCTTACATGGATACTAGAAATATGACAAAATATCCAGCAGTACTGGAAACAGGCAACTGAAAAATATAGACTGGTTATGAAAGATGGAAATAAAATGAACGATGTTTAAGTACTTCTGCATGCTAATCATTTCCATAAACTAAAACAAAAATGAAAAGGTAAAATAGTTTTTCAGCTACTTGAGGAAACAATGAAAAAAACATAAAAGAAAATGTTCCATTAGAGAAGAACTAAGTCTACTATTGATCCCCAGATCTCCTTTGACTACTAGAGTGGTCTTTGTCACACAAATAAGAGTGAAATACTAGGTCCAATCCTATTCAGCGTCTCCATTAATGGTCTGGATGATGGGGCAGAATGCACCCTCAGCAAGTTTGCTTGATCTTTACTGAAAGATTAATTTTGTGAGTTAAGAAAAGTTTTACATATGTTCTTATTTAAAACAATTCCACTCACCTTGCATTGGAAATGTTCGCTTCTACATTTTATTAGCACGCTAAAAGGTGTACACTCATATACAAAACTGCCGGGCCTGTTACATTGGTTGAGATAGATCCATTACTCAGGTCCTGAATGCTTATCCATAATTTATACATGTATAATATGTAGCCACACATCAGTCATACAAGCAGAAAAGCTTTCTGATGAACCAACAGCTCTGAGTTAAAAGTAAGGATATCATATGATTCTGAATAAAGTGCGGGGTTTGGGTTAGGTGGCTGTGTTCCTTGGGATAAATGCACAGAAATAGCAGAAAATACCGGTATACTTCTTTCTACTTGAAAATACAATAAAGTCCAGTTTCTGTCTATCGATGCTTGCCACCATGCTGCTGACTCTCCTACTGGCCAGACAAACTGTTCAGGAGGAAAACTTTCTCTTCCTCCTTCTAGCATTGCCCACTGCACACTGGTTTGGTCACCTCGTTCCTTCTCTACCTGAAGTATCTACCCATTCTCCTCCTCATCTTTACTTTTTGAACTTTTTAATTTTTGAACCTTTTACTTTTTGAACACTTTATTTTTTGAACCTTTTATTTTTCAAACACTTCTTCTCTCCCTTTTATTGTCAGCTCTACAGTATTTATTCTCCAAGCTATCTCTTATTTCACTATTTTTCCACCCACTCTTCTTCCTCTGATTAACAGTACTTTAATAGGACTGTTTCCAGAAGCAAGTCTGAACCTCAGTCTCCATGTATGAAAACTCTTGTCGTTCCTCTTTCTGTGTGCAGATCTCTGCCCCTCATTCCCCTGAAACCTTCTACGACCATCCTTTTCCCCTACCTCCTTCTCTCTGCTCAAACCTTTCTGATATTAATTTTTCACTGTAGTGCCTGTCTCAACAGTTACCCTTACCCTAAACAAAAAAACACCTAGCATATTCTTTTGGGGGTGAGACCATGCCATTATCGTATACAAACCTCTGCCTACAAGCATAAAATCTAGCCCTAACCTAAAATGCTTAATTGTTAAGTGTACTTGTGACTTGCAATTTAACCTGTCTCTCTCTAAGAGCATCACTATGACAGGCTCTGACCATAAGTAAGGTTGATAAAATGATCTGTTTTAATTACTTATCAGCCATAAGTTGCACTTTATAGAAGAGATTTCTACCATCTCTAGAAAATTACAGTTTTGGGCCAGAATAAAAGTATGTTATCTGCAGTTATAATTTAATTCTTTCAGATGAACACAGGTATCATAAAGATAAGGTGTTGCCTTTTGCTGTCTAATTGAAAAACTCATGTTTCTATTTCCATTCTGTCTAATGGATACTTGCCAAGATTCCCAGTGTTATGATTCCCTGTACCCGAAGAGTAACCTTTTTTAAAAAAAAAAAAAAAAAAGAAAGAAAAAGACCCCATAACGTATCTTAGGCAATAGCTGACACCTACAACAGTGCATGTAGGCAAAAGAATCATGAAGCAACAGTGCTATGATGCCTATAAAATATGCGAGAACACAGAGGTATTTGTCGTAACACCACCTAAAACATTTTTGGTGATAATTATTTTCATCAAGAAGTCCAAAGTTTGTAAGGGATGAAAAGGAAAAATCTTCTGGCTAAGTTTTGCTATGATACTTAATTTTTCAAGTTAAAGTACACTTTATTTTGTCTGTTCCTGTTGGATCTGTAGGGAAAAATTGCCTGTGAAAAAAATAAGTAACAACAAAAAAAATAAAGTGTAGGCATTTATTTCATGGATGTCACTACAAAGAAAGGTGAAAGACGGTGAAGTGGTTCATTTTGTAGAATCAAAGAGTAGCCCAGGTTGGAAGAGACCTCAAAAGATCATCTGGTCCAACCTTTTGTGGGAAAGGGAGCCCAGATGAGATTATCAAGCACCTTGTCCCATTGCATCTTGAAACCTCCCATGATTAGGACCCTACCACATCCCTGGGGAGGTTGTTCCAGCAAATGAATGTACTCACTGTAAAAAATTTCTTTCTTATGTTGAGGTGAAACCTCTACCAGTGCAACTTGCACTCTTTGTCCCTTGTCTTCTCCATCTGCTCCTTGTGAAGAGAGAGCCTCCGTCCTCTTTGTAGCCACCCTTTAAGTCCTGGAATAATGAGGTTCCCCCACGAGCCTTCTCTTCCTTCAGTCTTTCCTCAAAGGTAGGTTCTCCAGCCCTTTGATCATCGTTGCGGCCCTCCTTTGGACCCTCTCCAGTCTGTCCGTGTCTTTCTTGAATTGTGGGGACCAGAACTGGATGCAGTACTCCAGGTGCAGCCTGACAAGCGCTGAGTAGAGTCATTCTAAGGTAATGCAAATAGTTGCTGTAAATGATATATCATTGTTTATCATGGAACAGTAGGATGACATTGTAGCTGGAAAAGAAACCAATATAAAAGAATCTGAAAGACCTAGAATAAACAGAATAAAACTTCTGTATTTTATCTTACATTTTCTTACATCCTCCTGTTCATTGCTTTTTCCTTGATGCATCTCTGTCCTTATACCCTCAGAAATATTATGATTTTTCTGTGTGACTATTTTATAACTTTATATGAACCTTCACGTTTCATTCTTTGAATCCAAATACATTGTGTGATTGTTGCTCCATAAATAAATATAATAATAAAGGTAACAGTGGGTATCTGTAAAGAACAGATCTACTTTGTCCTTACAAAGATATATAAATGTAAATGTTGAGATGGATATGTGTGGGGCAAATTAAGAAAGGATTTGGGTATTGCTAGTGGTTTATAAGTATGCAAACCCAATAATAAATTAAAAAAAAATACAGAAAAAAAGCAGGTGCATAATGGTATCCTTGAGAGGATACATTAGGAAAGCTAGAACAGCAGGGCCATTAAAGCACAGTAGTTCAGATAATGAAGTCAAATAAATTGTCTTCATTGTTGTGCCTTCATTGTCACCAAAGTACACTGTGATAAATGAAACAGACTTGTCTGATGGAAATCGTAAACATTCATATTTAATAAACAGTTATTAACACTTTTATAACATTGCTGTTTTATGTTCATTACATGCTCATTGCATTACAGCAAGTTTATTTCCTGTTTCATTTCTCTACTGTCATTGTGTATTGCAAACCTGTGCAAGACAGGTCTATTTTTTATGTTCTACTGTACAGTATGTGAGTAACGTTCAGATCTTAATGGAAGTGTCACATCATTTCCAGATCAAATTATCTAGTTTTAACAGCTAAAGGGAATCAAATTAATCAGAAAAAACAGAATACAAACCAATACAAATGTTGTGGTTCCCAAGATGTTGACTGAAATACATGGAGGTCATGTTTGCCAGTTATCACATTAAATGGAAGTCATAGGCTTACTGCGGTGCTTGATTAGTTATCATTAGTAGTCCTGTATTAGGAGCATACATAAAGGTTTAGGAAAGTAATTCTAGGAAAGTACATGGATCAAGTGAATTTGATTGCATAAATAGGATCATGGATTTGGGGGTTTGTTTTTATTTTTTTTTTCTTATTAGTTTATTAGATACTGAGACACAGGAACACACAGAAGCCCAGAATATTTACTCTGATTTATAGGTAATCTTTGCCTTTGAAACAAGTAAAGTCTTCATTTCAGAGAATTAAGGCTGGAATCTTCTACAAAACAGCATTACAATATTTTGGAAGAATCTGGACAATCATCAGGCTGTTTGTCCCTATATCTTTATATATCTCTTTTCTAATTTTCCCTCTGTGTGACTAAGCTACAGCAATGTGTCTTGCTTTTCTAGCATACTTCATATGCACAAGCTGCCAGAAATAGGACATTGAGTCCAATTGTATGAGATTCCCAGAATATCTGTTATTAGGCTCTTCTTTCGGCCCTCCAAATACCCCCAAAAGCTGCTCATTAGCTCAAAACTGTCCGCTTCCAGTCTGCCAAGGGGTTTATAATTACTGGCTCAGGAACACAGCAATAAAGACAAAAAAAATACACAGACTTGGTAAAGTTTCTTAAAGACTATGAGACTTTAAGGGGCTAGCCAGGAATGCCATAAGCACCTAGTATAAGCACAATAATGACTTAATGCTATCAATTACAATTGTGACATCAGTGGCATATATACACACATATATATACACACACACTTCCTAGATATACTTATTTATATTCATACTTATGTTATTCATATTCATATATTTTTTAGATTTGAGTTTTAAATGCTGTACCTCTTCCTATTCAGTCTTCCATGAGGAATCCTATTGTTGGATACTTAACAGATTCAAAGTCACACAAAGATGCCTCTCTGACGTTATCTTTGATGCTTCTTGTTCTACAAGAAAAACTTTACAGAGTTTACACTGTGGCATGGCCCATTTGCGTAATTTATTGATCCTGGAGCACAGTTAGACATCTGCTATTTATTTGTCCTTGCTTTACTGCTGGCCATGCACTTTTGTAAATACATGCAGGTAAAGAAGATTTTGTATCATTTTGATGGAACAAGGTGGATTCTCAAGTAAATCTTTGACAATAATTACTCTGATGTGCATAGAAATAGGATATACTAAGTCAGAGTAAAGACTTTTTTTCTTTCTCAGTGGAAAAAAAAAAAGAAATATGTGTAGTAATTTTATAACTAGAGAAAAGCATAATGCCTCTTTCCATGCTAGCATAAAATTGGAGGAAAAACAATTTTCCAACTCTGATCAAAATAACCATCCATATTAAAGAAGAATGGAAACATAATATATCTTCAATGTTTGCACATAAAAAAACAATGTAAACTGTTTAGAATATTAACAATCAAATTTCTGCTATGTCAGAATGCTCACAAACCAATTTCAGATTAATTTTCTTAATTGAAACTAATTCTGGTGGTACTTTAATGTTGAACAGCACATGCTCAAGACATAATTTCTTATGTAGGATTTCTCCAGGAATATAAACCACCTCTATTTTAAAGTAGTTAGGAGAGTAATACTCATTAAGGATTAGTGGATTTTCAAGCTTCATCTTTTATAATAATTTTTTTTTAGTTATTTGAGTGTCAAGACCCCTGAATATTAAGCTGTCTTTCATAAAATGATAGTGTTCTTCAGAAAAGATCATTTTTGACTCTTCCAACCTCCCTTGGAGGAGAAAACCAGTAAACAATCATACTAATTCATCTATTTTCAGTGGATAACACTGACAAGTATTTGAAAATGTATATAACAGTGGCATGTTTTTTACTATTGTTACTGTAACAGATGTAAAGTTTATTGTCTCAGAAAGACAATTTCAATCTAGTATTGCCATGCAAGTGGTGAGCTGTAGTAACCACTTCATATGCAAAATGAGCTTATCTTGATTTACTGCCCTTCTTCTTTTCCCCACTTTGCCACCTGTTGCATCTTGTTATAAATCTCAACTGAAATTTCTATTAGATTTTCAAATTACTTTTTTTGTGCAAAAGCTAAAAAAAATGGGGTTTTGTTCTTTTTCTCTTCATGGAGCTCCAGATCAAGAAGTATTGTTTGCCATCCAGGATAGTTTGCTGTATATGACATTGACGAATACATTCTGCCTAGATACAATTGGTTTTAAGCCATACTTCAGTGTATTGAAGTATAATTCTTACCTCACGAAGTTTCCAGTCTTTACTTGAAGTCTTCAGGGTTTGGAGAATCATCAGTTCCATTTTCTCTCAGTGTTAATTGCTTTAAAAATTTCTTTTGTCCCCTGTGAAGTTGTCTGTCTTTAGCTTCCAGCCACTAGTCTCTGCCATGTCTTGTTTTCCTCAACTAAAAGTACTTTCTATCCAGAATTGTCTAACCATGGAGGAAATCAAACATTTTAAAAAGTCACCCTTTTCCCCAAAGGATATACAGCGTGGGGAGGAAGCCCTCAGCCCTGACACTTTCACTATACAAGTACACTCACATGGGTCTGCGTTGCTCACTAGCTCAGATGTAGGCTGTATCATCCAGGTTCCTCTGTAGCCGAAGGAGAGAGGAAGGAACCACTAAGAATAACTCAGAACTTTTTTTGGCTGAATCACCCTTTGATTTTGTTGAAAGTGCCTAGTTGAAGTATATGAAGTTAAACTGGGGTATATCCAGGACTTAATTAGCTTTAAATCTAGCATGTATAAGATACAATTAATGCATTCTGTCATATAATATATGACATTTTTATCATATGGTAACATGACAAATTCCTCATAAGCATCTCAATATTTGAATCAGAGCAATTGCATTTTTCTATAAAAACACATTGATTGACAGATTCATTATCTTTCTAACCTCTAGTACAAATATAAACATGAACACCATCTCAGATTATTTTTTCTATTACTTCCTTCAAATTTTTGTCATGCTAACCAGCTTACTTTTATTGATCATTCTACTTACTTTCTAAACACTGGAAAAGCACTAACATTCTGCTAGAATTTCTCTCATATTCAAATATTAAAATTTATACCTTATGATCTCCTCAGCCCACTCCTAAATTGAGGATAAGGTGAAAATTATTGGGTGTTTGCTGACTTAATGTTGTTTATCCCAAGATGCTTTTTAATGGTTCCCTTGGAACAGGAAATTTTTCATTATCTCCACGTGAAGTATATATATCTATATATATCTATAACTTTTTTATCATATGCAAAGTAAGAATTCTTAACATTTCTTCATTTTCTGCATCATTAACATATTGCCTTCTCTAACTAGTAATGGGCTTACAGATTTGTCAGGAACAGTTATTTCAAATGTATTAAAACATATTAATAAATAACAGTTGTCTCCATAGCTTATTCTATTAGTCACAGACTTGACATTTTAAAATAATTCAGTTGGATATTTTCAATCTTGTTATTTTCAGTCTTGTTGTTTAAATTGAAACAGTAATGCTAACTTTTCAGATTTTTAAGTTTTCCTCCATAGACATTGTAACTGTTATTTACTAATCATTGCAAAACATACGGTGTAACCAATACAACTGTCTTCAAATACAGTAATTCTATCAAGTACCAACAATAAGGCAGGTATGAAAACTGTGTTCTCACCCACTGCTGTTTATGGCTTCACAAAGGACCTGTAGTATATAGCATCAAAAATCAGTTCACCGGTATAGACTTCCAGCTTCCTAAGAATCTCATACAAGGCTCGGGGCCACCCAGCAACTGGCGGTATGTTGCTTTTCCACAAAAACAGAAAATAAAAAATGAAAAAAAAAAACCCCAAAACATAGAGAAAACACCAGCAAACTAAAGCAAATATACAAATACCTATATCTATACGTTTTTATTACGTTCATATTTGGGAACTTGTACTCTTGTATGTACACATATATGAAGCTCTTTGCGGTCAAGTAGACAATATATAGTTAAATAGTTTAATACCTCTATGCTATGTTTTTTGGTGAATGACTACATATTTTATTCTGAGCGGATGAGTGATCTATATGAATTATCCTTTTTTTGTATTGAAACTGTACCTAACACAGAAGTTATCAATTGTGATCTTTAGGGAAAAAAAAAACAAACCAACAAAATGTATCATCAAATACAATAATGCTAAAGCAAATCTATTGAAAATATGAAGATTAGGTTATTTCCTACCAGAAGAACAACATGGAAATAAAGGTGCAAACATTCTGAGAGACTTTGAAAATGTCATATACATATTAGAATTTTTATGGTTTCCAAATTAAATTTTAACTCCAATCTTTTCTCTGCCAAAATCAACTCATGTCTAAAATGAGCATCACATCTGCGTACATACTGTAACTTCCACATTCTTCCTTTTTGCCATAGCTTTTAGCAGTTAATGGTATTTTAAGCTTCATAGCCTGGCATTACTCATCTGAACTTTAAAGAAACTACAGCTTGCATCTATGCATATTTCCAGTCATTTGCTTTAAAATTAATTTGGCAAAGGAGCAGATAACTGAATAATAGTACACAGGTGAGGAACTTACCTGCCCAAGGCTGTGCATACAGTATCTGGTGTATAAAAATCCTTTCATAACTTTTGTCAAGATTTTCAGTTCTTGGGTGTCTCAAAGGCCTCAAAATTCAGATCTTCTCTTCCTTGAGATATGTTAGATAACTCCCCTCGTCAGTCACCAGTCACTGGAAGATTCTCTCTCTATTGTCCAGTATGATACTAGCTCTCAAACCAGCCCTTGCAACTGGAAGTTGTAACCTATTATCTTTTAGATACTATAAATAATATGTTGGAGCTTTTTGACACTTATTGGGGTGTCCTAACACTCTAATGCTTGGCTTGGAGTATTCTTGAGGTAAAGGCATCTGGTTAACTGGTTGTTTTGAATTAAACTTTATCCTTAGGCAGACAAAGAGGTAAAAAGCAAATAAAAATATTTATTTACAGCATCAAAAATTGAAAAACCAGCTACATTTTTTCTTTTTTTTTTTATAAAGAAAGAAGAAAACAGAACAGAAAAGGAAAAAATGTTATTGATCTATGTATACTGTAACTAATTTAATCTGAAAAGTTCACTTCTTGCAGCCAGATGACTCTCACAAGTCATCTTCTCTCCAGATATTTTTCCAGAATTTTTTTCCTTTTTCCTTTTTGAGTATTCTGTGCCTCAGATTACCTTAAAGAGAGAGCTATTTTTGCTGCTACACATTACATTTAGAGTTAACATTCTTTTCATTTTTTTCCAAGATAATCTATCTTCTCTCCTTAAATTTATTCACTTCTCCTCCACACCCATCCTCTCATTCCAACACTTCTTTAACATCGGTATACTAATTAAATTAATTTGTCCTTCATAGTATAAATTAATAATTTCACTTCTTTGGAGATGCATATACTGCTTTTTGAAACCATCTGTACTTGACTGGTCAATTTGCTTTTTGAAACCATCTGTACTTGGCTGGTCAATTAGCTCCATGACTAAAGGATAAATTAGATAGGCAGTTTGTAATTTTCAGTATGAATTGTTTCTGTCTAGTGAATCATAGAATAATTTTGGCTGGGAATGACCTTTAGAAGTGATGTAATCCAATTGCTTCCTCAAAGCAGAACTAGCCTCATAGTTAGGTCACATTGCTCAGGGCCTTGTCAAATCATGGGTTACAGCAATTTAAAGGTATTTATATTACCAGCTCCACCCCTGGTCCCTTTGGGCCAGGTTATAGGGTTTAACATTGCAATGAACTCCTCCCCTTGCTCCTAGCCTGGCTAGCAACAAGGGGTTCCTGCTATAGTTATTGCCATAACATGCAACTCAAATCCCGGGTTACAACAATTTGAAGGTATTTCCATTACAATCTCCACCCTTGGTCGCTTTGGGCCAGACCATAGGGTTTAACATTGCAATGAACTCCTCCCTTTGTCGCTGTTCCAGCTTGGACTTATCCCCAAACTGCAGTCCCTTAGGGGTGTACCTGCTCTGTTGTGGGCTTATCCATGGCCACACATTTTGAGGTGCTCCAGCATGACCTCATGCACAGCCACTGATGCTTCAAGGTGTACCTGCTGCAGCATGGACTGACCCCCAGCCGCAGATACTTCAAGGTGTACCTGCTCTGGTACGGACTTACTCACAGCCACAGACGCTTCGGGGTGTCCCGCTCCCACGTGGACTCATCCACAGGTCACAGTCCCTTCGACTCGAGTTCACACTGGAGTCCCAGCCTGTCCAGTACAGCAGCACAGGAACAGCAGCGATGCCCTGGCCATCTGCCAGCCCGGGCCCATCGCCACTGCTGTTATCAAAATGTTCCCAGGCACAGCAAAGTAAGATGATCAGCAGTACAGCAGTACAGCAAGCAGTGAAAGCAAAAAGCAGCCGCTAAGAAGCACTAGAGTATAATATACAGTAAGGCAAGCAAGCCCCATGGCAAGCACAGAAACCTGCCAATTAATAGCTAAACAGCAGTAACAGCTATAAATTCAATTTAGCATATTCCAAGCAAATCTGTTGTTATCTTGAACACTTTGGGCCCCATGTTAGGCAACAAAAAGGACTGTCATGGTTTAACCCCAGCTGGCAACTAAGCATCACCCAGCCAATCACTCACTCCGGCCACAGTGGGATGGGGGAGAGATTTGGAAGGGTAAAAGTGAGAAAACAACTCGTGGACTGTGATAAAGACAGTTTAATAGGCAAAGCAAAAGCCACGCAGGCAAGCAAAGCAAAACCAGGAATTCATTCCCCACTTCCCACGGGCAGGCAGACGTTCAGCCATCTCCAGGACAGCAGGGCTCCATCATCCCCAACGGTGACTTGGGAAGACAAACGCCATCGCTCCCAACGTCCCCCCTTCCTCCTTCTTCCCCCAGCTTTACGTACTGAGCATGACGTCGTACGGTGTGGGATATCCCTTGGGTCAGTCGGGGTCAGCTGTCCCGGCTGTGTCCCCTCCCGACTCCTTGTGCCCCCCCAGCCTGCTCGCTGGTGGGACGGGGGGAGAAGCAGCAAAGCCCTTGGCTCTGGGTAAGCACTGCTCAGCAGGAATGAAAACATCCCTGTGTTATCAACACTGCTTCCAGCACAAATCCAAAACACAGCCCCATACTAGCTACTATGATGAAAATTAACTCTATCTCAGCCAAAACCAGCACAATCATCATGTTTATTTTCTGCTGCTTTTTATCTGCAGAGTCACAGATACATACAAATCTCATATAAATGTACAACAGGGAGTTCACAGAACTGTCCAAAATTCCCACCCAGAAGGTTCCTGTAATAGTCCAACATTTAATTGTGAAGATTCAGTGAAAAATCTTGTTTCAAGTCCTTTAGCTCAAGCTGTTATGTCAAGACTGTTCTGTCTTCTGTGTAGATGAGCGGATGGGGAGTTGCTGGACCATGTAGAGTATTAATGACTGAAGTGCACTGCATGAGCATATAGGTCCAGCCCTGATACCATGCTACTCTGCAATTCTAACTAAAGAACAAACCTGCTTTTGTACTTATAACTCACTTATCACTTAAGTCCCATAGCACTTTCCATAACCTCATGTGGGGTGAGGATATGTTTAGGTTAAACTGAAGCATTGTGCGGGTTTTGTTTGTTTGTTTTATCATATTAGCAATATTCTGTTTTGTCCGGTATAGTATTGTTGGGACTTGTTTGTTTGTTTGTTTAAAAAAAACCCAGAGATATATCTCTATGAAATACCATTTCTATAAAGTACAACAATTGCACTTCAGAACCAAAATTATTTTGGATGAGTTGTTTGTTTCCTCATAAATTTGAGATTTTTATGGGGGAAATAATTCTGGCTACTTTTAGTTATAATGTACAACACAAAGCCTAATATACATTTGTAAATAGGCAAATTTGTTGTTTATATTTGCATAAAACTCTACCCTGGCAGGTATACAGGCTACTAATCTTATGCAGCTTCTGAAAAGAATTTTGCAGAATTCCTTTTCACTTAAGTGCCTAAAATAGAGATCTCTGCACTTCAAGAAATGTCTGAAGTCTACAGGAGATGAGTGAATTTCTTGCATAAAATTTATTTTGTAATGTAATTTCACAAACACTCTTCCTTAGATTCTTCTGTAATATGCACTGTCCTTGAGGTAATGATTAGATTGATTTGAAAAATTTCTGCCTAACTCATTTTTGGATCCTATAAAGAATTATTTACAACAGAATACTTTTATTATAATTACCTATATTCTCTAGGATAATTCCTGTTTATAAAGAAGAAACAAATATCTAAAAAGGAAAATATTATTATTTGGAAAAACATAACTGGGGATCATACCCCCAGCCTTGTCCACACACCAGGATCCTCAGCCAAACTGGTTTTTTTGTCTTGCATAGATATCCAAATATCCCATGATACCTTATTCCCATCACAAAAAGATGACACTGTGATGTTTGTTTAGGGATGCAGGTCAAACCATTTGAGAAAAGGCAGTGTGAGGCATACGAACTAAGATTTACAGGACATAATTTCTGAATTCTACTATTCTGTCTTTATTTTTTTTTTCTCTCTTGACAAATTCCAAAATCTTCCTTTAGGAAACATTCATGTGTTCAGATTGACGCGAACCCTGATGTACAACACAAATTCCGCTAAGCACTCAATTACCTTTTGAACAGTCACACCTTCTTTAAAAGGAATCATAAATTCCATCTTATGATAATTTTATTATCCCCAGCCTATTACTAATGTATTCATGATCACAGCTCTTTAAAAATGACTTTATGACTGGCTTACTCATCAGCTTCTAACACACTCTTGCCTAAAAACAACACCATTTTTGAAATATTTACCTAAGACTAGTTAGGACTTCAAGCCTAAGCCCTGTTTGCAACAAATGTGTAGGCTTTTGTTTCAAAAATAAATGTGAAAAGAAAAGAATTGTTAAATATCTTATTAAAGTGATAGTATTTGGCAGAAACGCTTTTCTAAATAGAAACCTTTGATACCCTCCTTGAGGTCTTTACTAACACAAAACCTTTAAATAAAAACCCTTCCTTTTTTTTTTTTTTTGAGAAAAAAACAGAGTTGCAGACCACTGAAAATGGTAGTCTAAAAAAGTATAAAAGTGAAATAATTTTTTCATGTCAATAATCTGTAGTCTGCATGAATCACTGTACGCTCATGAACCAGGTACAGCTGCAAGCAGGTTGCTTTGTGCACGTATCCATAAGCTATGTTTGCTTTATGGCAGCTATTTCCTTCTGAAGACATTGAAACGAGCCCTTCCAATCACGTGCTCATAAAGGAATTGTGAAACTCTAGGTAGTCACTGCTTCTAAGAAATTGTGGCATTGTCGTTCTTCAGGTGACCTCGTGAAGGCTTACCAATGTGTTTTAAGAGAAAGACTTCAGAAAATGGATCACAACTCACTGCCTTTTTGGGAGTGTGATAGTGTTTGACTTCAACTTGTGATGTGTTGAAAGATGAGGCAAAGGAAATAAATATCAATGAAAAATGCTCAATAGTCTTGGAAAGGCAAATTATTCAGAGCTATACATGGTCACTAGGAATTATTGGTATGTGTTAGTAAGGAGGCAGATAGGTTGGGCTGGAGTTCCATTTTGGTACGTACTGCATCCTAAAAAATTAGAATGGTTAGACTGTGCTGAACATCATAATCCAAAAGACAAGCTTTTATTAAACCTTGGGAATAAAATTTGTTTCATAAGATAAATAAAAAATTAACCATGCAAGGTCTATTCCAAATAATGGCAGAATACAAATACATGTATAAAACATCAATATTTACAGCACAGTACAAAGTATCTATTTTTGTTCAGACTAGTAGAAGTTAAATACCTCTCACTTCTTGTGATAGTATTCACAAATATATTTCATATGTACAGTTCTTATATGCATATTTTGTATGTGTAAAATAGGTTACATATAGGTAGAATTTAGACTGTACTTTATGTATTATATCATTCATACATTTCATTAAGTTGAAAAATAATTTATTTAATTAAAAAGTTTAAGAATTATATCTTTTAAAAGGGTAAACTAGCTCACTTTCTGGAGCTTTTTTTTTTTTTTTATTGTACCAAGCAAGTGAAGTGAAACAAAACACAAAATATACAGTTACCTTAAAAGGGTAAAAAGCAGAAAGTTGCATAGATCTTCTTAAGATAGTGCATTCATTTGCTCATAACTTTGCAAAACTCTGTCTCTCTGGGACCTGCAATTTTGGAGAACTTTTCCATCTATGCCTTTGTTATTCATTTGGTTGGGGGGAAAAAAGGGTTTAAATCTAGGCAACCAGCATAACGGTAATGACACAGAAGGAGAACATGGAAAAATTTAAAAGAAGATTTCAGGATCATTTGTTCTCCAGAACAGAAGAAACAGAAAAGAAGACAGAATGCAGAAACTGTGGGTTCATACTACTCTCAGCCGTGGTTTTGAAAGAAGATGTTTTTATATGAATTGCTGTTTTTTGAAATTTATGGGAGGACAACATCATCAACTGGAAATGATGACGTGTTTCAGATGGAAACATGGAAGGGATACAAAATATCTTAAAAATTGTAGCCAGATGCTCAATAACTGGACAAGTAGGCAAAATTCACCTCTGGATGGGTATAAGCACCAAATCCACTGAGGAGGAAACACTGCATGATGGGCTTGTTGAACTGAACAAATGTGATACACTGGAGACTTGAGAAGGTAGAGTACCAAGCCAGAGCAGAATAGTTACCACTGACAGACCAAGGACTCAATTCAGTTGCATATGGCCCAAAACATAGGCCATATTTTCATGGATGTCATTGTTGCTCAGGGAGAGATTAAATTGCTGGAACATATGGCCATTTCAGGTGCAGGTCTCTTATGTAGAGATGTGTACATGGTTATTAAATTCTGAGAAGAAATGATTAAAAATGGAAGAAGCCAAATATAACAGCTTATGTCCTGGATGTGATAGCTACACTGGCTCTCCACCAGATACTCACCTAACCAATGAGAAATTATATTATTTCAGACTTGGTTTGTCAAAGTTGTGAAGGCATAGTGTCGTGCATAAAACAAAAAGATGCCAGTAATCAAGGTTCACCAGTTTTAATTAAAGTGAGGAATAAACAAATACTCAGTTAACAAAGGGCACACTTTGGAAAACAAAGGAAGTAATTTGTCAAGCCAACAAGACTGAAAACAATGAAAGGATTCATAGAAAAAGCTTGGAATGTTTTTAATGAAAAGGTGTCAAAAATTATTGTGTATTTTTTTAACCCTGACAAAGAAAGTGTTTAAAAGGCAAGGCTTCAGACCAGTTTTCTGAATAAACACTTCAAACATGAGTTTAGACAGCAAAAGAGAACCACAGAGGTAGAAGTACCATTGAGGAAGCTTTGGTTTGTGTTTTTGATTTAAAAGCAATTATCCGTATGTATTCCTTGGTAGGTAGTTAGTTCTGGAATAAATTGTGGTTTTATGTTGCAACCTTACCTGATGTGAGGACATTAATAGTTCGTTCCTTTTCTATGTAGTTCTCTCTTGAAACTTGTGGGAATTTCATAGCTGTTACAATCTCTGTCAAACTTATAATGAATCATCCAAGACATACAAAGACTTTTAGAAAGTTAAATTGGCAAATAGGCAGTCAAAGATGGAAAATACTCTCACTTGCTTAGGAAACTAGACTTCATGAAGGTGAAGTCACAACAAAAAGTAGAGGAATGCAGTGAGAAAAGCCTAAATTCCAGTATTAAATATTGCTAATTAAATTAAAAGAAACAGCTAATTTTCTTCAGCCATAAAATAAAAATTCAGGATGGAAAGCAGAAGTAGGTACAATCTCTTGTGAAAACTGTAATAAGATTAAACATGAATTTATTGTGGCTCAAAAACTGAAACTATAATTTGCTTCATTTTCTGCTAAGGATTATGATATATAGACCAAAACAAGGAAAATAAAAATGAGGACATGTATACAGAATTCTAGCTGTCAAGATAGAGAAAAATGGAGAGAAGAGCTCACTCAAATACAGAGAACTGGATAAACCCTTTCCCACAACTCTGAAGTAAATGGAGCATCCTATTTCAGGTGTGATACAAAATGTAATAAATTTACCAAGCCTGAAGTGATGAAATATGAGTGAATAGGCACAAACACTGTACCTAAACCTGAGAAACATGAGCACAAAGTGATCCTTGAACTGATAAAACTGTTAGTCTGAGTCCAGTAATGTAAATAACATCTCTGCCAGGCCTTGACTGGCAGCGGCAAGACTTAGGTCCAATTACTAAACATCCAGCTCAAGTCCTCAAACAGAAACCTGAGGAAATTAAATCAAACTGACTGGATACACAAAGAACTATACTGTTCCATTTGCAAACAGAGAATCAAATGGCTTACAAAATAGTTGTTTTGCCTCTTCTCATTGAAGGAAGAGAAGAAAAAGAGAGAACAACAGAGAACAGGATAGTACATACTAAAACAATCGCCAAGCTACTCAGCTTGCCTGTATTCAGACCAGGTGTTGGCTCATAAACAACAAATGAGAAGAAGCAGACATGACACAAGTGTTCAGCACTTATATATTTCTATATCCTTCATTTCTTCAACCTACAGAGAGTATTTTTTGGGGGTATATTCAGATAGAAAAAAAAACCTAAGAAATTTTAATTCTGTTCAGATTGACTTAAACATTTGATGGACAGTATTTTCCAGCTTTGCTCCAAAACCACAGAATTGTGTTGTTCTGTACATTGTTTTCTTTGTTCTTTTCTCTACAGACCCTTTTGTGAGTACTTGCCATAGTTTGAAGTCAGGCATTCAATAAGAAATTAAAAAGCATTGTGAAAAGTTTGTATAAATGAATAATTTCACATTATACATAAGCTATTCTGTAAAAGCAGGAATATCTAGCCAATGTTCACTGTCTTACCCATCAGTCTTTGTTAAAAATCTTAGAAATAGAATTACTATTTGGAAATTCTTTGCCTTAGATCATGCCTAGCTTCCAACATTTCCAAACCATAAAAACAACCTTAATTCTGGCATTTCCTAACTCTTTAATGCTTTGAATTTTTATTTGTTAATAATAAAGTAGGAACACAGAAATTGCATCATGTGGTGTCATATCAACAACTTCATTTTTACTTGACAAGATAAGAAACTTTATACTTCTTAGTAATTGAGTATAATTAATAGTATAGGAGTATCTTAGTTCATACCGACGCTGTAAATAATAGCTGGCTATGCCTACCTTGCTAAAAGAGGTACAGGGACAATACCTTGCTTCCAAACCAAGCAGCACAGAACAATTCACATCCTTGCTTAGATCACATTCCCTTTGGTAGATTTCTTTTAGACAGAACTCTCTGGAGCCGTCAAAACCTGAGGTGAGTAATAAACTTACAGTGAGACACTGAATGATAAGGGAGCCAGTTCTTGAACTCACACTGGTCCTTTTATTATAGCTGTATAGGTTGAACCGTAGAACAGGAGCCCGTTCTGGTGTGGGCTCTCCACGAGGTCACAACTTCCTTCAGGGCACATCCCCCTGCTCCAGCGTGGGCTCCTCTCTCCCTGGGCTGCAGGTGGAGATCTGCTCCCCCCTGGACCTCCCTGGGCTGCAGGGGGACAGCCTGCCTCACCGTGGTCTTCATCACCACGGGCTGCAGGGGAATCTCTGCTCCGGTGCCTGGAGCACCTCCTCCCCTCCTTCTGCACTGACCTGGGGGTCTGCGGGGCTGTTGCTCTCACATGTTCTCACTCATCTCTCCAGCTGCAATCGCAGAGGGTTTTTTCCCCGTCTTCTTAAATCTGTTCTCCCAGAGGCACTACCACCGTCACTGATGGGCTCAGCCTTGGCCAGCGGCGGATCCATCTTGGAGCCGACTGGCATTGGCTCTGTCGGACATGGGAGAAGCTTCTAGCAGCTTCTCACAGAAGCCACCCCTGTAACCCCCCTGCTACCAAAACCTTGATATATAAACACAATACAAAGACTAATAATTTATTATATATTTAGAAGGGTATATACAAGAAACAAAGCTGAAGTGGGAATCAAATTAGGATACATTGCCATGCCTTTTATTTATATGCTGTTAAATCATATGGCAAAAATGTTTCTAAGTACGTAGTACGTACCTCCCTTTACATTATGGCAGGTAGCAGCCTTTTAAACTCATGTAACAATTGTGCTCATGTTAATGATAAAATCTTCTTAGGTTTCTTGCTCTTAGCACTCTAGTTGGAAGGTAGTTCCAGAGCCTTACTAGTTTAATGTTAAAAGCATTCTTCTAATTATGAGCCTAAATGCATTCATGGTCTGTCTGTATAAAGTGATTCATGATATAACAATCACTTTTTGAGTGCCTACTTTATGCTACCTGATTTTTCAAGATGACACATACAAACTCAATGATGTATAATGAGTGCAGTCTAAAAGACGAACATTAAAGATTAATTGTAGACGGTACTGAGTAGTCCATCTCTTCCTTTTCTAACTTACTATCAGATCATTCAAGAAATTCCTTGAAAAATTTATGTTTCCCAAATGTAACTGTACTCCAAATAAACACTCAAGCAAAGATTCAGCTAAGGGCAACCTCTCTAAATGCTCTTTATTTTGTTGCTCTTTCATTCTGAGAAAAAATAATCTACTGGTTTAAATTTATTTTTTTTTAAATTCATTGTGCCTCTCTTTTGAGGGTATAGTGTCAACTTTCCAATCTCAGTGATTCTATGATCTCTCCTGAAAATGTTAAGAGTTGTGGGTTTTTTTCAAGGCTTCCCATCCCCTCCCCCAAATTAGTAGCAAATGACAGTAAAGTGTTTGTTCTGTAGGAAAATGTATTGTTGAATTTTAATGATAGATAGGTAGTGTCATGGTTTAACCCCAGCCAGCAACTAAGCACCACGCAGCCTCTCACTCACTTCCTTCCCCACCCAGTGGGATGGAGGAGAATATCAGGAAAGAAGTAAAACTCGTGGGTTGAGATAAGAACAGTTTGATAGAACAGAAAAGAAGAAACTAATAATGATAATGATAACATTAGTAAAATGACAACAGTAATAATAAAAGGATTGGAATATACAAATGAGGCACAATGCAATTGCTCACCACGCGCCGATCGACACCCAGTTAGTCCCTGAGCGGTGATCCCCCTGCCCCCACACCCCCAGTTTATATACTGGGCATGATGTCCCATGGTATGGAATAGTCCTTTGGCCAGTTTGGGTCAGCTGTCCTGGCTGTGTCCCCTCCCAGATTCATGCGTTTTTCCAGCCTTCTCACTGGCTGAGCATCAGAAGCTGAAAAATCCTTGACTTTCAACTAAACATTACTTAGCAACAACTGAAAACATCAGTGTGTTATCAACATTCTTCTCATACTGAACTCAAAACATAGCACTGTACCAGCTACTAGGAAGACAATTAACTCTATCCCAGCCAAATGCAGGACAGATAGATAGATAGATAGATAGCACAATATCATTTTGAATAAAACATTTTATATAAATGACATACAATATCATTTTATACCAAATCAAATACATATGCTCAATGAATCAGATAAACAAAAATAAATTAAAAAAAAATCCATGGGTTAATCTAATGTATTATTGCCTGCCCACTAGAAGCATATCCTTTGTAACCATACAGATATGTTTCAATTGCCTTTAGTTTTGAGAGTGTTTTCATCTTCCATGACCCAGGGAAAGAGAAGACTAATACTCTGCATCCATCCATAGTACATTGAGTTCTGGTTTTATTAAGGGCTAGGATAAGGACAGTTAGAAAAAGCAAATATTCACAAAGTTGAAAACTAAAACTTTGGCTATTGACTGAGGTTATATTAGGACACCACTGTTCTTTTGAAGGTGCTTTGAAACAGAGTAACTCTTGTCAAGATCCCTTTGCAAAGGGCTGTAATTAAGTTCAGCAAGAAATTGCTGGTGATGTTATTTTTTTCCCAGACTTTTTCACATTACATAACATTGGTACCAGAGGTTTCACAATAGGATCAGAGCAGTAAAATCAGTCATTTTATGTAATTCTAGAAAGATTCAGACATTTCTTGTAATGACCAAACAGAATAAATCAGATAGTGAAATGGAATGCTTATAATGCCAATCATTTCAATAAATGACTGACATTTTTAACTGTTCCACAAAATGACAGTAAAGCAGACATTTCATGAAGTGACTAAAGAAGTAGTAATTTTACGGAAGAACTATTTTTCTGTATATACAGGCAAAGAACGACATATTTGGCCATGTTCCTCCATGAGCAAAAATGTCTAAGAATATGCCTGAGAGGTGAAAATGTTAACTTTCTTTGTAGTAATTCATGGACATGGATCATATGTAGCTGGTGAGATGGAAATTAAAGTTTTTAGGATGTGTTCTGTGGTCCTGCATCTAATGTGGATAAGTAGTTTTGTTAGAATTATTAACAAAGAACTGTTTTTGTTATTAGAAATTAACCAAAACAAATGGAAATGGACCTGAGAAAAATTTGGAAAATATGGTAACTGTTTATTGTAAAAGAAATTATTATGAATGCAATGCAGCAGCTTTATCGAGTGGTCAGGTGATCTGTGTATTCAAAGCTCACAACAGATCACAGGATTTCTAAATGTCTATATTTTGGGTTTGTGTGGCAGGGTTTTTCGGTAGCGGGGCAGGGTCGGCAGGGCCGGCTCCTGCTGGAAGCTGCTGGAAGCTTCCCCGGCCGGGAGCCGGACCCGCCTCTGGGAGAACAGATTCCAGAGGGGAAACCTGCCGGGAGTCGGGGGATCGGGATGGGAGAGGAACCCCTGTGCGGATCCCGAGGGCAGGGGGGAAGGAGGGGATGCCCCTGCAGCCCGTGGGGAGACCAGGCGGCAGGCTGTCCCCCCCCGGCCCACGGAGGGGAGTGGAGGCCCCCCAAGATGGCCGCCGCTCCCTGGGGAAGCCCGCGCTGGGGCAGCCTGGCACTGAAGGACCGCGGCCCGCGGGAGGGACCCGCGCCGGGGGAGTTTGTGAGGAACTGCAGCCCGCGGGAAGGACTCACGCTGGAGCAGCTGGTGGAGGACCGTCTCCCGCGGGAGGGACCCCCGGCGGAGCAGGGGAGGAGTGCGGAGTCCTCCTCCCCCTGAGGAGGAAGGAGCGGCAGAGACAAGGTGTGACGGACTGACCCCGACCGCCATTCCCCGTCCCCCTGCGCCGCTCGGAGGCGGGAGGTGGAGAGAACCGGGAGTGGGGGGGGGCCGGGGAGAGGGAGGGCTGGGGAAGGTGTGCCAGGGTCTGGGTCTACTTCACAGTATCCTGTTTTGGTTTGATTGGTAGTAAATTGGTTTTGTTTCTTCCCCAAGAAAAGTCTGTCTTCTGCCCGTGACCATAAGTGGTGAGTGATCCCTCCCTGTCCTTGTCTCGACCCACGAGCGTTTCTTTATATTTTCTCCTCCTTGTCCTACCAGGGCCAAGGGGGGAGGAATGAGCGAGTGGCTTCGTGGGCAAGCAGCTTCGTGGTGCTTTGTTACCAGCTGGGCTTAAACCACAACAGTCTGCCATGATGCAACCAACATGTACTCAAAAGTGAGTGTACAGATGTAACTTTACTTTTTTTCTATCTTGCTATACATGAAAAAAAACCAAACCCCAAACAAAAAGCCTGGTTCTCAACTTACATTTAAAGAAAAAAAAAAATTTCAGTTTTTAATCTTGCTATAGAGATTTTTATTTTTCCTTTCAGCGGCTCACACTTCCTTTTCATTCAATTAAACTGTAAAACTTGATTCCTGTGCCAAATCTTATGCCTCTGAATAACTGTGAGAATCAGCTTTGGCACCTCTACTGCACCCTGTACAAAGGTTTATAGCATTATCACCTGCAGTCAAGGTTTTCACGCTGCTGCTGTTTCAAATATTTTCTGGTTTAACCTGCACTTTTTAGATGCTAGTAAAATTAATATAGAGCAGAGTCATTCTATATTGATCTCCATTAATCCTGACATACTCAGACAGGCAAATTTACTTTCATAATATTGGAATGCCAGATGGAAAAAAACCTTCCTGGTCTCAAGTTTGGTCTTTCATAAAGTATAGTAAAGTGAGACTATAGTTTATGAAATCACTTTGTAAATTTAAAAAATAAACACCTGACATCAGGTTTGCTGTTGAAAACATAAAAATTTATTTTTCCAGAAATACTAGAGATTTACTAATTTGGATGACTTCAGTTAATTTACGGGTTTTTTTCAAAAAAAAAAAAAAATGGGCATTTGAAATATTTAGAGAAAAAAGAAAAGGTACCATACCTTCAAGTTATGAAAAAAATTTCCATTCTTTGAAACACAAAGCTTGTTTCAAAAACTATATATTCTTACTTAGGTAGAATTTTCCACAACATATAGAAGTAATGGTGTTTGATTGTAAATTTTCATGGGTAACACACACAAAATATAATATATCTATAAGTATATTCTATATCTATCCTATCAATGTAATCTTAGTACAGCCTTCTTGTGGGCTCTGGAACAATCTTAAGGCACCTGAGTACCCTTTGTTTATATTTCCCTGGCTAACAGACCTGCCCAGGCTTGGATCTAGAATCATTTCCCTATTAACCGCACCTTAGTGGGCCACTTAAACCACTGGACATCCTGTGACACTCTCACCCTCATGTTCAACTCATGTGGTTTGGTCTGGAGGACATTGCCACAATGTGACTAGTGCCCTCCGTTACATGATGGAACATGATTTTGATGGGAAGATTAGAGTCTGGAATGACGGGGATCTCACAGTTAGGTTGGCTTTATTCTCCAAATTAAATGAATTCTACAATTAGGTTTTTACTTTGATTTATTTTGAATTTTATGGAAACAAAATTGTTATGAACCAGAAAATAGTGTGCATATATATATATACGTATACTTATATATAATTTACATTAATTTTTATTTTTCGCTCCCACATTGTTGCTACTTATGAGGATGGTGTGAAAGGCAAATGTAAAAGCAATAAAAAAGATTTGTTATTTTATTTCCTTTTCTAGTCATAGACAAACAGTGCGTGTAGTGAACAGCGTCATACAGTCCTTCCTTCCAGGTGACCTAATATCTACCTGAAAGGTCACATTTTCACATATGCCAGCAATAGTTTGATGGGTAGATGAGTTAGTTAAGGAAAAGGGAGGAGGCAAAAGGCACTGTATTAGGATATAGGCTAGAAAGTTCAGACAGGCGAAATAGTAAATAGAATAGAATCGAATAGAACTACAGACAGGTACATAAACACCTAATAGATATTTAATAGCTTTTCATCTATCCTTCCTCCCTTAGAGCTATCCATATTTCATTCAGCAATATACCACATCTCTACATCTGTTTTTCAGAAATGTTCATATTGAGAGCAATTTTTCATGGCATCTTAAGGCCTCTTGGATCCAGGCTACACATTATTGCATTTATTATAATGTATCTGATTTACAGATTGGTGATCATCTGAAAGAAAAAATCATGAATGCTAACTCAACCAACAAACAATGAAACAAAATGTAAAACCAATAAAACAACAAAAAGAAAAGCAAAATCATAACCAACCAATAACAGATAAAGCTTTGTATTTCATTGTAGTACACCTAACTGTATTACAGTGTTTTCTAGCAAAATACACTTTCCCTATTGAAATGTTCCCACATCTCAAAAAACCAAACAAAAGTTGTTCACTAGCCTGGAAATTTATAAGTAAAAAATCCAGTCCAAAAATCCAACTGTTAAATCCAGCCCAATAGTTAAAAACCCAGCCCAATTCCAATCCTTTTTTTATCTTCCTGGCCTTTTGCTGGACTTGCTCCAGTATGTCCTTGTTTCTCTTGTACTGGGTGCTCTGAACTGGACACAGCACTCCAGATGTGTGAATAGACAATAAGGACTACCTCCCTCCAGCTGCTGGCAACTCTCCTCCTAATGAAACCACAGAGGCTGTCAGCCTTCTTAGCTGTGAAGATAAATTGCCGACCCATGGTCAACTTGTTGTAGACCAGGACCCCTAAGTCCTGTTCTGCAAAGTTGCTTTCTAGCTGGTAAGCTCCTGGCCTGTAATGATGCATGAGTTATTGCTCCCTAGGTGTCTGACTTAGGATTTCCCTTTGCGGAACTCCACGAGATTCCTGTTGGCCCATTTCTCCAGCTCATTGAGGTCCCCCTGAATGGCAGCACACCTATCTGGTGCATCAACCACTCCTCCTGGGTTTGTATCATCTGAAAATTTGCTGAGGGTGCACGCTCCGACCCAGAATCCAGGTCATTAATGAAGAGGTTAAACAATATTGAACCCAATATTGACTCCTGGGGTGCTCCACTAGTAATGGGCTTCCAGCTGGACTTTGCACCACTGATCATCCCCCTTTAAGTCTGACAGTTCAGCCAGTTTCAGTCCATCTTCCTGTCTCCTTATCTAGCCTATACTTTATCAGTCCATCTATGGTAAGGCAGTGTCAAAAGCCTTACTAAAGTCAAGATAAAAAGAAAAATAAACAATCCACTGCTTTCCTCACATCCACCGAACTAGTAATTTCATCATGGAAAGCTATCAGGTAGCTCAGGCATGATTTCTCCTTTGTAAACCTATGTTGGCTGTTTCCAGTCACCATCATGTCCTTTGTTTTATCTAGAGATGTTTTCCAGGATTATTTGCTCTATCACCTACCCAAGAACTTAGATGAGGCTGACTGGCTTGTGTTTCCCCAGATCCTCCTTCTTGCCCTTCATGAAAATAGGAGTGACATTTGCTTTCTTCCAGTCCTTAGGAACCTCTCCCAAACACCATGGCCTTTCAAAGATAATTGAGAGTGGCCTTGCAATGACATTGGTTAGCTTCCTCAGCTCTTATGGGTGCATCCCAGGCTGAGTTAATTTCCTTTCAAACAGAGATAAATAAATAAATAAATGAACTTGATCAGTTTATCACACAATGAAGCCAAACATTTAATACAACATACTCTAGACTGAATCTTTTCCTACGTCTTCATTAAACGATATTCAGTCTCAACAGTTTAAATCCAATTTTGCATTTACAGAACAAAACCAGAGCTCAAAGCTGCTGTGTTTTCCTAGCAAAGGAGAAATGATTAAAATTATACAGGCTTCAGAGAACTGGTGATTTGACAAGGTTTTTGTTTATTTATTTGTTTGTTTGTTTGTGAATATTAGCTGAATGACCCTCTTCTTTCTTACACCACCCAAAGGATTTCAGGTGCCGTGCTCAGTGTGCTGCGGTAGCTAACTCTGAGTCGGGCTGTTTTGATGACCCCTTCTCAGCCCTCTGCTTGGGTCCAAGGAGCTCAGCCCCTGACACTTCAGTTTCACATGTGATCCGCTTGACTCCTGCCTGCTTATGGCATCCGACAGAAGAGGTGTTGTTTATTCAGCTGCTGCAGCTGGGAAATTTACAGTGGAGACCCAGCATACTGGGATCTGTCTGGCTGCTCTCACAATATGGTACTTGCTTTTCAATGCTGAAGCAGTGTTGTTGCCACTGGCAACCACAGCCCGCTATTAACATGCAGCCATTATGTTGCAGAAGTATTGAACACCAGATGAAAGTGCTACTCGGTGGTAATTTGTAAACAATACATAGCATGAGCATCACCAAGGAAGATTTTCTAGGAGAAAAGAAGGATTTAGATGCCAAAACCATTCTAGGCTTTGTCAGGCTTAGAATGTCAGGCGTAAAAACACACACATAGGAAAAATATTTTAATTAATATTATAGATTATGTAGAATTTTTAGAAATTCAGTCTTAAGTATCCAAACTTCATTTTATCATTTAACTTTGGACTAATTAAACACCAACAAAATTATATCAAGCAACTGCTATGAAATGTTCGTTAATAATTCTCCTGGTACAGGTAGTCACATCATAACTGAATGTCAAGCCACCATTAGGGACTGGAAAAAAAGTAATTTCCCTAATAGAGAAATTAACTAAAATGCCACAGAGAGTTGTTGGGATTTTTTAACTGATCATGTTGAAGTCACTGATTGTACAGAACCAGCCTCAGTGGGATAGAGAAAGGTTGATAAATTTTGCAGTAACAATGTCTCATAAACTGCCTTTTGATTTGGGGAAACTAACTTTTAATCAGCGATAACAGACAAAAGTCTAAACCGCTATCAAAATAAATGTTTGGAAGTTTTTTGAATAATGAGAATGACAGAATAGCAGAATGGCAATGAGTTGAGACATCTAAACTACTCCAAATCTAGGCCAACAACTAAACTTATCAGAACAATTTGCTGTAGTTCAAAAATTCAAAAAATATTTTAGCCCAGACTGATTACATATTTCACCCTACTGATCAGGTTTCTTGTGATTTTTGAATACTTTTATCCTTTCAAATGGAATTATGTGATATAAAGACCAACCTTAAGAGATCTGATAGATACATTTATGAAATATTTTACATCTAGGATCAGAAGAGTCAACTGTTGAAAAATGTTGTTCTGTTTACTTCAATGAAAGTATGGTTACTTTCACCTAATAAAGAAAAAAAAAATGAATACAACTTATCTGTTCTTAGGTAGGCAGCCAGGGCTTTTAGGCAGCTAAGTAATTATCTTTAATTCCTCTTTCTTACCTCCATATTTACCAGACTTCTGCTGATACTCACTCAGGACTTACAACTGAATCATATTAGAAACTACAGGAATAGGTTCAAGAGGACGTAGCCAAGGTGCTACATAACTGAACTTCCTATTTGTGTCTAACTTCCAAAGCTTTATTAGTGGGGTCTGAACTGAGTCTCAGAGTAAACAACGTACCAGGTTTGTGATCTCCTCTGTCTTGGACTCACTCCTCAGTGTATCTCTGGAGGTGCACGTGGTCCCCAAAGTCAGTTTCTTGGCCACTGACTCCATCCAATATATGGGAATGTTTCTTCATTACTATCAGATAATCCTTAGCCTTGAGGATTTCAGTGGAATTCATCAACATCCTCGGCAAATACTGTTGTCAGTTCATTGTCTTGCCTACATACCAGGTCACCAGAAGTTGGAGTTTGCACAGATTATTCTAATGAGTTGACGTTCCCAGAATACTGTAGGTCAAATAAGCACATCTTTCAGAATCTCCCAAATATACCATGGTGTATTTCTCACAGTTGTGGACCTATGCCATCAAAACATTGGCCATTGGGAGTGATTGTTTTAATTGCAGACCAAATTTGGAGATGAGCTCCTAGGGTCTGTGTACAGGATGTACAGTTCTGTCCCAATCTGGCCTCAGCACCCAATTCTTCCCTGGTGACTGTTTTCCTCAGTAAGAAGCAAAACCTCTGTCAAAGTCTCACTGCATGTGACCATCCTTCCTCACAATCCAGGTAACAGTATGCCAACCATAACTCCTATGACTAGCTGGCTCAGAAAAAGGCAATGTGGTCTAAGGAATGCAAAGCATCCCATGTTCTCCTATCGTTAAGAGAAGTAATCAGAATAATAGGAATTTTTTTTTTTTTTTTTTTTTTTACAAGACAGTTCCTGAAAGAGGAGTCCAAAACAATTTTCCTGTCAATTTCTACATGTCAATGCATATCTCACTTCAGGATCACTCTGTCACATAGCTTTTGGATAAGTCTGGTTTTCTGGGGCTTAGCTGAGTAAAGTTTAGGTAAATTAAGCTTTCTGATTCAGATTATATGCTTGAGATTAGCTATTTGAAGAATATCCTGGTGATGTTATTAAATCATATAATCATAGAACAGGTCAGATTGGAAGGGTCCTTGAAAGATCATCTGGTCTAATCTTTTGTGGAAAAGGGAGCTGTGACGGTCTGACAAATTATAGTCAATGTCTCAAACATTCATTAAAGAACTTTGGTGGAGAAGACAGCCTCTGTAAAAGCGCTGGAGTTGTGTGAACAGGACAATGTGGCTGGAGGAGAAAGCCCCACGGAGGGTGGGACCACGCTTCTCCAAAGGCGCAATTCTTTATCTTAAGTGACTAGGACAAGGAGCACAGCTTATGTGCCTAGAGGAGGGGGCCCCATGGAGGATGGGACTGTCCTTCTATCTTAAGCAGTCATGCCAGCAGGGAAAGAGAGGCAACTCCCCAATGAACCCCCCAAGCTCACCGACCGATTCCAGAGAACCCTGAGAACGTGAACTGCGCATGTCGAGACCACTGACTATAAAAGAAGGGAGAACAAGTTCTCAGTGCATGCCTGCTGGAACTGGATCTCTAGGTTGGCTGGACCAATGCTGGACCCAGGACTGGTGAAACCCTTCCCCCCCCCCCCCCCCCCTTCCACACTCCCTACGCCTCATCCTTTTAAACATAAACTGTTGACCAAATTTGAGACTAGGAGTAGATCCAGCCACCCCTGGGCTCCTCTTTGAGGAGGAGTCCAGAAAGCGAGGGGGTCTGCTCTGAACCTCATGACTCAATGGGAGGGCTCACCTTCTGACACAGTTTCATGTTCCTTTTTCTACACCTCCCTTCTTTTTTCAAACAGCAGCTTAATGACATGATGCAAGGTTCATATTGATAAGTTCACTTGTACTTTGGCAAGGTTAGCTAGGTTGAATAAATGTTAATTGTCATTTCAACTCCCCTGGTGTCATTTCACCTTAATTCTGACAAAGGAAATCCATGAACCTGAGTTGCTCCAACCTTGGGATGCGACAGGAGCCTAGATGAGTTTATCTACCACCCTGTCCAATTGCATGTTGAAAACCTCCAGAGCTGGGAACTCTCCCACAGACCTTTTGAGACTGAGACCAGCAGCTCCAGGGTCTAATGGTGCAAGGATATCTCTCTTCAGCATTGGCCCCCAAACTGTGATAGTAACCAGGGGATAGTACAGACACTAGCCTTATCTGGGTTGTGCATGAAGAAAAACATTTTGCAGCATCTTCCAGGACTACTTGTTAGGAACTAGTTTCTCACTATGCATACTAATGAATGTGTGTGTTCCTCAGGAAAAGGTTCTTGCAATCTACAGTGAAGGTAGATAAGAGAATCAGGTATCTGGCACTGGACTACTGAACTGTGACTAAATCCGTGTGCCTCATCTACAGTCGTGTCTAGACATGTTGTGGATTCCTAATATAGGGTAGATGAATGACACCCAATGAGACTGTGTTAGCACAGCAATCAGCCAAGTAGGACTTTGATACATTAAAAAGCTTTTCTGCTATAGAAATCCTAATACATATAAGACTGGGTTTGCAATGTCTAAAACTTTTATCATTTTTAATCTACTGAAAAATAAAAAAGCAGATGAGGAGTATGGAGACTATAGGAAATAATTTCAAATTTTACTAAATGTAATTGTCTGACGTAATTAACAACTGATACATTAAAGGAGTCTCTGGCAGCCACCACGGTGGCAGCTAAGAGTGCCTGAGATGTGGATTCCTCTGATCTGAACCTGGACTTCAAATTTTAACTTGTCCTTAAAATCCTGGGTGGTGGAAAAAGTTATGGCTACTGTTTGCTGGTCACAGAACAGCATTTGACTATGTAAAATTTTTAGTTCAAAATTAAGTTATTTTATGGAATAAAATAACACTAGAATTAATCAGTATTAAAGATGTGAAGCAATCCTGAAGAATAAATGAGGGAGCATGTGACATTGAATTGGGATTTGCTAGGAGTTACATATACACAACTAAAAAGAGGAGATATTGCAATTGATTTTGAAACAAATGAACAGCCAGGACAGCTGACCATAATGCTCATATAAGAAGCTGTACTTTCTGATGTCTAGATGTTGTGAAATTATAGAAGGCTATAGAGAAAACAGCTGCAATTTTAAAAATTATTAAAGATAAAGGTATTGTTTAAGTTTTCAGCAGGTGCATAGTCATGAAAGTAGAAGATAAACAATGTAGTGATGACAGAGATAAATTCCATGAACCAATGAAGGGTCAAAAATAATATAAACTTTAGTAAAATATCAAACCTGATAGAAGAATATCACCAAGAAGAAAAATATGGAGGATTGAAACAGGATTTACTTTGTTCTTTGATACCAAAAAGTAATGATTTTGTATTTCTAGCTGATACTGGAAATACCAAGTAAGTGCAAAGTGGTATGCTCCAAAGGGAATAACCTTACCTATTTGGAAAATTAAAGAAAATATATATATCTCTGATTATAAAATTCTCATTATATTGCATAGTTTCACTTTAGCCTGTTGGGGATCTTACCAAAACTATGCTGCTTCTATAGTCTTTGAAATAAAAAGAAAACTCGTAGTGGGATTGAATGCAGCATGGATTCGCTCAAGTTTGTTGAAAAATGTTAAAGCAATAGAATAAGATAACTCATTCTCTTTGATAAATTATTTTCTAGACAAGAGAATTGTATTAGGTTTCATCTAGCTGAACTTCAATAAATAGAAATAGTACTGGATGGAATTTATCAGCCAATGTGAAGAAAATGATTTATACTAGGGTAATAGGTTATGTAAAGAACTGTTTGAAATGTTGTTGTCAATGTATAATGACAAAGAGGAAACTATCATCATTGAATGAGACTATCTTTGGAATTCTTGAAGAACAAGAAGATGATGGACAGATATTTATTGGTTTTATGTTTTGTTTTGTTTTGTTTTAACTGAATTATATCTGTTGACAGCTTTAAGTTGGGAGACCATTATGAAAACTGAGGACTAATGAAATACACCAGAAAAATCTGAATAATCTTGAGGAGTAAATCAGATTAAATTTAAAAGCATGAACTCAAAATTGTCTGAAAACTGGAGTTCACTTATGAAGTTTGAGATTTTCAAACGGAAATGAAGAAGAGGAGAAAAAGAGTCAAGCTACCCATTTCTTAGTACAGAGTGGAATTTAGCTTAACTAGTGTTAGATGGCTACATTTTAGATGTTTATATCAGAGTTGATCATCCCAAACTCCTTTTGCAGTCTGCGAAGAGAAATAGGCACTTTTAGGGAGTACTGCAAACAGCTTTAGGCATCTGCCTTGGGATGTGATGAATTGTGCCCTGAGACATACTTGCTTCAGTGAAGGAAGAATAAACTTCTACCTAAGTTGTAAAAAAAATGTAACATTCTTCCAGTAAGGAGAATACTACCTTGGTTGACTATAACATACCATCAGATGTGATAATGAAAACAGCAAATGAAATATTAGGACGTTTTGAATGAGGCAGTAGAAACAGAGCAATATACTGAACTTCTTAAATAGACAGATGAAATTTTATCTGAAATACTCTGAACAGGGTTTCCATGATAAGAAAAGTGAACTCTAACTGAAAAATGTGTCACAAAGTGTCAGTCTATAGGTCCACAAGAAAAAAGGAAAAACTATTTAAGACAAAAAAACCAATACTGGCGTGTAGAACCATAAATTGATTATGTATATTTTTAGGGAAGAGATTAGAAGAGTATTTCTAACCATCACAAGATTGAAGTATACAACTTTTTAAAAGAATAGTTGGATCAGAACAACCTCTAATATGAAACTTTATCAGTTTATGAAATGGATTATAGTATGTGGCTGTAGGCAAAACAGGCACTTGACTTGATAGTCCAAGAAATCCAATCCTGTTAAAGTCTCTGATATTGTATTAAGGAAACTATTGTTTTGTGAAATATTTCAGCAAGGAAAAATCTGTGCCTGCAGAGACAATGTGAAAAAAATACTTTTGCAAATGTTAATGCCTCATAAAGAAAGGGCTTAAATAGGGAAAATGATATAAAATTGGCTACAGACTAGAAAAAGCCCACAATGTTATCAAATTTGGGGAGCATTCACATCTGCAAGAAAAGTGGAAGTGAAGCTTTATGATTCAGTCCCATCCCTAATTAAAAAACATGATTACTGTCTTTTATAATGAAAAGCTAATTTCACATGGATTGTTTAATTTTTTTTCTACCCTAAGTTAAAATACTAGTTAGTAAATGTTGAACATATATGTTAATAAGCAGGATTTTCAATTTACATTTTAATATCTTTTTATTTCATACTGTAATTTAATTACAAACATAAATTATGTGCAATAATTAGTAATATTGAGAGCTGGTATAGCAGGTTGAAATTTATTTTACTGAAATTTGCCATTTAAAAGTAAGGTATATAATGTTGGATTCTGTGCCACACTTTGGAGACCTAAATTTAGGCAGTAAGTGAACCTAGCAGGATAGTGTTCAAGTTCAGAACACCTATATTTAGGTGTTTATATGTAAATTTCTGTACATAAGCTAGTTGTCTAAGTTGCCATGGAGATCTATGGAGATTTAAACAGTACAGTGAATGGATCCTAGAGAGCTATTAAGCCCAAAACCTTTAGGAGTGCTACTCCTAACCCACACATAAGAGTAGTGCCATTTAAGAAACCCTAGGGCATCTGACACAAGACGTGGAGCAGCAGCTCTGTGGAATAAGCTGAGGCATTTCAAATGGCATTAGATGCCTAGTGTGAGCATCCCAGTTGAGCCTTTAGGGTACTTAGTCAGATAAAGTCAGTTTCTGGAGGTGATTGTCTCCCTCTGTCCCTATGGAGGGGAACATAGGTGATTCCCTACACGGTGGAAGGAGATGGGGTAGGATGGGATGGAATGGGAAGGGAAGGGAAGGGAAGGGAAGGGAAGGGGAAAAGACTTCAGGCAGTAGGTGGGGAGACTTCCCAGAGTGTGGTGAAGAAATGTGAAAAAGAAGAATTAGGAAGGATTTCTCATTTTTTTGAAGTGAAACACTGTGATGGACTTACTGAACTTATCAGATCAGCAATGTTTAAAAACAAACAAAGTTTTCTTTGCAACACAGGTATAAGGTGTGAAATTTATTGCCACAGGAGGCAAGAAGCCAAAACTGACTGAAGAAATTCATGGAAGAAATTCACTTGAAAGTTAGTAAGTATAATGGGGTAGATACAAATTCCAGCTGGATAAGCCACCTGTCCTACAGTAACTAAGAGCACATGGAAGTTTCACAAAAAGAAGAATTGTAAGTAGAAGGTTATGAAATCTGGTGCTCCCTCACTGCAGTTCTTTAGAGGAACTGTCACTTGCATGTTATAACAGCCTTTAATCCACTGATGCATGTTATGCCAGCCTTTCGTCTTATCCCAAAGCCTGTTATCCAGAGCCGAGGCAAGATTCCCTCCTGACTGTCTGTTGAATTCATTTGGCCATGTGACATGATCACTCTTTGGAGATAGTCCAAGAAGACAACAAACTCCACTCTGTTATTTCTTCACCTTTTTAATTTCATTCTTCATTCTCACAACTTATCTCACCTGTTTTCCTTCTCACTTTGTAGCTCTGTTGGTGTAATTTCGAATCTACATCTCTGTTTTACCATGCCCCTCACCCTCTACACACACACATGCACACATGTGCACACGTGCACACACACATATATACACACAAAGGTATAAGTCCTTGCTTTTCTTTTCCATTTTATTTCCTCTCTGTTCTTATACCCATATCGTCCTTCCTGCTCAAAAAAGCAGAAACAAATCAAGCAAACAGCAGTACCATCAAGTTGTGTATAAAATGAACCTAAGTAACCATGTAATTATTCTCACTCTATTGCCGCTGCTCTTTATTGCTCTCACTTATTGTGTCATCTTTCATATTGTAAGACTGTAGGCTCCTTAGGGACGGGACCACATCATTTATTTTCTCTTTGAAGTACCTTCACCACCTCAGGCACTTTGCAAGTAACAAATAATAATAATAACCATTAATCAGGTAATGGGATCAGTAGAAAGCACCAGTCATTGGCAATTAAAATCTTAGCAACAGTAGGCAGGTTCCTACTTCAAAAATTAGAAAGTCTTTTCTGCTCTTTTCTAATTAAGAAGCCAACTTTCTTTATCCAACAAAAAATACAGGACCTCTCAAATGGCCTTTATTTGCCTTTACTTTTATTTTTTTTTCCTTCAGACTGAAAGGATGAGAGAAATCTACAATCCCTATGTTTAAGTGGCCCATGGCTTAAAATACATATATCTGTTTTCTGATCATTCCAAATAGCAAAGGTGATTAAAACTGAGTATTGGTTCAGTTGAGAGCACACTGAAATTGCTAGAGCTGAAGGTCCACATTATCAGAGGAGGTGAAGGAATTTGATTTCATTAGTTGCTATTGAAATCCAATGAGTTTTCAGCACCTAACTAGTATAATCAAGGATGACTGAATCCAAGATGACACAGCATTTCCATGCAGCTGGTAGCAAGACGCATTTTTATACTGCGGCTTGTCTGCACTGTTGGAACCAGACAAATGAAGGCACTTTTGCTCCTTTTTCTTTTTGAGTCCTTTGCTCACAAGGCAAAAAAAAAAAAAAAAAAAAAAGAAATGTTTCCAATAGTATTTCTAAATGATCAGTTGATATTAAGCCTTTTTTTTCCCCTGACTGGTAATGACTAGGCATACAGTGTATTTCTGCTTATTATCCATTAACATCTTACTCTATTTGTATCTATATCCAAAGCTTTCATATAATTATTCTTTACAGCTTTAATTATAGCAAGACACCATATAATGTTGATGAAAGGCCTTTAATTTCAGTTCTAAGACGTAGAAGAATTTCCAGAATAAAAGGTAGAAAGATGTTCTCTTTATTACAACAAATAAAGTGTCTTAATTGAAAATATTGATAGGGACACAGTTTAGGCACAGATCGTTATGTAATTCTAGTGAATACATCAGTTTAATCTCCGAACACTTCCCATTTTCCCCAAGACCCATTTTTTTTTCCACCCCAGTTCTATCATTCTTTCCTGCATAATGTAAAGGCTCATTCTACTTAGCTTTAGCTGTGTATTTTCTTCCCCTGACCTTTCTATTCATATTTTTAACACTAAATATTCATACATATTAATATTCATATTTCTAACACTAAATAAATCAGATACTGAAATACTTGCATGCCCCTACCTTTTCTATATACCTTCATATCTACTAATTGACCCTAAACTAAGGTCATCCTCCTTTTTTACCTGGTTTTATATGTAAGCTCATAAAAGGCATATGCACATAGCTTCTATATATTTATATATCAATAGATAAAACCTAAATGGCATATATAAATAATTTCTGAAAACTCATTTCTCCAGAATGCCAAGGTTTACAGGAGATAAGTAAAAAAATAAAACAAGTGAGGGAGGTGGGGAGGATGATGATAAGCAAAATTAGTTTTTACATATATATTTATACACATATATAACAATTCCCATAGACATACAGATATTTCATAGGCTCTACTCTTGCTCTTTTTTTTATTCTTCTTGTCCAGTAACTCATTTATAAATTGGTTTATAAGCTCTTTGGGACAGAAGCCATGCTTTATTTCTACTGTGAGATACACGGCACACCTTTGGGGATTTGACACTAAACCCCAACATGGATGGCTTCATTTCTGTGCTTCATATTTCACATGCTGTCCTGGCTATTTCTTACCACAGCATGTAACTTGGAGCAAGAGGTTGTTCTCCATGTCTTTAAAAATTTGCCAATACAGCTGCCAGAAGGTGTGGTTAGAGCATGTGGTAGCACACTTGTGATATTTTAATTAATACAGAATGGATCAGAGTAACAACAAAGTCCTCTCTCGGGGATTTTATAAAAACTTAGAATCACGGTCTGTACATGGAGATCCTGGAGGGTGTCCACTTTGCCACCATGTGATAGTGCTTGTGCCACTGAACTTTATTGGTGTTACCTGTGAGGCTATCTGGATTAGCATGCTTTCAGTCTGCCCCGTTGTCATGTTTTGCACTGAGTCAAATGACTGAACTTTATAATCATTAGCAGAAGTTCTTCTCTCATCCATTCACCACAAAAGAGCAGGGAGGAGTGGTGGTGGTGTGTTTTTTGGTTGATTTCCCCAAAGGTAACATGTGGATCATGCATAAGAAATTATTCCTAAACTAGCTGATACAGTGGGACTGGATGTAGAGTTATGGAAAGAAGCAGATGGGGAAGGGTTATACAGCAGCATAGCTTTCCCCCTATTATTTGAGAGGGATCACACTTTTGGCAATTGTTGCTTATGGAAAAAATGATGGGAAGAAGTAAAAACTCAGTTAATCCATTGCCTGCACTGTAACCCTCAATTACTATGTATCTTATACTGTTGTGCTTGATATTTGCTGGTTTCTACCCCCGGACCTTAAGTAATTGTTATGACACATCCTGTGGTGTATGTTGGCACTCAGCTGCTAAAGTCTCTGCATCCACCACGTTATCACTACGGTGCTGGGAGTGTGCTGTAACTCTTCTGTGACCAAGGCTGATAACTGATAAGTGTTCTCGCCTACTGGCTCTGGTATACCCTTGCCCCTTTCTCCATTAACCCACACACCAAGTAGCTAAACCATGACATTATTTGAAAACAAGGAATGCCTTTCTTTCTTTCAGCTGAACAAATGCTGGTTTTTTATTGTGTTATGCTGCTTGAACTTGATATATTACAGGGCTTCAATAGCATTTGATTTACAACATTACAGCCAGGACTCTTATTGTTAACATTAAGTGATGCTGTTGCAGGCACTGGTTTCACATACATTGCACTGCAGCACTGCACCCTTTGGTTGTGACAGATTTTTGTGCTATGCTGCTCAATGATAGGGCATATATCGAGCAAAATCACTGAGCCAGGTTTTATAAATACATAGCTGGTAATTACATTTCCTTGCACAGCCTCATCTGCAGAGTCTCATGCCTTGCAGTTCCCTGTCTTTAACCAGAGTGTGTCTCTGATAATTGGTGTTCTTCTGGCATCATCTCTGGAGCCATTGTTGAGTGGGAGTGCGGTGGGGGCTGTTCTTGTCCTTTCATGTGGGAGGAGATACTGTGATTTCAGCCACAACCCCAGCAGTTAGCTTCTGAACTGCCCAAATTATTGCTTCTTCCTGTAGTCTTTAAACAAGGACTATGTTCTGAGCTTATGACTGGCAGTTACTTCACTGCCTGTTGCGTTGCGTGGGCCAGTGTTACCAGGGATCTTGCACTCAGCCCTGTCTGCAGAGGATAAGGTCACTTTTTGTGAGGCTTTCTTTGATCATACAGCTGCATCTAGGGAAGAAGCAGCAACTGTGGGGTGGAAAAAGGAGGTGAAGAAATGCTCATTGGATCATAAGTTGTTAGGAGTCTCAGTATTTGTCTCCTCTCCTGGCTAGCAAACTAATGGCTAAAGGAAGCTTACTCTTGCCAATCCTTTGAAGAAGCTGATTTCCCCAGCCTGGCTCTGTAATGGAGTGTTATCTGCAAAAATGTTGCCTGCCTCTTTAATTGAAAAGGACTTTGCTATTATCTATATGGATCCTGAATCTGGACAGTGGCCTTGGAAGTTCTTGTTCACTAGAAGAATATTTGTCCTGCCAACCCTGCAACAATTCTTATTCCTTCAAGATTTCATCTGAGTATTTTCTTCTCCACGGTTGCCCGTGAATGCTTGATCCCAACATGCATTTATTAGATGATGTCTTCAGCCAAATGCCAGGGAACAAGGTACTTTTCAGCACCTTTGGTACATCCTTTGCTGCAAGACTGCAGGGTATATCGGGAACGGGAAAGTGTCAGAACATGGAGGAATTTTCCTTTCCTCCTGATTCTTGTGCCCAGCTACTGTCCTATGATGGAGCGAGATCCCTGATGCCATAAAGATCTATCATCTAGCTATAGCTCATCTGGTAGGTCTTAGAATATTAGCTAGTGTAAGGTAACCTTAAAAATAACTTTACATCAATACAGATAGCAGCTTATCAAGGCATAATAAAAGTGATAGAAAATATAAGAACAGATTGACTTTAGTTACGGTTAAGTAACTGGGACATGTTAGAAGAGTCACAAATGAGAAATGAGCCAGACAGAGGTCAACAGACCAGCTCAGTTATACAGCAGACAGCTTAATTTTTTTAATAGAATAACATGACTGAGGAATAGATGTTGGCCATGCACAAATCAGAATAACTTCATATTAATAATTTCCAATTATTTTATATAGACTAATACAATTTCATATTAGCAATAAGATAATAGTTGAGAGGTTTACACCAAGATACTGTTCCCCTGTTGCTGAATTTGTATTTATGCCAAAGTTCCCATCTGTAGATGTCCTGAGAACATCATTGGAATACAGTCTTTGAAGTTAAGGAATTTAAACAAGATTTCATCCATAATATGTTGGTCACATTTTAATGGTCTTCACAATAAAATATAAAGGTTTGAGTATAAACATCTGGGTTTCCTCTTCTTATAAACTATTTCTGTAATCACAGATTTCACAAGCTGGTTTATATATCTATAATAATATATAAACCACTATTATTTCTCTAAACGATATTGTTATTTATTTATTCATTCTGCACTTCAGATTTTAAATTAAAATAAAAGACTTATTGGGGTGAGTGGTATTTATTATTTTGCCAGCCTGTTTTTCCTAGATAGGTTCCTTAAATTCCCTGGACTCCCAGTTTGTGTCTGAGTGTCAGGAGTATCCTTGGGCACCAATATTGTTTGGTCAGTTTGCTTGTTCAGCAACTCCCTTTTCAGTGATAAACTCACTGACGACTCATCAGTTACTGATAGATTTGGCAACAGTAGAAAGACCCTTGCCTGAGTGTCATCTTCACCTTGACAGTCGATATCTCCAGGAAAGAACCATTTTGAGCAAGTATCTTCATTCCTCAATTGCACAGAGGGTTCAGTCACAGAGATGTGACATCTAGGCTTTGCTTTGAGTTCATTTTCAGTTTGCACTCACTTGTTCCTATGTTAGTCCTGCAGTATATTCCTTTCTGGTTTTACTACCTTTTAAAGAGCCTGCAGCTGCTGCTTATACTCACGTTGCTGCATAATGATCCTGTTCTGCAAATAACAAAGAATCTCTGTTTTTCCTCCTACAAAAGCATCTAATACATTTTTACCCTATATGCAGTTGAAAAGTTTTACCGCTGACTTCCATATGCCTGTGATCAAGCTGTAAGTAAGCTTTGCTATAGGATTTTTATAGTCAGCTCAATGTTTTATCTTTCATCTGGGACATTTGCACGTATGGGTTAATATGTGTAGAGTAAGTTCAGGTAACAATTTGTAGTGTGGTGCATAAGACTGTGGATCCAGTCATGCTTTTAAGTTTAAATGCCTTTACTGCTAAAAAAGAGAGAAAGAGAAACTGATCCCTGGCCCTGAAGAAAAATGGCACTGACGGTTTTATGTCCTTGGTTCTTAAGACTAGCAACCCTTTTAATGCTGACTTGTCTTAGAGGCATTGATGTGGAGTGCTCCAAAACAGAGTCAGGGAATAAGCTATCCACTTGCTCCCTTGCTCTCATTCAATTAGCAACATAAACATGCCCTTCAAGGCTCCCTTTGCTACTGTAACCAAGAGGGAAGCACACTACTGAGATTATCTTTCTTGCTCTGCTTGCTGGTCCTCTCTGAAGGCTCTCAGCCCATTCTTGACAAACTTCCAACACCTGCGTTTGAGAAGAGAGCTGTGGAAGGCATTTACAAGTGCTGAGAGTCGGTTTGGACCTGGGGTTTTCAGATCCCTTAAGACAACTCTGGCCCTTTGAGCTCGTTTAACAGGGATGGCGTCTAGTAGAGAATCTTACCCTACCACTGAAATACTCAGCCTAATAAAAGGATCGCTCAGTTCTTTATATATCAGAGGGGTCACACTATATTTGCTATGCAGAGCTCAACTCCTGAAGGCCCTATTTTCTCACAAATACAGGATGATGAGTTCTGAAGGATCATACCCTTAATTATCTGTCTTTTGAGACTTGATGTTTCTTTGTTTTTTTTTTTCTTGTAAATTTCTTTTTACTTAGAAGGCTACACTACCCTCTTCTGTTTTATCTTGATCTTCTTTAAAGAGCTTCAGTTTAATTTCCCACTGTGCTTCAGTTTAGTTCAAAGAGCCTCCCACATGTTTTAAATTTGTTTACATTCTTGTATATACATGAGAGGCATGAAGATTACTTATGAATTTACTTTAATTTATTCATAGAAATAAATTTCTACAAGGATCAATGTATTATCCTGAATATTTTACATTATGTTTACATTCATTTCTCTGTATATTTGTACATTCTTTTCCCTTTTGTGGTCTTAAGTTTATAATTTTTTAAGACTAAATGTATTTTTAAATTTTTTTTTTCAAACTGTGCTCTGCAGGTTGGAAAATTGTCTTGGAAATAATGCGATCATTCTTCTTGAAGCTAAATTTTGTTATATATGTTGAAACAACCCTTACCTTTGCATAAGATTTTAACTTACCTGAAACAAACTTACAATTATGTTGAATCAAATGACATCTGGTGATTAAAAGATTTAGATATGCATAAAATGTTGTCACTCTCAGTTGAAAAGCTCATACAAAAACCTCATGGGAAGTCATCCTTACTTAGTGAAATAGTCTGTACAAGAGAAAATATGTATCTTTTGAACAATGTGAAAAATAGCTTAATATGCCTTGTGATAGATGTATGTTCTGTTGCACAAAGGAGCTGGCTGCTACATTTTGTTTTGCAAATGTTTCTACTAAGCCTTTTATTGTAAAGGGACAAAGGCAGAGACTCACTTTTTATTAAGTCTTAAAATAATTGGATGATATAATAGAAACATTGTTAACTATCCTCTTAAATTAATAGTTTCAGCAGTCATAGTTCCTTCCATACATAGGGAAATTAAAAACCACATATACAGTATATTTCTAAAATAAGTTTTTAGCCAGCGTAAATAGTAACAATGGTAATCAAAAAGAACTGGATTTGTTTCACCAGCATCTAATAGATTTCCAATTTAAGCATTATTTTACTCTCATATAAATTGCCCAACATATTAAGTACTTTTTTATCATAAAATCAATATGATATTCTAAGAATTGCATTTTATTAGTCTACAACCTTACTTGAATGTTTCAGCGCTATTTAACAATCAGCCATTTAGCACTTTAATTTGAAATCGATCATTAAAGATTCATTTTGTCTCACTACAACTATTTGTAAACATTATCCTCACTTTTCCTGTGTCTTCATTAGTACCCTGTCATCTTCACATTAGTTTGTAACCTATTAGAGTCACTTTAAGGCATCAGCAACAGACCTTTCATTAGAGTCTCGCTGATAAAGTGAACCATCAGGTAACAACTGAGGTAACTGATCACACTAAAAGGAATAATTGATTAAAAATTACATGGAATGAAGAGGCACAAACACTGTGAACTATTTCTTTCCCTCTCTGCAACCAGGGGTAAGTGGTCAGTGCTCAGTGCTCAACCACATAATTGAGACGAATTATCATTTGAGATAATCACTGGTAAATCTATCAATGACATTTGCTAGTAATAGACGTAGGCAAATTCTGCAAATAATTTTCTGCTAATATCCCATTTCAGACTGTTTGACATGTACAGTCGTGTTGAAGGAAAAATATCTTTTTTGTTTGGCTTGTACAGTATCTACTATAAGCAAACTCTGGCAGCTACCATTGTTCAAACCAGTTGTCCCATGAGCAGAGGACCAATGAAGCCTGGTTCCCTGAGGATCTGCATCCTGACTCCCTAAAGATTTTTACCCCTCTACTGACAGGTCCTTTGTTAGTTCGTTTGAAAGAAAACTTACTGCAGTCTCCTCAGTCTTCATTAGCTGCACCAAACCCACAATGCTTTCCTCTCCATTTCATATCTCTGGCATGCATTACAATAACCCCAGCTCTTTTCATACGAGGGCTCATAAGCCCTCAAACAATATCCTTAGTTTCTTTTTGTGTCTGCTGCTAGCTGGGCAAATGAAAGCACGCTGTACATCTGGTTAAGAGGTACAGCTGTTGTGGCTGGCTAGCAAATAGCACAGCTGGTCAATTCCCAGCTGTCCCTTAGGGAAGACATTAATAGATTCTCTATCCTTTACCCATCTCCTGATTTTTCTCAAAATTCAAAGAAACATAATCTCTTTCAGATCTCTACTCCTTTGTGAAATTTGCTTGGAACTGCCCAATTACATCAAAGGTTTTTGCAAGTGAGAGGGGACAGATAGAGAAATGGTGCTAATTTCCTTAGGAGAATGGCTTAAGAATAAACATTTCTGATATATCTCTTTACCAGCATGGCAGTTCACACAGTTTCTTTTCTGTGTAGCAAAATGGAAAGGACTGTACCTTGGTCTGCAGGAGGTTAAGCTTAGGCCCTCACTGAAAGAGGTTTTTTTCATGGTTAAAATAGAGCATGTCTGAGCTGTGTGATGACACTGTATGGAGGTGACTTTGGCACCACTTGAGCACAAGCCAACCATTTTTTCTAATGGCTTGATTTTAATGGGAAGAAAACCTGTATGTGCACTCAAATGTGACATGACCCCACATGCAAGAGAGGTCATGATGTACACAAACTCCTCTCTATTACATTCCAGAATAAAGAAACCTGAGATCATAGGCTGCAAATGAGGTACCGCAGCCCCATGGGTCAGGCTCCCAGTCAGGACTATCCGGAGACCAGGACATCTGATACCAATATCAGTGAAAAAGGAAGGGATGGACAATTATTGCCATGTAAGAGAGGAAGGAAAGAGGGTTTTTCTCTCAAAAGGATATAATACAGGATAAGACATGAATCTTCTCTTTCTTCAGCTCATGTTATTTTTTCTGTCCTCATAAGTCTTTTTAAAAAATAGCAAACAAAATGCATTACTTACTGCATTTTTTCCTACTCAGTTTAGATCTTAATTCAAAAACAAATCCCTTAAATTCTACAGATCCAATCATCCAGAGCTAGCATAACCTGGAAAAGGCTTATTTTGAAAATGATTACACCTATGCTATGATGACTATAAAACACTTTGTAATGGTTAAACAGCTGGAGGGAAATCCTGAGTCTGCAGAAGTTAATGAGAGCTTTTCCACAGACTTCAATGAGGTCAAAATTTTACCCCAGCATGCTGTGGTCTTTGCTCATCACAGTCTTCATAACCATCTGTCCTGGTTTCGTCTGGGATAGAGTTAATTTTCTTCCTAGTAGCTGGTACAGTGCTGTGTTTTGGGTTCAGTATGAGAACAATGTTGATAACACACTGATGTTTTCAGCTGTTGCGAAGTTAAGTCAAGGATTTTTCAGCTTCTCATGCCCAGCGAGCAAGAAGGCTGGAGGGGCACAAGAAGTTGGCACAGGACACAGCCAGGACAGCTGACCCAAACTGGCCAATGGCGTACTCCATACCATGTGACATCATGCCCAGTATATAAACTGGGGGGAGTTGGCCTGGCGGGGCAGACCGCTGCTTGGGAAATAACTGGGCATTGGTCAGTGAGTGATGAGCAACTGCATTGTGCATCACTTTTTTTTTATATTCTGATTCTTTTATTATTTTTATTGTCATTTTATTATTGTTATCATTATCATTATTATTTTCTTCCTTTCTGTTCTATTAAACTGTTCTTATCTCAACCCACAAGTTTTACCTTTTTTTTCCTTATTCTCTCCCTGATCCCACTGGGTGGGAGGGAAGTGAGTGAGCGGCTGCGTGGTGCTTAGTTGCTGGCTGGGGTTAAACCACAACACCATCCCATTGTGACCCAGCTCCCTTTCACTTTTTGTCATCTCCCATTTCTTATGTTTAGGTCTGATTGAAGGATTGTTACAGAGCAGTGCCATGTTCAGAATACTTCGCCTGGATCTCTGATTTCAGGGGTTATATACTGCTGCAATACCAATATTTATTAAGATCTATTTAATATTTATCTATGAAATATCTTTTTGTTCAGTATGATTGATCAATATTTTTAAATAAGCACTTTTGAAGAGACTTGGAAGTTGTGTTCAGTCCAGGCAAAATGAAAGACAATGTTCTTCTGAACAGAGAGATGTTACCTTTGCTAGGATGAGACCGTAGTTGATGTGAGTGAAGGAAGAAAAAAGCGTGGCTGCTGATAGCTTTATGGTTTATACCCTTCTCACATATTTCTTACATTTTTCTCTTTCATGTGGAAACTCCCATGGATTTATAGCTTGCCGTTACCATTTCATCATTTAAACAAACAAAGACTGGATGGTAGCCTATGAACCACAGAATTGCATGGACAGCGTAACAGCTAAACCTCCCCACATGCAACACCAGCTGATTTCATCTTTTAATTCTTTTTTTCATCAGGGGTGATAATATCTGTTATAACGGAGACTGCTTTCGAATAAGCAGCCCTCTCTAATAATGTCCTCTGATGCATGTACGGTTCTGCCTCACACTGTGATAAAGGCTGTGTAGATGGCAGACTGCTGTCTCTAGTTGCAGAATAACACTGAGGCCTCCACTTCTCTGTCATGCAAAATGCCAAGTGAAGCTGGGTCAGTAAATCGCAAAGCAAGCTAATTAGATGGTGCCGGGACATAAATCCACAGCAATAACAAGCCACTGACATTGGTAAGAGCTATGATCTTGCCCTCCACTATTTGCTACAGAGTCCTTCTACCTTCTGGTGGGGGTGGGAGGGGCAGAGGAATAAAAACCTTATCTTTTCTCTACAGAATATTATTGTTCTTTTCCTTTCCTGGCTTCATAAATAAGGGAGAAAAGCTTCTTGTTCTCTCTTACATGGGAACAAGTGGCCTACACACAGTACAGTACTGGGTAAAGTAGTTAAAATTTACATTGGGGTTTGCTCTTTAAAATAACTTGAAAGCATAGTTTGACATGGATACTGCAAAAAATTCTGCAACTTTTCCAACATCTGCAAGCATGAGGATAAAACATGTCAGTGATCAAAATGTTTTCTGCTTGCTTTCTTATTCCTGTAAAACTAGCAAGTTATTCTTGGTTTTTTCCACCTCTAATAAAGTTGTCTCTTGCTTTTCTTTATCACATGTAAAGAAAAGTGCTGAGATGGTGCCTGATTTCTTTCCCTACATGTCTGCAGTGCCATCTTCCTAAATGTCGCTATGCTCCAATTCTCTTTTGACATCCATGTTGCTGAACCCTCATGAGTGAGGCCATTAGCCTTCACCACCTGTTCCATTTTAGAAGAGGGAAACCTGACTTGCTCTTCCACTGAATTCTTTTAGGTGAGGCTGTATTTTGTTTTGGGGTTGTTTTTTTGTTGTTTTTCAAAGGATTGCATGATGTTTTTGTTAAGTGACATTGAAACACTAACAACAATAATGAAATCTCAGCAAGGCAACCATGTTCACTTTGGTACTATCAGGATAATGAAGAGCTGTGGTTGCCAGACACCATTTAAAAGCAAAAAAAAAAAAACCCAAACAAATGAAACATTTTTGAAAGAGGGAAAGAAACTGGAAGCTAAGTGTTAGGGGAGTGGCAGGAGAGGAGCTATAATCATCCAAAGCTCCCATTGTTATTAATACAGACTACACCTGCAACACTCCAATGAGTGCCTACAACTGAGTCACCTGTATCACCAAACCTCCACTTCCTTTTACATTCTTTCTTTCTCCAGCCATAGTAAATGGTGTGTTTGATATTCCTTTTTGTGACGGTTCCTCTGTAAGCTGACTTCTGTTTTTTAGAAGAGAAGACCAAGTTTTGAGTTATGTTTATCTCCCTATCTCACGCAGCTTTCATTCAAAGTAAATTTGGTTGTGGATAAGCTGTGTGTACAACAGGGCCAGGGAACTTTAACTGAAACTGTGTATCAATCACCAAGTATAATCAGAGCATTGATAGCCTGATCCATGTGCAATTAAACAAACTAAAAATAGAAGGTATATAATACTATTAGAATATTTTGATGAATAACATCTGCACAATGTTTTATTCAATAGATTTCAGATGGGCATAACGTTCCTACACCTACATAATACAATACTGTTAGCATATTCATTACTGTGTTCAGCTCCCTTCATTCACTCTGTGACGCAAATTTTCGGATTGCTCTGCACACTGGCATAAGAGAAGTTTGAACACAATGATCCTACAAACCCTCACATTTTCTTTTGTCTCTTAAACTATCTGACTTCTTTTCTGATTCCTGCTGAATGTCTTCTATATTCCAACATCACATGTCTAGTATGCTTCTCATTGAAGACCATTATTCTACATATTTATATTTCACTGTCCTGGACTTTCTTTTTGTCTTACTCAGACAAGTGCAAGTCAGTAAGAGTGTTTAAGAGCTAGCCAATATGTTTGGGTTTATTCTTGTTTTACACCCATTGAAAGTTTCAAAATGAAACTTTACTGTTCTTATGTGCCCATAGCTTTTGCACTATGCTGAAACAGAGCAATAAAGGTCTTTCCAGTCTATTTGTTCAATTGTAGTAGATGGCATGTAATTTCTTAGGACAAACTTAGTCATCCCATGGATTTGAATACTTTACGAAAAAGGATATATTTTTAATATCTATCACAGTAAAGTTACCAAAAGAAAAACACACCTGAAATCTAAATTGATGTCCATTACCATAAATAATATATAGTTGGTTTCCTTTGTGGTTAATAATGGAAGCCAAGTAGGTAATCATAAGATTAATACTAAATCATGATGGGAAGCAAAATTACCATTTACAGTAATAATCAGCTCCCATCATGACATAACAACAAACTAAAAAGTAATTGAACACGATTATTAGCAACATCATGCTAATATTAATCAACCACTTTTATTGATTGAAGAAAAGCAGTATAATCCTTGACAGTTTTGTTATTCAGTTGACCACTTCATATAACAAACTCAACCAAGGTGATCTTTTTTAGGTCACTCATGTGCAGGAGATTACAGCGATGCTGTAGACTGCTATGATCAATTTCATATGCTAATTTACTTAACATAGAAATCCTGTATGATATTCCATTCCTAAAGCAAATACATGCTCCAAATATGTATCTTTTTTCTTGCAGAAATTGTAGGCCTATCTTGTTAGAAATGGTTAGGATATATTATTCTCCAGACTCAAACATGCATTTCAGAGTCTAGCCGTAGACAGAATTCCTGTTAGCTTATTGTCACCATGTGAAAAGAACATAATAATTCAGTAGAGCAAGTACGTCGCAGCACAAGAAATGCTCGGAATTGCATCCATAGTTGAGAATAAGGGGAATGTCCTAAAGGATGATTCAAATTAAGCAGCTCTCAGAAAAGGATCAAATAGGTATCACACTTATCTCTCTGCTCCAAATCTTAATTGGTTGAGTAATTATAATGTCCTAAGTCTTTGACCCGTAAAAAGTCTTCCGTATTTGGTGGCATACCACCCTACACTATGATTTCTACCCTGAAGAGATGCAGCTTTTTCCTACATTTGTGGGTGTATTGCCTCTAATTTTAAGAATGCTATCATTGTATTTTGGACATACAACTGGACGCTATGAGTTCTTGGGGCAAGCAAATAAAATAAGAAGATGGGAAGTAAAACCATTTTAAATCAGAACGTTTGGAATGATACTCAGTAATCTTCCTTCTGCAATTTATTTAGTATTGCTTGGCCAGCACAGTACTGAGAACAGTACAAGTGAGTTAAGCTCTGAGGGAGGAAGGCAGGAGCTGTGTAGGTTTAATTCACAGTAATGATTCTTTTAGTTACAAAAAGGTAGAGCAAAAAAGGATGTCAGTGAAGTGAGAAAACAGGTGAGAGTCTGCCTCAGTTAATTGCAATTCACCCAATTCCTTTATGGAGGTTGATTGAAAGTGTTGGATAGTAGTTACACACAGGATGGGAACTCTGTGACAGGCAGACTACCAGATGAAAAATAAGAATATGTCAGACTGGGTAATAACAGCTAACTGGGAAATAAAATGTGTTGGGCTACAGACCCACCAGCTGAAAGGCATCATAGGACTCCTGTAGTGGACATCAGAGCAGAGGGAACACCAAGGTGAGAGAAGGAGGGCGAGGAGGTGCTCCAAGCAACAGAGCAGAGATTCTCCTACAGCCCATGGAGGACACCATGCTGGAGCAGATTTTTGCTGACAGGAACTGTGTGGAAAGCCCATATCAGAGCAGGCTTTTTTCCTGAAGAAAACTGCAGACTGTGGGAACAGCCCATGCCAGAGCAGAGAAAAAGTGCAAGGAAGAAGGAGCAGCACAGAAACCTCTATGTACTGACCATAACCCCCCATCATCCCTCTTGTGCTGCTTGGTGGTGGACGGGGTAAAGGAGGTGGGAGTGAAGGAGTTGAGTCTGGGAAAGGGGTGATGAAAGGTGTTGCTTTAAGTTTTGTCTTTTTGTATCATACTACCTCAATCTATTTTAATTGGCAATAAATTAATTTTCCCCAAGTTGAGTCTATTTCACCTGTGATGGTAACTGGTAAATGATCTAACTGTCTTTATCTTGACCCACAAACTTTTCATCCTATTTTCTTTCCCTGTCTGATTGAGGAGGGGAGTGAGAGAGCGGCTGGGTGGGAGTTTGGCCCTTAGCCAAAGCTAAGCCACCACAAAGCCCCACGTGTAATGTATGGAACAGAGGTCTACAAAAGAAGCAGAACTTATTTCTCTTTTTGCCGAATATTAGTTCTTTCTAGGTACAGCATTGCAAATTAATCTCTCATGGTTTTCTTATCATTTTCTTCTCATTTATTTTTAAGCTGGGGCGTGTGTGTGTATGTATGCCTAAGCACAGGCACACACAGAGAAGTGTAAGTGGGAACACAGAGAATGCACTTGCAATTTCAGAAGCTGCTTATTCTTCCTACAGAATAATAGGTGAAATACCAGGGAAAGCACGACTGGCAAAAACTGAAAATATGCAAGTTTTACTTTGAGTGCAAATGTTTTTCCAAAGAGTTCTTGTGTGAACATGTAAGTAAAGTGTTTTCCATGCTTTGAACAGAATTATTAATAGATTGTATTATTATTTTCATATTCCAGAGAATCTGAAGTCTGTATCAGAAGGGCAAGTATTAGACTCATACTCAATAAAGAGCTTTTGACTTTAACAATAAAGAAATGAAGAACTGTGACATAATGTGCAGTATGGACCTCAATTCAGCCTAACACAAGCAAATCCTCTTTGGAAAAGGTTATGTTGTACCTCAGGTAATGTCAAATGGAAATCACTTTCTACTTCTGGTTAAGAAGCTTTGGTAGCAAAACCATTGAGAAGCCTATGCCCACAACAGAGCCAAGAGCCCAACTTGCAGTGTTACAGAGTGACATACAACAGTGTAGTCTGGAATTTCTTTTGTATGCACTTCAATATGGGATTGCTATGTAAAAGTCACAAGTCATGTACCTGTAGTGCAGATAAACATGTAACTCCAAAATACTGAGGTTATGTTAGTCACAAGATTATCTTCAACTCTCCTTTCTATAAAAATGCACATGAAAAACATTGAGCTCCTTCTTAAAAGTGCAAAAATTTCCATTAATCTGCATTACATATTTAATACTAGTGACAATGTTACAATTACTTTTTTTGCCAGCTGGCCTCAGCTTTTCTACACCAAGAAAGGACCAGCTCCTAAAAATACACTAAAAGAAAGAAAAAATGCTTACTGGACAAACTTTCTGAGAAATGGAAAGGGAACACAACATGAAGAATTGGTACACCTCATCCTTCTCTTTCTTCCAAAACAGTTTCACACCTGCATTCGATTTTCAACTTAAAAGAAATACATTGAGGAAAGCACATATCCACATTACACATTTACTCTCAATTGCCTGGACGTTTGGGGTTGGTTTGTTTGGTTTTTACCTTATAATTCAATCACATTACTAACAACAAGATGTTTCTCTCTTATTCTGAGAACTATATTCTTCTGTGGGTCTGTTTTTTTAGAAAGACAAGTAGACAGGTGAAAGAAATTAAAACCCATATCACAACTGTATTTAAGTTACTGTTTGTCACATAGCAATTTCAGTGTTGCGTAGGTCTGTTTCAACCTTCTTCATTTTGTATAGCAAGTCTAATATAAATATAACTTGTTACAAGTTTTTTTGTGCTTTTGGCATCAAGTAAACATAGCTGAATATTAAAAATTAAATTTTGTGTTGAAGTTTTGGGGATTTTTTCCCACACTAATGCAAACCAGTAGACGTCTAATTTGCCCAGAGGTTTTTTGTTTTCCTTTGGCTTAACCTGATGAGACAACGATGCTAAGAGGATAATTGACCTCTTACGTAAAACTTGCATATGACCTTGTGTGCTTCGTATGGACAAATGATCTAAGTAACAGCAAAGAACTTGTGAAGTTTAATTTCTGATTTTGGAATCTGTTTTATGAGAGTCACTTCAACAGGCCGTGTCCTCACAGAGCAGGCCTGTGTTAATAGCTGACACACTGTCGTGTAATTGAGTAATATCTTTTTTCAATGAAAATTAAGTTCAAGTAACAATCTTTCATGAATTTGTATAATATAATGTCCTTTACTAATTAGAATCCTAAGTAGTTCATCTGTGTTATCACTAAATTCTGCACAAAGTGAAAAATGGAAAACCATAATATATTGGCCTGTAATTTCATCATAAATTCGTGCATGCTATAGAGTCAATGACATTCAGAAACTGTATTAACCTTTGGAATAAAGTGAATTGTCAAAGCAGTAACAGCTGAGGCATATGTATCACCTCTACCTGGCAAGGTATGGAAGATGCTCTCTCCTTCTGAGCCCAAGTAATGTAGTAAAACATTTCAGTTATAACACAGCATGTTTGTCCTGCAACATCAATCATATGCAGGTAAATCTTAAGCATTTACACTACATTCAAAACAAAATTTGTGGACCATTTGAACAAGAAAGAAAGCTAACAAGTGCTGGAAGAGTCACAGAAAGAAACTGGCTCATCACCAGCTAGTTTTACGTGTTAATGTAATAAAGACAGATGGCGAGAGATTTACTACGACAGTTCTTGCAGCGCCCCATCCACTGTCTTCTTGGCTGCTGAAGTTTTTTTGAGTATAACCAGAAAGCATCATTTGGGAGAAATAGGATTATTTACAGGCAGTAGCGTGCACTTTTTTTGTTAAGGAAAAAAAATATTATTTTATCAATACTGATTAAGGAGATAGTTTTTAGTTAATAAAGAACCGAGACAGTACTGGGGAAAAGTTAAGTAAATTAGTTGCTGCCAACTTCCTGTGGTAGTTGTCCTTTACAGAATCTGATATCAAAGAGGGAGGAAATACCCCAAAACACTGACATTCTAAGTGGAGTTAGGAGAAAGCATTTAAGGAAACCAGGAAAAAGTGATTGAATCTTCTAGTGTCTGATACAGCAGGGTTGTAACCTTTCCTCCGTAGCAATGCCCCTGTCTGAAAGAATAAGAATTGTCTGACCTAGCTGGAAGGGGGATGTCTGATATCTATCTTCCAGAAAGGTGAGACAATCAGGGAAAGAAACAGAACTGAAATTTATTGTTGAGTAACCTTCCCAGATGAGAGAAAAAAGTTGATACCTAAATAAGCCAGATTGTTTTCTTCTTTTAAGGCTGTGATAGCTGTTTCTTCTTTTGCAGAGACAATGGTTATGGCACATCATAAACTCTGTTTGTCTTTTGCAAAAAGAAAAAAACTGTAATATTTTGCGTTATATTTTTAGTGCAGCAAAAAGCAATTGTCACAGACTCTCCAGGTTTTAAACACCTACATGTATGTCAAATCACTGGGGTCAAGTTAAGTATGTGTGTGCCTGCATTATAAAGGCAAGTGTCTTTTCAGCTTTTTCAGACATATATAATCGTATGGCTTTCTCACCGAAGGCCACTGGATCTTGTTGAACAACCACAATAAACCATTTTCAAAATCTTACTCACCAATATTTGAGTGGCTTAGCACAGAAGAAAGACTTAGTCAAAGACTCTTGAAATCCGGAATTTATTGAGAAAAATGAAAGCAAACTAATGTTCACTCTGTCACAGAGCTATAGCCTTTCTAAATAATCCCTAAGTCATGATGTTTGGCTAGTTCCAGTTATAAGACAAAAAAACCCCCAAATAAGTATTAAAAGTTAATGAAAATTTATCCTTGCATCTTTTTTTCTTCCATTTGGAAAATCACTTGGCTCTTACATAAACTAGTGAATTATTTACTGAATATTTTCATTAAGTTATTGGTTGAAGATACCAGACAAATATTGTAAAATTCTTTAAATAGAATCACTTCTTACAGTAGGAAATCACTAGCACTGAGTAACAAAAATTATGGAAAGGCACATCGACTAATTGACTGGAAGACAATGATTACTCATCTAACTCTAAAATATGGATAAGGAAACCACACAGTCATCAAATAATTAAAATATTGCAAAGCTGTTCCAATACATTATTCAATGGCAAAATGAATCAGGTCTATGTAATCACTCTAAATGGCCTTGTATATTATTATTAGGTTAGGTGAGATTGCCTTTTGCCATTTAGACGTGGCCTTTTGCCTTGTGCAGAGGTGCATATTTTACCCTAGTGAGCAAATAACCTAGCATGAGAAGACAGCAAAGAGGAATTCCAGATAGTCTTTTCCCATCTACCCCAAAAATCTTTCAGACTGTGAATGCTCAGTAAGAGACAGATGCAATTCTCTTTGATGATCTGCAAGAAAAGGAGCTGGTCATGTATCAAAAATACACAAAACACTGAGAGAAAACATTTATTTGATGGGATTTTAATCTTTGCTCTGTACATGCTATTGCGAAGTGAGATGCAACATAGACAATTTTCATTTATTGAATCACAGATATACATCACATACAGAAGGGCCTGAGAAAGAGGATGAGAACTGAAAGTTAAATGGGAGGAGGAACTGGAGGGCTGGTGGTAGAAGAGCATGAAAGAGATGTCTTTCAGGACACTCCATACCTTATTGTCTCTTACTATTCTGTACAGCAATTTTTCCATAAAACTTATGAAAAATCTAGCAACTGTAATGAACATAGTCCCAATGCAAAACTTTCCTTTGAGAAATAAATAAGACAATTGGATAAAAGAGTTTCCTAACCAACTCCAAGATCAAGGATCCAAAGATAAAATTAACTCCATCCCTTCCCTTCTTTTCAATTTTGAGAAGGTTAGTTGACCCAACCATCTTACCCTCTTGTTTCAGACAGGAGTTTTGGGTTAACTTTCATCTTCAACAGTACTTATCAAATGATGGTGAAGACAAAATGAATTTTTTGAGGACTGGTACACAGAATCATCTTTCATCTATGTCTGAGTCACTGCACAGAATAAGAACACTTTTTGCTTTATACTTTTCTGTTCCATTGCTTTACATCTCCCTTTCACTTATCCCTGATTCAGCCTTCTGCACCTAGAATATTCTGAAGTGAGAAATAGTCACTCATATACAGAAATTTAACACTAATTAGTGACAATCATGTTTGGTTTTATATTAAATACAGTATAGTCTTAAAGAGAATCTATTATTTACTTTTTAATAAATGACCTGTAATACAAAAGTTCACACTCTAATAAGTTTTGTAGAGGGCAAAATTCATCTTTCTAATACTGGGTGCAATTTCAAAGGCTCATCAAAAAAAGGAGTAACACTATATGTAAAACCAATTATTTTTGCGTTCAACCCTGGGCAGAAACTACAATGCATTTATTGTCAACACAAAACATACACCAGCAAAGTGAAAAGCGATAACCACTAGGAATCATGAGTTCCAAAAGTCTAAGAAAGAATAAAACTAAAAAACAAACCTCTTCCCCTAAAAAGCATTTTGTAGTGCATCTGGAATTTCTCATTTCTCTTGGTCTGCAGAAATCCTCAGCAACTAGTTGTGGAAAATAAGACAATAGAAAGAAGAGGGAAATCAGAAAATGATTCAGCATCCCCTGTCTCAACACATATTCCTAGAATAGTAAAACCCTTGTCTTTTACTTCAACCCATCTGCAGTTGAAACAGATAACAAACCAGTGACTCATTTTTTTTGATACAATACTTAGAAACATGGAATTGTTGGCTTTACACTTTGTAGTGTAGTTATCAAACTGACCACAACTCATTTTCGCATTAAATAAGGCTGAAAATGCAGAGATTTATGTGGGAAAGATGAAATATGTAGTGATAGAAATAACTGGGAGGAACACATTAAGTTTTGTGCATAACATTGTGCATAGCTTTTTCACATTTGAGATCAAAATTTGGCTTTACTTGTCTAAGCACATCCTATATCCCTTCTCCAAGAATTATAATCCTCAGGTTTTGTGGCATTGGTTGCAGTAACATGGGAACCACTGTAGGTGTTTTACCCTTCCATCACAGCTAGTATCCAAGCTTTTAGTGGATAGCAAGTACTCCACCAATTACAAAGTATTCTGCTCAGAAGACATCGTCCATGTTCATTCAAAGGTTACCTCTTAGTTTGTGATTTTATAAACTTCTAAACAAACAAAAAGTTTCAAATTTAGTTCATGCAAACTGTGGGTGATACCAGTATACATCCATATGTCATTATTCATTTCTTTCTCTGACTGAATATGTAGAGATGTATCAATTAAAAACCAAAAAATTGCCAAGTTCCCTTCTTTAACACTATCTTGCGACAGTCAATTGAATAATTTACTTGGGAAATGAGCAAACAAAATGGTTGGTTTTAATTATTAAATGTGTTGTAGTTTCATTTAATGGAATATTTTATTGTTGTTATACAATATTAATCTTTCCCTTTCAGAAAATTGACCAAAGACTACTAAATCTTCATGTAAAAATGAATTTTCTTGCTTGCATGCAACAGGCATCCTGAATTGATAGTTGAATCCTGCTTGTGATCTAAATTCTTCGTCAGATCTTTTAGTCCCCCAAATGAAGTCAGTTACAGTCCAGTGAAGTGAAGCCTAAAATATACATAGAATACAGCTACCCAAGCAGTATTAAAAAGCATGCAAAGTCATGTGACTTCTTATCATGAAACCACTAAATAAAATTTATAAAATGGGTGAGAAGTATTAAGAGTTTTCTTCCCATCACTGATCCCATAAATATTTTTGAGGAGATTATGCCTTGTCCATGTTTTAATAAGTTTGCCTTTCTTCACATCCTTATTTATATCTACTTAGCTGTACTATTTGTATTGGGCAGCGGTGGGGTATAGATTCTGTTAGTGAAGAATATCAATGTTTGGTTTCATTCTGAATTTGAAATAAACTTGAATATTCCATGAAATTAAAGATCAAAATCACAGTAAAAACATTTCACTTCAACTAAAGTACATAATTCTTTCTCAGTGTCGACTATTTTTTATTGTACTTCCACAAAGTTCAGTTTCTAACTGAAAAGCATTTTGAAAATAAAACTCAAAACATTCAGCTCAAGATACATCAAAGCCCATCGCATTCAGTTAGTGGTGAAGGTTTCCACCTTCTCTGTGTTGTGTGTTTTTTCTGGAAGGAAAACACAATCAACACAATCAACAGCATTTTACAAAGCTTTTCTGTTCCAGTGCTGAAGTCCATTGAGGTTTGCTGATCAGTTCTATTCACTATACTTTGTAGAGTCTTGCCTTCTTTTTTTCTTTTTTTGTCCCCTTTTTTCTTCCACCTCAGTTGCCTAGGAAGGAGATGAGGTCTAATCTCAGTCCAAATTATGCAGATGGGCTGTGCTAATGTTTAGGAAAGCTTTGTGGAAGGACGTAGTGTAACAGTGAATGCCAAAGAAGGCTCATCTGTTTGGTAGTCCAGAAAGGTTTCTTACCTAGCTGCCTCTTACTTTTATCACTATAATAATTTTTAATTCAGTTTTACTACACATTAAGTTGTCTTATCTTTCAAGGGTGACAAAGTGACATTTTGAAGTGAAATCATAACTGACTAAAAGCTGTATCATTAGTGTTAACTGAGATGTTGCATTTAAATTTCTCTAGTAGGAATTGATGAACTATACGTTAAAAGTAAGTTTGTTACTGCTTGAGATATCATCTATTTTTGTTTGTAAACAACTTAGCAGGTAAATTATAGTTCATTGTATAAAGCCTTATAACCTGCAGCCAGCAAGCAATTCTAAGGGCAAAAATAGATATTCCCTGAAGGTTAAATGTTGTAAAAGAACCCAAAATCCACTTATTTGGGTGGAGTAGAACTTGCATTTATCTGTTTCAGTTCTTTAGGGAAATGCAGCATCATTTCAACATCACTAAGCATTGAGAAAACTGCTATTACATGCACTGAAACCACAGCCATATTTTAGCCTCTTAATTTTGTTTCTTCCTATAATTTTCAAGGTATTTTAAAAAAAATTTAAAATTACAAGTAGGATACAGTTGGTGCAGTTTAATTCCCTGTACATAACTTCAAAGCGCACCAATTTACCCTTTTTGGCCTCCATCTGCTGCTCCAGAGGACATGGTGTCACATCCACCATCCCTATGCAGGTGCATCAAACACTTTAAAAGTGTTAGACACACAAGGTCCTTCACCTCCTGTTGTTTAGGCAAGTAATTCAAGCCCTTGGTGTCTGAATCTGAAACGGAACCCAGTTTTGTTGGAGATATACACTCAGTTTCCACGTTCCTAATCGTGAAGACATGGTCCTGAAGTAAACACTTAAATTCCTTATCAACGCATCCTAAATTTTCCTTGAAATATTAAATCTTCTAAAAATTCCTTTGACTTAAGCACTTCTCTTCATCAGATGCCCAGGGAGCCAGTGCCTTTTAGGGGCCCACTGACCTGGGATACAACCAGTGTTAGTTCTTTTTTGAGGCAAGGTATTTAAAAATGCAGGACTGCTGCTGTTCCAGACCATTAATTATTGCAGTTGCCCTTTTCTGTGCCTTTTTTAACTCCACTCTGTCTTTCTTGAAATGTGGAGAAAACACAACTACACGGTGGTCAAGAAGTGTACACTCCAAGGTTTTCTACAGGAGCAAGATAACAACCTCTGTATTGTTTTTAATCCCTTTGTGATGGTGAGCAACAATTCATTGGCTTTTCTTGATGGCATAGTGAGCTGACGTTTCCAGAAAACTCTCAATGTTGACACCAAGGTTTCTTTGCTAGGTTGTGACTTCCAGTTCAGAGTTCAGATGTGATTTAGAATTCTTTTCCCTAGACACATCACCTTACATTTATTTGCTTTGAAACTCAAGAATTTGTTATCACCTGAAGACTTGGAGAGTTTGCTGCAGACTTCTACTCCAAGTCGTCAATGAAAATGTTGAATGAAACCAGTCCTCACACTGATTTATGGGGAACCTACTGGTGATTCTTTTCCACCCAGAAAGTAAACTTGCTTTCCCTCCTTTAACCTCATTTCTAACCAGAAAAATCCTTTCCTGTTACAACTTACTTTCTGTACTGAATTAGATATAGAGACTTGCCAAGGACTTTTTCAAACTCCAAATATATTATGTCCATCCTCTCTCTCTTATCCACTTGCTCTTCAAAACCTCCTCAAACACCGGCAGGTTTTGGGGGGCGATTTCCTTTTACAGAAGCCATTCTGATTCTTTCCTAACAGACTATGTTTATCCAAGTTTTCATGATTTCAGTGATTTTATCTTTTATTACTGCTTTTGCCAGATGGATACTTGGGAAAGAAGCCAGGCTCACTTGTCTGCCGTACTTAGGATTCCCCTCAGAGCCCTTCCCATACCTGTGAGTTACATCGGTGACCTGACAGTCCTCTGGCACAACTGCAGTTTGTGATGACAGGTTACACACTTTGGCCTCTGCTTCTACAACTTCACATTTGGGTTCCTTCAGAACTGCATGGTGAACATCAGGCAGTCCTGGTAACACATTAGCTTATTTACTTGATCAAACGCTTCCTTAAAATTTATTTAGCACTTCTGACTTACTTGTTACAAAGAAAGTATCAGGTGTCAGAATCACCCAACACCTAGCTCTCTGCCTGGTTTTTATTTTAAAAACTCCTCTATTACCTTTTATTTTTCAGTCCCAGAAGCCTTGTTCCATTTTGATTAAGGTGCAACTTGTTCTTCCTGTGCAGGTTCTTTTGTTCCCCTTCCTAACATCTTAAATGCCTCATCTCCCCAGCCCAACCTCAGTCATGCATTGAGACATTTGATTCCTGGCTGCCTCCTGGCACTCACGCATGGGACTAGAAATATTTCACAGAACCCTCTGGTAGAGCTTCAGGACCTTGGTCCTGGACTGCAGCCTGAATTTAGCCTCTAGAATGTTTTTCCTGCATTCCCCTATATCATTAATGATATGGACCATAGACCATGACCACCAGCTGCTTTTCTGAACATCTTGTGAAGTTCACTGCATTTGCACTCAGCAGGCAAGTTACCATCCAATTTTCTCAGGCGTCACAAACCCATCTGTCTATATCTAGTAGTCAAATCTCCCACTACCATCACCGACTTGAAGTACTCTTCGGATGTGAGAGCATCCCCTGTGCGATAAAAAAACAAAAACAACCAAACAGTCCTAAGACCAGACACCAGAATATTTATGCTCTAATCAGTCAGAATAAATTTAGGGACTTTCTCACCATTAGTTTTCTGATCAGTGACACTTTTGTGCAAAATGGCATGTCATCCAACTTTAAAAATGGGTGCGTAAGGATGAGTAGTGCACTAAGAAAGCACATTCTGAACACATGTATTTATTAGGAAGAAACTGTAGGTCAAATCCCCTCAGGCTTAAAGAGGTCTAAACCCCACATCTCTTCCTTGGTTTAAACTGCAGTTACTAAGAATTTATGCAAAAGGTGATCTCTGTTTTGGAGTTTTCGTGGAGGTGGGGATGTGTTTTGTTTTTTCCTTAGGTAGTTGTCCACAAAATGTGGAACAGAAAAAGGGTCTAGGTACATAAAGTACATAAATCCCCATGAGTTGTGTACTCCTTATGAGATTGGGGTTAAGAGGACTAAACCACCTTCAGGGGATTTTAGACCGCCAAACCCAAGATTTTGACAATTACTGTTATGATTTATTATTTCTTTACAGAGATAAAAAAAAATTATCTGCCTAGCATTTCTTTGGACTAAAGTTAGATAGGCACATAGTGGAACGTAAAGACTGAGAAGTTGATAATTGCAATCAAGAAATGAGTAGAAATTATTTATTCAGAAAAATATTACTTAAGAGGAAAAAAACCCCAACCTACTAGCTACTACATTTTCCCCATTGTAAAAGTACTGGAGTTCTTTAGAGTTGATCTCAGCTAAAGATGAGTATATTGGTACAAGCCATATATGTACTAGAGCTCTTGGAACCCACAGGGCTATAGGAAGTCTGTGAAAGATAACATTAGATGATTACAAGATTCGGATACAAGATTATTTTAGTGTTCAAGCACAGTAAATAATTTGTTGTCCCTCCACAAAACTCCTACAAACTTTTGCAAATAATAGTGAAAAGGCAACTTTTTAAGGGATCATTTGAAAATGTTGAATAATCAGATGTGGCAAACATTGAAAAAAAATCCTTACCAGAAATAAATAACTCCTGTTAATCATATGAATTCTGGGTTAATATATTATTGTGGGTTAACTTCAGTAGGCAGTTAAAACATTAGCATTTTTTCAGCTTTGTTTTTGTCACAAATCTAAAACACAGCACCATATGAGCTGAAGAACATTAACTCCATCCCAGCCAGACCCAACACAGATATAGATACGTACAGATGTATGCATGTGTATCCAGAACCATATACATTAAAAGATGTTCAAATTTAGAGAAGTGAATAAATATTGTGATATATGTGGGACCCCATACAGGTTTGTTTGGACTGGAATTCAGAATTTTTTACGAGCTTTATATAAAGAATATCTTATGCTTATAAGCATTTATATGCTTATAAGAATGCTTATTAGAAGTGAAAATTTCACAATAATGTGTCTGTGCAAGAGTAAGCACTTACCTCAATAAATTAAATTTCTCTTCCTTCTTCTATCTCCATGGCCATGAAAGTTGTATTCATCAAGTGCAGAATATATACTACATTGTCATGGATGTAACTAAATTGAATGGTTCAAGATTACTCTCATACTAAAATATATGCACATTACATTTTTATAACAGTAGAAATTGTTCATATATTTCAAAATGAGAGCTATTCGCAGGTAATTCTTTAGTAAAATGAAAGCTAAATTCATCAAATATGTTCCTGTCTGTGAACAATCCCCTGAGTTTTACAAAGACACAGCCACTGTTTCTTTGTACCAGATTGCTCTCTCTTGGTGTACCTAACTCTAAAAGGAAAGTTGCAATAATGTCTATGACCTGCTTTTTAAGTTGCTTAATATAAAAGTAGCAGTGGCTAAGTCTCATTGCTTTGTCTGGGCCATTTACAGATGCTAATGAATTCTCATCTAGCACAAATGTGATTAGAAATGCACTAGGTAAAGGAGATTGATCTCTGCAATAGTTAATGAAACTGAGCTGAAGAATAGAAAAAAACTGCTGCAGATCCAGTTTTTGCTGCCCAGAGTGCTGTTCACCCTTGGCAGACCACCTCATTTACCACGTGTATGAGTGATGTAGTATCATGAACCACCTTTATCTGGGAATAAAGGTTATGAAGATCAGGATGCAATAAGACTTTGGGATGTTTTCACAACTCTTCAACATGCTTTTATTACTAACTGTAATGCAGCAATCTACCTTTTATGAATATTAACACAGCAATTATATTTCCAAAATTTTTACCTGTAGTTTTACTGTCAAAGTGAATTATATTTAGTTAAGCTTGGCTAATAATACAACTAAAAGCAGTGTTAGAAATCAAATTTCAATATATGGAAAAAAAAACAGCAAAAAAAATAGCAAAAAGCAAAATCATATGCAGCAATAATATTATTCATCACTAATAATGCAAACCTCTTGTACATGTTCCAGAAGCAGAGGCAGAAAACAAGCAAACAAGAAAAAGTGGTGTACTAGAGGGGAAAAATAACGTCTCGCAACAATTTATGTGGCAATCAATAGAAAGCATAGACCTTACCCTGTTTTAACAACTAATGAAATATTAGTTTAAAGTGCCCAGAGACAAAGAAATTTCAAATACCACCACAGGTTGCCAAGAAGTAAAGGTTTCTGCATTTGTAAGGTTGTGCCTTCAGAGAGGTGGTTTTAAGGCAGTAATTCATTCAAGGGGTTCAACGGACACCATCATTCATGAAAATTTAGAAATGTCAGGTGTTTGTGAGATGAATTGCTGCCTTACAGCAATCTCTAATTATATGTTATAGATAACCTAAATGAAAGAAAAACACAATTAAGAATAGAAAAGACGTGATTAGTGTGGATCCTGTTCTATTTATAATCCTGAATACTGTACCAATTTCCTTTGCACACGTATCAAATAATACAGCAAAAAGTGTTTCTTTTAACTGGTCTAAAACTGCTCACTGAGAAATTTCTCTTTTAAGTCTGGATTTCATTATACTTCCTCTGTCTACAGATTTCATGAAGTATTTCAGTTATGGGTCTAATTTTCATGTATATTTTGCAACTCCTTGGCAGTACAGAAGGGCACCCAAGTGGGTGCTAATTCTATTAATTTCCCTTAAAGATTTTTTAAAGTAGCAAGACTGCTGTAAAGCAGCCTTAGTGTTAATGTGACTCTGACCTAATGCACTGACCTTTGTAACTTACTGAAAGCTGTCCACACCGAGACCAAGAGATCCTTCGGGGACTCCGTAACGCTAAGAACATACGGACTACAAACAATAACATGCAGAAAGAGATTGGTTTTCAGAAGAGGGTATGAAATTATATGAAAGAAAAAAAAGCACAGATTTCTAAACAAATAATTTGTCTAGTTGCTTTTAGCCGTTCCTCACCAGAGTTTAAGGGTACAGGGCTGATGTTATGTGCTTACATACCTCTGATGCAATCTGCGGGGCTGTCTCTGACTGTACCATATAAATTTGTCACTGAGTGTTTATTAGGTTTTGACTGAAAGACTTTTGAAGGAGCCTATGCATCCTCTGACACCCAAGAGGATTTCTGGGAATCAGATGAAAGCCTGGTCTATCCATCTGGAGGTGTTGTTCCTCTCTGCTGGCCCTCATCCAGCAACATTGTCTTTCCTGGCAGTTTAACTCCGAGAACTACGCTACCATAACAAGTGATTATGTTTATATTGTGTAGAACAGGGGCTGCTGACAGAGTAATACAGTTTGAATCTTTTCTTTTTTATTACTTTAAAATTTAGGCACAAGGCAGATTGTGAACAATGTATGTTCTCTATGAAAAAATATCACTTTTCCTCTTTCAATGCTAGTTATGCAGTGCCAAGAAACAAAGGAAATAATGTTAGAGGTCAGCATATATCCCTCGCTCTTAAAAGATTCTCCCCTCCTCTATTACATATTCATGTGGAAGAAATTATATCTTCCTAAATCAGGAGGATTATTGCACATGATATATAGAACACAATAGGAGAGGAATTCCATATGTGCTCTGAAAACAATATAAAATCTTTCTTAGTTTTTTTTTTTTTTTTGGATGGCTGAAGTGTACTCTTAAATGCACCTTATCTAGTTGGTTATTTGGTCCATTACTTTGATCCACACTATCTTTTCATTATAGGCATATTAATTAAATTTTGTTTATCCATCTCGTTTTCAAACAAACAAACAAAAACCCCTCTTGAAAATTAGTGCTGTTGGCAGAGTTTGGGCTAAACAAGATACTTTATAATCAGGAAATTCTGCATTTTCCTGTAAAAATCTGTGCACTGCAGCAGGTTTTTTTGTAATGTCAAAAAGAGGAAAGAAGGAGTTAGGGATGCTTTACAGTTTTGTCATGTTGCAAATGATGGGATGGAACATACAGGCTATTTAGATCAAAATACGATTTGATTTCTGGGTGTGTTTTACAATGATGTCAGAAATCACCATAGTTACTTGCATAAACAACGTTTAGATTTCAGTGTGATGAGGTACTTCTATATTTATAAAAAATAATGATGATGATGATGATTATGTTCACAACGGAACAGCATTAGTGAACTGTTTATACTCATACTTACAGAAATAAACGTGGAGAAGCTTTTGTAGTAATAGATGATAACAGTAGTCAGAGTGGCTATTCTAAATGTTCTAGAACTCAGTCATTTGTATCCATATGCATTTATTCTATTCAAAAGTTCATCAAACACATCACAGAAACAAATCAAATTATGATTGCTCCCCTGAAGAAGTTTATAAAGCAAAGCCTGAATTTGTTTCATTTAAATTTATGCTTTTGATTTAGGATCTGTGAGGCTGTTTTCTCTCCCCATAATCAGTGGGGACCTCGGGTCTCCGTTCTTCTCTGGAGGGTCATTGTAGCCTCGGGGCACTTTACTCCTAAATTTAACGCCTCAAATCTCTAAAGTTTGGTGGGATGAATCTGGACCTTGGATTTTGCGGTCGGGATTATCAGTGCTGTGACGGCACTACGCAGGACCAGGCTCTCAGCTTTACCCTATGTGAAGTCAGTGGAGCTCCATATGGTTATAACAGTTTGCCCACAGGCTGCCTATTTAAAACTGGGGCCTGAATGTTATCCTATCTCAAATCAGTGGGGCTCTGTGTTGGTTCATTAGCTCACAACGTGCTGCCAATTTGAAGATTGGGGTTTTAATTGGAACTTATTTACAAGCTAAATTGCTGCTGGAACTATTATTATTGTTATTTTTTGTACTGGTTGGGGGACTTTAGGGAGAATTATGATAAAGAACATAGGACATCTAAAGACAAAACTGTGATGAAGAGGGACGATGGGAGAGTAGATAACTCAGTCATTTCTTCTCCAGTAACAGTCCTTCCCATATACCCACCCTGTCGTCTTTATCTACCTCCTCATTTGTGTTAGGCAAGAAGGTGGGGCAATAATATTACCAGAACAGCTACAAACAATAAAAGCAGATGTTGCAATTCAAGCTATAGCAGCTGTTTTTCCTCATACTACCTCAGCCACCAACTCAGTTTAATTTTTCTTGATTCAAGAGGTTCAGTAGCTCACATTTAAGTAGTCTACCAGCATCAGGCTTATTCAAATCACTCATTAAAGTAATTTCCGTCAAGGAGCTTCTGTGTACTTAGCCATGTATCATCAATCAAGTACTGTCAGTCTGAGTCAGCTTCAGCTCCTGTGCTGACTCATGCTACCAATACAAGATGGAGTGAAGATGCCACAGGCACGCACCGGGCATGTCAAGGAAGAGAGTTGTATGAAAGAAAATATTTCCACCCCAGCGTTGAAAAGAAAGGGAGTTGAGTGGATTTGATAATCTGGTAACAGCCTGTTGTGTGAAGCAGAAGACTGTTCAAGATTCTGACTTAAGCAGAAGCTGTGGGAGCTGTAATGAGGGAAAAAGGCACAAACCCCTGAGTTTGTTTTTCTGTTTTTCTTTGTTACCCTGAAGTAACCAAGAATGCAACAGTTATGGAGCCAAAAGGAATGTGAATAGAGGAACATGTTTCTAGCATTCCTAGAAGGAAAACTAAGCTGGAACATGTTGGCTTTCCCCCTTTTCATGGAATTAAAAAAAAAAAAAAAGTAAAAAAAAAAAAAAAAAAGTAAAAATGAAGACATATTCCCACCAGGTTGCTACGGAGCTCAGGTATGACTGAGAAAAACACTGTAACTACAGAGTTACAGTGTTATATATGCAAATGCTTGTTTGGCTTCTCATCACATTACTCATATTTTTTACTTCAGTAAAATGGTTGCCAGAGAGATGAAGAGCTTTTTACTCCTCTCCTCCCCGGGCCATAGATAACCTCAGGGACAGAGTTCTTGCTAGAAAGAAACGAAAAGGCAATTTGGGGTTGGATGTCCTCAGGATGAGAGGAGTATTGAAGTTTGGCATTTACATTGTTTACAAGAGCTTAATACCCTGTCTGGTTATAAGACAGACAGGCTTCACAAAAAGATTGTATGCTTCAGATTTCTTGTTTTCCAGAGAAGGACTGTACCCTAGCTTCTTCTTTGGGTACAACTTATCCAGCAGGAAACACCTTCTAACTGTCTCCTGGTTATAAATGTAAACCCAATATTATTTCAATATTATTTTAATATTTTATTTTGTAATTCATAATTACAATAAAACAATTTGAAAAGCAAATTATTTAATATAATAATGCTGTTTAATTATTTAAACAACAGAAACAAACAGTAAGAACCAAAAAATATAACAGCATTGACATAAAGTATGAGGAATTGTAGAGGGGCACCAGAAGACATACAAAATTAATGTTCTATTCATTCCTTCATCTGTGCTGCTTTTAGTTACACACATTTTTTTTAGTTAGGCCTGGATTGCTGCTTGTGCTCAGGTTCTGTTCTGGCTTTGTGATTTTCTAACCAGATTAGTATAGCCTACGATGAGCTCTAATCAATACCAAACAGCTGCGCTGCAATCCCCAAAGAATTGTTTATCAGGTAGGGATAACAGGATCCAAAAAAAAAAAGTGGGAAAGTCAATCCTATTGTTGTTGTGCTGCTTCTTATTATATCTTTCTGGATAAATCACCATAGGAAAGAGCCTCTTTTCATCTCTTTTACATTGTCACAATAGTGCCTAGGAGAAAATTCAAGAATCTGTCGCCGTATTTAGGTACTATATTTATGATTTTGCAGAGCTAGTTAATAAGCTAGGCATCTTTCCCTCGAAAATCACAAATAGGGGCCAAATTAATTAAGTGTTCTGAGGCAACAAGCCAAGGGTGGCAAGTTCTGCTGAACTTAATAAGATGAATTGGATTAGGAGTGCTGGCAAATCTGCTAACATCATTCTCTCATATCTACCTACAAATATAGAACACTTGAGGACCCATTTCCAAACAAGTCCAGTGACTGAAGTTGGGCACACAGGTACATTTTTAGGAACTTCATCCAACATGTGTATGCTTCAACATGGATTTCTGGATATTCATGTTAGGTTCCTCTCTTTTGAAATTGAGCTCTGTGTGGTGTTTGGCAGTGTTTGACAGATGTATCACTTTCTGTTAACTTAGTTGATTACTTTGATTATTTTATTGGACCCAATATATAGCTGTTATTTTACAACTGTAACAATTCTTTCCAAGTTGGTTACTTGCAAACTTTCCTTTTGAAGTGTGAAGCTGAAATTATTAGTTTTTTCTTAAGACTTTTTTTAATTTGAATTATTTGTGATTTACATGTGAAATGTCTTTCGAATTAACAACAAAGCGGCAATTATTAGTTTCCATAGTTAACAGCTTTACAGTTATTTCTGACAGCAGTGGTACTGTATACATGCAGCAGCCAATTAACAAGACACTTAAAATACTTGCCAAGTGGAGATATTTTGCAGCAGATATTGCAGGTTAACATACATACATGAAATATGTCTCCTGATTATGTAGCAGCTGAGAAATAAACAAGCACATGGAATTAATCAAGGGTGGGAGATCCTGCTGGAATTTGGGTACAGGAGCTGTGCTACACCACTGCCCTTTTCTATCAAGTGACATAGACCTTTGTCTAGGCTATGTGGTGAAAAAAAATTACTGTTTGATATACAACAGAGGTATAAAAACTTCATTTCTCACATAGGAGTCAAATTAACCTACTTTATTTGACTTTAGCTGGTCACTGCAACTCCCCTTTCAAGTGGGGGAGAGCTAGACTTCTTTCTCCCCCTGATTAATCCATTTATGTTACGAAAATCCATGTCAAAAGTATGTCAATGAGAATCAAGGATTTAAAAAAAAAAAAAAATCTCTAACACAAACTTATAACTTCCATTCCAGGGTTTCAGTGTTGTAGACCAAGAGCAACTTCACTGAATTCAGTGATCCTGATTCCCCTTTCACTGACACTTAATTGATATGACTGTCACAGTCAGATCATAATCATGGCCATAGCCTGAGAGACTGTAAATTTAACTAAAATATGCCCCTGTAGCTGCCTAATCTGTCTGGTCTGTCTCTTTGCTTCTAATATGACGTCCTGATGTTCATCTCTCTTCCAGTAATGTGCTGTCTCTTGTCTAGCTTTTGCACTCCTCTCCAGAAAGCTGTTGGTGGAATGAAACTATTAAAAACTGTGCAAAAACAAGAAGGATGCCTCAGAACGCTATTGTATTCTTCTCAACGAACAGTGCTGCTTCTGTTACTAGCATGTGGGTTTACGTCAAAAAAAAGACATTAGTTAGGCAAAGCTAAAAATGATTCCTCTGCTCCTTCATCTGGACAGCAAGCATGCGATTTATGTATACCATTACTTACACAGCATCACAATATATGCAAAGCATTTTGTGTTGCAGAGATAAGTGTCCTACCTGAGATAGTCAAGAGAATAAACTGAAGGGGCAATTGACAAAATATGACAGTACGTCTTGGCAGGAGCAGATATGGGCTGGCTACTGTATGATGAAAGCTTTGTACATGTCTACTTATACATGAAAAAAAGCACTGTATGTAAAATAAATGTATATATAATGTAAAGCATTCATCAAACCATGAAAACTTGTTCCTACACAGTAATAGTCACCAGCAATGTTACCATTAAAGCTTTGTCTATTCTGCTTTTAAAACTTAGGGGTTATAAAAGCAAGTAATGATCTGTTGAAAAATGGGTTTGCCTTTTCTCAGCCTCTAGAGTTAAACAGAAGTATATAACTTAACTTTAAAGCTTGTTTCTGTGATTTTTTTTTTTTTTCCTAGTAAGTCTTGAGTAACATATCCTGGGTACATAAACATGTATTGGTTTATGTACCTGACTGAATAAGTAAAAACAGAGCATTGGCAGAGTGATTCAGGATGCAACAAGATGATCACCAGAAGCTTCTTAAATGTTACATATTGTGAAATATAAGTAGTAATACTAGTAACAATACATGCACCATGACTGTTAATTAGTATATTTTCATTGAATTGAAACATCATATATAGTATTGTTGTGGTTTAAGCCCAGCCAGCAACTAGGCACCATGCAGCTACTCGCTCACTCCCCCTGTCCGCCCAGTGGGATGGGGAGGACATTCAGGAGGGAAAAAACAAAGTAAAACTCATGAGTTGAGTTAAGAACGATTTAATAACTAAAGTAAAATAAAATTTAATACTAACAATAATAACAATAAAAATGTAATAATAATTGTAATGAAATGGAATAGAATAAAATAAAATATAAAAAAGGAAAAAAAATTCAAACCAAGAAAAGACAAGTGATGCACAATGCAATTGCTCACCACCTGCTGACCAATGCCCAGGCAGCGATCCCCTCCTCCTGGCCAACTCCCCCAGTTTATATACTGAGTGTGACGTTCTATGGTCTGGAATATCCCTTTGGCTAGCTCAGGTCAGCTGCCCTGGCTGTGTCCCCTCCCAGCTTCTTGTGCACCTGCTCGCTGGCAGAACATGGGAAAACAAAAAATCCTTAACTTATGATAAGCACTACTTAGCAACAACTAAAACATCAGTGTGCTATTAACATTATTCTCACACTACATCCAAAACACACTGTACCAGCTGCTAAGAAGAAAATTGACTCTATACCAGCCAAAACCAGGACAAGTGTAAATTACCCGAAATATAGTAAAAAATTATGGATATTGAGGATGTATGTTGGTCATTAGTCGGGTATCAGTATTTCATGAGTCAATACTTGCCTTACTTATGTATGTTTGACTCCATGGGATAGGAAGCACAGGAGGGGAGCGGAAATAAAACTTTCCAACAATTTATCAGAGAATCAGAGAATTAGAGAATGGTTTGGTTTGGGAGGGACCTTTAAAGATCATCTAGTCCAAATCCCCTGCCATGAGAAGGGACATCTTTCACAAGACCAGGTTGCTCAAAGGCCTGTCCAACCTGACTTGAAGACTTCCAGGAATGGGGCATCTACAACTTCTCTGGGCAACCTGTTCCAATGTCTCATCACCCTCATTGTAAAAAATTTCTTCCTTATGTCCAATCTAAACCTACCCTTTTTCAGTTTAAAGCTGTTGTCCCTTGTCCTGCCACTACAGGTCCTGGTAAAAAGTCTCTCTTCATCTTTCTTATAAGCCCTCTTTGCATGTTGAAAAGCTGCAATAAGGTCTCCCCAGAGCCTTCTCTTCTCCAGGCTGAACAACTCCATCTCTCTCAGCCTGCCTTCATAGGAGAGGTGCTCCAGCCCTCTGATCATCTTCATGGACCTCCACTGGACCTGCTCGAAAGGGTCCATGTCTTTCTTGTGCTGGGAACCCCAGAGCTGACCGCAGTACTGCAGGTGGGGACTCACCAGAGCAGAGGAGAGGGGGAGAATCACCTGGCCACGCTTCTTTATATGCAGCCCAGGATACGGTTGGCTTTCTGGGCTGCAAGCACTCACCATCAGCTCACAACCAATTTTTCGTGCACCAGTATCCCCAAATCCTTCTCTGAAGGGCTGCTCTCAATCCATTCATGCCCCAGTCTGTATGGATACTGGTTATTTCCCTGACCCAGGTGCAGGACTTTGCACTTGGCCTTGTTGAACTTCATGAGGTTCACATGGGTCCACTCCTTAAGCCTGTGAAGGTCTGCTCTGAATGGCATCCCTTCCCTCTAACATATCAGGTGCACCACTCATCTTGGTGTCGTCCACAAACTTGCTGAGGGTGCACTCAATCCCATCTGTGTCATTAATGAAGATGTTAAATAGTATTGGTCCCAGTAAGGACCCTTGAGGGACATCACTCATTACTGGTTTCCACTTGGATATTGAGCCGTTGACTGATACATCCTGGTTAAATTGAAACTTAGGTGCAACATACATTTCTTTAAACCATTTTCAGTTGCTATTAATTTTCACTTTCCTTTGGCATTGTCAGTTAAACAATTCCCTTTATTTCACCTAAGGAAGGGCTGAATTAACTTGTAAATGTCTCAAAGGTACAGAAAAGAGTTGTTACCACTTCAAGGGTTTTTAAAGATACAGAGGAAATATCACAGAATTGCAATGTATGACTGTCATTTGTGCAGTCATCCAGCCCAGTGTTTAGAAACACCTGGGAACATTTGAATAGTTTAGTCAATGCTTTCCAATGATATCCATGGATGAGTGAGTCTACTTTGGCAAAATAACTAATCGTTTCAGCATATTTTTTTTTTTTTTTTTAGTGTTAGGCCAAAATGCATTATTGTCCTGTCACTATTCTGACATTCTTTCGCACAAATCTAGATGAAACCATTTTTGACCTAACCTTGGGAACTGATATTAAATTATATTCAGGCAAATGCTTTTACCTTTCTTGTTTGTGTGCTTCAATAAAGGTGTCAAACAGTCTAATAGAGAATATTTCTTTGAGGAGTACTGTGTGCTATCTGTCTACTACAGCAAGAGCTTAAAAGAATGATGTCTAATTCTGCAGTGGTGTTTCTAGACTTAAAGATGTGGATTATGTATAAAATAAAGTCAGTACCCCCCCCGCCCCCGCCGCCAAACCATAAACCAAGCAAGCAAGCAACCAAAACAAATTACATACCGTACAAATATGCTTAAAAACAATGGTCTTCATAGAGGAGGATGATATCTTGTGGCCAAAAAGCTAAAAGCAAATCTAAGGTTCTCTCCAATCTATTTGAATGCAAGTTTCTCTTTGCTTGTGAATATAGAGCTTAAAACCGTTCTGTGTATTCCATTGTACAATACAGTGTTGAATTAGATTTGTTATCACTGTTAATGAACCTCAAGCAACTTCTAGAGCTCATAAAATCTCTGGACACTCTCATGGATGTGAAATAGCTCCCCCCCCCGCCATTTGTTTGGAAACACTCAGATAGTTCTGCAATCGTCATAGCTGGTGATTACACAGTCCAAAGGAAATGGCCTTATTTCAGTACCAGGTGAGAACAACCCCAGTACAGTCAATTTTAGAGAACCAGTCAATGGACATTAATATTCAAATGAATCACCTCTCTCACCATTAAGCTGAGTGTGAGTCATTTGACCTGACTATTCATCTAAAGTCTAGATGTCTGCTCTAAGATCTGCTCTTAAGTCACCTATTAAGAATACTCTTCTTTTACTGTGCCATTTTCTTCCCCTTTGACTGAATAGAAATCTCAATGGTTTAAATATGTACATAATTTTAATATGGATAAATTTAAGCATAGTTAATCTGTTTGGAGGGGTTGTTTTTTTCAATATGTAGGTTTACTTTCCAGTTTGAGAGACAACTCCATCCTGAAAGAGAGAGAAAATTGGTGACCTAGTCAATAGTTGTTAATATCAGATACTTAGCTATGCTCTGAAATTTAATATATTGAATTTATCAAAGGAAAAGATAATCAGTACTCCTGGTTGGCTCAGGAGTCAGTCACATGATTTTTGTCAGCTTTTTTTACTGTCGTTTCAATGTGTCTCTCACTGATACAGAGAACACTACACACACTGCCCAATAGATAAAAGTAGGTGAAAACTACAAAACTACAAAAACTAAAAAAATCTACTATATTATAAAGCTTAAAGATTTTTTTTCAAGGATGAAAGATTTCTTAAATTTGCATCAAAAAGCAAAAAGTAAAACAACCAAGGAAAGGAAAGGAGAGAAGAGGAAAAAGAAGGAAAAAAGAAAAGAAAAAGCCAAAGTAAAAAACTTAAAGCAGACTGCTTCTCCTTCTTGTAATCCTGTGAAATACTAAATCTGATATATTAATAACAATAATAGTAATAATGGTGGAATTTTAGAAAAAGTTCAGGTTATTTTCCAGGCCATTTGGGTAAAGTTTATCCAAAGTATATGAGTGTAGCACCTGGCAGGATCCAGGAGCAGCAGCAATAGCTGACAAGTGGATTTGAGTATGACTGTGCAAAGAAGTGACTGTTTGGTTTCATGATGTAAGAAACAAAAAAAATGTTGTTTAAACCAAATAAAAGCCACTTTCATGATTTCTTAACAAAATGGAGAAAGGGTAGTGGTAACAATAGGGAAATAATTTCATTATTTTCATCTCATCTCACCTCCACATACATCTTTTAGACAGAAATTGCAAAGTCTAGATTTAACTAACATTCACAAAACAAATAACTGGGGCAAAGAGGCATTTTCATCTTCTGTTTTTCCAGCCAGGACTAGTGGTTAGGGCATCTCTCTAGGACATAGAAGACCCAATTTCAAGTTCTCCCTTAGTTTAAAATCTTAAAAGGATCAAGAAATTTAAACAAAGAAACAAACCGCCAACAACAACAACAAAAACAAAAACAAAGAAATACTGTCTCTAAAAGTGTTCTGTTTCAGATGTGAGAGAAGGTGTTTTTCTTTCTCCTTTGGTTATGGTTGTTATTATATAATAATTATTATTAGTGGTAGTTTATTAAACAGTTGAGGGTTTTTATTCCATAGTTATGACTGAGATGTTTATTTGATGGGGATCTGGTTCTTTAAGGTTTATTTATGCTATAAAAAACTGAACACGAATTCCTTGGACACCAGTAACTAATCCTTAAAGATTATGTTTTACTAACAGATATACGTGAGATAAGTTTTCCTCAGATAGTCAAGGGAATTTAGTTCAGTCTTGAATTCTTATAATCTTGTCCAAACAGGAGAATGGTGTTGGAAAAGGTAGTCTGTCATTACTGGTTTTATGTATGAATCCTGAGAAACATTTCCAACAAAATTTGTTTAACAATTTTAACCCGGATTTGAAAGTATTTTTTGGTAGGACACTGTATATACATCTGTATCAAACAAATGGGCAATTTTTTTCACTGGAAAAAAATCACAACCCTAATTAAAGGGAAAAAAAAAAGTTATAGATGACTAAGAAAAGAAATACAGCTGTCTGGGAGACAGAGGAATTTCTACCAAATGTGTACAGAAGGAGTCACCTGAATAAGGGGCCAAAGAGAGAAGTAACCACACATCCTAAATGCTAGTCACATTTCTTAAAGCACTTCTGAAAGGTGCTCAGAAACTATGCAGTTGAAGCTGGTTTGAGAAAACATGTTGAACTGCCTACATTAGATCATTAAAACTGGGCAATTAGAGAGCACTAGACACTTCAATCACTTCAAGGGGTACAAAGAGACCCTTTCACAGGGTTGGTGATTTTAATTGATTCTATTTAACAAGGTTTATTAATTTTAACTTAATTATTTTTAACTGAATTTAGGAAAAAAGGGACCAGAGTCTACTCCAAGACGACAAATTAAAAGAAAAGGAAAACTAGAGGAAGAAATAAGAAAAGAGTAAAGAGAGAGGCACTCAGGGAACTTGAAACCTGAAGGAAAATGGAAAGTTAATGAGAAATGTTGAATGCTTTTTCTCTTTTGTCTAAGACAAATTATATTTTCTACTACTACCAGGTCTTGCAATGATCCTGCTAGTGACCTTCAGCTTAATGTCACATTTTTTGGTGTCTGGTAATTTTATAAGGATAAACCAATGTTTTCTCTCTTCAAAGTTTACCCACTCTTGACTTGTGTCAAAACTTTACATGAGTTGCATCTTTAGCTGATGGTGATCACTATGAAGAAAGTGTTAATAAAAATATTGGGTGATTACAGAACTAGTTTGACAGAAATTCATTTTCCAAACTTTGTTACAGTCCAGAAAGTGTGTAAAAAACCTGATATTGGTAGTTATTCAGCTAGCAGTCCACAGAGAAATTATCTTGATATCCCTATGTTAATATGAGGCTAGAAGCTTGAAGTGGTTGTATCTTCCAGAACCTTAGAAAACTTTACTGGGTCAAAAGTTATATAAACTATCCATATCTACACTTATATATAAAACCTAGCAATTAACTTGGACACAGAAACACAATTGTTACCAAAAAACCCCAACCAAACAACAAAACCCCTCAGAATGAGCATTTTTGTCTGCAGCACTCAGCACTTTCCAAAGATATTTTGTCAAACAAAATTACTTTCCTATATATGATTGGAAATATACCGGGCTAGATCCAGAATGTGTCCTGAAGTAACCTGTCATTCCGTTCTGTTTTGAAAAACATTTGAACTCCCTCTTACATTGCACCAAAAATTTCATAGAGATTAACCCCCTCCCCCCTTAACTATAAGCAAACATCTCTCTTAAACAGTTCCAACATGCAAAAACATCACTGAGGTTTTAATCAAACTGCGTAGGCTTCTTGATTTTACGGTCTCAGGAAAAGACTTGTCTGATTAATGTCTAGAATGGAACTTAAGTCATTGCATCTGTGACCTAGGTCAGGATTATTCTTAATAATTACAATTAATTTCTACAGAGCAGCTTGTCTATAGCAACAACAGCTGTTCCTTTAACTAACTATCTACATTTTGGCAAGCAAGTGCAAACAGAACTGACTGATTTTTGCATCACATTTCATTTGAGTTGCAGCATGAAAACTAGGAGCAAAGTCAGTCCTAATGAGCGGCTTTTGTGTTTTTTTCCTCTGTAGACAGATCTTTTGCTTGGATTTATGGCTTCCTCTTTTCTCATTGAAGACCTTTCAATCTGTGAATGAAAACTTGAGCCAAATAATCCTCCCAAAGTCATGAGAGTTTTCTCCTCATCTTCAATCAGAACACTTTCAAACTATTAAAGGCAAGTGGAGATTATGTGGCAGGTGTTTTGTTGTTTATTTTTTTTGTTTTTTTTTTAAATAAGAATACTTGCTTCATGTTTGGCCAAATCTTGCAAAATGAGTTCAGTACTTAATTAGCAAATAAAATCCCATTGGAGCTGAGGTTGGAAATTCTCAAAACAAATTTAGAGGCCTGCAGATTACACATCTCTATCTAAGCCGATCACTATGAGCCCTCTTCATAGCCCATAGAGAGTAATAGGAATTTTCAGGTACAATGCACATCAGCAGCAGTGAATATATGTGTATTTATATGAACTGTGCTATACTATTTCTATCGACTGGCTACAGTGGATACTGTACGGGGGCCTAGCATGACTAGCTCAGATATAGTTACTAAGTTAGGTGAGATGAATCCCATCCTGAATGTTAAGGACATTCTTCATTAGAAAATTATGTCAAATTGAACATCATTGAATATGAAATGGACAAGGAAATGGACTGATTTCCATTCTCCCTTCTGTCCAATTCTGTATAAAGCTGGCACTATTGTATTTTATTAACTTATAGCAGATTTGCTAAATGCAGTTGTCATATACTTGATTCCAGTATGTGGGTGGAATGAACTGTAGACATCTCAAAATCTGATGTCTAATTCTCATCTAATAATCCTAGGCTTTGTTTATAGTTAACAAACACAAATAGCTTCCTTCAGAGAATGATTCATCAGAACTATTTCAATGACTACAAAGGAAATGCAGAGTGACTATCTTTTAGAAGCCCAATTCAGGAAAAATAAATCCCAAGGCAGTCATTTTAATGGGATAAGAAATCAGATATTACTGAGCTGCATTATAACTCTCTGTACTGAAAAAATGGAACTTTTCCCAGCTTGAATATGTGCTTTCTGGCTATTGCTGAACAGCCATTGTGAGCGTCCTCTATTATCCAGTCTCACCGAGGCTGGTTCCCCCTTCGTTACAGACTGCAGTTGCAGCACCACTGTAATCACTGTTCTTGAATACATTGAGTCCAAAGAGTCAAAGCTCTTTCTTGGGCTTTGTGTAGTGTCACTATATAGATAATTGGGTAGACAAAATAATGCCTAATAAAATAGAGAGATATATAGATAAATAGATAGATAAGTAGATAGATCAATTGAACGACAGATTGACCTAAAAGGGGCTTCAGTCAGTCAACTTATATTTTGAAGTTTAAATTAGAATAAAAAAGTAGAAGTTGGCAGGATAACCTGTATCTCTAGATCCTCTTTTCCTATCCTTTCACTCAGAAGTTTACCTGTGATTCCTTTGTCTGAATATCTCAAATCTTTATTTCAGCTCTGAACATATTTCCATAGTTCCTCTCTGGTTTTCCTTCTGTTGCTTTCTTTAATAGTTGTAGATGTTACAGTTGGATTACTAATCCATTGTATGCTAATATAATGTATTTTTCATGATACCTCTGGGAATTGGTTAGATGAGCAGCCAACAACCAAGACAAAGACAGTCCTCTAACAAACAAGCTTTACTGGATATACTTACAATATATGCAAAACTAAGCAGGTATACATAAACAAGATACCTAGTCTACTGACCAAACATCCTGGGAGTGTTGGGGGATTGGAAACAGTACACTGCAGCACTCCTTGTAGTTTCAGCATCTTCAAGCACAAAGTATTCATTGTTCACACATCCAAAGTTTTTGTCCATTCTTGGTTCTTGTCAGATTTTACCAGTTTTCCAGTTCTTTCTTTGTGTCTTTAATGTCTCTAACTGTTGCTTTTGTGCTGCTGCCCCTAGGTAAGAATTGAGGTTTACATCTAAGGACACTTTTCTCAGGTTTCCTCACTTCCCTCCATTATACATAGGGAGTTTCAAATAAAAGAATGGCTACTTTTCTTTTTATTTTGTTAACAAGGTTCATTCATGGATTATTTATATTAATGGTTGTTCATACCAGCTATAGGCTAACTGGCCTATAGTGTACCTGAGATATTTCCTCATGACTATAATTCATTTATGAAGCATACAAAATTCTAACTCTTTTTTTGCTTCTTGTCATACCAGTAAATTCTATATCCTAAAAGCATTGCTTCAGTTTTGCTTTACTTACTAGGATTAACATTCAGGAACCTGTTATGAAGTGACCAATACCAACCTTTCTGCCTGAAAATAAATTCATTTTGTTGGTCTCTGTAGGTTACAGTTTAAAATTAGAAAGGTGATTTGAGATTTACATTAAATATTTACATTGAGATTCCATTAAAAATACTACACAATTCTTCTTTTCTCCATAGTCAATTTCTAACACTTCTCACAGTGAAAAAGATGCTTCTCTTTTGCTTCTTAAAATCTTATTAAAGCTCTCACATGCATATGTTGTTGGCATTGATCACACTACCACAATGTCTAATACTGACAGATCAGACGATATTTTTGCAGCAATCATAGAAGCATGTGTACGATTGCTAACTATCTTTGTCCTCAGTTTATTTACGAGGAACGTGCACAATTTCCAATGCTGAAGTCATCAAGAATCATGTCCTACTCTTAGGCTTTTGATGTGTAAATAATTTTTTTCTTCTTACTGAAATAATTTCCATACCTTTATATTCCCATTACTACAAAGAACTATCAGTTCGGCTCCCTTTAGAGACAAAAACTGGTCTCGTTTATTTTTCTTCCATGAGTATTAATGTGATGCACAATTCAAGTCTCTTGAATATTAGCCCTGTTGCCAATAAATACAGGATTACCATTGCTAGTAATGGGCCACAGATTTTTTACTAAGCTACAACACAGACCTCAGGTCAGGTACTATCTGGCTTTATGTAGATTTGTCTCGGCTGTATTGGAGCTTTGTCTTAGCTTGCTTCGTTGTAACAAGAATTGTTTAATGAGTGGGTGACTATTACCTAGTTTATTTTGCTAAGTTTTTTATACCTGTGTGGTGTAACATGTATTGCTAAAAAAATAGGAAATATAAAACTATCAAGCTTTTATGCTGTGTAGGAACAAATTATTTCTGCATTATCACTGAGACGCAATATAAAGGAGGACTGAGCTGGGATAACAACAGAGTCCTTGAAGGTGTTGCTTCAAGGTGTTGGTTTGGGATGATCTTAGAAGCCCCAGGGCTATCAGCAACTCACTAGCAGTCAGTTAATGGTAGCAATGCAAAATTAATAGCTGGAAAAACCTGTGTTTGGGGTAAAATTAAGGAAAAGGAACAAGTGTCTAACATGCACAATGCACCATTTGCTTTAAAATCAGAGGTAATGTGAAGTTTCAGATCAGTGAAAGATCAAGGCGTAAAGCATGTTAGAACACATATAAAAATGGTCTCAAGCAAACCTTGGAGAAAGGACGAACAAACTATCAACATCAACATCAGGCACCCCATCATTATCATCATACGCCTCCAAGTGAAGACTTCAAAATGCTGATAAATTTCATAATGTTTCTCACCCTCATCTGAAACTATCAACTTCAGGACCTAGAGGATCGGAGAAGTTGGGAGAGAAGGAGTGAAGCTGACTTTGGGAAAAGGGGGATGAAAGGTGTGGTTTTAATGTTTGTCTTTTTGTTTCTCATGACACAAATTTATTTTAATTGGCAATAAATTAAATTAATCTTCCCTAAATTGAGTTTTCTCCCTGATGGTAGCTGCTAAGTGATCTCCCTGTCCTTTTCTCATCCCATTTTCTCCCCCTGTTCTGCTGAGGCTGTTCTGAGCCTGGCCCTCCTCCAAAATTAGTCCACCACACTCTGTTCTCAAGGGAAACAGTATAAGGCATAAAAACATATATAAAAATATGCAAGAGGGGAAAATAGGCCAGACACCTTTTATTACTCTCAGGGGAGGTACTAAGGCACTGAAACTCTGTGCAGCAGCTCCAGTTCTGGAGCCAGCTGCACAAAAGGTGACCAAATGGCTAGTATGATGTTTCCTTTAATTTCATGACAAAATGGTTGAGTACCCATTTACAAATGGATCAGGCAGGGGCAGTCCTCAACAAGATAAAAGAGTGACAGTGAAACCCAGGATGTATAATAAGAGGCATTAACTGCCCTATCATATGTTTCCACAAGCTAAAGCACAGCTAGATATTATCATTACTGTTCCCATAGTAGATGCTGTAATGTTCATAACTGTAAAATACTCAGTTATTCCGTAGAAGTTTTTCTAATGTTATAAGATAAACTTTACGTGAGCAGTTTTCCTGTTTTATCAGACCTCATTATCCCTTCTGCAGGCAACCAAGAAATTTTGGCTAGGGTGCCTTCTCTTCTACACCTCCAAAGGATTGCATGTTCTATTGGGTCTCGCTGGGATGGAGTTAACTTTTTTTCACAGCAGCCCATATGATGCAGTGCTTTGTATTTGCGGATAAATCACAACAGTGTTTTGGCTATTGCTTAACAGCTCTTGCGCAGCATCAAGACTTTCCTCTCTCTCCTCTATTCCCCCTGCCAAAACCTAATAGGCTGGGGGTGGGCAAGAGGTTGGGAAGGGATATAGGAGGGACAGCTGACCCAAACTGGCCAAAGGGATGTTCCATGTCCTGTGACCTTCACATTCAGAATAAAAGCTCAGAGAAAGGAGGAGGGAGGGGAGATGTTCATGGTCATGGCATTTGTCTCCTCAAGTAACCATTACATGTGCTGAGGCTCTGCTTCCCAGGAAGTGGTGGGACATCTGCCTGCTGATGGGAAGCAGTGAACACATTTCTCTTTTTGCTTTGCTTTCCCTGTTACACTGTCATTATTCTTATCCTCAAGTCTTCTCGCCTTCCTCCTATTTTCTCCCTGTCCTGGGGGAGAAGGGAATGAGCAAAAAGCAGGTGGGTGTTCGGCCACTGGCTGGGGTCAACCTACTACACGTGTATACAGCAGATAAACCCATATGTAGTAGGCCAAACATTTCCCAGAAGTACCAGGTTTTTTGTACAGCAAGAAAATATAAAGTAAATCTTTCCTTACTGCTTGCTAGTACCTGAGATAAGGTCTCTAATTAGTGGAACAATTCATCTACAACTCAACTCAATATCTGAATTACTCTGAGCTCCTTTAGGAAAGGTCAGATGAATTATCTTGGATGGCAAGATGTGGCTATAGTTCTTGTTTTTAGAAACTATTAAATACCTTTCCAGATAAAGTATACTATGTAATTCATTCTCTAACATTACTTTTTTATAATTTATGCATTAAACTTCAGGAATGTGAGGCAAATCAGCTTTCAAGCTAAAGTCAGTAACACTCAAACGATACTGAAGTGTAAATGGAAGGACACAGGAATTCAAATCTTACTTTTTCAGAACATGTAAGAGTGTAAGAGTCCTGATCAATCCTCAAGGGTATAGTCTTCAAAATGTTATCTTTAGTTCTTAATTAATTATCCTTTTCTTTAACCTTGTTAGCATTTATGATCACAATCTATGTGATCTTCAGATTTGTGCTGGGAGTCCTTCCAGGACACCTGTCTTTCCCTCTTGTCCCATAGAGAACTTAGTTTACCGGTAGTGTATTCCAAGATTCCAAAAATGTGGGTGTAACTTATTTGCCTGACTTGAACAGATTGAACCCTATGCTAAATATGCGGGTACTTACATACAATTAATAAAGCTATCCTGGAACATTATTAATAAAAAAAAATATTAAATAACTTTTTTTTAGGGAATTGTGACATATATGTTTAAATTATTAATCTCCAAATGTATATGTGTGCATCCTATAATAAAGCTGATGCTTACAACCTACTTCAAAGACTACAGAGAGTGAAAGGAGAGGGGAAAAAAAGACAAATTCATTTTGTAGACATAAAAAGTCAAGTGTGTGTAATGACTAGTCAACTGAGACAATGCTGACATTTTAGGTGTACAGCTTCTGAGGCCTTGAGCCAGATATTCAGAGGAACGAAACATCCACAATTCCAAATGATGTCATTAGGAAATGAAGGTATATCACTGTGAAAAAGCCCAGCCTAAGGGATCAGGTCTCTTGTGGTCCTTGAGATGAACAACCAAACTATGCTGGATTTGCTATGATGTATAACTGTCTCTACTGATCTGTACAGTCTAGGAAAGGAAAGATTCTAGTCTTCACTAAAATGTCAAAATTTGCCAACAGAGTACATGCTATACTAAAGCTACATTTTCTTGGGGAAAAAACCAAACAAACCCCACGTTTGGCTTATATAAAGTGTAATATGGCGATTATGCAAACTGACAATTCAACAATGACCACAGTACTAATGTTTTATAGGCAGACACCAAGGCATTCTGATTTTAAAGGAAGGATGATACCAGCTGAAAGTCAAAGTGAGTCTGAAAAGTGAAAGCAAGTGCTAGAGACAGCCAAGCATATGTTGTTTGGTTTGTTAAAGCGAACAAACAAACAAAAAAGTGGAAAGAAAAAAGAATAAAATAAAGGTTTAAAAGCATCCTGTGGGAAGAAATATGGACCTGTATTGCTTTTGTGTAATAACAGTAGTGACCTGCGAACTAGGTCAGGGTCTAACAAACGTTACATCAGTGGAGAACGATTGGAGGAAAAAAAAACGTTTGGATGTTTCTGAACAAACAGCAAACAGCTGATGAAGCAATTCAAGCAACCTCATCATCAGGTTTCTGTGGACTTGACCTTGGAAACGGATCCATTGGCCCCATACGACCTCATTGTCTTGTTTATCTTCTGTGACAGCTTGGAAATTTAAAATGAGCCTTTACCTTGAATTCTTTTACTAAATGCTCTTTTATCCAGCATGTGTCAAAACGCTTTATTGCATTCTATTATTTTAGTTCCTTGTCATGGGTTCTTCTCTGTCCATTCAGTGGTTATCAGATGGAAGTTTTTTACAAAGATTTGTTCTCAGCATGGAGCCAAAGATCTGAAGGAGACAACATTGTGTGTAGCTGCATTTCTTCAAAAGGTAAGATACGCACAAAATATCCTGAAACAGCATATTCTGGTGGGACGGTAGAGTTTCTATTGATGCTAGTACAGCTCTATGAAAAGAACGAGTAGTGAATACACATCTTAAACAATGAAATAATTTCTATTCATCACAGTTCACTTTAGAAGCTTACATTGTAGCTACACATATGTGAGCAAATTATCTAGATGCTCTTTACAGTCAATACGGAAAGAAGTGCATCTAGAGTGTAATTCATCTGTCCTCATCAATTGTACAGTGTCCCTTTCTTTTTCAACAGCACTTCATTCATATATTGAAGGAGCACACCTAAATAGTTGGGCTGTACCTCTATCCACAATACAGTATTCACAACTGCACATCCTTCTGCCATCTAAGTGACAAAGAACAAAGAATAACCTTTGCTTACGCTTTCCTACAAATAGAATTAATTGGCCCAACCTAATTTAATATCATGGATAATGCCTGCCTCCTTTTGTTCCTCTGTAAATCAGCAGCACTTTGTTGAAATGCAAGAGCCTTCGGGGGTTTAAAGCAAAAAAAACCAACCCCCAAACAAAAAAAACCCCAAACCCCACAAAAAAAACCACCTTTAAATTCTATAGCTTAATGACACCTCTTGGACTTGCTAACAGAAAAAATATCACAGCTGCGAAACATTAATTTTCCAAACATTATAAATGCTTTGAAAGAGTTAAGTGAGTTATTTTCAGAGTCTGTAAGAGAGATATCAGCTCTTCTGTTTTATACAGAAGCTTTTCTTGTCACTTTCTCCTTACTGGTCTTTGATAAACTTCTCTAGTTGACTTTGGCAGTTCACAGTCCTTTACAAGCAAAGAACAATATAACTTCTGTAAAGCAACCAGTGGCCTTCACAGCAGCCCTTGTGCTATCAGATTCAAGATAAACACTGGCGTATGTTCTTTAAAGCAAGTAAAATGTCTCAATGTATAACACATCTGCGGTTCAGTCTTGCAAAGTTGCTTTTATGTGACTTAAACAGCTGAAGGGGTATTTCCATGGTAAGAGCCCTAAGCTAAAAGTGAAATCAGCCTGCACTGATCAGATCTATGTACCAGTAAATTGTCACAAAATCAATGGCTATGTCAATGGCTTTAGTTTATTGCAAACACAATAAAAAATGTTAAGGAAGAGATTAATAAAAGGAGAAAGGTGCTTTTTTCCTTGCATAATGCTTTTGTTATGTCTTTTAGTTTTCCTTCCCCCTACTCTTTTCCTGTTCTGTCTTTAAAGGCTGTGAATCCACAGTCATGTTGTTTTGGTTTATGAAGGTACTGATCGCCAGCTGCTGTGTAGGAACTGCCTACGTATATGCTGTAAGCCTGTAACAAATGCAATGTAATTCAACTTGCTGTAGCACATAATTGAAGGAGTATAAATGACATGAAAATACATTACGTTTTTCAAGGAGTAAAAATCCTCACACACAAAGAACTGTCATGGCTTATGTGATGTGTAGTAACTTTTTTACCTGTAGTAGTTTGACGATGTGCCTGAACTCCAGCACTGCCTTATTCTGAATTTTTTGAGTTAACTTCCTTAATATTTACTTCCCCACAAAAATTCCCCTTAGACTGTTAGTAGACTATAATCTTCAATACTTGATTTAGCAAGTTTCCCTTCAAAAGCTGTAGGCTATTTCTGTATGTCCTTGCTGGAACTGAATCTGTGTTGCTTCCCACCTTTTTGCTTCCTTTGGTGTTCTTTGAAATTGCTGAGGTGTTTCCATTGTTTGCTAATGCAGAATGTGCACGTTGTTTCATACCTCCCACTTTCATCTATCCTTGCTAACCACAAAATTACTCTCTTTTCTTTCCACACTTACGCTATAATTTCAAGCAATTCACTAGCATTCTTTTCATTATGAAACAGAAAAATCATCAGAAATCTAATTATTTTCAGGGGTGAAAAAAAAGCTTTGGAATTTCATAACATTATGGCACATGGTACATATATGTCACGCCATCTGTGCTATATGTATTTTTTTTCTTTTTTTCCTGGTCCAAATTTGCTATTTTTCCTCCCTCCCTGAACATACTGTAAGTCCTTATGTTGAACAGATGAGTAAAGACATAATTAGATGAGATCTTCCATTCAAATTTGAATGGTTTGTGAAATTAATACTTCATTCACAAGTCACCACTGTCCCAGTGGAGCCTGAGTACTTCTACAGTTCTCTAGTGTAAAGCAGGTTAGATCAGAGAAATAATTTTAGTTTGTACTAAAACGTCTCACAGAGCTCATTTATTCAAATATCACAACTGACTGGGAGAATGGTGACTTGCAGGCAGGTTAGGTGAGACTCAACTTTATAAATCACTCAAACTGAATCAGAAGTGCTGAGGCTGATACTGCTAGAGATGTCATTACATGAAATTTTCAGACAGACATAAACTAGGAAAACGTCTAGTTTGTGCTAAAGGCACAAAGTAAACTAAAACAGGCCTCCCTTGTATCACCATTCATGAGTGTTCACATCTGAGGAGGAATTGTCAACTCCATTGATAATACTCCTCAGCCTGACTTCTTTCTAGAGATTACCGCAAAAGTATTTCAGAAAGAAACACAAAGCAGCAGCTGAATGACAAGAAGACTGAGGCCTGATCGAAAGACACTGAAAAGGATTTTTAAAACTTCTTTCAACTGGGGACCTGAAGAAGACATAAGACCTGCCTATTATCTTGAAGTAGGAAAGGGTAGCAAGAAAAAAGCTGTTCCATTGAAACATATTGTGTTAGCACAAGCAATAGATTGTTTTCTCTTTAGTTGCCTGGCTCCTGTAGCTAAGAAAAAGAACCAGGATTTTCCACTGCTGAGGTCCCAAATTAAATCCATATTGGACCCAAAATCTTTTCTAGCGTTTTCACCCACCATCTGAGTTCAAGCTGTTCAAGTGTCAGTTTTTTCTAGCTTGTAAGATCTGGTATTTTGTTGTGTACCTAGAAAGGCATAATACTGTCACTGTAGTATAAATCATGCTGATGACACAGAATAGGACAAAGCCGCTCAGCATTACCTATCACTGTCAAACAAACAAACAAAAAGTTTGTCTGACAAACATAGCTATTTAATGTTTTTTTTTTCCTACTTCAGAAACATGAATGAGTTATGTGTTTTGGGGGAGCCTTCCAAAAGCCTGTCACTGATTTTTAGCTCCAGATTGCCACTGAAAACAAAAAGGTGGGTGTTTGACTTCCCCTGTGCCACTGAAAATTTCCTCTAATGTGCTTCATGTACTTCTTTGTGCTTCATTCTTAATCCAACGAAAAATTTATAGCTCACCCTCAGATACTCCCTTTTGTCTGTACCAAACATTGGTGGGAGAACACTGTAAAGCATTTACAAGAATATTAATTCCTGTTCTTAAGTGGGTTCACTTCAACTGTTTTCATGCCTACTTTGCGCTTGCTTCCTGTCAATATTGCAGTGATCAGGCTTCACCAGTGATAAAATTCATGAAATGTACCTTCATCTTGAATGCTTATTTGCCAAAAGCAAAATCTGAATTGCATAACTAATCAGTGGTGTGAATTTCAAATATCTAAGTCAATATTGCACTTCAGAAATGTACCTCAGCATGCAATTTAACATTCTTACAAAACGAAATTTAGCTCTTTAGTGTGGAGCAAGACAAAGCCAATTCATTGTCTGGAAATAAAAGTTAAATGGAGGTCAAGCAAAGACAGTACTGTGAAAGTTATAATGTAGATTTGAAAAGGTATTTGGGTATGTAAAGACTCATATCAGGTTTACGATTTACATTATCAGATTAAGTGATTACTTCTATTGCTTTCACAGGAGGTTTAGACATCAAATCAGTTTACAAATTTGAAAAATTCTACTGAACACCTACCTTCATCATTATGCACTCAAGATGGGATTAATCTCAGAATAATTTCTAGTCAATGAAAGGCTGGGCATCATGAAAGGAAAATTTACCCTGACTCTTTAAGGCATCTGGGTTAGATGTGATGAATCCTCTTCTTGCTGCATTGACTATATGTTATGGCTGGCCTAGACTAGACATCTCAAGGCAAAAGTTAAATTTTACAAACCCTTTCATATATTTTGGTAGGAATCATAAGATGAAGTAGTCTGAAAAAAACACAAAACCTCATAGTTTTGCTAGTTACAGGAAGAAAACGAAAATATATCTTTTCATAGTGAAAATTCTTGATGTTTTCTTGAGCTAAACCCAAACACTAGTTTAAGCAGAGGAAACTGTACAGCATGCTTTTCTATTTATATGTGAAGACTGAGAGAGTGTGAATGTTGGTATCTGTGTATATCCTCATGCTGTGTCAGTTTTTCCAACAAGATCGTTATTCAAGATCTTCACCTTCCTGTATTCGCTTGCTGATTTTCACTTAACTTCTTTTAAACCCTTACGATTGCATTTTTTGGTTGAAATTGCAAACTACTGAAAAGATTCTGGATTGGGACAAATTGGGTGATAATACAATACTGCCTTCCCCAGGAAACTAAACATCAAGATGACCCTTGATGCTATTTCTGTGTATCTTGCATTGTTTCTCATGAAGAATCATAGAAGAAAATCAGATTAAAATGTAATCCTTCTGTGTAATCACCATCTGGGTCCTGCAAACATTGGCAAAGTTCCGAAACAAAATGTCATAACCTAGAATGCTCAGGGTGAAAACCTGGCTGCATTGAAGTCAACGGTAAAGTTTTTATTGATATCCATGGACCAAGGAACTCATTGCAGTTATAAGCATAAATCACGAACAATGTAACATTAAATTTTTTTAATGTGTAAAATGACTAAAGGATATAGACAGATCTTCTTTATACATTACCTTTAGCTATTATATGTCCTCCTATGACCTCAAATTTGAGCTCCTGAGCAGTTCTAATTATTCAGAGCAGACTTACTGTAGAAATGGCTTACACATCTGTCATATTCCCCTAAAAGGCAGATTTAAAGCCTATACTGTATTTATTATGCTAATTCACTTTGAAATCTATGGTGAAGGTGCCTCATGCCTTTCAAACTGAGTTTGCATAGTAAATTTAGCATGGGTCTTGGTGGCCCACAAACATTATCCCTGAAGCAGCTTTAACAGTGCCCTAAGGAAGCGTGTAGTACACACACTGTGAAATACACATGTAGTGAGAAAAAGGGGAAAAAAAATTAAGTACTTCTTTTTTGTGCTCTACATTTTAGTAGTTCTGGGTTTGGGTTTCTTTATTTAATATCTTTGGTTGTTGTAATCATGCTTTCAGAAGCAAAAGCACTTAGCAATTGTGCTTCTAATGTGGTTTTTCCATAAAATGGCCTGCTTTTATCAGAATTAACCTTTTCCAGACTTAAGTGTTAAAAGGTGTTTTTGTTATTGCCAAACAGTCTATTTTCTTCTGAAAAAAATACCCATCACCACCCACCATCAGTGACACAAAAAAGCCAAATAGTTATTTAATTCAGTATTCTCAGTTTTTTTAACCACCATCCATAGTGGTGTATTTTAGGACCAACAGGTCCTAAAAATTTAGAGTTTTTTTAATACCTGTTAGAGTAAAATGTTATAGTCAGCTTGAAAAATGAATATGCCTCCCCAATGTATGCAAAGCGCTATTACAGTTATTTTTCTAGATAAAAAAATATAATAAAATGAAGTTCAGGTTTCGTATACTTTCACTATCTAAGAGTGAAAATAATAGTGGAATTCAGCAATTATCCCTCCCCACCAATCATTGCAAGCCATATAATTTTAAAGTTAAGTTTAAGAGCAATACAAATGTGTTTAAGTATACAAATGAACAATTAGGGAAGACAAATAACACTAATGCTGCTCCATAGTGGCAGTTCTGGCTATAACATAGTAGTTTGTTGTCCCAGGTTATATTAAAGTGATTTTAAACATTTGCATTTCTTTCACTTTTTGCCTAAATGAGTCATTAAAAGGTGGGTTTGAAGTTATTTTGTTGCCTTAAATGCATTTCAATATCAATATCATAGATATTTTGCATACATAAGAATTCACAAAACCTGCTCTGCTGGTCTGATTTGTGATCTTCATTGAGTCATTTCCCTGCTTTATTCCAGATGTCTTCTTTAGGCTTCTAAGGAATGCACTGCGTTAATGAACACTAATACAGTTTTTATAGTCCCTGGGGTCCACTGTTTGCACAGTGTCTCTTAAGTAGCAAGAGATCATCAGATATTATGAGACAATTAATGAGTAATTAAAAAAAAAAAAGATGAAAAAGATGCATCCTTTAGAAGTTCATTTATTTATGTTTTTTACAAAACATTCAGGCACATTTCACATAGCTGTAAAAATATATACTCTTTACACATGTGGTGAAGTATTTGAATAAAAAGGAAACAATATTACATGAAAAATATAGATATCAGAAAAGTCAGATGGGAACTGCAAACAAAAAAAACGTTCAGAAAACTAATAAGCAAATGTGAAAATAATTCTCCTACAATCATCACATAGGTTTTACATCTGAGCTAGAGAGGTGTAAGATACTTAGCATATGTGTATTTTCAGGTCAGTTTTTCTCTCATTCTCTATTCTCTAAGCTGAAAGTGAGGTCAAAATTATGCCCTTTTTCTTGGAGTCTCAATGGTTTTCTTAGCTGTCATACATGGCAATATGGAGTAGGTATTTCTTTTTAATTACCGTGGAAATGATCACGTTTGAAATACAAGTGAAGGCACCAAGTCTGAGTTGAGGCTTACTATTTAAATTTAGATTCTCTACTGTTTTACATTAGGGGAAGTGAAGGGAAAACAAACTGTGTTTAACATAGGTTTTCATCTCTCACAGTATAGCTATTAAAGTGTATTCTGGAAAATGTTATTTCAATCATCAAGAAAACTCATCACAATGACAAATTCTATGACATTTATACATTGAACTATGGTTAGAAATTCTGATACGCTTCCACTATAAAAAGGATGATGTGATGGAAAAAATATTTCATCTGGGACACTGAAAGTACATAGGGAAAAGATCTGACGTATTTTATACACTACTTTTGCCAGTTTCCATTTCCATATATCTATTTACATGTGTATGGAACTATATGTGTATATACATATGCATGTGAGTGTGGTTGTGGGCATGTGTAGATAAACAAATTACTACAATTCCTCATTTAAAAACGAACATAAAATAATAATTTCATTATCAAAAGTGCCTTTCCTTAAATTACAGTCAGTCCTGCAAAAATTCATTAGTTTGCCATAAGCGTTATTTATATCAAGTTGTAACTGAAAATATATATATAATGAATACCATTAAAATACAATAAAAGGAGTCACAGGGAGTCTTGATGATGTACAAAACATGTTGTTTTACTGTATATTACAACTTCTGTAAAACATTTACATCCTCAGAAAATGGAAATGTAAATTTACTAAAACAAAAATGAAAGGCTTACTCATCAGGAATACAAAGAGACCAGGGCTTCTGCCTTGAAAAGCCACAGAATAAATGTAGGCAACGGTGATGGGCTTCATGGGCTGTCTGAAGGCAGGGAAGGCATTTAAGGACACGGCTTCTGTAGGGATGCACTGTTGATCACATTGCCTCCTTGCCACCTCATCAGTGAGTCAACGGCAGAGCAAGTCTCTGAAGAAGAAAGCTGGCAGCCCAACTTCCACCAGGTTTTACTTTTGCTATCTACAGGCTTTCTGGTTTAAAGGCAGAAAGAAATGGTCTGATTTTCAAAGGGATTTAGTATTCATGACTTGAAAGATCTTCACTGGCATTTCATAATATAGATCTCTCACCATTCTGCATCCAACTTTCAAGTCTAAGCCGAGGAACAAGATTCCTCTGTTCTTTACATGAACTCTGCCCTATGTTGGGAAATACTATTGAGACCCTTTAGGTCTCAGATATGTGGGTAAATTTGTTTCTACACACAGCAGAGTGAAGTGATGTTCAAAGACCTGCCTCTGAGGCCATCAGAGAGAAAAATCACATTGCTTATGTATTTGGAGTTATTTTGACTAGTTATATAAGATGTCCTTCATAAAAGATTGTGCTTATATCCTGAGTATTGTATCACACCACAAATAATGAGATGTTTTACCTTAGGTCTCTAAATATGAATTTTTAAGAAGCCCATTGGATAGGCAGAATATGTTGGAAAAGTGAGCCTGTCTCTAAATTAGTTAGAGATTAGTTAGAAAAATACTCTAAGCACAGAGTATTTTTCAGGTAAATGCAAACACTCTAGATGATGGCGCAATTTCTGTAAGCATATGTATTGACATATCAAGATTACCTCAAACTTGAGTATCATCTTACAGAGGACACAAATGAAAACAGTGCCTCTAAAAGTATAGTATTATTCAGAATTTTCTTACAAGGAGCTGGACTATTTCATATAAAAAAAACCCACGTCTGCTTAGACTATATATCTTAAGCAAAGAAAAATAAAATTCATGTGTGCCCAAATTCAGTCTTTATATTTTCTGGGAATCATAGAATGGTTTGGGTTGGAAGGGACCTTAAAGATCACCCAGTTCCACCCCCCTGCCATGGGCAGGGACACCTTCCACTAGCCCAGGTTGCTCAAAGCCCCATCCAACCTGGCCTTGAACACTGCCAGGGATGGGGCAGCCACAGCCTCTCTGGGCAACCTGTGCCAGTGCCTCAGCACCCTCACAGAGAAGAACTTCCTTACGTCTAATCTAAATCTACCCTCTTTCAGCTTAAAACCATTACCCCTTGTCCCGTCACTACAAGCCCTTGTAAAAAGTCCCTCTCTGGCTTTCCTGTAGGCCCCCTTTAGGTACTGGCAGGCTGCTATAAGGTCTCCCTGGAGCCTTCTCTTCTCCAGGCTGAATAACCCCAACTGTCCCAGCCTGTCTTCACAGGGGAGGTGCTCCAGCCCTCTGATCATCTTCATGGCCTTCTTCTGGACCCACTCCAACAGGTTCATGTCACAGAATCATAGAATCATAGAATCATTTAGGTTGGAAAAGACCTTCAAGATCATCGAGTCCAACCATTAACCATGCCCACTAAACCATGTCCTGAAGTACCCCGTCCACTCGCTTTTTTAATATCTCCAGGGATGGTGACTCAACCACTTCCCTGGGCAGCCCATTCCAATGTTTGACAACCCTCTCAGTAAAAAAATTCCTTCTTATGTTGGGGGCCCCAGAGCTGAACGCAGTACTGCAGGTGGGGTCTCACCAGCAAGGAGTAGAGGGGGAGAATCACCTCCCTCGACCTGCTGGTCACGCTTCTTGTGATGCAGCCCAGGATACGGTTGGCTTTCTGGGCTGTGAGCAAACATTGCCGGGTCATGTTGAGCTTCTTGTCAACCAACACGTCCAAGTGGAAGCAAAAAGGTTCCTTTAATATCTTATATAATATATAACATATAATTATATATGTAGTTATTATAATATATCTTTATTGTAACATATAATTAGAAATATAATTATACATATACCTATACATATAATTATTATAATACAGGATTAATTGTATATAATTAATCAAATCTAATAATATTCACAGGTGGAAATTTTGAAATAAACTTAGAGAACAGAAGAGTGTTTAACTGGAAGACAGTGCAATAAAAACCCACTTTTTAATATGTTGACATAGTTTTGTAAACCTAAGAAATTAAATAAACTTTCAGGAAGTACTCCATCTAATATATTAATTTATGATTTCTGCCAAAGATAAACTGAATGTTCTGGTTTTTTTCCTGCCGGGGAGTGTTCATATTAATTATAAAAATTGTAGAAAAATATCTTAAACCTAAAAAAGTTGTATTGCTTTAAGGAATTACCTTTTTGAAATTTTCCTTATTGTCAAAGATAATTTTAAACTACCAATTCAAAATGGTGCAATGGTGCAATTCAAAATAAAAATTCCATAAATACTGCAGTTCCATAAAACCTATCACTTGCATATGTCCCAACTATATATTTTTAACAAATTTTATATAAAAACTATCACAGCAGTAGTTTTCTTACTACAAACAAAAAATATGAAAATATTACCAAAGTGGTTATCTCTAGGCCTCAGGTGTAAGAATATATTCTCACAATCTTATCTATTTATTTTGCCTATAAACCATGGATTTTAAAGCGTATTTTTAATGAGGAATTCACATTTATTTTTGCAAACAGAGAGACAGATACGGTTTATATAGTGTAATTTCGCAGTGATTTCCTGGGTGCAAAAATGAAAGACAAGGTGAAGTTCTTTTAGACAACTTATTACATTAGAATATAAAAGCCACTTTGCTAAATTAGTTGGCAGTTCCATTTTTATCCTAAACTAAAACCCAGATAACGCATAATCTCTCTCTGGCATACCTTCTCAGCTTCCAACAGTCATCTGTTAAGGGCTGCCTACTTTGGAAATTGCATCCAAATTGTTGTTTTTAAAAGACATTAATTGTCCTATGCCTCATTAATTTGTCTAATCCCTTCTAAAATTCATTTATGCTTTCAGTCTCTACAACCTCTACTGATGACAAATATGTAAGTACTGAGGGATACAATATTTATTTTCTGGTTTTTTTCTGACATAGTAAGAGTTTCCTCTAGAATCTCCTACTTTCAAAGTACTTTCTAATTCTCCTTTTATCTATTTGTATCTTATTCATTTCTCATGCTTTATCTTCACATTCCCTTGTACCGTATCATTTCTGCCTGCTCCAGGGAAACATCATTATCACATCCCAAAATGTTTGCATCAGATTCTCAAACAGCACTGACCAAACCCTTTTCATTATCTTTGACAACTTATGATTTCCAGTGGCAAACAAGTAGCATTAAAATTATGCAAGCCTTGATCTCCTTTTCATAACTATTACATTGCTTTTACAGATATGGAACTTATTCTGCTTTCTAACAACCTAGTCAGTAAGTGTTGTGATGTCCAATTGTAACTTTTCAATCAGGAGTACTTTTTTCCTCATGCAAATTTTATATCATCAGCAAAATTTGTTGCCTCACTATTCCTACCTTTTAGAATATTCTGAACAACATGAATAACAGCACAGATACCTGAGACTGGCTGTCACCCTTCATTGATGAAATAACAGTTTATTCTTATAATTTATTTTCTCTCTCTTAACCATTACTTAACGCATGAGAGGATTTTTTCCTTCTATTTTGAGACAGCTTAATTTCTTTAAAAGCCTGTTATAAAAGATCTCTTGAAAGCTTTTGAAAATCCAAGTACAGTAAATCCACGTGAATAACCTCATCATGCTTCCTGAGTACTTGAAAATAATTCTAATAAATTTGTGAAACATAATTTCCTTCTGAAAGATAGCTCTTTTGTTCACTCCTCCTCATGTTCATACTTCTCCCTTATTTTGTATTGCTCTACTAATTCTACTACTAAGTATAATTTCTACATATTTGACATATAACGAGGTTAAACGGACTGATCTGAAATTTAGCAGATTATCTTTTGATGATTTTCTTTTTTTTTTAAGACTTCACTTTTTTCTTTTTTTTTTTCTTTTTTTAAACAAGTTACGTAACAGACATTCAGGAGTTTTATATTGCAGTTCCTTCAGAATTCAGGGGCAAGCAACTGCTTTCCTAATTTCATTAAAACTACAGTATAGGTGGTAATTATGGAAGAGTCAATGACAGGTCCTGCTTTCAGAGAGGTGACGCTCTCTGATCTCCAGAAATTGCAGAAAGCTTTTTCCTCAATGCAGTGTTTGTTTGTGTCTATTTGAGAATTGTCACAACGGAGCTGGCTTTATTCATGAACCCATTAGTCCCATTCATTCAAAGTGAAGGGCATCTGGGATAAATCCAGTCGTAACAGACCGGGCCTCAGGCTGCCACCACTCCTCCTGATATTACCCTGACCTGGATATGGGGAGGGCTGTGAGAAGGTAGGATCCTCCACCCTCAAGAAGAAGAAAGATTTTGCAACTAAATAATCGTGAAGTCTTGAATTAACTGCAGAAGGAGAATTATAGTTTTGCCAAAACTCATGAGTTTGAGGAAATCAGAACATTAGACAACGACCAAACAGTTAAAGCCAGACATCCAACCAATGTTCCTGCCAAGTACATTTCCAGCGTTTCACACCAGCTTGCCAACTCCAGCAAAACTCAGGCTTCCAAGTCAGCCAGTCAGATAGCCTAGTCCCGTGAAGCCCATAGAAATTTTTGTGACTATTATCCTGTTGCTGGTGTTTCCAGGACTTGTACTCCTGAAACATAGGAACTGTTACGTCCCAACTGTCAGGATCGCAAGGACTACCACATCCACGTTTCCAAGGCTGGCAACCAAGCAGCCTGACACAGTCATCATCCTGTAATGGTAGATATCAATATTTTCCTGTTTGTTTCAATTTCTAGTGAGATGAAAACTAAATATCAAACTACCAAATTGTTTTACCAACTGAACTTTCTTCTTTCCTATAGGAGCCTCATAACTTTTAAATGAGGTGAGGTCAGAATTACATTCATAATCTATGATGCACTTGGGGCTTTTTTTCTTGTAGAAGCAAATTTCTATATCTCTGTGAGGAAAGCAGAGGTATGCAAAACAGAAGGAAGATGCAGATATGAAGAAATAAAAAAAAGAGGCATACTTTACCAGAATAATTCCTAACTTCAGAAGATTTTTAATACATCTGCTTACAGATGTAGATTACAACTGTAATCTCTACAGACTTCATAGATCTCCACAGGCATGTCTTAGGTATTTTCCTCCCAGATCTCCTTAGAGAGTTCATGTGAGCCTTTAAAATAAATGTTCATAAGGGGGATTGTGTAGTACAGTACTTCATTTTTTTCAGCCTCCCCGTATCTCAAAGGAAAACTAAATTAATCTCTTTTGCCTATCTGCAGCTATGTTTTGAGAATATCTTGCCGGTATTCTACCACTGTGCTGTTGTATAAATAAATTACCATAATATCAGAAGGTAGGAAAGGAAAAAGCAGATGGTAAGGTGAGAAATAGTAAGCCACAGTAAAATACTGTACAGGCTCATAAAGCTTTTGCCCAAACTTTCTCCTTTTTTTTGTTTTACGGATTTCTGTATTGCAGCAGAACATCTACATGTTTACACAAACACAAGTCCATACCTCACAGCCGCTACGCCATGCTCCCAGAAAGTGTAATGTGGTCTGCAATGCAATGCTGAAAATCCTGCGAGGTCTTTCCTGTGGCTGTTGCTCGGGAATGTTGCTACCTTCCTTCCTGGAGGAATTCCTCTGTGTCACTTGGACCTTCCTACCCCCTTAACTAACTGTTAATTGGTGTTTAAGCTGGAAGCTAACAGAGGGGTGTAAAAGAAGAGGAAGAACCCTTGAGAAAAATCCTTGGGTGGGACCTCTCAATATGAGTCATCAGCCCCAGGGTGCTGGTAAAACTGGTAAGAGCATCACAGAACCTTTTGTGTGGACAGATCAAGCTCTGCCTTCAAAAAAATTAGGTTGTGCCATCTCCTTCTCCTGTTTCTGTTTCAAAAGCTTGTTGCTCTGATCAATAAAGCCCTTTAAATTTACATCCTGAATCATGCACTCTTTACAGCCAGTTGTTGTGCCAGAGTGTCTTTTACCTGCTGTAGGTCATACATAAATGTTAAATAGCATCGGATCCAGCATTGCCCTGAAGTGTTTTGCATGTAACATCCCTGGAGCTTTTCAACACAATCCTCTTTTACTTCTCACTTACGTCATTCTTTAGCAATTTCATAATTCCAGCACCAATTCTTTCTTTCCTAACTTCATATGCAATTTCATGAGTGAAATCACAACATTTTTTCCATAATGTCTGAGTAGGTAGGACCTATTCCATTCCTATTGCTCAGACAATTTTATCAAGGAAATCTATGAGTTTAATCTGGCACTTTCAAACTTTGGAAAATTTAGGCCTAATTATTGCTTTTAAATTCATTAAAAATGTATAAAAAGCTTTGGACAGTGTGGAGTTCAGACTAATGGTCATTGCAGATGACAAAATCATATAAAAATATCTTACTTAAATCCCATTGCCCGGGATTTTTAATTTTGTATACTATGGGGTTTTTTGGGGGGGAGAGGGGGGGAGCAATTTAAATGGTGATGATTACAGTGGTCTAGTCAGCTTCATTTGTCTGAGGCTGGGATATGGAGAGAAACATGGTATTCCACAAATTTTCAGTGCTGCGTAAGTGTCACATGGCAGTGATGGTGCAGCAAAAACATGTGGAAAATGTCTCTAGTTTCTCTACTCTTCTTTACTATCTTTTACTATATTATAGGAATCCACAATTTTTTCAGACATTAATGTATTCAGTCAATTACAAAAATATGCTTTAATTATAGTGGTACACATAGTTACTGGACCCTTTTGAACATGTAATGAGACATATCAAACCAGAACAACTTATTTCACTTTTCTCCTTTCTTTTTAAATGATGTTCTCAAAACAATATTTATTAACTTTTCGTATTGCTGGTCCCAGTAGAATTCCTTTATTTTTGTCTTAGATAAAAATAATGATATAAGATGATGCATGACCAGGAATACGATGCTGTCAATAAGAAGCATTAATTAACAAATTAATTAGACACAATTTGTTTCTTTCCCTCATGAGAGAAGAAAAGAATTTTTCTATGTTGCTGGAAAGCATACTAAATAAGGAGAAACATGCATATATCAGTCCCCTAAATACTGCAGCCTTAATAAACTTCCTCTAGGGTTTCTTTCTCCAGGGTAGATACAAATTGTTTTCTTAAACTGGCTCACCCATCCTTAATCCACAATTTGCCAACACAATTTGCTTCTGCTTTTCGTGATGTCTTAGCAACTGCAGAATAACATGGCCCTTTATAGCCCTCACTCAAATCTAAACCAAAACCACGTTGATGCAATGGGATAATTTACGTTTAGCTACATATCCTCAGGACAGATGTATAGTACAGTATATTAGATTCTCTGCCCTCTGTGCTGGAAGTGTTTTTCCATTTTAAATAAACACTGCAAATGCCTAATTCTTTCCTGTTTTGACCTGGGTCTCTCCTTAAGTTTAAGTGTATGTAGGTGTCATAAGGGAAAAAAAGCATATAAACAAATAAAAAAAATAACACAATTAAGAATATTGCTCATTTTCTTATGTGCTTTGTTGCTCTTGTTTGCAGAAAACATTTCTTTTGCAGAAACAGGAATGGTATGAAGAAATCTTGTAAAATCACTTTCTTGAAGTATTACTTAAGTGCCATTATTCTTTGAACTTTTTTCTACAATAATCATCAGAAAATTACAGTGCATTGAAAAATCAACAGAACGCTTCCCCCATGCCCCCATTAATGAATGCATTTCCTCTTCTCACTCTTTTATTTCTTTATTTCTCTTCCACTTAGCTCGTCAATATTATTTTTAAGGAGTCATGTCTTGAGTAAAATTAGTGAATGACACTGTTGGCAGGAGCTTCCTTAGTCGTTGGAAAAAGCCTCTAAGACACAGCGATTAATCCTATTACAAAACAGACATTGTAAGAGGTTTAAGGTAAGGGGATGAATGGCCCTCTAGAGATGCCTATTTATCGACGACTATCAGGAAGCCCTAGATAACTAACCTAGGCTAGGCACCGGCTTGTTCTCAGCTAAAGTGGGATGACATGAATCTCAACTGAAAAGTTATCTTCCAGAACTTTCTCTGTCCTAAAATAAGAAGTACACCTCTGATTCTGAATATAAGGTATTTAATTTTTTTTAATGAGTAATGAATAATAAATTTTTTTTGACCCGAGGAAGAAAATGTTTTATCTTACAGTTGGAAGAATATGATAAAACATTAAGGAGAAATAAATAGAGGATTTAAAAAAAAAACCACTAAAGTGGAGTGAGCAGGATGCAAGAAGCAGCTGTTTCTAAAATGCCACAGAGCTTTCCCACTTTCTCTTTGCAATATCGAATCATTAAAAATGACAATGGAGAAGAATGTGGCTGTTTGATGACAGTGGAACTGTCAGTGTCAGAACTGATCATGCTGTCAATTATTTCATAACTGTCACTTAATAAATGACTAAATTTCTACAGATTAATCCTTTGCTTTGTGTATTTGTGTATCCCTGTTTACTTCTGATTTTTGCTTAATTGAGTCTGACTGTAAAAATCATGTACAATGCCAGAATATTGCAAACAATATAGCTCTGAAGCAGATAAGGTAGCAAAAGATCAATTAAAGAAAGAATTAAAAGCTAATAATGTGAAAGTTAAAGTAAGGTAGTAAATACATTAAATTATACCTTAAAGACAGAAAGGATATCTACCTTTCTCCCTATATAATTAGCCTCAACAAGGGAAGACCAAATAATTTCTTCTTACCTGGAAGATGCTGAGCCTTTTTAATTACTGTATGTGGTAACTGGATAGTCACTAATGAAAATATGAAACAACACAAAGCCAGAATTAGAAAAAAATATATTATGATATGCAAAAATAGCTAACCGAAACATTCAGATTTTCTTAAAAATATTTGTATGGAGCCAGGGTTTTTTTTTTTTTTTCCTTTTCTTTTGTTTCTTTTATTTCAGTCCAAAATGTTTCTTTTAGCTTTTCCATAAGTGCATATGATGTCATGATATGATATATATCATGACATGTTTTCATGATATCAGTAAATCATCATGATCATCATCATCTTCAAAGCCAAGAACTTAATTTTTCACTTCAGAATGTAGTGTATTTGGGTCTAAAATAGCACCTTGACTTCAGGTTTAACCATAGATGTAAAATAGTATCCATTTATGTAACCCTGATGGTTGTCAGGTGATAAGCCAAGATAAAAAGTTCATTCTCTAACAGATTTCCCATGTATCGCAGCCTTGCCAGCTATGTAAGCAGCATGCCACTGCTGTATTTACTGTAATCAAATTTCTCTAGAACAGCAAGTTGTTAGGGCTATTAAATGTCTCAACTGGAAACCTCCCATATGGCTAAATTGAAAGGTGGCAGCTAAACAGGCTGAATGAACTTGTGCTCATTTAAGTAGCATGCCCCAAATGCTTCCATCATCAAATATACAGTTTTCAAGATCACTTGTTTACTGAGATTTATTTTGAGCAACCACCAGATTTCTCTTAAGGTTTCTGTCATTAGCTGGTTTCTCCTTATGCTGAATGCTGCAAAAATGTCACTGCACCAGCAGTCAAGATGTTCAGGTTCAAGTGATCTTCAGTTGGGTCACAGACCCGATTATGCCCTGAAGTCCAAAGTTGGGCTTCCTTTTCACAAGCAACATTGCTTCACTAAATAGCACTGTACTGAACCTGCCCTCATCTGATACAACTTAATGGGAAGAACAGATGCTCTAATCATCCTCTCCTTAAAAATGAAATGGAAGTAGTATTTTATTTGTTTAAATAAAATATCTTCATTTAAGGAAAAAAAGATATGTATGTTTTCTATGGGTTCTTTAGTTTTGAACTCTCCATTGGCAAGTTCTTAAAACCTGGCCTTTAACCTCATAGAGAGGATTTTATACAAGAAATTAATGAATTTTTTTGACTTTATATGTATCTTTATAAAGACAATCACTGGTTGCAGTTGGATTTTGGTTTTTTGGGTTTTTTTGGTTTTTTTTTTTAAATACAAATAATCTGCAAAGTAATACTTAAAAAAAAATTAAAACCAGCTATGGATTTTAAGAATCTTTCCAGGATTAGAAAAAATAGTCTAATTACAAATATGCCTCACCCTAAGCAGATAAGTTCTTTCATTTACGTTAATTCAGTGTGATAGTTCAGAACCTGTATTTTTACTGCAGCATGAAATGAAACACAAAACCTCAAAAGCTTGGGATGTTTTGTAGAGAACAAATTGATGAAACAGGACTTGAGATAGCCTATATGACTGTTGCTGACACATAATGTCCTAAGAAACCTGATTAAGTCAGAGAACTTTTAGAAAATTAAAATTGCCTTTTTACAGTTATAGTATACACCAACTGAAAGTTTGAATATCTACTTAAAAGCAAGTAGATTGATTTTTTTGGTGGAGGGGGTTGGTGGTTGTTTATTATTATTATTATTATTATTATTATTATTATTATTATTACTAAAAGTGTTCTATATGGCAGCTGTTTTGAACGGATTCCAGATAACTAAGTTTGTATTCACAACATCATGGTCTAGTTAAGGAGAAGGATTACTATTGCCTGTCTCTGACATCCTGAGATCACCTCTTCCCTTCTTTTCTCTCCGCCTTTTCTTGTCTCCTGGGACGTGAGGTTAAAAACGGGGTCTTGTGCATAGGCCAGCCTGCATCACTTTCTCTAATGTGTTGGTAATCCCCTCTGTTTTGGGTTGTGATGTTTCTTTCTTTCTAATGATTGTGTGTTTTGGGTTTTAGTTTTTTTCATTCTAGATAATGGTGCATTAAAGTCATTAGCTCTTGTTTGCTGTTAATGATCACACTCCTTTTACTGATGATCTTTGCTTTTAAATTTGACATTTTCTTGCTGCCTGCTAAAATTTAGAGAATTGTGACAAACTCACAATAGCTATTTAAGCATCAATACTAGACTCTGGAGAGTTGGTTTTAACCTGCACAAAGCTTTTAGCTTTTTTTTCTTGAGTATTTTATCTGCTCTGCTTGAATATATTTATGTGATGGTGAACTGAAGACTTGTCAGGTTAAGTCATTCACTAATCTTTATCATTACTTTAGAGTAATTATACTAATATAATTTAGGTTTGGTGGTTTTTGTTTTTGGTTGTTTTTGTTGTTGTTGGTTTTTTTAAGAAAAAACACATTAAAAAGAACCTAGTTAAGGGTAAGACTGAACCTCTGTACCTTCTCAAAGTCTCATATGCATCAACAGGATATTTTAATTTAAACAGATCATAGATATAAAAGATGAAGATTGGCCTTTTTGAAGCAAATAGAAAACCTCCCACTGACTTCACTGAGGCCAAGATTTCATTTCCAGATCAGCTTGCAGAAGGTTGTGAATTAAAAAAAAAAAAAAAGTCTAAATTGACAACTAGTATTACTCAGAATGAATAATTCAACCAAGTCTGTTTAAGAGAATTGTCCAGGAAAGATTTACACCATTCATTTTAAAAGAAAGAAACAGAAAATTGTAATAAATGAGGTGGTGACTTTTCTGAGCTATAGCTGTATAAAAATATTTCCCTCTGGATAGAGGTGTTACTTTTATTGTGCAATAATAGTCTTCAATCTTGGGCTTCAGGCATTTTATCAGGATCTCAGTAAATGGTCTACCTTTAGGACAATATTTTATCATGATTGCCCTTAAAACTAGTTACTATTTATATGACAGAGCATTTATAGTTTTGATGGTTTGGCTCATTGGACATAGTCATGCTACTGAACAGCCAGTGGTGACAGAGACAGTTTCTTACATCAAACTACTAAAAGAAAAAGCTGTTTTAAATGTAAGAAATTGAGTGTTTGCCATGAATGCTAACCCAATTCAGCATGCTGTTCCCTGAATCCCTAGAATATCCAGTATTCCTAACTCCAATTTGAAGAGCAGACAATGGAAAAAAACAGGCAATGGAGAAAATTCTCCAGTTATATTCTTTTGATTCCTCAAAGTGAGAAAGTGGGTTGGAAATACAAGTGCTAAGTAAATACAACCAAAGAAACAAATTGTGATACTAACTTCTCTACAGAACAACTTGCCACACTTAACAAGTCTTTTCAGAAGCCAGAGATCAGCTACTATAAAAAACTATAAAGTGTTATAAAGAGTTAATATTAAAAATATGTATTTACATGAAAAAGGAACATGTTGTGGCAAACTGAAATGTATTCTACTCATATGTCAGTGCCCATTTAGTATGTAGAGAAAAATACCAGCAACAACTATGTAGTTGTGCTGTCGCACTGCTACTTCTCTGATATTATGTAAACAGTTTTAGAACTGTAGTGAATGAATAATGTTCATTAAATCCTGGGTTTTTTTGTCATTAACTTCTTGACTACAGACTACTGGTAGTGACAGAGAGTGTGCTGATTAGTCCTTTGTGAATACAGCAGTTAAAATTACTAAATTAATAGAATTTTAATTATTTTCCTCTGTTTTCACCCAGTGCACCTCTCCTTTTCTTACTACTACAATGTTGTCTGGAGTGAAAAACAAAAACAGGGAGCCAATAATGGCAAATTTTGTTAGGCAATTCATTTAATTAAACTAAATGAAACTGAAGGGAGGAACTCGAAAGAAGAATTCCTTCAGAGAAATTTTATCCACAACAAAGGTTTTAAAGCCAGTCTGAATACTGTATGTCACATATGACATCATCAGAAAAATGTTTGTATCTCTTAATACATGTAGAAGAATCAGAGTTTCTGCAAGCAGAATACGTGCCAGGTAGATTAAAGGAGGATTCATCTAACCTGGCTTTAGACCTCTACTATGCAGCTGTCAACATCTGAACTAGTAATCCTACAGCTGCATTGGTAGTCAATGAAAAGAAACAGGGTCCTTTAGAGCACTTTTGGCTTGATTTACCTGACTGAGGGTGAAATGAGGGTTTCATCGAGGTGCCCACATCAACTATACAGAGGTGAGAATCATTAGCTCAAGCGAGTGCCCAACTGTCTCTTGCTCAAGCTTCAAGGTGACCAGACGCTATGTGAAAAGAGTATAACAGAGCCTGAGCTCACAACCGTAGAGCGGTGGTCTCCCAATTTTTTTGATTACACACCCCCACCAGTAAAAAATTTTTGAGCATGCACCCCCAGTATAGGTATATTTATTTATTTATAAATGATATACATGTGTCTTGGCTTTACACGGTAACGTTTTGGTAGCAGAAAGGTGGGCTACAGGGGTGGACTCTTTGAGGTGAGACATGGGGCTGTCCCCCATCAGGCAAAACTGGTTTCAGCTGGCTCCAAAATGGACTCACCACTGGCCATGTACTAATACATTATGTACGTTATAAAACATATGGAAAAATGCAAAATAAAGAATGGATAAGATAAAGATGCAAAGGATGAAATAAATATTATTTTTATAATTTTATTTCATGTGACTTATTAATCGTACAAAGAATACTTTCTTCCTGCACCCCGATGGATTTTCTTGCACACCGCAGGGTGTGCTTTCTTTCTGACTTATGAGAAAAAACAAGAATATAAAAATTCACTCACATACTATTTTCAGTACTTTTTAATAATTTACATAAGAAGTGGGATTTCTTTTTCCATACATTTAAAAAGAATCTAGTTGTGTTTTTATTTAATCATTATACTCACATTCATGTCTGTCTTTTCCATTAAAGAAATTATGTTGAATGAAGAAAGGTCATTGGTCTTTCAAGAAATTTAGAAGATTTTGCCATTAGAGAGAACAGGAATGGAAGGAGTGTGGACTTGCTGAAGGGGGATCAGAATATTATTTCAGCTTCAGGATCTATGGTGGAAAAGGGCCCAGAAAGGGCAAGAGTAGGAACATTTGAGCAATCTTGAGAGCACTCTTCCAAGAGTGAAAGTTATGAGAGAAGTGGTGAGACATGTAGACCGCAGTAATGCTATGGAGACCACCAAGGAGAAAAAGGTGTGGGTCTTGAGAGCATTTCAACTTGTTCTGCAGAGTTGACCATCTTCTATTGACTCTGTAAGAAGTTGGGGACTGACATCCTCAGTCAGCTGCAGGTGACATGAATCCCCTGTAAATATTTAATGGTGTGTTCAAAAGGGAAGCAATGGAAGTTCGTTCTTTATCTCATTAAACCCAACATCACTCATTTTCAAACTTGAAATACCTCTGTCCCACAAAACCTTGTTTCTCTACTGCTTATTGCTGTGAATTATTGATATTATTTGTCACACATTATAAAGGCCAACATCATCCAGTTGGGCCTCGGCGAGGTGAATATTGTGTTTGCAGTGGGAGCAACAGTGCATAATGTGCATTTGAATTTGGGAATAGACAAGCTCATCGCTTTATAGAAAGCTTCTACTTTTGATCCTTTATTTGTTTTGTTGAAGGAGATGTTTGTAAGCTCAAGGAAAAAACTGGATAAAATATCCTGCTACTTTTTTTTGATGATGGACACATGAAGATTCTGGTGAAGGAAAAATTAAAATTAAGAATTAAAAGACAGTTTAAAATGCACTTTAAAGGAAAATACAGATTTGTTTCTCTCAGGTATAAAACCCCACCTCTACTGTCCAGAACTAGCATGTGCTATCCCTTGCTTTATCTATAGATTATAACTTCAGCAGTACTTTTGATTTAATTTGTGGGGTTTTTTTTTCCTAGTCTTAAAACAGTATTACCCATATTGCTGTGTCCTACTGATTTGCCAAGCTTGCAGTTTTTCTTAAATACATAATCGTTTATATCATCTGTTGGAGAAGTAAGAAAATTTCCCTGCTGAGCTATGACATCTATCACCATGTTTGTCATTTCTTGTCGTCAGTGATGCTCTCCTACATACTTATTCACACATTTCAAAGGATCACTGATATGGTAGTTACTCTCCACTTTGGTATTTAGTGGCATTCGAAAGACCATTTGCAGTTGACACATCCTATGCGATGTAGTGTAAACAGAACATTAAATAAGGCTCATTATAATGAAGAGACATTTTAAGACAGCTTAAGGGAGAAATAGTGGATCTAGTTCCATTTATGAACTACACAACTAAAAACGGCTGCTAGTATCACTGTAATTCTATTTTTCCACCGGCAAATTAAAGGTCAGACTAGAGCAGGAATATATTTATGTGGTGTTATTGTAATAGACCTGTAGTTTGTTAATTGAAGTTTCCAGCACATATCTTTGTGTCACTACTTATGGTGACAACACACTGGTGAATGCAATATAGGTACAGGAAAAATAATTGCCTGATACTGTGTCCATTTGCATACAAGATATGATCAGGATCTCAGTATGGCTTATGTTAATTTCAATTCCAGCGCTACTGTGGGATCCAAAGAAGAACAAAAAAGCGAGGAGACATTTTTGCTAAACTGTTTTGTTACTTTGCCTTTCCACCTCCATTTGGTTCATGTTTTTTTCTTGTCAGATTTTGACATATAACATAAAATTTTCAGAAGCGCCTAAGGGCCATATTAAAAAAAGGACTGAGGTATCTGAAGTGGGACTTACTCTGCAGATACCTACAATGAAGAGTGTAATCCTGAAAAGCCCTGTACAACCTCTGTAGGCATCTTATGATTTAAATGTAAAGTTTTCTGGGCACTAGAAATATATACTCAGAAGTTCCTAAATCCTCACATGGCTAAGTTCAGCATCTGAGTTTTCTTGGGATAGAGAAATTGGGTATTCTTCTGCCTAAATCCGTCTGGAGTTGGCTCTGGGAGGTGATCTCAGAGTATGCATAATACAAGAGACACAGAACTGATGTCTTTCAAACTGCCTTAGTATTTGCCACTCTCATTTGAAGCACTGGTGGAAGAGAAAGAACCCTTTAGTTTTATATCCTGGTCAGAAATTTCACCAAGCTGTTTTGTTCCCTATTGTCCCTGAAAGACTTTGTATTTCCATTTCTCAGCCTAGTGAAGCAGACTTATACCACTAGGTAACACACCAGGTGGGGAGATCACCTTATCTCCTTTTTAGAAGCCGTGCCACCATTCAGACTTAGATTCATTTGGCGAGAAACAGGGAATAAAAGAATCTATAGGCTAACAGTTACTGTGAGTGTGAATCCTTGCTTTCAAGGACTGTTTAGCATTTTAGATTACACTTTCCTGGTCTCCCAGTTGATTTCACTGGAGAAACAGGCTTATTTTTGCTCCCTCTTAAGCACTGAAGTGGCATCTTATTTTTTTATATTTTAATGACTTATGGGGGAATTTGTTTCAAAAATCACTTAGGGACTTCTGAGTGTTTGCTTCTACACTGTAAACTATGGGATGGGTACTTCTTTCACCATAATATCCCTTATTAAATAGAATGCTGTTATATTGAATGTAATAATGATCATTATTTATAATGTATGTAATAAATGTATACTAAAATAATGGAATTTTTTTTTAATCTTAACGACCATTTGTTTTAGATCGTGTAGGCTGTCTTTCCTCTCTCATTCTGCTGTATTGTCGTGCTAAGGGCACAAGAGCATCACAGAGCGAAACCCGGACCGCTCTAGGCTGCAGAGGCAGCAGCAGGAGCTCCTAAGCATTCCTTTTCCGAGAAGGTGAGCAACAGCCAAATTACTCATCTTGATTGCCGAACTGGCAACGTCTGCTGCCTGAGTATGTTGGCTCCAGGGGGAAAGGAAGACCAGACGGATCTGTTGGGTGTTTGCGGGGGGATGTAGGGCGGAATGGCACAGGGAAGGGGACAGTATGGGAACAGCCTGCTCCTAGTAGTGTATAAACTGTTGTGCTAGCAGTCAGCTTTTGAGCAACTCACCTGAGTCGTGGTGAGAGGAGCGGTCCTGTCCCAGCAGACCTGCTCGTACAGCTGGGTCGCTGCTGAGGCTTTTACAACATTGAAGAGAACATTCACACCGGTATGTTTTTTCACCCGAGTAATAAACACGCAGAATCATGGTAGCTGGAGAACTTTACATGAAGCTCTGTTTGACTGCTAAAAGCAGTGACTCAATGGTGTGTGTCATTCCTTAGTGGCCTGAATAAAGGGATGGGACTTCCTTTGACCAAACTGGTATAAAGCCTGTCCTTTAACTTTTCTTTTTTTTTTTTTTTTTTTTTTTTTGGTAATATGCAAAGCTGTATTTACTTTCTAACAGTGGATGAGAATTAAGTTTTCCGTGGTGGCAAATGATGCACAGTGGAAACCTTTTGCTAGGACAGAAGCTTTGATTTCAAAGAAAACTTCTATTCTTTAATACTGTCCATGTAAGTGGGGGGTATCCATTACTGATAGTGAAGTACAGCAAGGAGTTTCTATCCTGTGTGCAATCATTGTAAATAATAATAAGAAAAACCCAATTACTCTGAAATAAAAGACGTGCTGCATTTGTACTTTTTGATAGCAAATTTTAGCATGAGCCCCTGAGGATTCACATGAGCAAGACCAATCTAAGATTACTGCTGAGATTTGACTGCTCAATGGCTTCAATACAGCAGGGAACCAATTTGAGGGGAAAAATGATTTTAACAAAAAAAAAAAAAAAAAAGCAATGAAGTCCGGGAGTTTGATAATGAAATTTACAAAATGATTTCTCATACAGTTCACCCCTGTGTCACTCCCTCCCTTGAGTGTCAAGCAATGTTATAAAAGATGTTGCTATAACAACACTAATTAATTATAGTGGGATTTCATGTGTGGCAGTAAAAAGCCAAGCCACGGTAGTCCTGGTTTATGTCATAGCCAGTGGTGTAAGACAAGAGGTATATGATATTAAGATCAAACATAGTGCAGTAATTACCAAGAAAGGCCAGCTTGTGTTAAGGCAATGCATACATATCTACCCTTATGTTTTGGATATATGAATGACCCTCAAAAATACCAACACTTTTCTCACTGTATATTAGAAAGTAAAGCAAAACAGAGTGTGAAATTTGTGCAAAATAGTAAAGACATTGCAGAGCTCTCTCACTTTAAAAATCACACTTGTCATACACCCGGGCCTGTGCTGAATCTAAGTCAGAGGTTTAGGGGCATCAGGAATTGTGAGGTGACTATGAAATCTACCTTGTGATCTCTATAAGCTTGAAAAAACCAGTATGAAATATGACATAACAGTGAAAAAAATACCTGAGAATCACATTAGCAGGGGCTTTGATAAGACTTGGCTATGCTAAGTTATTACTGTAACTATGAAGAGGAATGATTCTTCAGGGAAAGTTGACGTTCCCTTTCTGTGGTTGTTAATAATGCATGTTTTTCTTTTCTTTTTTTTATTTTTTTCTTAAAAACTTGTGATAGGAGAGCTTCGATTTAAAGAAGTATTGCTCATTACAAGGATTATGGTTTGTTGAAGAAATGGTAAATTTTAGAGTTACTCAAAAAGACTCCACATTTTTAGGAGAGCTGATGACATCAATGTGTCCACTTTAAAATGTCCAGAACCGTCCAGGAAACACTTATATGCCTGTGGCCTCAGCACTGAAAGGTGGAGAAGAAGGATTATATGAAAACTGCTATTCTGTCCTGGTTTCGGCTGGGATAGAGTTAATTTTCTTCCTAGTAGCCGGTACAGTGCTGTGTTTTGGGTTCAGTATGAGAAGAATGTTGATAACACACCGATGTTTTCAGTTGTTGCTAAGTAGTGTTTAGACCAAGTCAAGGATTTTTCAGCTTCTGATGCCCAGCCAGCAAGAAGGCTGGAGGGGCACAAGAAGTTGGGAGGGGACACAGCCAGGGCAGCTGACCCCAACTGGTCAAAGGGGTATTCCATACCATGTGACACCATTTCCAGTGTATAAACTGGGGGGAGTGGGGCTGGGAGGGATCACTGCTCAGGAACTAACTGGGCATCGGCCAGCAAGCGGCGAGCAATTGCATTGTGCATCACTTGTATATTCCAATCCTTTTATTATTACTATTGTCATTTTATTAGTGTTATTATTATCATTATTTTCTTCCTTTCTGTTCTATTAAACTGTTCTTATCTCAACCCACAAGTTTTACTTTTTTTTTCCCCGATTCTCTCCCCCATCCCACTGGGGGGGGGGGGGGGGGGGGGGGGAGTGAGCAAGCAGCTGCGTGGTGCTTAGCTCCTGGCTGGGGTTAAACCATGACATATGCCAAACCAATAAAATATATTTGATAAAGTGTCAATATCTCCCTCTCAGGCATACTTTAAAGACATTATGCATTGGATTAATTTTTATTTTTTCTTTAGGATTAATGTCTAGGTTGATCTTCCCAAATATAGGAACTTACATTTTCACTTGTTCAAAGTAAGAAAAGACATATCCTGTTCTAAGTCTTTTTTCATGATACCATGAGTCATAGTTGCTCTGGAACATAAACAAGAAAGACACCCATATGCTTGTTTGTCTGTTTCCTGCAATCTCATTAGACAGTCTTAGGTACATTTTTAGATGCAACCTTTGCAGCATTACAGCCTAAGTTTTCATTCACGCTAGCGTAAGAGGAAGAAGCTAATCAAAACTGATTAAGCGAAAATGAGGCAGAAGCCTGTAGAACAACATTCTCAGTTTTACTACTTTTTTGGTTCTGTGTTGGGTATTATTATGGGGTTGAGTCATTTTCACAAGTGATGCATACCTCACCATTTTGATCAATGTTAGCTTTGAATGATTTTGTAAGTTCTTATGACTGAAGAGGCAAAAAAGAGGCTAATGGGTATAGAATGACACTGGCTAAATGGAAATAAAACCTCCGAGGATCACTTAGGAAATCTAGAGTAGATGTCCAATGAGTTACAAAACCTGTAATTTTTGATTATCATTGACATTTCCTGTAATGCGCTATATTTGTCATTGAAGTGGCATCTTCCAGCTTTTGTAAAGTCATACGGGTCTGGGGTATTCTGACTGTAAGTCCGAACAAGCCTTTATGTGTTAACTGGCAAGAGCAAATGCTGCCAATGCTGGTCCAGTCATAAGTTTATGTGAATGATTATAATAGCTACAGTGCTGCTTCAGGATATTCAGAACCATCATACAAAGAGTAATCGTTGGATTTTACATCTAGAACTGTTGCTCTTCTCATCATTAATGACAAGGTACTATGCTTCATCTCGCCAGGTGGTAAATTTCACCTATGTTTAGACACTTTTTCTCCAGCTGCTGACACAACATACAGATCAGTTTATTATATGTTTGCATCAGACTTCAGATCCTGATCATCAGAACCACTGACAGATCTAGGAAAAATATGATAACCTGGATGATCAAAGGGCAAGGTTCCAAAGGCCTGCTAGATAGCTAAGATTTCAATTTTGCTAGGAGAAAAACCTCTATAATTCATTAATATCAATGAATTAATATCAATGAATTAATATTAATAATAATAAATTCATTAATATCAATGAATTATATTCATTGGCTATTATTGTGTACTATAGTGAATATACTATATACTATTGTGTATAGCTATATTGGCTATTGGATATTAATATTAATATCAATGAATTAATATTAATAATAATAAATTCATTAATATCAATGAATTATATTCATTGGCTAATACCAATGTTGTCTGGATGCATTAAGGTACTGGAATGTGTCATTCTCCGGTGAATATGATTAGAAACACTGACCAGCCTGAAAAGTACACTGGTTTCCAGTAAAGGTTTACTTTCTGAGACGAAATTATGGAGCAAGCTCCTTTTGATGAAAATTACTTTCAGCAAAACTTAACAGATGAATCAAATTTCTGGACTTCACAAATACTTATGATATGCCAAAAGACGCTAGTCTTTTGATCAAAACACCTGGACTTTTTTTCTAGTGAGGAGGGTATGAAACAAGCTCAGAGATATGACAAATGAATCGTCTTTGTCCTTTCACATGTTATCCAACCTGTGCATCACAGACTCTTTGTTCATTTATTCAAATGACATCTGTCTCAGTATCCATGCTTGGCCATTCTCAGAATTAAACACAAGTCGAATACCAATGCTTGAGGTGGTTTCATCTTCAGCCAAGGACAAGGAAAACGATACCTAATGTGTTCCTTTTGCCTAATGTTTCCACTGTCATTCACTTTTAAATGTGTTTGAATTGTAAGATACCTTGGTATTTGGTACTCTGAGATTTTACAAATGCTTAAAAAACCCTTGCTGCCAATGTTAAAATTGACAGTGAACTTCTGAATAAACTAGCTGGCTAAGCATGACATAAATATGCTTGCATGCCCTAGATGTTCTGATTTGTCACTGATTTTTCAACGTCAGAATATCATGATCTGGCGTGGTACCTTTGAGACAAACACATCCTGCCACTGCAGGACAACAGGAAGTAGCACTGATATGAGGAAAGGGTTCAGATGTTCTGTTTATTTTTTCATGTTGTTTGTTTGTTTATTTTTTTTCCCCTGTAAGTGGGTTCTTTGTTGTCTGTCTGACTGTATAATACACTTTCCTGGTTTTGACCTTCCCCACTATCAGTGAGTCATGATGAACAACTCATGGATTAGGATCTGTTTTCAAAAAAAGGGGAAATAAGACAACCTGCCCTGCAGCTTGAACAAGAGAAAGCTATGAAGAAGCACTTTGTAGGGAAGTACCCTCTATGGAGTTTCAGTAGCATCCAGTTGACATTGAACACCACCAGTGAAACACCTGCCACTTGGCCCGACAAGTCCTGCATTCACTAAGTACACAGATACGCCTAGATGCAATTTTACAGTATAGGTGGTATTTTTCAGTCTGCAATATATCAAATGCCAAGCTGCAAACCGATTTGTTTATTTCTGTTTAAATTAGCGAGGTTTTAATTTCTTTCCATTCTGCTGTATAAGAAATTGCTTTATTTTCTGAAAAGTGCTTATTCTGGCATGGATTGATGACTCTGCTACAGACAAGCAAGAAGCCCTAGGTGACCCGTTTACCCTTCCCCAGTAGGGCACCAGCTGCCAATTGCCCCCACTCTGCGATGGCTTGTCCTTCTTCTCACCTTGTCATCAAGCCAAGACTGCACACTGTAGGAGCACAGGTAAGCATCTGCCTCTCTAAACACTGCCAACAGCTCTCCATTATCAGCTGCCAGGGGTGCTTCAAAGAACTGTGCACAACTTCCTCCAGATGCATATACCGAGCGTTTTTATGTCTGCAACAATTTCTGCCTTTGCAACACAGGGAAATCTCAAATGTCAAATCTGTTTCCAAAGTTGCATTTCATCTCACCATGAAACATAATACATGTTAGTGCACTTTTTTTTTTCCGCCTTAACTGGCGGGCATTCCCAGCTGGACAAAGTACACAAACTTCATCTAAATAATAGAAATATCTTTTCTGATGAGATGGTCTTCTGCAACATGAAATTAAAGGGATAAGGTCAGCATCCATTGGTCATCTTTAAGAACTTATTAATTTTGCCTTTGTTAAATGGACAAGGCTACTTCATTGTCTGCCATGCCTCCTCATGGACACCCTACACTTTACTTCAGATATTGAGAAAAATGCTTAATTATCCAAGCTGCTTTATTAGTCTGTGATCATGTTAAAATAGGGGCTGTACTCCTTTCTGCTTTCAGACAGTCTTATTGACTTCATGGAATTGTAAGGGCTACTGCCTGCGGCTGCTGTGCAAAATAGAGGCCTTTAGTGTATGAAAAAATATTAAAATACATTTCAAGCAGCTGCTACTTTTAAAAACAAAACCAAAACACCACCCCCTCAACAACAAAAACAACAACAAAATCCTCAACTCCCTCAAGTCAAAACCCAGAAAACTCAAGTCATCAGAAAGTTTTGGTTGTTTTCTGATGCAGCTCCTGCCTTCAACCTGATAGTGATTGAGGAACAGATAATTTTTAATTATATTTAAATGAATGTGTTCAAATTAAAAGGAATCTCAGGAACAACCTTAGCAATATTTCGTCTGATTTCAGTGTTCATTTTCCATGGAAAAGCCAAACTGAAATAACAATTTAATTATGCTAACCTAAGTGTTGTGCCATTCTAGTCATTCTTCAAAAGTAAAATGAAAATTTTAGGGGGAAGGAGTTTTTGAAAGTACTTGTGCAAGAATATGAGCAACGTCTTTATTTCCAGCACATAGGAGACTATGATCTAGCAGTCTTCCTCATCATATGATGTAAAGCAGTTTGCTTATCATCATGATTTTCTTACGACAAATAATACATCACCAAGACTGACTGTAAAATGCCAAGAGAAAATCTTTTTATCTTTTGAATAAGCTAATGGCAGCTTACAGAGGAAGGTTGATTTTTGCAGAATTCTGATCTAAAGATTTTATTTAATTTTGTTTATGTACACTTTCATCTCTCTATCTGCTTGATCAATTGCAATATCTCGTAACATATATAGTTGTTGGTCTTTCAGTCTTATTTCTTATCAAATGACAAATCACATGATCAGTACAATCTGAATCCTCTTGATGTTTTGCACTTCTGGCCAGGAAATTTTCAGATACTCATTTTGATATACTCAACATGATTGGTAGCATTCGATGAGAAGTTTTGGTACTGAAATTGTCAAAATTTGAGGCACAAGAACTAATGCAAGAAAGATTTTCCTTGTAGGAGTTGTAAAATTTGGCTACGTTGCAGAATGAGCAGGAAGATGTAAGATTTTGGCTTCTTCAATCTCCATTTTACGAAGAGGTCACCTTTCTGAAACACTTGATGAAGCCTGTACCTTTCCTTCTGGTATTTTCTTTGCCACATTTGGCAGCCTCGGGCTTGACACACTATCTGCTGTGAATACCGGTTTAACTGCCCATTTGAGGTACAGAGGCTATCAGTAATGCGCTAACAGTGAATTTCACTCTCAGAGATTGTCACAGATTTTCATTATTACAAAATTAAGGATTATAGAATCTAAGGTCCTTTGTTGATTGGTCAAATATTCAGCTCTGTGGGGTGATATCAATGGTGAATATGCAAGCAGTTTTACAGTGTGCCAGGCTATAGTGCAATGTAAATATTGGGCATAAACAATTTCCTTATCATTTGAAGGAGAAAAGACATTCTTTATGAAGATTGAAAGTGTTGGAAATATGCTTTATGTACTACACAGGATGGTTAAAAATTGCATCATGTTTTCTTGCTTTCTGTAATTTGCAGGGACTAAAGGATAAATAATTTTTCCAAATTTAATCTCCTTTAAACAAAACCCTTGTTTTTTAATATACAGTAATATCTGTAGCACATTTAGAATAGTCCTGCAATTTTTTTACTACGTTAGTTAGAAAGTGAAAACTATTTTCATTTAAAAAATCAACCCTCCCTAAACTCTTACAGATGCTGAATAAAAGCTGCCTTATTAGAAATTCTCAAGGCTCTTATGTCTAACTTGAGTTTATTTCCTGTACAAATACATTAGTATGGATAGGTAGGCAGGTGTAATGTCTCTGTTAGAGATACTGGTAGAAAATATATATTTCTCAACTTTCAGCTTTTCTAATGGGAGGCAAGTGGAGCTTGGGAACAGCTGGTGTCTCTTTTATTATTCCTGTATTCCCTAGAACAATAGATGCTTTTCCCTTACCTCTCTATTTCTAAGTGGAAAGGTTAAGTTGCCATAGTATTTGCCTTCTTCAGAACTTGTAATAGTGTGCTAATCCTTTTAGTTAAAACCAGCTAATAATATAGGAACTCAGTATCACTGCTTTGTTTTTTTCACTCTGCTCTGGAAGCACAGGTAAAGTGTGGGCAGCCCAAGACAGTTTTCTTTGCTTACCAGCTTCCGTGAGGGAAAAGACCATTAAATATTAACATGAATTACAGTAACTCAGTAAAAAAAATGTAAAATTATGATGGCGTAGTCCACTATTCATTTATCTTTAATTCATGCAGAAAGGATAGTTCACAGGAATGTATACATGAGACATAGGGCTTCCCCTGATGGACCCAATGGTTTTCATTGCTGTTATTTGACTCGTAAGAACGATCCCAATGGTTGATAAATTATTCTTTTGTTTTAGAAGTCTCAGAAAATAAAAAGAAGAATATGTCTATTTCTTTTATATAGTTTGGCTTGGGGTTTTTTTGTTTATTATTTTTATAAGGTGATAGTGAAATGAATCAAAAGGCGGTAACTAAAGCCATGTAAGAGTGTATTCTGATCTTTATTACTCACACTGTGCTGTTGGCAGCCTGCTTCAAAAGAGACAAAGGAACACTATGTGAGGGAGTATAGCCAAGTAACATTACATCATACTGGCAAAGGTGGAGAGTTCGGTCAGTGGCACTCGGCAAGATGGAGACCAGTGACTGCACACGAAAAATAATTTGTGTCAAAAGACCGGAAAGGCAGAAGGGCAATGTTCAGACAAAGCCTGGAAAAAGAAGATGTCTCAGTGGGTAAGCAATGAATTACTTGAGCAAGGCTCAGGCCGATGTGGAATTTTTTGGCTTGCATACACATTTCAGGATCCATGTGCCTTAACAAAGCTGTTTAAAAAATGTAATTCAAAAGAGTAAAACATGTAGAAATTTAAAATCAAAGGTAGCAATTCTCAGATGTCCAGAGCTAGATGGAATGTTTTTCTTTTCCAGTATCTTCTCTGGTCTTTTTTTTGGTAATAAAGTACTCAGGGTGGGATTCAGTTTTGCTTTTTTGCCAGCCCCTCTTATTTGATTCAATGCTTTCTTCATTCATTATTTATATGACTTAATGCCCAAAGGTTCCCGTATGGCTGAAGGGGATGAGGACTCATAGCGGGAACTTTGTTAGGAGGTGTAGGAGAGTTTGCTCCTCCACATGTGCAACCAGGCAAAACTATGAGGAATGATTATGTGACACGTTTTAGCTCTTCAAACAAGACATTGCTTCTAGCTTTGTATCCCCTCTGCCAGCTCTTTAATAATCAAATACTTGAAAAGAAATGATTAATTTTCTTTTTTTCTTGGAAAATAGCTCACCATTTCTCAAGCATGAATTATCAGTGGCCCTGCTCTTTTCATGCATTCATCTCAGAGATATCTTAATGAGACCACCTACACAGTATCTTTTCTTATGCTGTACTCTGATTCTATTCATATTTTTCTTCTGCGGATTCAGTTATTAAAGTATTTATGCATTGTCAATTTAAATTTGTAAAGACAATAAATGCTTGCTATCACTTTTTTAAGCAATAGCTATGTCATTACACAGATCATCAAAGTAAGAATTACCCTCTCAGAAAAACATTTACTTTCTCAAAACCAATTGTAATTGCTGTTGTTTATCTTTTTCCTAACTTGATTAGTATATTGAATTCATATTTCCAAATAATAGTGAGGAAGAAAAACAAAAATACTAATAATATCAGGTCAGAGCTGGAGGTCATTTACTCACTGTTTATACAATGAAATGTTCAACTGAACAAAAGTGTACATATGTTTTGAGTGTACCCTTAGCAAAACTATGGGGATGTGGCCTCTACAAAATACGGAAAGCTATCTCATGGAAGAGGATTAGCTGTCAGCAGTTTCAAGAAAATACCAGAGGTAAATCATGCTCAGCCATAGCTACGTGGTTACCTTTGTAAGGTTAAGGGTTTTTTTTTTTCACTTCATATATGACTTTCTAGCTCAAATTGCATCCTATCCCTCATTTGCTTCTCTGATCTGTTCTCTGGTGCAATAAGACCCAAATACAATACTGTGCTTTTTGTCCAGGGAATCACAATTCATCTAAATAAAGACATTCACAAGACTGGGGCAATAGCTGAAGTTTTGATCCTTTTTTGTTACTGTTTTCAAGCAGTGCCTAAAACAATTACTAGCTCAGCACTTTGGTCACTGATTTGGACCAAATAATACCAATAATATTAAATACATAAATAATAATGACAGTAATAACAATAACAACAATAATTATTACTGCAAGTGATGAAAACAATAATATTAACAATAATAGCAATAATAATAAATGAACGCATATCTCATGCAGGTTGAGAGGTTTGCAACAGGAATCACAAAATCAGCACAGAGTCCCTTCATCATTTCAGCAAACATCAACACAGTAACTTCCACTTAAACATAATTACGCTGTGTAATTTATATAGATTCTTTTTTGTTCTGTGGCAGCATTTAAAACCTGCAATGCTATACCATGTCCCTAATGAGCAAGACACTGAATGTACAGGAATGGAAAAAGCCAGTTCCTATCCATAAGAACTAAAGTTTAAGAGGGGAAATAAGCAAAACAAAACAACAACAAGAAAAACCCCACGTAAGTAGAACCAGACAAAGGAATATATGGTGATAAACAAGTGGCATTGGTCAGTATGATAAGTTCTCTGTACAAGCAGTCTGTGATTTTGCCTAGTGATTTTTGTCAGGCCAATCTTCATTCTTCCCTTGTTACACCTTCTTTTGAAATTGCAGCTCTTGCATTTGTTATTGAGGCAGCAAATATCTCATTTGGAGACTTCAGAGGCTTTGAAAACACGACCTGTGTTTTCTAGCCTTTCTCTTTTTCATTAAAATTGTTACTGTCACATTTGTTTCCAGAGAAGTTTATTCTAAATTGCTACTCTGAACATCTCCGATTCTGTCTTCCTGCAATCTGGTCAAAGACAACTGAAATCTGATTTTCATGAAGTGCTGCAGCAGGTCACTTTGAGGTATTAGTCTTTTCAGCTTCTGAAACAAAAAGAAGTTTTTCGTAGTCTCAAGTTTTTTTTTCAATCTTTGCTCATCATGAATCACAAAAAGCAACCTGAAGGAAAAGGTGTATTGAATTTGCTTGTAAGGCACAGTTCAATTATTTCTGCAAGCGCATGTCCTCGAGACATTGTGTCAATGAATGACTGAAAGAATGATGACACAAGGGATTGGTAATGACATCTAAAATCTTCTCCTCAGGTTAACAGTTCCAGCCCACTAGAGTTTAGTAGTAGCAGAAGTTGTTAATTACTACAGGTACTTTCATTTCCAGAAAGCAGTTCTCTGAATCTGCCCTTGAAGATAAACGGCCTCATCGCAAAAAAATAATTCCCATCTTTAAAGGTAGCGTTAGCAGAGGGCACGGGGCGGACAGATGTCCACGATGTGGGACTCCAGAGCTGTCCCAGCTCCCAGGTTCGGCTACCTGTCCCAGCTATGTGATGACTGAACATCCCAGGACGGCTTGGGACCACGCTGTCTCCCGAGACGTGCTTTCTGCTGCGGGGGGTGGACAGAGGACAGGAATATTCCTCTAATCTCCAGTCTGCTTCCTTCTCCAGGTGACTGAGGAAGCACGCCGCAACAGACACATCACGCACAGCTGCAGACAATTCTCAGCTTTACTCGCTCAAATTTAAATTGTGGGAGTGAGGCTTTTCTTCATACTGTCCTGGGAAGTAAGGTTGCCTTGCCAGGACGGTGGCGTGCTGAAGGTTCATACAGGGGTATCCACTGCTGGATCGACTGGAATGATAAGAAGACGACTTCAGCACTTTGTGGTTTAGACTGCAAAATCCTTTATCGCCTTCCTGTGTTATTTTTGCATTTTGGGCAGAGCCGTATACGAACCCCACGAGGCAGCCTATTGGCCGTTCTGCACTGCAAGGGTTTTATAAGTGGAGATGATCAATATTTATGTGCTTATTTAAAACCTTTTTTCAATTTAAAATGGCCTTTGTCTTCAGGGCCAACCTTTCTATGAGGAAGGTTTTTAAGATTTGTTTGTATATGTTTGTGTTTTTCCAAGCTTTTGCTGAAGAAAAGTAAAATAGTACACAGTGCTTTTCAGCAAGGCCTCAAAGTCCTTTCCAAAGGAAGGCAGCATTAGGTGGGCTAAAGAAGGGAAAAATTAGAAGAAATGGAAAATACAAATTCTGAATATCTACATTTTTTTCCACAAATGATTATCTGAGGTTTGGAAAGAATATAGTAGAACAGACATAGAGATATGACACTTTTACTTTGTTTGGTTTTTTGTTTTTTTTTTTTTCCCCACAAATTTGGAGTAGCTGTGGTTTTACCTCTTAAAATGCTGAAATAAATTTGTGTACGTACTTACCTGAGAAGATAGAGAGAGAGAGATAGGAAGGCTCTATAATACGTTCAGTGCAAAATTATAACCACTAACAAATTGCTTATCTTCAGGTTCACAGTTCTTCCAAAGCTTTAGTTTGAAATCATGGCCCTGCAGAAGTGCATGGGAGCTTTGCCTTTGACTTCAACAAAGTCAAGATTTTTATCTTCAATATCTTGGACAGAACATTTGTTTTCAGTGGAATTTTCATCAATGGTTGGTACTACATCATCACCGTCCAGATGCCCATAGAGATTTTGGGTAGGTTTTTATGAGGCATTTCAATTTCAAATTGGATTTTTTACAGGCTGGAATTTCAACAACTGACATTTAATTAGCTGTGCCTCTTCCTTCTTCTCCCAGACTTTGAACAAGAAATTATTTTTTTTTCTCTAGAGGAACTACTTTCAGTAATGTGTCTTCTTCAAATCTGTTTAAAAAGCCCATATTTCCTGTTTTATCTCTTTCTTCCCCCGCTACCCTAATGCTGGGATTGCCCTTACTGCCTTCTGAAAAGACATGTGATTTTGCTGCAGCTTCAGTGAGTGGTTTTGTGTTGGTTTTTTTTTTCTTCTCTGGCAGGACAGAAATCTCTAACCCAGCCCAAAGACTATGTGAGCAGGTCCAGAAAGCAGGGCAAGCCTTTGTTTCATTAGAGATCCCATGGGAATGATGACCAGGACATTGGTCCCATTTTCCTTCATTTTAGGAAACAACTTCAGAAAGAACTGATGTGGGATGGGTGATACATCATTAAGCTTGCATGAGAGGCAGGTCTATATGCTGACAAAGAATAGTGTGCTTCAGTCTCCTAGTCTTTGCCATCACTATTTTTACGTGGTTTGTTATGTTGAAGTTGAAATACTGCCAGGAGCTATATTCAATTTTGTTATGGTAAAGCCAGTTGCTATGTGTTTTTGTCTGTAGTTTGGTTATAGCAATGTTGAGGATTGCACGCTTTGTTTTTAATTTTGTATTTTCTCTACAGAGTCTCAGAAGCTGAAATATTAGGGGGGATAAGTGGATGTTATTTCAGCACAGATTTCACAGCTGAGCTAAAGAAATTCATGCCTCTGAGTTGAAAGAATATAAGATACACACAAGCATCAAAATAGGAGAGAGATGAGAGAGAAATAGGCAGGAATAGATCCTTGAAGACAAGAATAAGGATTTAGAGAGTGATTGTGGAAGGAAGTCAGAAGCCAGTGTGGGACTCGGGTAATAGAGTGACATCACGGGGAGAAGCCATGAAGAAACAGCTTCTAGCTATAAAGTGTTAGCACTTAAGGGAGGGAAAGATGTGAGAGTTAAGAAAGAATAAGTCTGCAGGGGGAGCAAGGACTCAGATATTGACCAAAGATTAACAATAGGGGAGGTGAGCTAAAGATGGACTTTGATTGTAATTGAGAAAAAGAATTGACAATACTACTTTTTCCTTTGCTTGCTCTGTCTTTTATGCTCTCTTCTTACTCTCCCAAGCAGAGTTTTGCCTTGAAAGGATATAAGAGATTTCATGCAGCCTGTGAGCTTCCATTACTGATATTATTTCGAACACTCAAACATTAGAGTGAGGATCTTCAGAACAAGGAGATGGACTAAATATGAGCGTTGGTTCAATAAAGTAGTGAAATTAAGAAGAAGGCTGAAATAGGGAGCAAATTGGAAAGGAGAGCGCTTCCATAAACCAGACAAACTCAAACTCTAGCAGATTTAATATTTTTCAGACCTCAAAGAGCACTATGTAAGGCTCCCCAATTTAAAACTATCTATCTGGGTTTCTCCCTGACTCAGGTAGGGGGAAAAAGGGAGAGTCCAAATTTATGAGCTAATCAACAGATTTTATGTGCTGTTTTTTCAAGTAATTTCATTTGTGTAGACATGCGCAGACTCATTTGCAAAGGCAGTGGCCAGATGCTTGTCAGGCTCATTTAATTGCCTGAGTGTCAAACCTTCAGCCAGGGAGTCATATACAACTGCACACACTATTTCATATCTCTGGCAAGAGCATGGATTGAAATCTACCAGTTTCCATTAATCATGCTGTAATTCACAAACTGTTCACCACAGCCATCAATCAGATCTATATGTGCAGTGCAATTTGCAAAGGGTAAATTCATGTACCTTATTTGATTAGGCATGCTAAGTGTGATAATATTGGATCTCCATTTTTTCCTCTTTGTAGACACTTTTCATCAGTGCAAACATGTCCATGGGATCACTGTGGTCATCAGAGTCTTAGAGAAAAGCACATATTGCTGTTTCTGCTGGTAAAAGCGAAAAGTGATGATACAGAAGCCCACTTCTTGATGGGCTGTCTACTTTTTATATTCTAATGTATCTTGTGCTGTGAAATTTGTGTACTATGTAAGCTTTCAGTTTAGGGGTCACTGGCCATGGGAAGATGTTCAGTTCCAGGTAACCAGCTTTGCTGAAAGGTTCTAAACCTTTTAGTTGTTGTTTTGTCTTCCTCATTAGTTTTTTGCTGTCACAGAAAACAGACTTCCTCCTATTAAATTCTGATGTGTAAAGTGGGCCAGTAAGCCAGTAGCCAACCAAGTAGTTTATGGCGAACAGTTCCTTGGAACTGGAGATTGAGCTGTGCAGAGACACTCACCATACTGTAACTTGTTAATACAAGCCTTCAGCAGTGGAATTCTATGGATGAGTGAAATGGTGCAGAGAGGAAAACTTTATCAGGGTTACATCTGTCATAATGCTACGGGATTTAGCTGGACTACAGATGAAGTGGCTTTAAAAGGCAATATGGAAACTAATAGCTTATTTTAATAGTTAATAGTCACTAGCCTGATGTACTGAAACCTTGCTTGGAAGCAAGCCCTGTCAAGGTGCTCTGAGAAAAATTTCTTAAGAAATTATTTTTATATATATTGGCTCTCATCCTGTGGTTTCTTTATTTCAAAAAATAATGGTGTTAGTTAAATTTGGTTTTAATCTAGCTTTTTAATTTTAAACTTTGTCAGTGGTTCTGACATGCTCACTTCAGAGGAAAAGTTCAGACAAATCCACTTTGATGCCATCTGGTTTTGGGTCTTTTTCACATTCACCTACCAGCAATGCTTTTGAAAGTCTGGGCAAATGAAGTTGTCAAGCCATCAGAAAGACAAACTAGAAATGGGGCTTTATTGAACTTCTTGGCAGGCCAGACATAAGAGGTGCAGTGTATTTAAATTTATTTATAACAACATTTGTCTGATACTTCTGAAAAAGGAAAAGTGGTAACCTCTCTCCCTCCATGCAATTTACCCCTTCAACAAGTTTGTAGAAATAGGTTCCCAGTGAGCAGAGTCTCGTATGTGTGAAATTTCCTGAATATTCAGAAAAGAACCTGGAAAGAAAGTTATATTGTAACATATTGAATCAAACTAGATTACACTTAATCACCGTAAGTGGCAACCACATCCTTACTTCTTAAAAGGAATTTACTTGGATCACATCAAAGTAACAATCCCAAATGAAGATTGATCTGTGTAACTGTGATCCTTGTACTTTTCTGCTTGTCATGCTTTAATCCCATAAGCTATGAAGATGCATGAAACAGATCAGCTGCCTGGTTACATTTTACCTGGTTATACTTACTCATATGATCTTCATTTCTGCTTGACAGCAGGTAGTATATAATTTTATCAAGGATGAGAATATATAACAAGTAAAACCAGGAGATGGGGGCTAAATTCTTAAAAATAGAATGACCTCTTTATTTCTCATCATGCATTTCTCCCCTTCTGTTTAAATAGCTTACTACCCTTCAAGTTAGGAAATTAAGTGGTCGACAGATGAGTCATGCTGCTTGCAGGTACTAGAAATATATACACTTGAGACGTGAGGTTATTAAAATGTCTGCATGCTACTTATTCTTCTGAAAAGACTGAAAAAAATCTGCTCAAGTACATTGGTGGTTTTAGGAAAGCCCAGATTAATTAATAAAGACTAATCATTTACTGTATATGCCAAATAGTAAAACCTAGGTTTGAATTTTTATATACTGCTTTTATTTCCTCAGTAAAACACCAGTTCCATCAATGTTCACAGGTGGACTGTCTTGGAGGTACTGAAAGATGATGGATATATACTCTAGAGATGTCAGGTTATTAAAACCGTGGCAAAGTGATGAGCCTGAAGCTATGACCATTGCTATTGCCTGGTGTGGCTTCATGGGCCTTTGGACTCTGCTTCTCTCAGTTGTACCTCTGCTGTTCCTCCCATTTGTGCATCTTTGCAGGCAGTTGCCTTGGAACTTTTCATTTTCTCCTGCTCTACAATTTTTTCCCCCTTGTCTATGCTTCTCTGTTCTTTTTTTTTTTTTTTTCCCTTTCTCCCTGCTTTTTAACCTTTTGCACACTTTAATGTTGAAAAGCAAAACTTTGACACGATATTCTCCTACACACCTACTTTCATGACTAATGAAACAAAAGGAAAAAAGAATGTTTTTTCCTCTCGTTTGTTACATTTCTATGAAAACTGAAGGTGAAGGGTAAATTAGACCTAAGTTGGTTTTGTTTTGTTTTGTTTCCCTTGGGTTTTCTTCTTTATTCTTTAATGGGTGTCTGCATAGTTGCCTTCAGACTGTGAGACTTCTGCATAGGGAAAGCCAATACAGAAGAGCTGATTTTTAACCGAGCAAATTTCAAAAAGTTTAGAGAATTTTGACAAAAGTCAAAACAAGCAGTCCTCTACAGACAAGGAAAAGGAATAGCTAAAACAAATAGTGCTACTCTTACATAAAATTCATTACTTCTTTTTTAACCGTCCTTCATTGCTGTCCGAGTTCTGCTTACATCTCTAGGCAGAAGAATGGCAGAAGAACGCAGGTTGTATCTCTTACCTAAGTAAGATATTCTTAGGTTGTGAGTAGGTATCTATCAAATGGATGAATTTTTCTTGTCAGGTAGTTATTTTACAGCCTTCCTTTGTACCATATGGTGTCCTAAATCAAGTATTTTATTCATATCTGAACTGCTTAACTATCATGTGAGAAGTTTCCAATGATGCCTACATAGACCTTGCAGATGCTATAAAGATCCCAGAACCAGAGGCAGCAGAGCTATGACACTGAGGCTAGGGTAAGACCTTGGATCAAGCAAAACAGTAATTCTATTCTACCTGCAGGACTATGACAATATCTTTGAACAGCATGACACTGTCATACGAGCAGCAGTGGCTTAGATCAGCATAAAGCTGAGCATTTTTGCAATGAGGTCAGATACATAGGCCTGTGAATGTAACATTAATGTAAAGTCACTGAGGACACTTTCACTTCAGTAACTGCTGACAATCTCTTTTTTTTCTGCTCTTTTTCATTGATGTTAAGGTCTAGAGCTGTCCCACCTAAGAACTACTCTCTCATGCTGTCTTTTTCTCTCCATTTGCTATAAAGGCAGTTAACTGCTTTTCTAACTTAGAAACCTCAGGTGAGTCCTTATCAGTGGCAGTCTTATTGCTTTATAGCAAATGTCAACTTTTTAAGGAAAGTTTTAGTAAAATTGTGCACATGCACACGTGTCTGTGTGTGTATGCACACATGTAAGGCAATGGAGTTTGAAAGTACAGTATCATACAAAACAACATGGGATAATTATCAACAAGAAAATATTAACAAGATGAGAGTATTTACATCTTACATGTTGAAGAAATGACCATCCTTGTAAAGCATCTTTCAACTCTATCCTACGTGTCCCCTTCTGTGCTCAGCCCAAATTGCCACTTGCCTAGTGCCGGGAGCTTGGTGGTATTCAGGGAAATCCTGTCACTGTGCAGGTGCAATATGCTTCCTCTTCATTTCTGCTGGGGCTGTTGCTGTTCTGGGACTGGTGCTAGTTTAAAAAAGGAAGGAAATAAGACTCAGAAAGATTTTAGAGAGGGTTATAAATTTCCGATGGGAATCCCACTCACCCGTATGTGAGAACCCCACAGACCCCTTACCCTTTTATCCCTTTTGTGTAATTACAATCCATGTAAGACACATAGGTAAAAGGAAGGGGAAACTTAGTTCATAGACATGAAGCCAGATGTAGGCAAATTTAGTCTGTTAGCTACAGTGACAGATAAAATACACTTCCCAGATCTCTATGCATGTCTAGTATAAAGAAAACAAAAGACTATTTAGCTGCTTCCCAGACTGCAGAGCTGTCCAATCTGCTGTTAAAAAACATAACCACATCTAAAACAATTAATATTTTTGTTTCCAGTGTGAAAAACTATTTGTTCTGGATGTTAAGTGGTTGTCAACAATAACAAGCGTTTTTGCAGTTCAGCCAGAAAGCATGAATCTTCTCAAAAGTGAATGGCTGATACAGCTATTGTGTTACAGTCATGACAATGACTGAAAAAAAGCCTTGTGATTCTGGAAGGCAGACAAGAGTCTGAAAAATTTCCCGAAAAACCTAATCTCAGAACAAAAATACCTGAGTCAGGCAAGTCTATCCTCAGACTTTTCTGATCCTAGAATATATTGATATTGATTATTTGGATCACTTAAGCTTCCAAAACTTCAGTTGGAAATGCATAAAAATAATAGTTAACAAAATCTCAGCTGTTTTTAGAATTCCTTTCAGTTGAAGTCATAGATCCCCACCTGACTACAGAACAGCAGATGCTCTAGTCTCCGTGAAGTTCCCTGTCCTCAGCTGGGATTTGTTACGTTGCACAGATTCATGTCCTTAGCACCATTTGTAGAGGTTTTCAGAGGAGCATCACAACCAAATCAAGGCTTTTCTCCTCCCTTCCTCTTCCCTTCCCTTCCCTTCCCTTCCCTTCCCTTCCCTTCGCTTCCCTTCCCTTCCCTTCCCTTCCCTCCTTTTTTCTTCTCTTTTCTCCTTTTTTTCTCTATTCTTTTTTTTTTCTTTTTCTTTTTTCTTTCTTTCTTTCTCCCTCCCACACCCTTAGGAAAAAAGGATGTGCTCTGGTAAGTGACTGCAATGTCACTTAGGTTCATGTGTATTTCACCAACTAAATCAGTTCACATCACACCTCTGAAATACTCTTTAAACACTTAAAATATTCACCTGTAAAGCCATGCAAGTATTGTGTTTACATGATACATCTGGAGCTCATATTGTGCTCATATAACATCTATTCTGGTGTATTAATGCCTAAAAACCAATGTAATTGTACCTTGGAACTGTTTAGCTGCCAGGGATCCCTCAATGTGCAGCTGCTGTAGTGTGAATCTGAAAAAGCTTCTCTGTTCGCTCTTTTACTAGTAGCCATATGCTCCTAACTGGGAAAATGTATTGCCCAAATTAATATTCCTTAGCTCCTAGTAGCACACCTCTATGCTACACCTAGTAGCACATCTCTAGCTTGCTTTAAATACAGCTTATTATTGCTTTCCCCTACAATTCACTGGAAGATAAAAATTGTCTTAAAGTTCTCGTAGCATTTGCCAATTGTAACTAAAGCAGTAAATTTGAACGGAGCCAAGCCTCACTGACAAAAATGCACATTTCTCTTTTAATGCCGTTGTTCTGTGACTGTTATTAGCTGAAGGCATAGAGCTTTTTCAGTACACAGAGGAAGGCTTTGTGCTGTAACACCAAAGTGAGACTGATGGCCCATGAGAGTTACCTTTGCACTTCTCCCAGCTTACCCTCATGAGACACACACACACACAAATTCAAATGTGGGCATACAACATTTTTAATAGCTTATACTTCACTTGCTTTTTACTTTTGTTAGGATTATTTTGTTTGTTTTTTCGACATGACATTTTTCATTTGAAATATATAGTGGATTTTAGTTTATGAAAGCTTATTGAAAATTTAGTGCAATACAGTATTTTGGTACCTCCATTCCCAACAGTTCTCTAATATTCTCAAACAGTCAGCAGGATGTCTGGCTGTCTGCAATATGAATGGCTGAACATTTCTTGTAAAGAATGGAATGCACTACGTTGCTGGAATTGCATAAAAAAAGTCTTTAGTGATATGGAAAAAGGCTCTGGGACCTTGGATGTCAGTTCTAGGAGAGATGAATTTATAGGTAGAGCAATCTCTCTCCTAGAACTGACACCCGAGGTCCCAGAGGCTTTCTCCATAATACTGAGGATTTTCTTTTTTTCATGCATTTCCAACAATATAATGTATGGGGTCTGTAGTATTTTGAACAATTTCACACTCATAGCAATAATGACAAACTTGGGCTTAGAAACTGGCCACCCTCACCCCCCAATATTACTGAATATCTTCTGGTTTTAGCAGTAATTTGCTTAAGAAAGTGGGAAGAAGATCTTTGCAATGAAGGGCAAAGGAGATCAGGGTTCAAAATAAAATGGTCACATTTGCTCTTTATTGAAATCTCTTCTATGTGTTCAGAATGGGTAAATGAGGCAGTCTTGAAAACTAAGCTACAAAGTCTCCATACATCTAAATTGGACCTTTTTTTTTTTTTTCCCAGTACATCACCATTTTTATGCCTACTTTCCATTCCACTTATTACAGTAGCTCTTTTATCATTACCTACACTTCTCAAAGAAATTGTCCAAGCCTGCACCTTCTTCCTTAGAACATATTGTGAGTTTGCTGAGTCCCTGTTCTTAAACGTAACAGTCAATGTGAGCCTACAGGACCTTGCCATTGATCTGAATGGAAACTGGGCTCGGTCTCGCTGATTTGCGTAACATTACTATCTCAGACCAGCCAATGCTGACTGTTTCAATTAAACAAAGAGGAAAGTCCACAATAATCTCTTCTCTTTCCTCCACAGGTATTATGGAACTCTAATATGTAGGGCCTTGTATATTTTTCATTGCAGAAGTACATCCCTTAAGGAAGTTTATTATTAGACATTTAGATTCTGAACACATTTGGAGTTGGAAAGGTAAAAGTTAATTTTATGCAGAAATTCTCAGAATTTGCAAATCAGTCTAGCCAAGGATCTCAGTTCTTATAAAATCCTTAACTATTAAAAAGCACTGATGTTGTAATGTCCTTCTTCAGGTGCATAACTCTAAAAGGTACATATTTCAGTATTATAGCAGAATAATAAAACAGGTGACTCCACAGATTATTTAGAGAAGCAACCCTGAGTGACTACTATAATAATTCAATCAGTTATTAGAAATCAGAGTTTAAATCATATAAAAGCATTTCAACTCAGTTAGTATAAACAGCAATACATAGGCATCTTACATTTTTCAGATTAATTAAAAAAAATTAAAATATTGGCACTGATTTTCCATACATAAACTGCTGTTTTTAAAGGTGGTTTTATGGTGGAAAAATAACGTCAAAAACCTCTGCCTGCCATTTGAAGGAAATAATTAACTAGTAAAAAGCTGAGAAAAATGATGTGATAAGAGGCCACTTTCCACAGTTTAATCAGCCTGTTTCTTTCTTTTCTTTGGGTTTTCCTGCCAAGGAAATTATGTTTATAATATGCAATGTATTGTATAGTCACATCAGCCACTGGTTCAGATGAATACAGAGACATTAAAACATCACATGTGGATACATAACTGTGTACTATTAAAATATATTAAGATATTCTATTCATCATCATCATTCTGTCTGTGCAAATGAATCTGTGAATCAATTATTTCAGATCAGTTGTCAAATGAGTGCAAAGAATAATTTCAGGTCATCACAAAACAGTGCTGCAAGTGTTAGTTGAAGTGGTATTTTTCTCAGGGAAGTCACTAAAAGTTTGTTCCAGGTACAGAAGCATATTTTGCTAGGCTGAAAGTAAAAGATTTTATTTCTTTTTTATTATTTTTAAAGCTTTTTGATGCTGTTCATACTGTTGTTATTTTATACTTACTTCATTAAAAACGAACAATTAAATTGTCAAAACATCCTGGCTTTCTTAAGCTTTTTTTGTTGAAATTGTTCAGATTATTTTATATGATTTCAGAAATAATTTGAATCCTACCTCCCTCCCACCCTAATATACATTTATTTGGGGGGGAAAAAAGTATTCAGTGAAAAAATGCCATTAAAGACTTTCTTTCTAGTAGCTGAAAGCTGGTCACGTCTGTCCCTAACAGAGTGCTAGACAGCAGTAAAACCTCCTTTATATACATAATGTTGCTGGAGTATCGGTGTAGTTTAAGTTCAAATGCTAAAGTCATCCTTCACATAATGCTTTTGAAGTCACTTCAACCATGATCAGGTTTTAGCTGTGGTGGTTACGGAGGCAGTTGTGCTTTGATCTCGCAGCTTTTCATTACTTGGAAGTTCAGAGTGTTTAGTGTGCCTGTAGCGTGGTACGAGATAGAAAGTACCACTCTCCCACCCAGCACCCTCAAAAGTTTTGTCTCTTGTACGGGGGCAGCTCTATTAACTTCAAGGAGACTGGCGTAACTGAAAAGGGAAACTAGACTAGGAATCACCCTGTTGCTCATCCCTATCCTAGTTGCGGATATTTGTCTGTGTCTGTGAAACGCGTCGCATAAAAACGTACAGCCTGCCGAACCGTGATCTATAGCGTCAGTTTAACGCGGCGCTTTGCACTTCGTGTTCCTCCCCCCTGATTCCTATTTAGGTGGCAATCACTAGACTTGGGTTCAAGATAAGAAAGAGATTTTACTGGCAGCGATGCCCACTTTTCAGCAGACTCCATGAGTAATTGTGTGGGCAGCTTTCGAGTTGCCTGTGGGTCACCCTCATGATTAGACTGCTGATGAGAAATTGGAGCTACCTTCTCCCCTTGCATGTCATTTCCTTTTAATTCACTTTGATGCAGGGAATGTATTTTCTTTTTTTTATCTAGCTATGAATAAAAATAAGCTCCTGTAAATCCAGTTACTGAAAGTGTACAGAAACAGGCCTGTTGTAAGACAGTACAGGAATATGTGTATAACACTTACAAATGTACAGGTTTTATGAAGCTTAAGATATCCCCTACTTTTGATGTCTCTCCCCACACTTTTATTTTGATGTGTACAGCAGAGGTAAAATGCACACACTTTTTCCTTTGATCATATGAAGGCACACATTTATTTTAGATGAATAGAATTAAAATTATTTTCTTTCTGAAAAGGCCTTGCATTATGGTGTAAAAGCTGTAATTTGGAAAGGTCACAATCCTATATTTGGAATCACTGAAATGTTATTGGATAAAATGCATTTTTCATCCTTGAAGTTTCCATTTGTTGCTTTCAATAATAATATTTGCATTTCCATTCTGGTGGAAAAAGACTTATCTCTTTCAGTAAAACGGACTGAGATAGGAAGCCAGATAATTGCTATGTGCTTGTACCTAACAAAGAGGGACAATAACAAAATGTAATCTTTTTTGGACCAAAACTAAGATTATTTGTGAGGAATACTGTTGTCAGGAGGAGGATGCAGGATGATTTCTGTATTTGCTTTTGACACCATCAGTTTTCAGGGCAGAACACGGTGGTGTTTGTGAAAAGGAGAGGTCCCTGCCTGGAGCTCACAGGGGTTTCAAGCGAGCTTAGTAGCCCTTGATGTGTGGTTTATAAATAGAAAACTTGTTTAAAAGAGTGTGCCAATGTCAGCACTGCTTTCTGTGGTGTCTCGTGGCGCTGCCGAGCATTCACAGCACCCATCTCAAGGTCCTGATGATCAGGAGTGCGGAGCCTCTGAGGGAAGGCATGTGTGAAGGCAGGGTAAGGATAGTATAGTTTCTGCTTAATTATGAAGAAAATTAAAAGGAAACGGTACATATTCACATTCTACTATAGACTGTATATACCTAGAGAGGAAGGCGCAAACTGTATAGCCTTGAGACAAACACAGTACCCATGAGGTGAGCGACAGTTTTGAGACTGGCTCCTGTTTGCAGGCTTTCGTCCCTAATTACATCCTAAGTTACAGAAGCACCTAAGAATGTAGAGGTCAGTGTTTCAGTTTTTCTCCTTGAGGTTTAAGGTTGTTGCCACCCCCTCTTGGGTGAGCAGAGTCTAGTGTTTCCAAATGACATAGCTTTTGGCAGAAATGTTAAAATCTCCTACTTCCTGCATCAACGAGGAACCCTGACAAAGCAGTTGTTCCAGCTCTTTGCCATCAGCTCAGACTCCCTTTACAGTTTTGAACCTCTGCTAGTAATCTGAATTCTAATTTATCTCCAGCTCCCATTATCCTTTAAGCTGTACAAGTCATCAAACTCTAGGGCTTCTTTTCAGAGATCCCTTAAAGGTATTTCCTCAAACATTTTTGCGTTGTCTCCTACACTCCTTTCTCACTACAGGGACAGTCCCAGTGATTCCTGCTTTCCAACTGACCCTCCTTTAGGAAAGTATGCCTGCTCTCTACTGGTCCTCTCTCTACATGTACCATTCTGAGGGATGGATTAGCTTCCTTCTGCAGGTGATATTTTTTTATATCTTGTTATATGATACCTGATCGCTCAGCCTGAAGCCTAGACTGATACCTGACAAGTGAATGATTAGACATAGTTGAGATTTGAACCCTTAAATATCCAGTTTGTGCAATTCCTTCTGGGATTAATGTATTCATACAGCAAGGAAATATAAAATCTAAAGTGTTCTTGGTCTTAGTTTTTCTGGAATAGCAATTGGATGAAATCAGTAAGCAGCACTAAAAGCATGATCATTTTAGGTGACTGTGTAATAACCCCAGCTGAGTGAACTGTACGCTTGTTATCTGTCTGGTGTGTGAATCTTCAATAGTGAGGTTGTTTTTGTATTGTTTCAGTACTTAAAAATGTAATATTTTATTCATAGGATATCTGCAATCTGGCAATTGCTCAGGACAGGAGGAACTATTGTTTTATAAGCTTTACAACGTTGCCCAACATATGTTTGAAAATCAAGAAGGGAAAACATATGTCGAGGGATTCTGCATTGCAAAAAGTCATATGAAAGGGAAAAGATTACAAGGAGACAGAATGAGAAAGTGTATTAAAAGAAAAGGAATCCCATGAATATTCAGTCAATAACTCTTGTCACTACTGATGTGCACTAAGAGCTTCTGAGTACTGAGCAGTACGGGTTAGGTGAGAAAAAGGCAGACCATACATCTCTACACCCTTGGAATACTTGGGCACAAAAAGAATACATTAAAACTTAAGAGGACATTGTCAAATACATAGCACGTTGGGATCCATGCTCGCCTACAACTTCTTTTGCATAGGATGGGCATAATCTTACTACAGATCTGAAAATACAATCAAATAGCATTTAATTTTTTCAAAGCAGGCTTTAATACTCGCTTTAAAACTCTTTAGCAGCTCCTGACAAGGGCACCATTCTACATCAAATGTATATCTCATGACAGAGATAAAAGGTCAAAAATATATGGCAATGTCCACTTAATAGAATGAAGATTAAATTGTAGCAGGCCTGGCTATCTGTGTCTTAGACACTCTGCTAAAGATCCTGCATTTAAACATAAGCAGAATTTAATGGGATCTCTTATTTTCCTATTTTTAAAAAAAATTAATACCTATAACACAGGGTTACATTTACTTTCAGTAATATTGTTATGTCTTGCAACGTGTCTGTAAAATCGTACGTTACAGCTATTATACTGAATAAATTTTATCTGGCCTAGACAATTAAGTTATTTTAAAAACATTGTTCTTCATACATAAAAATAGAGTGTTAGCTATTTAATGAACCATGTGAGGATGTGAAATTTCTGCTTCTCTAACAATAATGCCTTGCAATTGCCTATCGAAAGACAGGGAAAAGAGAGTCAAGAGAAAAGGTTAGTGCCTTTGACTGAAATATTCCTAGGAGGAGATACTTCTAAATTTAACTGAGAAGGAAAATAAAATTAAAAAATCAGCTGGAGGAGAGACAAAGCACATACAAGACATGACTATGAAATCACAAGTTTTCTACTGATGTCTCTGAATACTGGGGAATAAAAGTGCCTACAGTATACTCCAGTACCACAATGTAAACACCAGTTTAGGAAGAGCGCAAGTTAACACCGTAGAATTATTTAATCTTTTGAAAGGCATCTATAGTAAACATTCACTGAACTCTGTTCTTGGGCTTATCATTTCTGCCCTCACCAATACTTTAACTGAAGGTGTTCCATCTTGTTTCAACATACAAGAGTCTGGTGGGGGCAGTAGGTCCACACACATACATGTTTTATATCATCTTTTTACCTAAAGCAACATGCGAGTGTATTATACAATAAACATATACCATTAGATGTCTCATAATAAGATAAAGTAAAATAAGCATCTAAATATAAATTTCAAATGAAAAAAACTTTTTTTTCTCTTTCTGTGATAAACCACTGAAAATGGGGAATGACTCAGTATATATTCTGAAAAATTTCACAGTGTAATTTTGGATTTATGCAATATATCTAAAAAATTTAATCTCATGCTAAAGCCTTTGTAAAAGCCTTAAATAGAATCTGTTTGTCCTATGTAGCAATAGACTAAAAATTTGTAATAAAATACAGCTTACTCTTTTTTTCAGAACAAAGTAAATATTCGAGGTGGTAGAATTTATTATGTAAACACAAGCACACATATTAAACGCCACTTGATCTGAAATACACAAGTAATACACAACAACACTTGTTTCTGTCCTCTGTTATTTGCTGTAGCTTAGGCTGAGCAAAATCTTTAATGTAGTATGCCTAGAAATAAATAAAAGCATGTGTTCTGTAACCCAAAGTTATCAAACATATAGAGTTACAAAGCAAATAAGAAAAAAAAGAACCCCATGAACTCAGTAAAGAATAAAAATATTACATCAATTATATGTCCATTTTTAACAACTTTGTATTTCTGTAGACATTGAAAAGTGGAGTTAACATGCTTAATTTATAATACCTGCCAGGATATCAATACTGGTAAGATGCTGGTACTGAAGAGATGATGATTATAAATGTATGAAATTCAGTACTAAATACAATACCAAAAATGATTAATCCCTAATTTTGCTATCACCTCCTATGCTCTGTATAGCCTCTGGCTTTCTAAACCCATTTGGCAGAGCTGTGTTTCTTTCTGCTCTAGTGCTGTTAAAAGAATGAACTGGGGAAAGCTTCCCTTTCTGTCCCTAGAGCTGTTTTCCTTTTCCCGTTCAAAGCAACAGATCAGAGCGTAATTGTGCTTAAAGTAGTAGTGGGGTCTGTGCTGGGCTATCTCCTCTTGGATCCCAAAAGTTGGCAGGAAAAGGAAAGGGAATTTTGGCGCCAACAGTGCCAAGAGATGAGGCAGCCTCCATCACAGGCTGGAGGCCTCCAGCAAGAACTCCAGCTTCCCTATGAGATCAGATAACCTGCAGAGAAGGAGGTAGCCAGGAAATACAGACCTCCAATTATACTCCTTTCTCATCCAAAATTTTTAATAGTATCACAATATTTGTTAGTACCAAGATAGTTATTCTGATTTCAATAATGTGCAAGATTCAAATGGTATTGCCCATCACTTACATGTATATTTTTGCTTTGTCAACTAAAAAGTGTACTTACTAATGTCCAGATAAGGTATACTTATGTATGTTAATTAGTACACCTTTATGCCTTTATCTTTTGTTCCACTCACCTAGCTGCAACAACAGTTGCAGACTCAGTGTGCACAAACTATTAGAACACATGAAGATATTACCTGTAATACTTACCAGTAATTTCTCAAATACATTCTTGTCTGACTCACCTGTATGACATCACATAGCAGGACATCAGTAATACCTCTGGCTTGAATCCTTAGAGTTGCATAGCTTTTGTACTAGTCAAATCATCACACCAAACCTTAGCTGACTGTTGAAGAAGGTATCCCTCAAAATGAGGTAACCAGGTTCCCACACAGAGTATGTTGGGCACAGGCTACCTGAGTCAGGAGTGAAATATGGATAAAAGGATTGTGTTTACACACACACTTGCATATAAAAAGCCAAAGAGAGAAGCGTGTACCCGATTGCACATATGTCTCTTCCACATGAAGGATCCTGCAGTATGACCTCTGTCTTGGAGCTAGTGCATAAGCCCAGTCAATTGTACAGTTATATTGCCTTGGAGATGAGTAGACAAAGAATGAAGCCACGACAGTTAAACAGGCTTTTTACTTGTTTCTGTTGTTGCTGCTCACTGCAGCACCAGCAATTATACAGTGCTGATCAATTCCAGCCACTGAGCGCAGCAAACCTCTCTCAGTCTTCTCAGCTCTGACTGATTACTGAACACAGGAAAACAACTCACCCGTGTGAATAGGGAGCCGGTTGTTTAGAGCCCAAGCAAAGAAATGTGGAGGACAAACAGAGAAGACTTAAACACACCTTCACTCTGAATTTAGAAGTAATGGTACAAGTCAAAAGAAAGCGCTCTCAGAAAACTTCTTGCTGGAAGGAACCTATTTCAAATGCTTGGGGTTTTATGCAGTTTTCCTTTAACTCAAATTGTTTACTCAGACTCCCATGAATCCTCTAACTATCCTGCAGAAATTTCAGAAGTATGCTACTTCAGACAAAAATGAAACCTGTAAATCACATATCTCTCTTAAAGATCTCTTTCTCTTTTAAAGAGAAAAGAGAAATAAGTTGAAAACAGAACGTTTCACACATGCTGTACAAATGTATAGCACAAATGCTAGGGAACTGATGTTTTCTGAAAAATTTACAACTTGCTCTGGGCATTAGTGTTAGGTCTGACACTTCCCTGAGGCATCATTACCCTGTGAACGTGAACTGTGGTCAGCCAAGAAATCCCCAAATGACAAGTGGTTGACCTGGAACTGGCTACCCTGGTTAGCATCAAGCTGGTTACAGGTGAAAAAGAAAAGGTGCTATCAGGGAGCCCCATTACAAAAAAGTCACAAATGATGAAGATGAATGAATGTAACTCAATATCCTAAACTGTATCCTCAGGAAAACTGGATAAATTACACATAAGATGCATCTAAAAAGAGCAAGAGGGAAAAAAAATATATTTATCATGGAGTGAAAACTGTTGCATGTCGTTGGTCTTACCAAGAAGGTGTGGTACTCGGAGTAGAAGAGGACTTGAGGAAGCATGTGATGATGTCTCCAGGGGAAACAGAAGCTCTTGATACAATACAGAAAAGAACTGAAAGTACCCAACAGACCTATGCTTCACGCCTCTGGGGAAAGGTTTTCTTACCTTTGGGAAGAGGATAACAGAAAATCTACATGGGTTCATTGTTTCAGGAGTCATAGAATGAGCAGAAGGATACACAGAGTACGTAAACCCAGCAATCATTGTAGGCAAAAGTAAACAAAATATTTTGTACAGAACCCCAAAGAATTTATATGCCTACCTGCATACAAACATATATATATTTACACACACATACATATGAAAAGCAAGATTTCTACTACCTTCAAGGATGGAAAACAGAAAAGATGTAGAGGCCAACTATCCTCCTACTCTTCTTCCAGCAAAGAGACTACATGCGCACAACTAGCACTTACAGTGAATGCCTCAATGAACAAAACCTGAAATTCTCCAGGTACTAGGAGATGTGCTGCCCTTCCACCTAATGATGGCCTTTTTCTAGCCTAGACAGTCATGCAGGGTCACCACTGCAGACCCTGCCACAAAAACCTCGCCACCTAAACTCAATAAAGATATTTGTGTGTGTATTGCATGGGCGGGGGCAATTTGTATACATGCAGCAACACGCTAATTCATACAGAGCTGGCTTATTGAATGATGAATAGCTTGTATCATTAAGAACCTGATCCTTCCTATCACACAGTTATAAAAAGTTTTATTTCCTAAAAGTCCATTTCCAGGAGGTCATACATGGTACTGTATTACTAGAGATAGCTAATATAGAAACAGAAAACAAATCATCCATGCCTCATCTCAACTTGAGGAAAAAATTATGTGGTTAGAGTAAAACAGGTTTTTTGTGGAGGTTTATCTCCCATTAGTATATTTTATGAATGTAAATTTGAACACTAATTCCCAAAGCAGAAAATTCCCAAAGGAACATAAAAATTCATCAGAGCCCTCAGATACAAAACAGAAGGTATAAAATCCTGATAAATAAACATCATAAATAAAGTGAAATGAAAATGATAAAAACGAGTCAAGGGAGCTTCAGATGATTTATGCCAGCTGACGGTCTTGTTCATATAATTGAAGCATTCACAGTTAGACCTAAGTATATTTTTCTCAGGTGGTATTCAAGCTGTTTTTCCTCAAAATCTCTCAACTGCAACATGTCGCCTCCAACCACAATTCTACAGACGCTTTCACCTGAGGATGGCCTTTGCAAAGATATATAGTCATACCTGGCAAGCAACCCCAGCTCCTTTCAGAAAGATCCTTAGCTTCTGTTTAAATGTCAAAAGAAGCCTACAAAACCAAACTGTTGCCAATCCCAGACTGTCTGTATGAATGTCACAGCGATGCATGCTACATACATACTGTTTGCGTACTTTTTATGCGTGTCAAATTCTGTCAGATTCACCTTAAAGAAATGTTGTATTTTAGAAGCAGCTACCTGCGGCCTACAGTAAAATAATATTTATGCTCTGCATGGGTCAGTAGTTACCAGAGTTTGCCACCATCAGGATGAATAAAGGCACTTTGCACATCTCAGTTTCTCAGATTTTAACACATTCCAGTGTCTGCTATCACAAAATGGCCTTATTAACCATATTTCAGCCACATTTATCAAAATTACTATTTGCCTTACTTCTACGTACAGTTAACATGGTGCTTTGTTTCTTGATTTTTGGTGTCCCTTTGGTATAACAGTAGATTTTTTTTGTCATGGAAAGATCTCTTAGCTAGTTAACCTCAGATTTCTAAAGATCAAATTATTATATCCGGTGTCATTGGAGGACTCGTTATGCCACTAAGTATCACATACAAGGTTATAAAAATTGATATATTTAATTCTGCGTCAGCAAATTTTCAGACTGAAACCCATGGGTGTAACATATAAGTCCAAATCTAATAGTTCTATGTCTACATGGAGCCCAATGGAACCAGAGCTCCTCAGGGACAAGAAGAGTGTGGGTTGGTGCCCATTTATAATCATATAACTCTCATGATAATTCAACACAGTGAAATAAAAAAATTATCATAGCCCTGCCTCTCTACTCGAGAGATATTTTTTGGATGTGTGTGCCTTTGGCTTCTCCTCCTCTGTTGGGGTTTGTAAATTACTGTTTTAATTTACAACTCAACTTCAGCTGGCATCAACAGAAAGATTAGTCTTCAGTCAGGGACATTTTAACTGATTTTTTTTCATTCATTCAGGTTCTTCCAAATTTGGGAAAACAGACTGACTTCAGGGTCAATATTTGACATGCTTCATTTCCAGTTGTATTTTCTCCTTCATTCTGCATATATTATTTCTGGAAATGCTGACTCATTGGCCCTCAACTAACTACTGACGGAACTAAGAAATTCACGTTACAAGATTTTTTTCATAGCTACAACCACTGAAATAACTGTTCATTTACTGTGATTAGGTTAGACCTAAAACTTGGGGACCATTAATACTCCATATAATAGTTATAATTAAAAGGATTTTTATCTTCTGTATGAAATACATGTTCATGGCATCCACTGCCAACATTATGGAAAGATACCTTTAACACATACAAGAATTTTATGAAAACGCAAACTCAGTACAAAGCTTACAGCCTGTTACTAGCTCTGGCAATACCATGTTACAGGGCTGCACAGTCACGTTTCCTCACAATCAGGAGATCAGGAACACGGAGTCCAGACAGACAGAGCACATCTTTCAGTCCACATCACACAATAACAGCCATTTGGGGATGCACTCTGGAAAGACTTCTATCTGTGTAATCAACTATTCATGACTTTCCAACCTAGGGACTCTCAAAGCGTTGGTTTGTGATATACAAAGAATTCCTGAAATCCCCTGGATGTTGTCTTTGTCTCCTGTGTCGTCATGCCTTATAAACTTCTCCATGCACTGTGAATGCTGTATTCCCTGCTGCACTGTGGCCTTTGGAAAACAGATCTGCATGGATGGGTGCAGACAAACACGAATTCCTCTACTTGTACCAAAGTAGAGGAATATGAATCAGCGCCCCCTGATTCAAAGCTTTGTGTCTTCATCAGAATAGTGCTTTACTTAAGGTAAGAAAATTGGAATATATTAATCCCAAAGAACCTCACTAAAGAGGTGTAAGTTTCTCATACTAGAGCTGAATGACATGCCCTTATCAGAGAGCTCATCTCTTTTTACCTATCCATGTAGACAGACATGGGTCTGTAGGCACATAGGACTAAGATGTGTCTTTCTGTCAAATTACCTCTCAGAGTGAGCTGCTGAAGGACCATGACCACATCTGGGCAGTAGATAGAACAATTGGGGACTTTTAAATTACTATGTCATTCCAGTAGATCTTGCAAAAGCCCCATGTTTTCATCAAGCTGCCTGCAGAAATACAAATAACTGCAGTCCTAGTCTTTGGACATTCACAACATTAACAACTACTGTCTTTGAGATTCTCAATGGCTCAAATATTAAAAGAACAGGGTACAATACTGCTAATTGCCAGTAGGGAGTCAGTTGCTGATTCCCTTCCCCATTTTTTCAGTATTTTTCTTCTCAAATAGTGCTGCTGGATGATTTAAAATGTTGGACAGGAAAGTACATGGCTTGTAGGAATTTGTAAAACATCTTCCTACTTGCTAAGAACATCTATGAGAAAAAAGGTTTTAACAGCAGAATTATAACACAGCCAGCCAGAGCTGGAAGAAGGATTGTGGTCTACAATATGGTGAAGAACTTTATGTGGGAGTTGATACCATCACTTGAACTGAATTGGGAATTTGTATTTGCAAATTTTTTTGTCAGTCGATAAGCCTTCGGAAAATAAGCACTGATTATTAGCTTAGAAAAGAGTTGCACAAGTAGAAATAACGCAATATCCTATAGCATGTCTAAGAACTCAGTAGAAATTCAGTGTTACAATATAAAGTGATTTTTTTTTTTTTTTTTTTTTTTTTTGTCTAGAACTGAACCTTGTAATAGACTGTCGTTACTTTGTCACAGGACTGTAAGAAATTGACACACATAAGAGGACCTGTCTAACTTTTCATAAGTAATTTTTTAATAGATTTAAAAGCAAATTAAAGTATAACCACTTTTTTCTCTTTAAATAAGTGCTACAACATGACATTTTCATCTGGTTTGGTCAGGTCACATCAAATTATGTCACATCACAGAATATGTTTAACCTAATACAATGCGATATAAGTTCAGTGTCTGCATCAAAAATTTAAAGGAATAATTTAAAACAAAATTTAAAAGAAGTGGAAGAATGTAAGAAATATAACACTTGGATCTGCTTATTCCAAACATATCTCTGCTTTCTTGTAATAGACAGATGCCTCTATGTTCTCAGAGCCACTAGCAAGTACTTCATCCCCAGCTAGTTACAAATAATATAAAAAAAAAAAAAAAAAAGAACGATTTCATTGAAATGCCACTTACTTTTTTCTTGTAATGGGTCTTGACAAGAAAATGTTCATGCTGTGTGACTTTGAAAATGCCCTTTTCTGGCAGGCAGCCTTCCTGCCAGTGCTACTCTTTGCTGGCTTTAAACAACAGGAACAGGGGCCAATTTAAAGTCCAGGAATCAACCAATTTGAGATGCACAGGCTCCCCATGAAGCAATTATTCCCTTGGATGGACATACTGTCTTCATTATTCCATAAATTTTGCAGAACTTAAATATTCAACCACTGATGTACATTTTTTGCACTGTCGGTAACATATGTGGTGTGATTGTCCAAAAAAGAAAGCACATTTCTGTCTCAGAATGCATAGTGTGATATACCAGCCCACAGGGATGGGAGTGGAGAAAACTTACATATATACTAGGATTAAATTATGTCCTGTGGAGATGAGCTGGACAGGTTTAAAAGAAAGAAAGAGAAGTTTTCAATAGTCTTTGAACAGGATAGTCTAAAGATGTGAGTATATACTTTATTCATCTCTTGTTCAAAATATGGAGATTCATTCTCTGCTTCCTTTGAAGCATTTTTGTATTTCCTACCCTCCCCACTAGCTGGTAACTTATTTTTGTTCAAATTATTGGGTAACTTCAGTACTTCTCTCCCAAGCAGTTTGCTTAAGTGCGCTAGCAATTCTTGTTATCTTTCAAATAGACTACCTATTTTTTATTTTAACAATGGGGGAGCAATAGAAGACCAGGAAAAAAAGAAAGGAAAAGAAAAATAAAGCTAACCTCTTATGTTTTATAAAGTCTCTGGAATTATTCTCTGAATTTCATCTGGAATAAAGAAAAAATATTTTTAGTGCTTTTTATTGTAAATTTGTTCTACTGACGACAGTCAATGTTTTTTTTTTTCCTTAGGTTTCTCCTAGTAATAAACACTCATAAAGTGAAGCTCTAGCAACTGATACCTCAAATTTCTGAAATCCTGGAACCCTCCCCCAAATAAAGGTCAGTGCTAAAACCAAAAGACTTAATTAAGATCATGATGTTCTGTATTTAATATTTATTTAAAATGTAAACTTTCATAGGCTAAAACTGTAGCAATGGGAGTGCTTAAGTACAAGATCAACCCCCTAAAATTTAAGCCTTGTATGTATTAACTAAATTTGCGTCTGAACCTGTTTTGGAATCTAGCCTTGTCTTCCATCCACTATGCTTCCTCATGGGCATGGATTTAAACTGACCTACAGAGGTCCCTGAGATGGGAAGGTCCTTGCCAGCTTAACATCTCTGATTTGTGCTGTCTCCTGAGCACAGGTAAAATCATGGGTACTATGGCATCCACCATGACGTCCTAAGTCCAGCTCTTCCAAAAGACTGCAAGAAACCTTTGAATTCCATCCACATCCCTTCAAGAAAATATATGGAAACTTTCAGGAACCTGCGGACCCTCTCTTCTTACAGAGTACAAATTACTCAAATTTTAATATACTGTTGGGATTATACTTTAATCTATTTTTTCAGGTATAGACATAGGATGGACACTTGAGGCTAAGTCAAATAGGGAATGCAAATGTGTGTTTCAATATAAAAATATTTTTGTTGGACAAAAGGCACAATTTCCAGTGACTACCATGCTAGACTCTACAGACACTTTAGTTAAACAGAAGGAGAGAAAGAGAAACAGACATGCAGACAGACGATCTGATAAGTCTGCCAACTGCTTCCTCACTTCTTTTAATAACACCTAAAAGTAACAATCTGCTGTCTAGCTAACAGTATCCAATTTCATTCTGTCATTTTCTCTATGGGTGTGTTGTATAATATTAAAATAATTAGATGTAAATCTGTGGTCTTGATGATCTGTGTTTGATTAAAAAAAAAGCATTTTGTGGTGCTGGCAGGCTCAAGATAGCTCCTACTAAATCATTTATGGAATCAGAGACCACAGAGCTGTATTACTGAAGCAGTACAAATAAACTAGCTTTACAGAGAAGGTTTGAGTCACATTATATTGGTTCAGCACATTGTTACATTATATTAGTTCTGTTATCACTGAATCACAGAATGGTCGAGGTTGGAAGGGACCTCTGGAGGTCATCTGCTCTGACCACCCCGCTCAAGCAGGGCTACCTCGAGCAGGCTGCCAAGGACTTCGTCCAGATGGCTTTTGAATATCTCCAAGGAGGGAGACTCCACAACCTCCCCAGGCAACCTGTGCCACTGCTCAGTCACCCTGACCTCGGTTACTTTTTTACAGTGAAAAAATGTTTCCTGACGTTCAGATGGAGCCTCCTGTGTTTCAGTCTGTGCCCATTGCCTCTGGTCCTGTCACTGGGCACCACTGAAAAGAGCCTGGCTCCGTCCTCTTCACACCCTCCCTTCAGGTATTTATGCACATTGATAAGATCCCCCTGAGCCGTCTCTTCTCCAGGCTGAACAGTCCCAGCTCCCTCAGCCTTTCCTCTTATAAGAGATGCTTCAGTCCCTTAACCATCTTTGTGGCCCTTTGCCGTACTCTCTCCGTGCTTCTCTTGGACCGGGGAGCCCAGAACCGGACACACAACTCCAGGTGTGGCTTCTGCAATGCTGAGTAGAGGAGAATATGCACAGACAACGTTATGTTAAAATGTTTTGGACAAAGCAATGGACTTGAAGCTTATGTGGCAACTTCAACAGTTCAATAACTTCTGTTACATAGCATAACTGTGCGCAAATCTCCTTGGCAGCTTTTATCATTGCCACACAGTTGTTTTTAGCCCTAGCAAGTGTATCTAGACTGTCAAACAATGTAATTCTCCAGTTTATTCCCACATGCTTAAACTTGGACTTGTTATTGTATAACTATTAATTTTTCCCCTGACTGACTTTTGGAGTGAACCATCCAGTTGCCTCTCCAGACAAGATCCAGGTGAATTTATGGGGTTCAGCACAACTCATTTTCACATTCAGAACAGCTTCTAAAACGTGATAAATGGGTTGCTCCACATTTGCCTCTCTCTGCTCTACAGAATCCTTCAGCAGTATCTCTGAGAGCTTTGAAATCTCAAAGATCCCTACATCTTACACCTTCAGGCATGAATTGCATACCCTAGCTTCATTAAAACACTAGTCTGGAGGGATAGAATACATCCTTGCATTATTTCAAGCACTTGGAACCAAGATAAAACTCCCGTGTGGGTGCAATTATGCATCTGTGTTCCTGTATCCATACACATGCATCCAGTAAACCACCTAATGACCTCCTGGATAATTTCACCTAAGCTAAATGGTGAAGGGTTAAGCTATGGAATTAACACGTTGCTCATGAAAATTGGCTCTCAGTTATGAGACAGAAGCTGTTAAATCTCCATTATGCCTCCATGAAGGTAAAGGTTGAAATCTGAGCTTTACTCAGAACCAAAGTAATCCACCCAACAAGGTGAGACAGTAGGAATGCCCTCACTGTAGGAACATTTGGAAAAAAACCCAACCAAACACAAATGCCAAAACACCAAAGGATTCAAACATGAAATACATTAAATACATTGGTAAACAGCTTAAATAATTGTACTGCTTATTGAATTCTCTAAAGGAAGAGAAGATGTCTCTTTATACATTGATCTCTTCCTGGTGGTCCCTACCACCAGAATACACATGCACAAGTGTTAATATTTGGCTTGTTCAAGGTTTCAAGGGTTTCAGGAAGGCTGAGGTAAATAAAATCTAGCTGTTCAGAAGCTGGCAATTTGTGTTAACTGGGTATCTAAATTTCATCTATAGTCAGTAGAGAGAGCCACCAACTAGAGAATGATTAATCTAAAATAGGTGTGAAAATTCTGTCATTTGCAACACTTTCTAGAGATTCTTATTTTGTGTAGAAGGACGTTTCATAAATTGCTGAGATGCTTAGTTTTTAGACGGTTGAAAGATTTTAAGATGATAATAAAAGTTAAGTAACAATCTCATCCTTACTTGCTGCTTGGATCTATCTTGCTTGCTACAAGTATCTGTATGTAGAAAGACAGAACAGGGAGAGGTCTCAAAGGCTAGAGTGTCCCTTCCTTTTTTCAAATCATCATATCCTAGAATTTGTTTTGTTAGCAAGCTCTGAGCAACCCGAAGTAATTTAATGTATTTCATTACTTTAGGATCTGATCAAAAGCCCAAAGAAGTCAATGGAAGGTATCCTACCAATTCAATGGGCTTTAAATCCTATTAATATTTCTTCTATAGTCCTCATGGCTTATTCTCTTGTTTGGGATACCAAAGACTGGAAAACATTTGTTATCTAAAATTACTATTTCAGTTCCTCTCCAGCAAATAACTTGAAAAATGATAAAATTTATGGGTTGGGTTTCTTTTTTTTTAGATCTTCTTTTTAAGATGATCATAATGCACCCACATTGACAGTGATAAAATGGAATGGAATACTTTCTTTGCTATGATAAATAGTTAGGGACTCAAAACCAACCTTTTAGATCAGAAATTTTTCACTGACACTGGAAAATTTACTGATTTACTGATTAAAAACATTATAAACTATCCATGTGTACTTTAAGAGGATAAAGGTCTGGCTGGTATGCTGTAGTTAAGATATTGTTATATCTGCTTAAAAATCTTTTTCATTAAAAATCATCTTCCATTATCCACTGGGTTTTTTTTCACATTTGAACCAACTATTTTTTAAATAAGCTAGTATTTTCAGTATTGAAACAGAGTCACAGTTACGGAGGAGAAATATGTTTGGACTCCATTATTTCTCCACATAAATTTGGAAGAGAAAATCCAAGGCATTTTGGCTTGATTTGAAACTCGGATGTTCATCTGATAAAATGTTCATAGCACTCCTGCTGAAATCAAGTTATACTGGTGAGCCTAGTGGCAGATCTGTCTTTAATGTTATATTTCCCAAGCTATTGGTAGTACAGCACTTTTTTAATAGATAAAAAGGTGAATTGCTTTGCTTTGTTAAGTTTTTATTCATAAAAGTCTGTTAAGGTTGGGGAAGGCTTTCATCTTTCTTAAAGAAAGTGAATATGAATCATGGATTATAAGATTAAAATACAGTGAGAAAAAGTTGATAGTTTCTCTGAGCAAAAAGAAAATACAGTATGAAAAAAGATAAAGCATTCCAAAATGCCTCAATGACTTAGGAACCTTAGGAATGACTTAGGAAGTCAGTGCCTAAATGTATGTAATTATCTTGGATTCTATATATCTGGAATACGAGAAATCTCACTTTTTGCTGTTGGTCTCTTAATAGTCGTTCTGGATTCCCTGAATGGGATTCATCTCATCTTCCTTAAACATCTACATTGAATCTGAATTAATCAACCAGGACTCCCTTTATAGTTGGTAGAGAATAATAGGCACTCTCAGGGCGCAGTTCATCTGACCTACTTCAGATGCCTATTTTAGGATAAGAGGAATTGTGACCTAGAAGTGCCTGTTTCTCTCCTTTGACTACTAGGGAGCCTAAAGTGATTAGCTCAGGTGCAGGCATTCATGCTCTCAATGTGTACATTTAGCCAAATGAATTCCTCCTTTTTTCTGTGTGATTTATATCTTAGGGAATTTTACATACCAGAATACATAGCCATACTTTATATGCTTTTTCTTCATGAGAAATATGTAACTGTGCAAAAACAGTCCTTACGGTAGTACTTGTGTTAGTGCTTCAGTTTTCACCTTGTTACCAGAAATACACATAATTTGCAAAGGGATAAAATACAGCTATATACTTCCATATTTCTTCCAGTGAACAAAAACACTTAAAATAAAATGTAAGATATGGGACCTCAAAGACAACATGACATTATAAGTTAACATTAACACAAATAGACTAAGCACCCAGCTGCAGGTTTTCCTGGAGGGGATAATGAAGGATTAGCTCTTCTTTCACCCAACTCCCCATTATCTTTCTTAGCTCTGGTTCCCAAAAGTCACATACCAAATGCTATATTAAGAGCAAATCCCATAAAAAAAAAAACAGCAGGGGAGAATGTACCTATCTCGTGGGGAGCTCTACTTTCATATTTTTCACTCGTCAAGTGATGTGACAGAGTTGTGGTCTCCTCTCGCTCTGACCGACCCAGCAGGAAGGGGCATCTGTGATTCCTTCACTTCAGGCTGCAGCTGTCCCTAGCACACTCTGGAAGAAAAAGCCAGAACAGGGAGGTGAACACGGTTTTAGTGAAGAATTCAAAGTAACTAGGTACTTTTTCTTGTGTCTTTCCTCAAACACATACCAATGTTTATCTCCTTTTCACTGTTCCACCTGGTGTTTTAAAACTGTTTGCATGTAACATTAGAGAAGTAAGCCATAGAAGCAGACACTGCAAAGAACTTCTGAAGCAGGATGCGCTACCTGTATCAAGCAGTATGTTTTAACACTTAATTTGGCAGCTTTTACAACTGACTAACTATCCTGAGGAAGAAGATCTCTGACAAGACTTTGTGTGGGGGGTTTTAAAGTTACAAAACACCACTACTTAGTCAATACGTAAGTTCAAAGTAAGCTATCAATTAAAAAAAGTGAGCAGACCTAGAAGACTTGCATAATTCCGGAAGGTTATGTTAAAGATTTCAGACAATGATAACCTGCTTTTCTGAGCCTTTCTTTTTCAAATTATTTTATCCTTTTTTTTTTTTTAATCGTTGCTATCTAATTTTTGTGTGTCTTTCTCCCTCTACTCATTTCCAGTTTCTTTCCCTGTGCTTAGTTCCACCTGCTTGCTGGGAGGACATGCTTAGGCTTGTCTGTGTTACTCTCATGGCTTACTGAGTCTTGATTATATATTGAATGAGATCTGGGCACAGAACAATCTTTTCCACCCTGCCCTGGTTTCCATGGAAAGGAAAGCATGGTATGTGAGCTGAGTGGGAGCCACTGCCCTCTCCAAGAGTTCAGTCTACAACTCAGAATTTCCTATTCCAGCAATGTATGTGACCAGCTAACAAACAGAACAAGCAGAGAACAGTCTGTACCTCCTTCCAAGAAAAATCTTTTTTTTTGGCAATTTCCTCTTTATTCACTGCTTGCAGCTAATGCTCAGACCCTTCAGGCCATGTAGCTGTGATATGAATCGGTACTTAATTTTTGTTTTGAAAGAACTTGTTATACCCAATCTTTATTTGTTTGGGAAAGGTAAATATTGCAGCTTTTTTTGAAGACACCTAGATAATTATATTGCTTTGTTATCTGCCCCTGCAATGAAATAGAATAAGTGTTTATGTGCTTTCTTCTTTTCTAATACAACTATATTTTTTGAAATATGTTATCCTATTTTAATCATGAATAAAATAGCATAATTCAAAATTCTTTGTTATTCATAATGGAATGTATGCACATGCATTGTTTCTGTAAATTTTTCTGAGATCAGAGGTTTTACGCATAAAATGGCCAAAAGACTCTATCTGTTAAAAGTAAATAACCTAAATCTGAAGTTGAAGGTTTATTTTTCCTGAAATAATGAATAATAACCTGTAAATATAGTACAGGATTCTTCTATGTACTTATAGAATAATTACCTGCAGGTTTCAGGCAGAGTAGTAGCAGGACATGTTCCTCTGGAACTTCATCCTTGGGAGCCTTCCTTTGCTCAGCACTGATTCCAGGCATCTAAGGAAATATATCCATCTCTTCTTTGAAGCTTTGAGCTAGATTCCATATGAATGATCCCTTATTTTCCAGAAAATGCAGTAATCTTTATCCTCTCGAGACTATTAGTCCAGTGTTGATTCCAGTTCCAGTTAAACGGAAAACTGCTTGTTTGAAAAGCAGAAGAAAAATGTTATCATTTGCTTGTAGTATACTTTAATATGTATTGCCTTGGGAAACAGCATTTTTGTGTATACAGTGGTTAAGCGTGTTTGAGATGAGCCTCTGTCATTTTTTTGCCTCCTGAGTTTGTGAGCCTCCTGCTCACGTGAAGGTGCTGGTAGATGTGGTCAAGACAATTTTTGACCAATCTCAAAGATAAACCTAAATATCCACAAAAAAATTTAGAGCATTTCTTGGAGATGAGTTGGCAACAAAAATCTTCATTGAAAAGGCTTATCAAGCCTAGCCATTCAATTACATTAATCCTTAGGAAATTCTTTTAATGAGGTAATTATTGCTATTATAAACTGGGGAAAAAAATCTGTGTGCAAAGTTGGAGACAATGTAATCAATAATGAAACCTGCATCCTGCCTCCTTTTTTAATCAGTGTTGAAACTCAAGGGAAAGAATAAAGCAGTATTAGTAACCATATATCAAATACTCTGCTAAATATCATTATTCCTGGCCAACTCATGCTGCTGTTTTTCTATTTAGATATTTGTTCTATGACTAATTGGACAGCCAATTTAACGTCTTTATAAATGAGATAATTTAGGATGTCTTCTTACTGCTTAGAATCAATAAAAAGTAAAAACACTTTTCTTCTTTTAATTGAACTAATTAAATGCCTCACCATTTTACCTCAAATGCTAAATAAACAAAATATTTTAGGGGCAAACTTCCTATATTTTGCCTTTTTTATTAATAAAGAATTTCTAATTTGTGTATTACTTCTTGTATTTTTCCATTGTATTTGTATTTTTTATTTAACAGCTTCTTTAGAACTTCATCAGTCTTTAAAAAAAAGTATTGCATTTGTCCTCATTGAAAAGATGACATCCAATTTCTGTACCATTGCATACACTTATTCCATTCCAAATGCGTGACTTTGTGTCTGTCTTAATTAAATTTCAAGAGGTTCCTGTCAGTCCATTTTCCTAGCTTGTCCAGGTCCCTCTGAGTAACCCCTTGCCTGCTCCCCCAGATTTGGTGTTATCTCCTTGGAGTACACCCATCCAATCCTACACAGCTTGAATAAAACCAGTTTGGCCCCATTATCAATCCCTGAGGGAAACCACTGTTAAGTGGCCACCAGGTGGACTTTGTAGCTGCTGATTACTACCCCTTAACTCTGATTGCCAGTCAGCTCTTATTCATGCCACCATGATAGAAGGCTGTGAGGTTACTAAAGCACAATTTGTCCTTGGTAAATCCATGCTGACTGTTCCCAGTCACCTTCCTGTCCTTCACGTGCCCGAAAATGGCTTTAGAAATATTTGCTCTGTCACCTTCCCAGGGACTGAGGTAAGGCTAACTGGCCCACAGGTAGGTGGCTATGCTGTTTACCTATGTATTGGGTTTACGTGGTAAGGTTTTGGTAGTGGGGGGGCTGCAGGGTTGGCTTCTGTGAGAAGACACTGTTAAGGAGGCACATTCCTCTATTAACACCATCCTGCCGACTACGCCAATTTAATGTTACGGAGGCACAAACAATCAAATCCAACAGGTGTTAAAAATCAGATTTATTTTTCAGTAAAAAAGTTACTTAGAACTCAGATAACATTAGTGAACCACAGGCCTAATGATGTAAGGGAAATTAGTACTACACAGCCAACTTAAGAATTCTTCAGGTTTAGAAACAATGACTCAAAATGCACGTAACACTCACCTAAGAGATGAGGGCTCTCAAACTCAAGGAGTTATCTAGGGCAGTGTCCCGACCCAAGGGAAGAGTCCCCGACTGCAGACACGCTGCTCTGAGGAGGACTGACTCAAAATGTCCTCCCGCAGGGCCCCATTTATACGCTAGTCAGCAGGTGCAATTGTGGGGTTTCTTGGAGGTGTCTGAAGAAGGCTTCATCTACTTCTTCTTCTTGATCAAGCAGCCTGTATCAGACATTTACCAAAGCAGCAGCAGTGTTGGTCTGTCCTCTAATCCGTACCATTAGCTGTTGACTGGCTCATCACCTATCCCATGCACTCTAGATGCTCCTTTGCACAGAGTACTAACCCTCCTCCTCACTTTCCTCACTTTCCCTGTCTTTCCTTAAAGCCCATGTAAGGAGGTCTCTCCATTTGAGATCTCTGACTTATCAAATTTGGCCTCCAGCTGACAGTCCAAACAAGTATTTCCAGTATGACCCATAGCCAGATAGATACACAAGAACACCTCAGATGACAATATGGGTCTATCTGAGGATAGCTGAAATAAGCGTTAGATGTATAATGCATTATTTTCTATGCTTTATTAGAATCACAGAATCATAGTTTAGTTATATTAGTTATATAGTGATTTAGTTATTAGTTATAGAGTTATTAGTTATATTTTCCATTTACTGTTATAGGAACATGGTAGCCTCAACATGATCTCATACATAGACTTCTACATATAAAGACCTAAAAGAAGGTATTGTGTTATGGAAATGCATCCTATCTGAGATCTCTGCAGTGGATGTCTTGGTACATCTAAGTTGAACAACCCAACCTTACGTGAAGGAGGGAAATAGGCACTTTTTCATCTGCCTATTTGAGTTATCTGCATCAGGATGAAACGAATCTTATCAGGATTAGAAGAATCTCATCAGGATGACAAGTGCACCTCTCAATTACAAAGTGATCTAGCTGATTATGTTTAGCTAGCTCGGTTATGTATGGCCATCTTGCAGATATTTAACTATAGATAAGTTTAATTAAACACTGATGTGTTCACAAACACTTGATTTTGTAACAAATTCATAACCTGAGTCCTGAACATTTGACTATGCCAGTGGCTGAACTTGTTGGGATGATTTGCCCACTTGAGATTTCTGACTCTTTAATCTGGCAGTTTTCAGACTAAATCTCCATCAGTAGTGGCATTATGTCTGAGTAAAGAATGAAGTGTTAAACACAGTTCTGTGCCTTAAAGCTGAAGTTTCAGTGACAAGTAAACAGACTAAGAGAGACTGAGCTATGCCATATGAAATGACAGTCACCTAAAGGTTCAGCATTGATGACAATATCAACAGTGAAAAGCAACTAAACTATTAAAGTCTTTGGAGAGAGAATAGATTAAAATGAAGACCAAAACCTTCAGAGCTAGCTTGTAACAAAGCAAACACATGAAAAAAAAAAGAAAAACTAGCCTGGAAAACTTATTTCTAGTAGACAAAGAGTTGATATGATTCACAAAGGGTTGCCATAAAGGGTTGCCACCTTAGCATAGAAAAAGCAAACAAAACAAAAGAAAGGTGAATTAGGGTTAGTATCTTTCACTATTAAGCTGTTTCCTCATGGACAAGCTGTCCTGCAGTTGTCTAGCCATGAGGAACTTTCCTATCTTTATCTGAAACGTGGATTCTAGCCGTTACTGAGATGGGATCTTCAGGTGATTCAAACAGGAAGTATGGTAACTGTAAAGTGTCAGTAACTGCATTGTGAATTAAAATTTAAAAAAACCACCAACAAAACCCCAAAACAAAACAGAACACCTCCCCCTCCCCAATTTATTCTTGTAATAAACATGTGCATATTGTTAATAATAATTTAAAAATTGCATCAAGAATAAAAGAGATAATACACACAATGGATACATTTAAATTTGAGGTTCTGCAGAATATCCAAGTTAACTGTATCTAGAGGAATATTATGAGACTATATATGAGAGTAGTGAATTGCTAGAGAGATGCTGTTGCCTGAAAGTTGCTGATCTAAATCAGTTAAGCAGTAGTAAATCTGGTGAGTGACTGTCACCTAAGACAAAATCTCCATGGTGAGACTGAGACATGCAGTTTCTTGCTTAACCAATTCTATGGCACAGTCATTTATAGTTGCATGAGGACAAGCATAGATACAAACTGAAAATTTATGTCTGTGGTAAAATGATATGTATTCACATGAAAAACAAATAGCAGAAGACCTCTTAATGGTTTTAAACTGAAGGAGGATAGGTTTAGATTGGACATAAGGAAGATATTTTTTATGATGAGGGTGGTGAGACACTGGTACAAGTTGCCCAGAGAAGTTGCGGCTGCCCCATCATTGGAAGTGTTCAAGTTCAGGTTGGATGGGGTTTTGAGCAACCTGATCTAGTGAAAGATGTCCCTGCCCCTGCCAGCAGGGTTAGATTAGATGGTCTTTAAAGATCCCTTCCAACCCAAACCATTCTATGATTCTATAAAACAATTCAGGGTTTGGGATTTTTTTTGTATCAAGTCTCTAAAAAGTTCTTTTATGTTGCAAATATTTGAGATCTTTATGGCAAAATTGAGGTCTTATTTCCATTAAAGCTGACTGGTTGTAAGTACACACCTCTGACATGGAGAGGTTAACTAGCTGGTTTTATATGTACCTACCAGGTGGGGTATACTGCATGGGGAAAAAAAAGAGAAATAACAGAATAAATGATGAAATTATCTGCAAAATCAGCTAGGAAAACAAAAATGCAGTTCTAACTGGTGGATCAAAGGCCTCTTTTGTGACAGATAACGTTCTGAAAAGAACTGTATAGAGAATAGAAGAATGATATTTTTCTACAGCTGGAAGCATTCCAAACTGATATATTAGGTCATTTTCAATACCCAAGTTGGATTAGTGTTTGCCATAATCCTCAGAAGAAAAAGATACTTCAGAGATACAGTAAAAGAAAAATTACAATGGAACTTTGAGAAACAAAAGAACAAAGCAAATCAAAATTACTAATATGAAGCAGATATTTAACAGCCCTTTTGTCTGAATACTGAAGTTTATCAAAACACAAGGCTAAGGGGATGAGGAATGAATTACAGATGGGAGATCAAACTCTTCCTATGCCTGCCTTCTGTGCTGGATATAGCACTAGTTACGGATTTAGCCTATAAAGTTTAGGACTGCGTATGAACAAAGAAAATGAATTTGGAACAGCTTGTAGACACAGATAGAAAGTTTTCCTGGCATCTGAAATTTTAGTGAAAGAAGAGCTTTATCAGTGAATGATTTAAAATGAACAATAAAATACTTGGAAAAAATATTTGGAGGCAAGGGCAGCAGGAAGAATAACACTGGAAGTCTGATTTTAGAATTTGCCACTGTTTTTTTGATAATTGATTTTTCATAAACTTCTATTCTGATATATCAGCCCAGATGAGTAGCCTGAATTACTGATATTCTGCTTCTGACCATGACCAATACCAGTAGAAAAAAATACAAGGGAACCTTACAATTTAAAATACAGCTATGAATAACAGAAAAAAGCATTCTTCTTTGTCCCCTTTTGAATTCCAGAATTACTCCAAAATTAGTTTCCTTAGCTAATATGTGATTGAAACTGAGAGCTAAATCTAATGCAAATAAAAAGAGGAAAAGTAGTTTAGTAAAACAAGTTAATAAAGATGGTCATGCTCACTGGAGAGTTTCAAGAAAAATGTTCAATTCCATAAAGAAAGCCCTTAAACTATTTTGCTTCTGTGTTTGGTAACTAGATTTTATGGGGCTGAGAACTGCCAATAACTTAAAAAATCTACTAGCTTTTCCAGGAGGAAGAAGAAGAAAGACAAACTTCTTAGTTTTACTGTGGCATTTCATTTTTTATTTGTTATTTCTTGCTTGATTTAGAATTCACATATTTTAGCCTTTTAATTTTATTCTGGGCTTAAGGTAGCATTCAGCTAAACCAAGTTTTCATAGTTTGCAGCTGTAAACTTAAATCCTCTGAGGATATAACAAGAAAGGGAATTTTCTCAAATGTCATCTGAAGTCATCTGAAATTGAATAAAAATCTCATAAAATCTTTGGATAAAGTAGTTGATTTTCTTAATGCAACTGTCTATATGGTATTTTTTCAAGTTTCAGAATTATTGCTTTGTAAATATCTGCTCATCAATATTTTCAATAGCGTGGTTGAATTCAAATGAATAGAGCATGAAAACACTTCAGGATAATGAGCTTTTCAGAAAACTGAAATTCATGGATGTACCCTATATGTCCAATAGCATTAGAGAGAACTAAAGAATGTCATTCTCCTCAGGTAAGAAGGAGGCAGAAATGTATAAAAGACTTGGAAAAAACATTGTAGTAAATAAGAATTTACACTGGGAAAAGGTGGAAGGAACAAGGAATTTAATAGAGACAGGACAAGACATGTAGACTCACAGGGATGTGGTAGAAGCTGCGGAAGTATAGGAGAACTCCTAAGTTTCGTGTCCTACAGTCCATCAAAAGAAACAAAAAAGTCATCTGAAAAACAAAAAGGGTGTTATTAAAAAAGGAAATATGCATTTTTGTATCACTGTCCTAGAAGTAGACTTAATAAATATTCCAACTTCATAAGTCTGTAAGGCAAATACTCTTTGAAGTGACCTAAAAATTAAGTTGGTGATGTTTGGGGGTTTTGTGGTTTGTTTTTTTCATGAAAGGTCGTGCCTAAATCCACCAAACTGATGTAGTACACTAACAAAACACTGGGACACTGCAGTAGGAGTATTAAGCAGCAAAGAAAGTACATGGCTATTGTCACACTGGCCTGTCTGTGTAGTGGTTCCATCTGTGTGAAATCTATATGATTTCTGTTTATATGCCAGAAATGTTTTGATTTATGGTAATATTTTTTTTTTAAAGACAAGCCTATGAGGAAAGGCAATATATATTCAAGAAAGAACATAAAATTAGAATATGACAATAAATACCAGCTCACAAAGGCTTATTTGATTTACAAAAAAACTCAAACATTACCTACATTTAAGCTGAAGTTCTGTGGGAAACAGAAGCCATATTAACACTGAAAATATTGGGTTTATGTTAGTTGAATTTCTAGATGATCAAGTGCCAGATTTAACATTAGTGTCATCCACCATTAATTCAATAAAATGGGTCTATTACCTCTCTCTTCAGAGCACCGTATTTCATAAATATTGTGGCTGATACCCCATTTCTACCTAGGACAAAACTGCCTGATATTTGAATTCAAATACTGCCATTTTCATGGGTTTTGGGCACTCACTGTTCCTCCACACTCCTGTAGCTATCAGGAATGGAATTCTATTTCAAGTGTCAGAGGGATGCTTTTGGCATATGCAAGGCATAAGCTGCAGCAACAGCGAAGTGACTTTTCCATGTGGTTTGCTCTTCAGTAGAAAAGTTCTGCTTTGGATATAGGTTGTTTTGCAAGATGGTGGCTGAAAAAACTAAGGTACCTTTCAATACTATTTAAAAACTAAAAGTTGATACAGGTTTGGTTTTGTCGTTATTGGTTTTTTTAAGTCCCATGAAATAAAATTGAAATTTACACACACAGTTCCAATAAACAGTGACATTACTTTCTGAGTTAAAAAACTATAGGTACAAACAAAATCTACTCTTGAACAGAGTTGTTCAAGTGAAGTCCCAGATATAGACACCATTTAAATTACTGTAGTCTCAAACTTTACTTAAGACTGCAGCACCACTTACTTGTTTGAAGGTTTGAAACGCAATGGTAGGTGCTTCTGCTTCCCATCTCCCACTGAAGAGCTTGTTTCATACAGTCCCTGAAGCTGCTCCCTGCTGACAATACACTTGGTAAAGTAGAGAAGTCTTCTGTGAAGTTACCTGTCTTGCTCTCCGGTTGAGTCTTATGACTGAGAAACACAGATTAAATGAAAAGTAAAGGGAAACCCTGGGAAAAGGTGAGAAGAACAAGGTATTTGGTATAGACAGAGGATATGTAGACTCACTGAGTTGTAATGGAAGTTGGGGAAGGATAAAGAAAACTTAGAGTGGGCTGTAGAAGTTCAACAAAATGATGGCTGAAGGTGAAGGAAAGGTAGGGAAAGAGGAAGATGCTAGTTCCCAGGAGTTAATTAAATGAAGATGATCTCTACTATTGGGTAGAAGTAAAGGGTAATAATCGAAGGTAGAACTGACAACAAGATACAGAGAGCCATGGTGCTATAGGAAAGTTTCACCCATGTTGTTGAAATATGGGCTTTGATTTGATTGATAACAAATATGTTTGGTATGCATTCATTGTGAAATGCATTTTTTGGATATTGTACATGCTATTCATCTTACCTAGTTTCAGAAATCTAAAAATTAGGCAGTAAAGTGTCACTAAGTCATCCAATGTCCTTTTAGAGCCAATGAAGAGAAATGATCATGACTGAAGTGTGATTCATATATTCTGTTTTGGATACCTGACTTAGGATGATACAAGTCACCTTTTGGAAGTCTTAAGCATTTTTAAGGCTAAAGTTAGGCCAGAGGAATTTTACCCAAGTAAAAAAGCTGTTTAAATAGGCAAATGACATTCATCATTTAGTAACTGACTAAAATTGGGTCAAATCAACTATCTTAAACAGAAAAACAGGGATCGCTGTACCTCTTTGCTGATCAAGATTTACTGTTTAACCTAAGCTGTTGACAATGAAATCTTTCCACAGAAAGTCAGTTTGTATCTCATACTGTGTTTTCATTCTACTGTAAACAAAGCTTTAAATATGAAGCAGTAAGTAACCCCAGGTGACCAGCTTTAAGGAGTTTAGAGGCAAGCATAGGACTATGTGACCTGGGCAGACTTATTTTTCATGTCTACAAGGAATACCAGTTAAGGACTTTCAAAGTGATTTTTCTGCTCATTGACCGGAACATGTTGAAATCCAGCTAATACTGTAAAGGTGATATGACTACCAGCTTTGTAGACCAGTATAAACAAAGTCAGAAGAATAATTATGCTTCTAGAAAAGTCTCAACAAAGGCATTATTTCATTCGCCTCTTTCAACCCTATATACTGATGTGAACAAAGAATTGACTTGTCATATCAACTATCTAGTGGCAATGCCATGCCAGTTGGAGTCCAAGGTCGGGTCTCTTGAGCTATTTACCATTTACTGTTCTTCTCCTTCAGCCTCAGAGCATGGCTATGTGAGCAATGGGAACAAATCTGCACTTGCTATATTTGTAAGCTCCCCAGAGAACTTACATGAGGAGCCATGCTCTGACTGTCTTGGCTGGAAATATATTTTCTCATAAAGTGAAACTTTGAAAAGGTTTGTAGGGAAGAAGCAAGGACAGGAAGAACAAAGGGACTGTGGAGGAACGGTCCTTCTTATCTTGTACTATCACAACCTCACCTGCAAGAAGAATGCTTATCCTTTCTCAATCAACTGTGCAGCAATAACGCTTGGCTTTGCAGTCAATGTTTCACTCTCACTGCAGTTATAGTGTTATCAGAGTACTGCAAGTTTATACTGAAGATTCTTGAAGACTTGGGGGGTGGGGGTGTTGTTTTCTGTTTTGTTGTTGTCATTTTTGTTGTTTTTTTCTGTTTCTTCTATTTTAAAATTCTTCCATGATTGTAGCGCAACAATAAGAAAAGGCAAAAATTTGGGTCCTAACAAGAAAAGGTACAAAAACTTTAACAGTAAAAAATAGGTGTAGGAGGTTACTAACCACTGACAATTGTTGTCTAATCCTCTGTTTATACTAGAAATACCTTGAAAAAACATGATAAAAGTGTATTCATTGATTCTCTACTCCTATAAAGGAAGCAGAAAACTGAAGCAAGTGAAAAATGGAAATCCCCGTTGTTTCTCATTCCTGGTTTGTGTAGGAAAGAAGAAATTTACATTGTGTGGAAGGACACCGTGTGTTTTGACTCTATTGAAACCCTTATTTCAAGGAAATTTTTCCCTTGTGAAAACATTGTCGCTGCAATACTGGCAAGGTCAGTGTCAGGTTGGATTTTCTGCTATACAAGTATCACTCAGGCAAATTAGTTCTGCCATAGGGACTAGTCTAACCTGGACACCATTTTCTGAAACCTTTTCCTTCCTGAATCAGCATTTCTTTTGTTCACATGGCACTATCTGTTTCTGTCCTTTCCTTGCTACTCCTATTTTTTAACCCCATGTCCTCATCTGACTGACACGTAGAAAGAGATTGGCATTTTTTATTTTTTAATTTAAGATACTTACTCAACTCTCATTGCCCCCATTTAATTTCCCCTTTTAATGCAGTTACTGTCACAACACATCTGTGAAATATGGGGCATTGCAATCACAGACTTACAAATGGGAAACTTATGCACAGTGATTACATGCATATTAACAGATCTCTGGGAATACAGCAGAGACTAGGTATTTCCTGATCAACTTTTGCCTCAATATCACTTAGTGAAAGATGCAAACACATCATTTTTTTTCTCTTCCCCCAGCTATATGAGCTCAAGATTTCCATTAAATCCTTAAAACAATTGAAACTCACATTCCTAATCAACCAGATATATATGTTAAATAGGGGGAAGGTGTATATGCATTGACTCTTGCAGTCAAAGCTGTCCACAGGATGATAAATAGATGGAAGAGTGTTAAAAAGAGAGGGTAAAGAGTATGGCAGTTGTACAATTTGCATAGCAATATTGGGGGAATTCATCTAAGGGAGGTCACCTAAGTTCCTGTTTGCACTTTCATTATGATTTTGGTTTTGTCAGATAATTTTCGGGAAAATAAGTTTTCAAGAAACCAAATCTGACAGAGACTTCTACTTTCTTGAGTTTCACTTGGCCTGCATTTAGCCAAATACATCAGTGAGCCTTCCATTCAGTGAAAAAAAGAACTCCAAGTCCTAAGCTAGGTACAGTTACATACGGCATGGTTCTGGCCCCTGAGAGCATCTTCGACACAAAGCACACCTAGCCCACTGCGTCATCCTTGTGGTGTGTCCTTGGGGAGAAAAGAGAGAAAACCGGAGAACCTTCAGGAAGAGATGTGGTTGAAGGACTGTTCATTACAGGTTTTTGCAGGCATCTAGTCTTACTGGGTAGTACTATCATCATACTGTGGATAATAATATGCTCTGAAATTAAGTTTCCGGTCCTTTCTTAAGATAACTATTCGTAACCTAGTTGTAGATACTGACATATGATTAGTAATCTGTTCACAGTGTCTGGCTTCACAAATCTTTCTTCTTGTGTTTTATCCTCTTTCCACCAAAATCCATGCAGTTTGCTATAGGTACGTCTCATTCACTTTAAACTTCTGTCCTTTTCCCAGAACAAGGTGAAACTAACTTTTAAAGAGTTTTTTAAGCCCACAGTGTTTCTAAAAGGCTGGGAAAGACTTGCTACCATATTTCTCCTTCCTGTTCATAGTTAACTTCTATAAATTACAGCTATGTGAAGAAAGATGAATAGATTTAGTGTGTATTTCTTATTGGGTTATTCACAGGCCTCCTTTCAACCTTCCTTTTGCCATTGCTCCCCACCCTGTAATAAAGCATATAATTATTTATGCTTACTTTTGGTTCCTGAATATCCTCGACCGATTTAACTTTGTCTTAACTGTAACCTAAATTCTCATTATCAGTCTATTGTCCAGCAGCCACTTCCTTTGGAATAGACCTCGTTCTTCTTCTATGTCTGCTAAGAATGAACATCAACAGTGTGGTGGTGGTCAGCATAGTAAAATTCTCATGGTGCCAGCACAGATTTTTTTTTTTTCTCATCTGCAAACACAATCCATTTTTATTTTCCTCCAGCCTATGCATATGGATACGCATAGCCTCCTTTCTCTTTTAAAGAGATCCTGACTTTGTGTGCTGTCGGGAAGATACTGTCATAGGAACGGCAGGCTGCAGGCAGGAAAACAGGGTGACAATCCTGTTGGAGATAGGACAGCCAAGCCCATGCCAGGAGGCACCCACCAGGGACAGCCCCAGCCCAGGGCAACGGGCACCTCCCTGGGGATGGGGACAGACCAAAGGCAGTGTGGGACGTGTGCCCACGGGTGGACCCAGCCTGGAGGGTCCATGACCGGGCAGGGCTGTGGGGAGCTGGAGACTGACGCTGTGGTGGTGTCCCTGGGGCAGGGGCTGATGGGTCCAGGGGGTGACGTGGGGTCCTGGGCCATGGGCAGGGCGGGGGGAGACCCTGGGAGGCTGGGCAAGGACAGTCAAGCCTGTCAGTGCCCTCGGGGCCATGGCAACTTATTCTGTATTGAAAAAAAAAAATTATGTTCAACACAACTCTTGCTAATGATGCTTCTGGCTTGTCTGACAGGGCTCTAGGTGGCCCTGCAGGAGCAGATGATCTCCGGAGATCCCTTCCAACATCAGCCACTCTGTGATTCTGTGATGCTGATGTTGCTGTTGTCATAATGAAAACCTGGTTAATAGTCTAAAAAATTGTGACTCTATCTGGTCGCTCTGAAGAGCTAAGGGACAGACATCCTATTCTTTATGGCCAAAAAACAATTTAAAAGAATTCTATATTAATACTACTTGCAATCTTCAGACTCAACAGCAATCAGTTACAATGCTATTTATGGAAAAAACAATGTATGTCATAGCATGTCTTTGTTGTTTGGTGACTTTGGCTAATCCGACTTTTTGCTGGGCTACCAGTAACTGATTTCATGAATTTCAAATTTGTCTGAGGTAATGGAGGGCAGTGCACTCAGAGAAATTTCTAAACCAGTCCTTGTGTATACAAGCTTTGTATAGAATAGCCAGTCAGAGCCTAGCAGAGTGAAAGGGCAGATTTATGAGGCCTAAAATGAAATATCGCTGGGTTTGAAAGACCATTCAGGATGTATAATTTATTTAGTGAAATTGTCCTCTTTTTGTGCATAAAAGTTATGTACCCTTTATTTGTTGGTTGAAGTTACCTGTACAGTTTTGTCAGCTAATAACTCCTTGACTACCATTAAGAAACTTTTAATTGTACCTATTTGAGGTGCAGGTTAGAAACAACTGAAATGGAAATTATGAATGACACACGCTTTTTTCCTGACCTCTGGAAAATTAATTGCAATTTTTGCAATTTATCACCAATAATGTAAAACTGAAACTGTGATTTCAGGGCATAAAATTCAGATTTTATATTAAAATTAAATGTGTTAATTTTGTAATTTAATATTTGATTTTGGTGTCAAGCCAATTACTCACTTTCTATTTTTATTGTTGTATGAGTTTTTGAACTAACAAGATTTCGTCACTAAAGGAATGTAAAATATGTTAACATGGACAAAGTATAACTAAAAAGTGGAAAAGCATCTGCAGAATCTTATTTCCAGGACACAAAATTAGAGATCATGTTCTCACAGACAGCAATATGAGTAACTGACTACTCTTTCTCCCAGGAGATGACAGAAAAAAGGAGTGAGTTAGGATACCTGTTTGAGAAAGGGAACTGGTTTGAGAAGAGTCTGAAGTAAAAGGTCAGGGGACAGAGTAAGGAAGGTAGAACCTGGAGGAACCATCCAAAAAAAAAGTTATTTGGCAAGACAGTAGACAATAATGGGAGTGGGAGAAAAATCAAGGCGTGTACATACTGAGACAAAAATGCAAAGTTAAAAACAGTGTATTTTGGGATTTTTTTAACTTTGATAAAATATGATATTAAATTACATTTAAGAATGCCTTCTTCCAGCAGAAGACAGGCCTTGGATAACTGTATTTGCTGATCACCCATAGGGAATGTTGTATATATATTTTTTTTTTTTTTTTTTTTTCCCTAGATCAACTTGACTAGCCACAAATGTGCAGTCATTTTATGCAAATTCAGCTGAAAACATTTTTAGGCCATAAAATGCAATGCTTAATGAAGAGAATTTAAGTATGAGAGGTCTCAGTTATGAGTTTGTAGATTTTATTGAATAAATAATTTCAGTAGGGAAACCATGCAAATGTATCCAGCTTTGATCATTACAGATAAGGATAATTTGCTATATTTGCAAGAAAGATTTTTTTTAATGTTTGATGGCAGGTTTCACTTTGGAATCTATGGAAACTGAAAAATGCTGAGATCTAGAGATGAGTTTAATGTTTCTGCCTGATGAAATACATTAACCACAATCATAAATGTCAACATTTATGTAGCTTAAATTTTACAATCTGTCTGCTTTTCGTGTTGTCTATGGGTCATATCTAGCCTCTCTAAAGCAAAAGGATTCTTGGTAATATAACAAATTAACCCAGTAGCACTTTCTGCAGATGGTTCATCTGTGGAATTAGGAAAGATACCGAGCCCAAGGATTAGGGGAAATACAGGGACCCAAAAGGCAGAGTGTTTCTGTGAGAAGGAATCCTCTTGCTGGACCTCACGATTCTTTTGATGGAGTGACTCCTACAGGGTATGTTACATAATAAATGATAAAATTTAGTCTGAGTGTCAGGAACATTATTCCCATGTAGCTTCTTTTTAGCAACATTTGTTTTTACTGGAATTTTTTTAAGTATGCTACCAGAGTGGAAGAAAATCATCATCCCCTTTTTCATCAGTTTATCTTTCTGAAGCCAAAGTTATACGATGTCCAGGGTTGCAAAACAGATTCTGGAGAGCCAAGGGCAATACAGTTGCGTAGTAAACCTCACTACATTAAAAAAAACCAAACCAAACCAAAAAACAACCACAAAAAACCCACCAACAAAAAAAAACAACTCACGACGTGCGGAGTTCTTCAACAAGGGACCTGCTTGGCTAAATATCTTGTTTACCTGTCCTCCTCTTTCCTTCTGTTGTCTTTCTCCCTGTTATGCTGCTGGTAGGCTACATAGGTTCCTGAGCCTGAAACATGGGTACACTGTAATGTTATGTTTGACTGTGTGAGTCCAATTTCTGCCCTTTTTGACTCATGCCTCACCCCTCTACCTGGCTGTGTAGGACTGAGAGAGAGCAATGTATTTGAACTCAATTTAAAAATATTAGTAGGTTGTCTGAGAGTGTTGTAAGGCTGACTCAAACGCTGTAGTTCACCAAGTGTTCTATTCTATTGTACACCACTTAAAGGAAAAGTCAGTTTATATGGGCAGCCTTCTTCATAACTCAGCTCACAAAACCTTTAGTTCAAATTACAGATTCTCCCAGTCTTATAGAGATAAGAAATGCTTACATGTAGAAATGAAAAACAACCTACCATCTCTTTTAATCCTTGGAAAATCATTATTATTTGTGATGATTCCAAAGTATTCTTATGCATGATATAACAAAATAAAATGAATTAGATGAGTATAAACAGATCAAAAGCTATGTGTGATAAATCTAAGACAATAAGCTTTAACTTTCAGATTACATTGCACGTTATATACAAAAGATGACAGCTAAGGGTAGGTAAAACAAATAATCAAGTCTGAATGTGAGAAACAATACATGACTACTTTAGAACACGCAGGAGTTTATACCTTTGACTAGTGTTGCGCCCGTGGGCTATGGCCAGCCCTTGATGATGACTTTTGCTGGCATAATGTATAAATAACTTCAGATGTTGATGTACACTACAAATGTTAGAGCATAACAGAGAAACTAAATTCACTTTTACTACCCTTTTTCTACTTCATCGTTTTCAAAACTCAAGGTAACAGCCATATATAAGTGCCTTTTCAGTGGGCATCTAACAGGGCATGAACTAAAGGAGACATAGCAGTCTGGTTTCCACCCTAGAAACTGACTGACTTCCCAAATGGAGTTTATGACAGCTGAGACAAATTAAAATTCCATAGCATAAGAGTGGGGAGGAGTAGAGAAAAAGCTTCTGACTCTGTGAGCCAAGTTGCTTTTGTTAAAAAATAACCTTATAACTTGTACGATACACTGCTAACCACATGTGTCTGTCATAAGATTAATGCCTATTCTGAAGCCAGCAAAATATTTCTTTCCAGAGAAAATAAATCAAATCAAGCATGATTAGAATAAAACAACAGTAACAACAAAAGAAGTTTATACTTGCTTTGAGAAGAGGACGAGTACCAATTACTTGACAAACTACCTTAATGAAACATTTCAAAAATAGACATGTAAAAGCCAGGAAATGAAGAAGTCAAGTCAGTCATATGAGCATAAAGCATTGTTACATATATTAACAGGAAAATAGTTACTTATTAGTTAGAAAGTAAACAAATATATTAATCAGTTACACTAGACTTAAAATGTATAATGATATAGCTTTTAAAGAATAAACTTCTTTAAGAGAAACCATATATCTTAAATCCTCAAAAATATTGTTTCCAGGACTTTCACAATAATATTTACTTATATGTTTTTCCTAGAATGATATTTATTTTCCTCATCTACCTTTCCAGTTCTTGTCAACCAGAAAAGGTCCAAGTTACATTTTAAGAGTAGATAATTTTGTTCATTATTTAAATGTTCTGCAATAAAATTAGTAAACAATGTGACTATTCTGTATAAGCCATGGACATATCATTCTTGACAAAAAAAAAAATAAAAAAGCAAAGTACAAGTCAGTAAGTTTTCTAGAATTAAAGTTTCTGTAGACATGAGTAAGTACAACGTAGACATAAGTACAATGTAGACATTGTAAAGATTCTGTAGACATGAGTAAGTAATTCCTTGCTTCTCTGTTTTCTTGTTTTCTTGCTTTGTCTTGCTTGCTTGTTTATTTTCTTGCTCATTTCCTTTCTTGCTTTCTCCTCTGTACAGCTTTGTTAGGAAAGAAGGAGTACTTTAGGAAAAGAAATTCAGAAAAATTCTGGCTTTACATTCTGGTTTACTAAAGATTGATCTAAAAAAGTATATTTTCTGTTATATTTCTTTCCAATATATTTGGCTTTGCTTTCAATGGCATATTTCAGTTATCTAGTTTACTTATTTCTGCAGTAGTGACACTATTCCTTCTTCTTAAAGCTTTTTAGAGCAAGGATTGTGAATGTTAACTTTCAGATGTTGGTGCATAAATCTATTTTCTGTCTTATATTAGATGCCTACATTTGGTTTTGTGTCTAAGTATCCTAGCTGGATGCAACAGAAGACTTTTAAAAATAAAAGCTTCGTTACTGTGGTGGGACAAGATCTGGTCAATACTGCTTCTATCTTCAGTCAATTAAATGCAGAATATTTTAGAATTGACAATATTTACCATAATACATTTAGAATGTATTTGGTATTTTCAAACCACCTTTTAAGATATATTTTATACATGTGTATGTTTAATTATTTATTTGATGTATATTTATATATGTAATATGTATGTATTTTTACCTCTAAGGAAATGTAAATATAAAATTGATCTTCTGAGAACCTTGAGTTCTAAGAGAGGTGGAATAGTGCTGATCTATATATCCATCTGAAACACATGATTGTATTATTGGTTGTGCTTATAATTGTAGTACTTTAAAAAAATTTAGAGGACCTCTATATTTTTTCCTAAATTCAGAAGAAACACAAATATTAGGATGTTTAAAATATTCCAACAAATAGTGCTTAACAGCTGAGCTAAGGACACAAAGGACAAATTTGCAGGGACTATTTCATTTTAAAGATAAAAGTGATATTTTAATCAATAATATATTACAATAATGAGCAACTGCGTTGAACAGTTCCACTCTACTTATATGCAAGGAAATATAGCTTCTCATTAATTGTTGAATGAACTGCAGTCCGAGTACATTCACTATTTTTATGGGGGCACTTACAGAACCTTCATCACCACAGCAGCTTGACGTTAATAACTTTACCCTTACAATACCTCTGCAAGGTAGACCTGTTTCATTCAAAGAGAAGAGCTGGCTGAAACGGGGAGTAAGTAAATTATCCATCATCACAGCTGAAGATTGTAGCAAAACTCCCATGTTTACTAATCTTCTGAGTCACAGACTCATGCCTTAATCACAATGTCATTTTTCACCTGCTTCAGAAAATGCCCCTTCATACACTGCAGAGGTGTAGACTAGCAGTGCTTTTGGACATCAGATTGGAAAATTTATCATATTTTTGAAAGAAGCTTCCCATCCTTCCTCTTCCTATATATATTCACTTATTGAAATTGAAACTATTTATGAGGAAAAGACTGTTTAAAAGAATTTTCCATTTCAAAAGCCTTTTTAAAGGAAGTTTCAAAATTGTTGAAGCACCACATTTTAATATCTTGCAAATGGCAAAAAAATAGTTCATTTGAAGAAAGTCACCTTTTAAAACATTAATTATAATTAACAAGTAAAAAAAAGAGAACAAAAGAAAATATTTTCAAAATATTAGATGAAACCATTTGATTCATTCTATCTTTTTTAGAGAGAGAAGGACCACTTTAAATTTCCAAGGTTTTTATCGTTTTGATGGGAAGCCTAACTGTTTACATCTCCATATTTCTTGTGGAATAGGAAAACTATTAACCTATTAACCTCTAATTAAAAATTAAAATCACGCCCCATTCTCCACCCTTTCCCCCCCTTTCCCCCGCGCCAAGAAAACCACATATTTGAAGCAAAATATTCTATAATGCCTACCCTTCCCTTGTCCCAGATTATCTGAATCTCTTGGCTGCTTATCAACTACAAATAAACCAAGAAAGATATGTGCTTAGGAACATGGTATATGCTGCAAACAATTAAGTTAATAGCTGATATATATTTCACTCCTGAAGTATATTATTTGATTTATATATGCTTTTATCTATCACTGAAATGGCTTATTTCCTTTTACACCAGACTGTCACACTTTCTCTACTGATGTAAGATATGCACTGACCTATGTAATTGCTACTACATCACGGAATAGTTGGAGACATTAGGATTAGGATTTAAGGTGCTTCTCCAGAGATGCCAACATGTCCTGAAGACCTATTAGCTGTGATGGGGCTGCTCACATACAGTTTTAAATTGCTGAAGTTCCACTTGCTCAAGGAAATTAAAAAGAAAAGACAGTGATTGCAGAGTTGTCAGCATGGGTTCCAAAAAAGCTCCTAGATCAATATTGATTTAAAAACTACAGGGAAGAAAACTGTGATAGCACAGCCACTTGGAAATGAAGGGACATTGCAGAAAAAGGTTTTCCAAACTTATTTTCTGGTTCTCTAGTCTATATATTTCTTATACTACTAGATATTGAAAAAATACCTTTTTTTTTTTTTTTAAAATTGTTCATATTAGATAATGTACCAGCTCCTGTACTTATGTTCCTTACCTTAGAGAAATCATCATAAGAGTGAAGTAAATGTCTGCCGAGAGGACATAGCAATTGGGTCTGCCTCTTAAAAAAGAGGAAATATTTTACTAAGGAAAGATTAAAGTGCAGTATATATGGAATTTTTTTCCTACTATTTTTTCTTAATTGTATAAAGGACAAGAAATGACAGTCAGAAAAACAAAATCAAAATATAAAATAAACACATTTTACCAAGATTTTTAAACTACTCATTTTAATCAAGTGATCATTTTCTTACTTCAATGAGACTTTAAAGACTTGCCACTTTTTAAGGTAGTTCTTTGTATCGATCTTTGTAATGGACCTAATTTGAAAGACCACTGTTCTTATTACTGTATAAAGAGATGCCATATTTTGTACCACACGTAGGCAAAGGTGCTTAACAAGATATTCAGGCACAGAGTCGTAGAATTTGGTGCATACATAAAGCGTCTTCTATCTTATTGCAATCTGAGTAAGTATTGGTCTTTAGTCAGACTTAGAATTGGGTAAAATTTGCTCATTGAACTTCTAATTAATGCACACTACCATAATGAAACACCTGGAAAAATATGAAACAAAGCTGTAGATGGCTCCACCATGCAAAGGATCTGGATCCTTTTTGCCACTCAGGTAGCATATACCTTGTTAATGCCCTAGTTTTCTTTAACTGATACCATGTATTATAGTTAATGTTGCAGTGGTACAGATATGGAACTGTATTCTTTCTAGGGTATGTGAGAAGTCCAAAGTAGAAAACCTTACTATATCTTATTTCCTTTCATTAGGCATAAAAGTTTCTGATGTGTTTTCAATATTAGTAAGCAATGGGTCAACTTCAAACCTGCGGTAAATGTACAGTCTACATTGCGTTTGAAAATATTTTGTGTTAATGGTACTTGCTTTCTTGCCTTACATGATGTGTTTAAGGTGTACATGCAGTATATGTACTGACATATATATAACACAGAAATACAGTCAGAGTTTAATAGCTTGAAGGATCAACAACACACAGACAACATCCCATGGCAAAGAGAACATTCAAAATACAAGGTGTATTCAGAGCAGGCGAGGTCTCCGTTAAATGATTATTTGTTTTTTGTTCTCTGCTGTAGAGAAACAAATGTTTCCTTATTAACAAGAGCAGGGCTAATTTTATAATTAAGGCATGCACGTAAAATCACTAACTCTGTACAAGCACATTGCTGTTTAAATGTGCAGCTACAGCTTATGTAGGCAAATCTGAGGTCTCTTGAAAGCAGTCAGCTTATAAGCTAATAGAAGTATACAAGAATAGCTGCCTTATCTTCTTAATTTCCTTGAACAAGTGTAACTTCTGCACTTTAGGACTACAACACATCAAACATTATCCTCTGAATACCTATCCAGTATTTCATAGTGCGCTCACTTTGGCATCTGTGTTGTTGTGGCTAGACTGCCAGAAGTATCAGGGTTAGCTGATTTGGCTTTTTTCTCACATGTTTACATGAACCTCAGTTGCACCTTTGAAGTGCAGTATAGACACACTTTTAGAAATTAAGTAAAAAACTCTAGCCTGGAATAGTACCAACCTTTCTCTGAGGTAGCGTTGGAACCATCTTAATCTCAGAGGCTGTGAAATTCTGTTGCCATATAATTAGTTTTTGAAAATGTAATTAGTTTTCATAACAGTATGGGATTAAACACTAAATGATGCATTAATGTATCAAAGGTCATTGTGTTTTGCATAGTAAAACAGGATATTTGAGTATTCCTACACCACACAATGCAGTACCACGTAAGGAATGTCCAAACAACCTAGTAGGTGTATAAAGAACTGTGCATCATTATATAGAGATACACACTTGGGTCTTGGCATCAGAGTAGCCTTCTAACAAGATTAATTGGCTCTGGCATAGCACACCGTTGGCACAACAGTACTGCTTCTAGTTTCAGATCCAGCTTGTGCTGGGGTAGGTTGAATAGTTTTCTATGGGACTGAGTGATGCAGTGTAGATCTTTACAAGTCATGAACCCACTCTTGATTTCTGTCTATCTAGGTACAGTTTTTTAAGTGATGTAACAGCTATGCTATTATACTGTACTCCGTTATAACATATTTATGTGTATATACTGAAATTATTTATCATGTTGTGGCTGATAATGAGCTACCAGCAGAAATCTCTGGGAGAGGATGTTTCACCCAAACATTACCTTCATTAGAAAGACTCAGCAGAATGAATCAGCACATATTTTTCTAGGAGTAGTTTAAATAAAGATGAGTTGATTTCTAATTTACTTAAAAATTTAAGAACAAAATAAGAACGGCATTTTGTGCAATTCACTGCTGTATTCTTAACTGTGATATCTTATTTTGTTTATTATTTGGGCTGGAAGCTAATTAAAAAAAATTCACTCTTTTTTTCCCTTGAAACAGCTGGAATAATGGCGTTCCTTCTGAAAAATTCTTTTAAAACCAATCAAAAAAATCTAACAAAACTACATGCAGACCATTTTACTGCAATGGTAAAGAAAACACCAACCAAGGCCATATATTGTGAATAAAAGTATGGGCATATAAGCAAGATATATTAAAGCTGTCTGTGTAGTGAATCAGAACAGATAAGATAACATGTTAAATAAGTAACTACTCTTTAACAACCTCCAGATGCATTTTTTATCCTCTTTAAAGATGAGGTAGCTGATATGTGAGCATAGATGAATAAGCTGTATCACATTTACTATATAGTTGGATTTGCCTATAGCTTCCTATATTTGTAATTAGATATAACGCATAGCTAATAACCTATTGATTCAGACTTTTGCTTGCCTCGTGTTATTATAGTAGCTGCATGCTAGAAGTCAGACCTTGACTAGACCTTCATATAAGAACTTACAATCGATTCCTGGTTATCTTATTGACTGGCCATTATGTTTGGATCAATCATCATAAACCTGACTAAATGGCATCATACCCAATTTACAAAGCTGAATGTAAAGGATTCAAAACTTTCCCTAGTTCACAGTGTTTGACAGAGGAACAGAACTGAGGTAGATTTCCCTGTTCTTGATTACTGAGTTCCACTAAAGTCTAGTAGCTATACCACTCCTCAGCGGATTTGCAGCTGATGAAATTAAGCCTTCTTGTACTTAAGATTCCTGGCAATTCTTGACAATAATGACACACAAGCCCTGCTTTAATCAATAACCTCTAAAGTAACTTTTCTATAGTTGCAAACGTTCATCATCAAATAAATAACAATGTGACTGAGTCCTTAGCATTTATATGTGGGGCAGCTGAATTTGGAAATGTATGTTTTACATGTGCAGCTGAACCTATCTGAACCAATAGTTCTGCTTGTCCTTTGCCATTTTTGGAGGGAGCGGATTGAATTTAGAAATACAATGTGCTCTTAGTGCTGTTAACAACTAAAAGACCTGCCTGGCCACTGGTAATAAATTGTTTAATTCTTATCTCACAGGAAGGCAGATCAAAGAATGCTTTTTTGTATTAAAGAAATGCTAGTGACAGAGGTGTTCAGTTTACTTTATTCTGAATATGAAGAGAAATGATATCTTCATTATTCTATCTTCAACTCTTCACTCTCAACAAGGTCATCTCCTCTCCTGGTGACAGTCTTACAATTCTTCAGTAGCAATTTTAGCAACAGAAAACTCCAGGTATGCTCCTGGAGGGGGGGATTTATACTTGTGCAAATAGATTTGGAAAATACAGGTCTTAATACATTTAAATGTAATACTTGTTTTTAAATACCATTTAAATCCACAACAGGAGACATATTTCTTTGTAATTTTTGTTTCTTTGCTTGTTTGGCTGATTTTTGACTCTTTATGTCTTGTGATTTGTAGCAGACAGTAAAGGCTGTAGAAAAAAACAAACTAAACCAACCGCCCCCCCCCCCAAACAACATGTAATGGAATAATCAAAGGAGGGAATAGCAAAGCAAATCAATAATAATGGACCAGTGTGAAAGCCCTGCTATTTTTAGGCTTCTACCCTTTTTCTTATCCCTCATTCTTTTTATTGTTATTGAGACTCTAAAACCCTCAGGGCCGAGGAAGTTTAACAACAAGCTTGTAAAAGTGGTTACTGTATTTTGCATTTTATGTTGTTTAGACTGTTACTGGCATTTGTATCCAGACTTTTTTTTTTTTCCCCTCACATTTTTCATATCAAAACAACTAATTTCACTTCTATTCAGCAATAAGATAGGCTTTTTTTCCTGTTTTGATCATGTTGTTTGTGTTAGGAATTTACATGAGTAGCAAATATCTAGTAATAGGACTATAACATGAGGAAGCATCTGTTCTACTGTGGAATGATACAGTGATAATTTAATACAAATAATCCTCCCAGTGTTAAGAAATCAAACAAATCAAAATGGTGTTGCTATCTTGAAGGCCTCTCAACAAGCACTCTTTAACCTTTGTTAAACGTCTCATGTTTACTATGCATCAGCTTTAAAGATCTAGATAAATGAATTAATTCACCTTTATCCCCTTGAGAAACACTATTGATTTTTATGAAAATGAATTAAACATTCACTATCAATTAAGTTCTGTGTTTGCTTTTTTAGAAGAGCTATCTTCTCACTGAATGAGAAATTTACCTGCCAGCAAACACAATAGACTGTTGTACTGTCCACGTATTGGCATACATATTGGATAAACAAAACCCAATTACATTCCTGCTTATACTGCATCAAGATTACACATTATGTTCAGACCTCTTTTCAAGGAGCAATACCCAGCTAAATTGCATCACTTACCCTATGTTTCTTTATCACTTAAACAGGTAGAAAATTAAGTTATTGAGAAGCATGGTCTTGAGAAAAAATCATAAAACAAGGAAAAAATCCCCTCTTTTTGGCTAGATGTGGTTTACATTTTATTTTTTGCTCACCAACCACATTGTTATGAAACAATATGTATAATATGATTGAAATAACCAGGGAGCTGCTAAAGTCCTGTGTAGAGCACCCATCAGTTAATATTTAAAATAGGGAAACAATAACTAGACATGATTTAGGGTTTAGGAACTAATTACGAGACAATGGGGCTTTATATTTATGTCAGAAAAGGTAATGGATTGTGGTCTGGTCAATAAACCTTGAAGAACCACTTGGAGCTGCCAAGATTAGGGAAGAAGTAGGTAAAAGGTAATTCCTACAGGGGGAGATCATGACAACCGACTCATTGACCATCTACTCGAATGATACCACCTACTGAAAAGAAGACAATGAAGGAAGACGACAGAGTCTGCGCACTAATTTACATGAGGGGCGAAGAAGAAAGAACCAATCATTAAGGAAAATAACAATGAATATGTATTAGTTAAGTGTATAAATGTGAGAATTTTTGAGACAAGGGTGTGCTGCCTGGAGACAGGCACCTATTCATGCACATCAACGAAATTAGTCTGAAAATACATCGACTCTGAGTGTTACTGGCTTGCACACCAGGTAAACCAACCCTGTTTGTGGGACAACAATATCAGTTTCCCTTTTTTATTTTCTGTCATGGTAAGTAACTTATTTAGACCTTGCATTATGAAAATATTTTTTTCCTAGAGCTGCCTTGGCAGCAGTTCTAAAGGACTCTTTGGGACAAACTTGAGCACTTCTTCCTATTCTTTCTCTCCTTTGATTTACACTATTAAATTTGATCCTAGATGTCTCTTTTGCTAATTATTGTGGTTGAAGTAATAGTGTGTAGGAGTCTGGATGCAAAACAGAAAAAAAGTATCGCTTTTGAGAGCAGATGATTAATACGACATGGACTGGAAAGAGACCACATCTTTTCAGAGCAGGAAATATGTTAGGAAAATCATACAGCTTCTATAGCAGATGCGGTAGTGTAACCTCAATGAGTGACACGTGCAAAGAATAGCTGAAGTAAACTCTCTTGGGATGAGTAAGTGCTGAACATGGGCACTATGACCTAGGCTTTTTTCAGAACTACTGACCTTTACAAGTAAATCTTTTAGTAAGTAACTTATATAATTTACTCTTCTACTTTGACATATCCTGAACAATCATATTGTCCCATCTATTATCATAATTTAATCTCCTTCTTTATCTTTCTTTATTCTACCTATAATTTTTATACTATGTTCACTGTTCATTTAAACATATCCATTAATGCACAATGTAATAGAATTAGTAGGTTTCACATCTTAGTTATTGACTTTTCAATATTCAGCGGCATATCTGGGTAGAGAAATTTTATTTGTATTCTTGGTTTGGTTTTTTTTTCACCTGTTTTAAAACATCTGATGTTTGCCAAAGCAAAGGTGAAGAGATAGTATGCAAAAACAGCACAAGTAGAGAGTTTGATAACAGCCATTATTTCCCTTCTCTATCGCCTTCCAATTACTGAAAAAAAAAATTCTCTCTCACTAAACCAGTCTTTACCTTATTCATGTCCAAGTCCATTGTACCACAGAGGTGTGACCATTGTCCACAGGCTTAAAGCTTTTTGTTGTGTTTCAGGGTGCTTCAGTAATCACTAACAGAACTCTGCACTCTTTTATGTCAGTATAAAGGAAGTTCTGGATGAGAGTTTAAGAAGAAAAGCTAATGAATTTTTGGCTGTTGAAAGATGTCTCTGCATGAATTATGGAGTTCAATGAGTCTCCTAACTTATTTGTTTCAAATTAGTACTTAAGTTATGTGAAATCTAATCTGGGCCATCCTATTCACACAGTTAGTTCTTTCTGCCTTAGGGATGTGCTCCATTCCTGATTTAGTCAATGGGTTCTAGCTGTAATCATGAATCAGAAAAAATTAATCCTTAGCTTTGCTCAGGATTCAAGTACATGAGCTGAAGAAGACATAGCAAAAATTCCTGCATGTTTATGTATGTTCTAAGATTTTTCAAATTCTTGGCATTTCATTCAGTTGAGTGTTACTGTCGTTTAACCCCAGCCAGCAATGAGTGGGATGGGGTGGAGAGAATCGGAGAAAAAAAAGGTAAAACTCATGGGTTGAGATAAGGACAGTTTAATGGGACAGAAAAGGAAGGGGAAATAACAACAATAATGCTAATGCTAACGCTAACAACAACAATAATAATAACAACAATAATAATGATGATAATAATAATAATAGAATATACAAAACAAATGATGCACAATACAATTGCTCACCACCAGCTGAACGATGCCGAGCCAATCCCTGAGCCGTGGTGGCCCCTGGCCAACTTCCCCCAGTTTATATACTGGGCATGATGTCATATGGCATGGAATACCCCTTTGGCTCGTTTGGGTCAGCTGCCCTGGCTGTGTCTCCTCCCAGCTTCTTACACACTCCCAGCCACCACTGGCAGGGCAGTATGAGAAGCTGAAAAGTCCTTGACTCAGTATAAAGATTGCTTAGCAACAACTAAAACATCGGTGTACTATCAACATTATTCTCATCCTAAATCCAAACCACAACACTATACCAGCTACTAGGAAGAATGCCTTTATTCTAGCCGAAACCAGGGCAAGTGTGTATCTCTTGGGGACAACTCTGCATGAACCTAACTATAATTAGAAAAAACTAAGTTCTCACTCTTCCTTTTCTAAAGCAATGCACAGAGAAAACACATCTGTAAATACACATCAATAAAGTAAGCAAGCTTTAACTAGAAGATATTCTCTGGCCAGGTAAAGGTTAAAAATTCTATAAATTACTCAAAACACCAGTTTTGAGGAGATGTTTAGAAATAAAATCACCAGTTTATAGCTGTGTAAATTAAGATGTAATACTTTTAGAAGGGAAGGCAAGAACCACAGTTATAAGAGAGTTAATAAAGTGCTTTATTTCATAGGATATCAACTTAAGGAAGACAAACCTTTGTAAAGATCTTTTTGGACATGAGCTCCTTTCCTGTGTGCATGCCACCCTTCCCTCTACAATTGGTTCAAAATCCTTAGCTTCAGATCCTCTTACTCTTTGTGCTTATATGACTGAAGAAGGGGGGAAAAAAAAAGCCAAACAAATCAAAGATAGTACTCATGTGTGATTGTCTCCACAACCCACAGTGGAGATCCTTCTAAAAGACATATGTTAAGAAAAGCAAAGGAAAAAAATAAATAAATCTGGTTATGGAGAGTTAGAAGATTAAACATGTTCTTCGGCATTGCTCTTTTCCTCACTTCATAGAATCACATAATAATCAAAGACACATCTCCTATTTAGTCCTTCTCCATAGGAATCATGCACATGACCTCTTAATCTTTAAAACAGGATTCTATAGAGTAAAGCTTGCACTTTTTTTTCTATAAGATTGTCCAAAGAAGAGCCGGGTTTAGTGAAAAGTGAGACGACACAGAAATGTGAAGACTATTCACTGCCTAGAAATAAGTTTCCATAGAAGAGAATTTTCAGCTTTTTGCTACATCTGTGTAAAGTTCTTTTTACCAAGCTGCAGGAATCAGAGTTTTCGGGATGGATGTGGTTGAAATTAGTAAGATAGGAAACAAAGACAGACAACTGACAGACCCCAGAGAGAATATTGGATTTTTTGGTTTTTTTTCTTTTAGCTCTTGGAGTATCTTTTTGATATTGAGGGGGTTCAAACTACTGGATTTTTCCTAAAGTCAGACTACGTATTTTCCTTATTCTCCAACCCACTGAAACTGCAAAAACAATTTCTACATGGGTTATTTTTTCATATTCAGCAGAATAGGGCATTAATCTGTTTAGTGTTCATATGTTTTGTCATTTATCCACACAATTTTATTCTTCCTGTTTTCTACTGACCTATTAAAAATGCTACTTCTGTCAAAAGAAAGATAAGCATTACTTTCCAGTGGTTCCCCTATTTCAAATTCCATGTAAATTGTTAAGCAAATCAAGTCACTTATATCTCCAACAAAAGAAGACAATGTATTTGGCTAAATTTGTTGGATTGCAAAATTCAATATATTTGATTAAAATATTATCTGCACATCTGGTAAGTTACGTTCAAAAATTTCTATAGGAAAAAACCACATAGTATTATTAATTTCATATATGACGTTAACGATTCTAATACAAGACCAAGAAGGCGTGAAAGGATATACATAAATTAATCCCTATTTAGATCGATGTTCAAACACATCATATAGGGCATATATCTCAGTGTGAATAAGAATGTTTTCCTGAACCATGAATTCAAGCAGAGTATGCAAACCCAAACAAGTCTGATGATGAACTTTGGAAATCATGAAAAAAATAGGTAGATTAATTCCTTCTTCTTTCACCAGCTGGTAAAACTGCCCTCATAACATTCAGTTATGGGGTTTGTCTTAAATTCATATAGTTTTATGAACTTGTCCCAGATTCTTATAATTTTCTTAGTATTTAAACTCTAAAGCAGTCTTAGCCATATATATAATATTCTAATTCAACACTATTTTAAAAAAAAAAATCCATCAACTTTGTGAAAGTAACATGTTCTTTGGTTCTAAAATAGAATCATTATATTATTATTTTCATGGTTTTTCTGTATTAGGGGCTTTAGGGACATTAAAAGAATTGCCTTGCTCCAAGAAGAGCTACTGACTGAAGGAAATCCTAATTTACATTCTTGTAGACACAGTGGAAAATGTTGGCTTTCCCATCCGGTCAATGACTCCTGTCTCTGGTTCTGCAGGTTAGCACAGGAGTAATAATCCTGGCTCCTCCTCCTTCTCCAGTTATCATGTATGAGATGATGGGGAAGAATTAGACTATGAAGTAGAGAGGTCAGAGTAATAATCCTCACAGTAATCTCCTTATTTTTAACCTTTCACCCCATAGATAGAAAACTTAAACTATGTTGTAGCTTCGTGTAAGCAAATCTCTGCAAATCTGTGTCCTGCAAAAGAATGACATAAATACCAGGTGGTAGCAAATATGCATCACCATGTTTCGGGCTAAGAACAATTGGATCTTGATCATTCTGCATAACTATTTTTGTTAATAATCTTATTATATGATATTATGGATAGAATACTAGGCATGATCCTCCATTCTATTTGAACAGTTTATGGTGGTATGGCTTATTGAGGTTGGATCAGATAACCTCATGAGGTCCCTTCAGACTTAAATTATCCTATGATTTGTAATCAGTGCTTAACTGGAGGAGAAAAAAACAGCAATAGCATTTAATTCCAATTCATATAAACTTTCAAAATCACGCTGTTGATTACCAGAATAAAAAATGGTACAACCAAGGAAAGAGTTGAGTCTATTTTGGGGTTTATGCTGATTGCATTCAAAGTCAAGTCTTTAAAGAAGCTGCAACTTACCTTCAATTGGATGTTGATCAATTTGCCACTGTATGGTTTTTCAAATAGCAACCTGAAAACAGTGTGAAGGTGTCATTTATTCTTCACAGAATTCAACATTGTATTTTTCTTAAATTTACTTATCATGAAAAATTCACCCCTGCAGCTGGTTATTTTTCTCAGATTTTGGGAAGCACATAAATACAAGCTCATCAGGACCTACTCTTTTTACAGCAGCAATTATGATGGTAACTGTTAGATCAATCCTACAAAAAATACAAAATATCATGTTCCTCTCGGTTTCTGTAAAGCCAAAAAATTAACACCTTGCAATCCATGATATAAATACTTTGATAAGAAATTGAGGTAGTTCTGCCTTATAGCAAATATTTTCAGGAAGAAAGAAAAACTTTTAATTTTGAATCATAGCACATAGACTTTAATTAGTGACCCAAGAGAACAAGCCAAGCTGAATAAAACAAACTAAAATTAGTAACAGGCTAACAGCTTGCCCATTTCCTTGGGCAACATGTGGCTGACGGATGATGTGATGTTTGGTGACAGACAAATTCTGATCCTCTTTCCCACTTTTAAATTCTATTCACTGAGAAAAGTTAACAACTTCATCAATAACATCAACAGCAGAATCACTCAAACACAGAAGCTATTCCTAATTTAAAAGGAGTCAGAATAAGAATGTTTCTGATCCAATATTCCTAATCTGATACCAGTGATATACAGGTGGTAGTAGAAGTGATTGTCAATGCTGATTTCATGACTTAATTGCTTATTATCACCTATCCTGATTTGCATTCTTGTTCAGAAACCCCTCCTTTATGATTTACCCTACTGTAAAATAAGTCAGTTGTTCTTTAAATATTGCTTCATAAAAATTCCATAATTTCATTCATTTTCTTCAGTGAAAATTAGACAATATATTTATTTTATATATGTATTTGTTACGAGAACATCTGAGTTTGCAGATCAGAGAACTAGTACCAAATAAGAAACTTCAACTTACTTTATCCAATTGTTTGGTCTGTTCCCGTCTGATGTTTCTCTACTTATGACTGATTGTATTCTTCCCTCTGAGGTGTCTGCATACTAAAAAAATTTCCTCTTATTAGAAGCATGGCATTTCAAGTGAACACAGCTAACACGATGCTCTTTCACTTTATGTCTCCCGTACTTCAACACACAGCTGTTTTTTTTCATTATAGGAAAACTCAGAAGTGGGAAAGATTTTTTTTAATTTTATGTGATATTATCTATCATTCCTATTTATATCATGGGGGTGGTTCAAGGGCAGGGTCTGTTCTGCAAGAACTTCTGTGTACAATAGAGTTAATGAACCCTGTTTTTCTACACGTCTATGTCCTTCACTTCCATCTTCCACTGTAAATATCTCTCAGGCTTGCTCCTACTAACATCTTGCATATGTCACTTTCAACGATAAAATATGACATGTTCATGGCATGTCTGAAATGGTATGTATGACTGCTGGTTATCTGGCCTCTGCCAAATGGACTACATGATAGCTTAGCTCTGCTAGTGTCTCCTTCAGTGTAGATATATAAGGAATGAGATTTACTAATTTGGATTGTTCTTCTCTACTCAACTAAAAAAGCCTAGTGCAATTGTTTCTGATATTTTTCTTCCTGTCAGATTTGGTAGTTACTGATCAATAGTTAAAAATACTTATGTGTATACAGATCTATTTTTGGTTTTGCTTGTATATATAAGAAAGCAGGAAAAAAGGCCGAAGAGATGGACAAAAAATGATTGGAGGAACACACAGAGAGCATGATAAGGGATATTTATTTTCTTTAGAAATTGAGATGAAGAAATTTTCATATCTATAGACATATAGCTCTAATTCTGCAAATTCATATATCTGTGCTTAACACACTTATTGTGAATAGTCCTATTTATGTATAAATTTCATAAGGGCCTTAGGGTCTTACTTATTCTTACTTTTAGAATGTTGATAAGTGTTACACAGCTAACACATTTTTTAGATCCTACCGGTTCTGTAACTTAATCTTTTGCTCCCAGAAGAGCAGAAATTTGTTGAAAGGAGGCAAGGATCTAGATGCTGAACTCTTCTTGAAGTCAAGGAAGGTTAGATAATAAACCATCTGTTTCTCCAATCTTGTGTACTTCAGAAAATGGTTCTGAAGTACCCAGGTTATTCAAATATTTGACACTCTAGGCAAAAGGCTTCAACAACATTTTTAAAGTTAAGCTCATGGGTATAAAAAAATTCAGAATAAATTTCCTTTCTGATCTTAGGCTCCATGACTACAGTTTTTACATAAAAATAGACAATGAAATAACAGTGTAGCCCCATCTAGAAAAAATATATGATTTTTAATACTCAGGTTAATGACTTATGAAATGTCAATGAAAGCTTTACCTATCTACGGCTATAGTGAACTTTATATCAGTAACAATTTCTCAACTCAGCTTAGATGTGTCTTCTTTAAAAATATATATTTTAGCTTAAGGAGGAACTGATTAAGAGTACACTTACACATTTTATTACACAATACAATAAAATGAATTACTGTGGTCATTCGTTCTTTCTTCGTAGAGAATGCATTACTCTTACCTTCCCCATACCAGGCTAAACCACACAAAAATCACATCTTGCCAAGGCTATACCATGAATCTGTGGCAGAGCAAGACTAGTAGACTAAATATCATGAGCCATGGTACAGTGCTTTAACCTCAACTTATATTATGAATATATTTATAAATTTAAGCTTCATCTTTCAAATAGGATATAAATTTATATCTGGTTTCCTGAGAATCAGGGGTTAAAGTTGTTTTCTCCTAAATACTATTCAGTGGAAGCCTCTCCCTCCCCTTTCAGGCAATCCAATTGTCATGCTCTTTTGCATCTTTAAAGAAATAAATTTCCTTTTACTTTTCTTCTTGTAATTGAATTCCTAATAGTTTTTGAAAATGCAATTGGAATGTAGGTTTAACTGCAAGTCAGGTATTTGCTATTCAGATCTTTCCGTAACTAATGACAGTTACAATCATTCAGTGCTAGAGCTACTGGCAGACTGACAAGAAATCCCAACAGGTTTTTTTTCCCAGTCTCCAACTAAATTTTGTGAATCTCAACATTTTTTAATTGCTTCCAAGATTTTGGTTTTAATGGCATTTATGCAAGACAACTTTATGAAGAACAAGAATGTTCAAACTCAATTGCAAATACTTGATTTATCCAAAAGACATTAACAACTGTTCACCTAAAGGTCTCTGTTGTCAGTAGTGAGGGAGAGGTGTGCCCTTCAGAAGAAGCCTTAAATCACATAGTTTGGAATTCTGCCCTGGGTGACCCTGTGGAGGTTGAGTATAAAGCAGACACATTGAGAGTAGAAGTCTGATTTAGATGAAAATTAGGCATTTTGCATGTTGTCCATTCTTTCACCATCCTCTCAGCCATCTCAAGTGCATGCAAATGTTTGCCTATTGTTATCCATCCTCAGAAGCGGCAACTTTCCTCCTTTTTTTTTTTTTTTTTTTTTTTTTTAAATGAATGGAAGACCCTCAACCTATGCATTACATGTCAAGAAATTCCTCAGTAAATACAAAACTTGTGTGAAAAGAGAGCTTGAAGAGTACTTTATGTTCATTCAAGATATTTCTCTTTTACATAATATTCTATTATGATCTAATGGCATGGCTTGTAGCATATGAAACATTCTTGAAGAATCTGTTAATGATGTCCCTAGCAAATGCTATGTACACACCTGTAGTTTTATTTAATGTTATCCTCCCCGAGACATAATCAGGTCTGCAGAATGTATTCTATATTTTGTAGGCAGAATAGACAGCCTAATAAAACTTATTGATGACAATACATTTTGAAACAGATCAAGAATTTATCTTTGAGACCAAATCTAAAACCTGATGACAATGCAGAAGTCAGAATATGTTTATTCAGCTGTACTATTGAATATAAGAGCAAGAACAACATATTTTAAGCGGACTATAGACTAAAACAATGTCCACAATCAAGAAATATTTTTAAAATTAACACACTACTGAGTTGCAATAATTACATTAACTACTTAGCTAATTATTATTTGTGAGAAACTGGTGGCTGTTTCTTTGAAAAGAGAGTAGGGGAAGCAAACTTCATATAATTTTATAGCTGTGCCTGGAGGTATATGTTTAACAAATAAGTGGCAATTTTCAGAAGCATCTAAGTCACTTAGAGGCTGAAAATATCTTTCCAAAACTGCCTTAGATTTATAGTCCTAAGAGTAGTAACCTCAGTGCCTTAATGAAAGAAACCCAACCCTTTTTCTCACATAATGGTTAGATTTGCACCAAAGAAAGAAATCCACGAAAGCTAGGAATGTAGATCTACCTAAACAAACCAAGGATATGAGAACAAACAAGATCAAGTTTGATGGTGGGAGAGCGGCCTCAGAAGTTAACAGTCTCCATTAGGACTAGCCAATGTTGGGTGCACCTAACCCCTTGGGAGGTAGTGATGTCTGTGCACGTGCAACTTAATCCTCACTGTTCTCCTGCATGTCTACATCTTATAACAAAATGTCATTTTCTCAAATTAAGGTTCACAGTCCCGAATTATCCCTTGGTTTTACAGACAAACATTTTCTCACAAAATACAGGTTACAGCTGTACTAGTATATTAAACAGTGCCCAAAAATGTTCCTGGAACTAGAACTGGTGATCCATATTGCTAATTTGTTAGAATTGGGTTTTGGCATAATTTTGGCACAGGCCAGCCAGAACTGTCCCAGATAATTCCCAGGCACAGTTAGAAGAGACTTTTCTACTATGCTCTTTTTATGTGACTACCCTGTTCTGGGTAGCAAAAGTATATGACGGCTATGTAGATTCACTATTCCATACCAGATGACCTCTGCACCAGAAAATGGTCCTGGACATGTTTGACTCACTAATCATAGTATGTTATGTCATAGTGTCGTATGATTGACAGAGAGTGTGTCATACTCTTAGTCATAGAATATTCTATACCTTACATACTGCTAGCTTATAAGATAAAAAACTAATCCCATTAAACACAAAGATGAGGGAGGATCAGAGGAACAATGATGGGTAGAGGACCAACAGTAACCTAATCAGCGAAAAGGGAGGACCCTGACTCAGCTATTTCCTATGGTCATCAAAGGAGAAAAATTAGACCACAGTTCTTCCCGTGAAACCCACCAGGATGAACCGGACAAATGAAAGAGGAAGACCAAGGTGGGCTGAGGACAAACAGGTATGGGACATTAGATGCAAAAGGGTGTAAAGGGAGGCTGGTCAAGTGTAAACAGGTTGCTGTTGACTGGTTTGACTGAGTCCTGTGCTTGATCACCCCGCTCACTCCTATATTCTCATGAAATCCTATTTCTATCCTATTTCTCTGTGTGGGTGTCCTTTCTATCCTGAGTGTGTGTGTGTGAATATATTACATCAGCGGCCTTTGGTTCTTATCAGCTGGAGTGGAGGAACAGCTCAGACCACCCATGCTTACATGTCGTCGTTCTTTGTTTGAGTTATTTATGTGAATTTTGGGAAAGGTGTTGTTTTCTGTATGTGTTGGTTTGTGTGGCCATCTGTGTTAGCAGCGCGTGCGTCTGTATGTGTGTGTGTGTGCGCCTCTCCTGGAAATGTGCTCATCTTCACTGCTGGTTAGACTGGTGACACAGAGCCATGGCAGCCTCACCTCTCCTGGGCTGGGACAGGAGGAATTCCCATGGATCCTGAGGCCCACCACCATTTGGCTACCTCTAACATACACCTATCGCATATTTTTCGGAAGCCAAAGAATCCACTCAGCATTTGGAAGACATAAATTAATTTTCTTCCTCTTCCTCTAAGTAGTCTGAGACAACAACTTTTAGAGGAAGGTCGCAACCAAACAGTTCTCTGAGGATTACACTTTCTTTCCCAATCCCAGCCCGATACTGAAGCTATTCTGCTTTGCATAGAATATTTTTCTCCACAGAAGCTGAGAGAAGACGAGGGTCTTCATGACAGAGTATTCTACTGAAAAGACTCAGGCTATAAAGGGAAAGAGAGAGAAAACCGTGTTTTCTTTTAAAACATGATTTGGTGGGAGACATTGCATCCTTCTGATACTGTGATGATGACATATAAAAGTATCTGGATAACAATGTCTCTGCCCTCCTGCATTCCTTTTCGGGTTTGAATCATCATACCTTATTCATGTGAATGAACACTTAACCCACCAACTCACACTGGGTCTTTCTTTTTCTGTAGTTATTTATTTTTTTAAACATAGAACCTTTTCATCTCTTTTTCTGTTCATTGTATTCATCCATATTTCTGAAATACAGCTTTTGTGGGCTATCATTACTCCTAGCATTCCTTAATGGCAAGCAATTTCTTTTCTTTCCTTTTTTTTTTTTCTCTCCATTCTACCCATGTTTTTATTGCTTCCTCCAGGGATCCAAATTGCTGTGATTACTCTTTGCCTATGGACAGATGATCTGACCTTCTTTTTTGAATCCTAGATTGGCAGGAAGAACTGCAGTGGAGCAGCGGGACATGGTATTTTCCTCAGTACCACAACTCTGCATTCACTGGGCTTTTAGTGAATTTGACAGTGAATTTATATTGCATATTGCATAAATTCAGTGAATGTATATTGCATTTAGACCACTCACCGAAATGTGCTGCATATACCAGTAAAAATGGGTTAGTGTTGCACACTCAGGGCATAAATGCATTTATGTTGTTCTAGAATAGTGCCTTTGCAGAAAGAAAAAGAGATAAATCATAAGTAAATCACAGAGTAAGAGATGGTGAAAGCCTTAATAAGAAAATAACTGAGGCATTAGAACCCGTATGGACTACAGCAGAAGTGTCAAGTAGCAGTTATAAATGGGCATTTGGGAATCTGGACAGTTGTTCCCTTTCAAAATAGATGAGACATCCTTAAATTTTGGGGAGTAAATGCAAGTACAACTTGTTTCTAGATTGTGTAGTGCAGTAATTATTTTATAGTCTTTTTTTTTGTTATGTTGGGTTATATTGCTTAAGTAGCATCTTGTATACTGATGTGACACAGCATAATATGATTTAATTTAATATGACAGTTACAACTTAGAAGAAAACCTACTTTGAATCAGATACGTACCATCACTTTCAGCCATGAGCATCTGAACTGATTTGCTGAGTATGACAGAACTGGATGTTTGTGAAGTGCAGGTCCTTGTGGACCTGTAGGTCATGTAGCCATGACAATCCATGAACAGTAATGCATTCCTGTCTTCCCATCCTTTGAGGCCACTCATGGTGCACTCAATGACATTTGTACCATACCTATTAACTTGGATAACTGTGGGGTTTATGAGACAGAGATAATAAATAAACTAACACCAGTAATGAGCATCAGATCTGTGAGATGAAATGAAGCTGCACTGTCAGAAGAGACATGAAAAAATATAACGGTGCCAAGACTAATTGTCCTGGAGGTCTTTAGAAATAAATGTAAGGTCCCAGTACTGTAGACCAATTGCCTTTTACAACATCTATAATGGACCCTGGAAGTAGTATTATCATTAAAGAAATTATGTTTTTTCTCATGTTAAAACATGAAGGTGAAGGGAAGCTAAGGAACCCCATAGCGGGGTTTTTTTCTGAAAGCGAAGGAGAAAGAGGGAGGACTAGTATTCCCTTTTTTTGCAAAGACCTTGAAACAGCACTACAAACTGTAACACCATTTTCTGCAGAAGCTGGATCTTCTCCAAGGACAGCTGGTACTGACCTAAGCCAAATGTGCTTGATGTGTAAAATGGTAGTGTTTGGGAGTTTTTTGCCCTGAATTCTGTTGACTGAAGAGTACCATTGACTTGTATATTACAAAAATATGATGCTTTCTGGGCATCACAATCTTCTCCCACTATTCTGATTCCTGATTTTAAAGAATTGATTCATTTGGGGGGACAGAACCACTTATATTTTAGAATATGACAGGAAATCTCATTGCATCCAGATTGAGTATAACCTACGGAAAATGAATCCAGAAAATATAAACAGTGCTGTTTCTGGATTTGTCTATAAGGATCTTTTCTTCCTCTATTGTTTGCTCCCCAGCTGACATAACAGATTTCTAGTAATCATCACCTGAATTCTGGTGTGTTCTTATTGCTACTTTCTAATGCACTTCTTTGCTTTATTGTATTATTATGTTCCAATTTTAATGTTAACTTTGAAAACCTCCAATTTAAGGATCAAAGATAATCCAAGTTATGGGTAATCCAAATCTGGAAGCAGTACCAAGTAAGATATAAGGGGTGGTATTTTACTTTGCCAAATAGCCCATCCTCTAAAATTAATAAGTTCACGTAGTAAGGATGAACCAGCAAGGACTTCCTTTGATAAGAGTCCTGGAAATTATAAAAGACATCTCTCACAAGCTGCTTTTAGAGAAACAGAATGGAAGGAATGCTGCTACATATAAGGGGCTGGGGGGCAGGGGGGGCACACCGTAATTGTATTCAGTGATACAAATCACATACAGAAAAAGAAGAAAATGTGAAGCATCACAAAATATCTAGATGACTTGCTGTTATCCAAAAGAGTTGTTCAATAGCAGACAGAAATTAATTTAAGTGTTGTGACATGCATAGGTGTTGTATATTTAATACACATAATTGTATTTTTGTCCTGTATAAAATATGATGCAAGATTTTTTAAGACACCCTGTCAAAGTGTCTATGTCCCTTTACTTTTTTTGTTATGTTCCCCAAAAGAACAAATTACTCTAGAGTTTAGTTGGCACAATCTATGAATCAGGACTGCAGGAGAATTAGGAACTCTAGAAATAAAGACAGGATTCAGATTGCTAGGAAAAGGCAGTGGAGCTTCCACAGTTATGAATAAGTTACAGTCTGGCATGTCTGCGTCCAGAAACCTTGGATGAACTCTCTCAGATCTATGTAAGTACTTGGCCAAGTTATCCAACAAACAGGTTAAGCAAACTGGATACATGAGATGAAAAAGGGAGTTATGCTACAATCCATCTTTCGTATTTGTTTCCTTGGGCTGTTGTGTTCCAGAAGAACACAACCAGCACCTTTACAAGGTGCTGACAATTTTCCAAGCTGAGATACACCCCAGGTAAGTGCAGGCTGCATTATTTCTAACATAACCTTCCTCACTGTGTGGAGGGGGAGTTCCTACACAAATGCCACAGATTCAGATTTCATGGTCCAGGTGCAGATTGTTTCTGCACTGGGCCTTAGATTTACTGAAAGTTAGTCAAGCCTGAGATGATTTAAACTAAACATTCTGCTCTGAATGAATGAACAGTTCTAGTGCAAGTAGCAGGAGAGGATGAACTTTGCAGTTTAAGTCCATCTCTTTTCTTACTTTCTTCTGAAGAAATCTAGAGAAATAAGGCAAGAAACCCTTCAAGCTTTAATTATAAAGTCAATGACAAAACTGGCAAGGAGAATAGTAAAACTCAATTGTGCTGTCATTGCTCTGGACTCAAAGTTTTTTTCCCCTCCTGACTAGTGTCACACTCTGATAATAAAACAATTCAATCTCCACACACAAAAATACAATTATTGGCAGCTTTCAGGTTTACTTCCTAGCGCAAGTCATGAAGGTACGTTAAATAGCAGTGATATCACATATTATTCTATGCAATCCTATTTTACATCTTCATTTACAGCTCACAGACATCTATTCCTTCATTGTTTTCAATATTCCTCTCCTGAGTATGATACTGCCTATGCATGTTTGTTTACATAGGAACTCCTTTTCTTTAGGTGGTTCACTGCACCTACTGCTGAGCGTCACGATCTGGAGATGATTTTTCCCCACTTTGAATACAGGTCTTTAATAGTTGAACAGGAGTCTGGGAGGCATACTGGCTTGAACAGTTTCTCCCCTCCCCATTTTCATCCCCACCCTCTGTGAGCTTTGAAGGAGACTGGTTTGCTGCATCTCACCCAGAACTTCGGTTCCACTCCAAACTTTGTTGAATAATAATAGCAATAAAGTCAAGGGAATGGTGAAAGAAAAGAAATCACTAGGGGTTTAAAATTGCTATTTTATTTTATGGTTTATGGCAATTACATTTTGCTTTCATATTCTAATAGGAACAAAGACATAGTAATATTTTATCAGTTATCCCATATTACATTAGTCTCAAAACCAGAAAACCTGATTTACAGAGCCAAAAGCTTTTAAAAATCAGTATATCCTAGTAAATTCCCTTTGTCTATCATATTAAATATGTAATTTGTTGTGATGGACAAATCCCTTCTGGTTTAATCTTTTAGGAATTTAGGAGCTCAGAAGAAAATGTATTTGAGCTCAACATTGTGAGTCAAAAGATTGTCCACATTAACATAAGGAATATAAATACAAATGCTGCAGGATTTGTATTAAATGTTAAAAACCTCTATTCATCTGTAAAGAATAGATGTACTGTACCTGGCAGATATTTGGCATTGATGAGAACTGCACCTCAAGTCATGCCACAGGTTAATGTCTGAACAGCAGTAGGGGGAAGGATTAGTAGACCCACTGGAGATTACAGATATGTCAACTTTGTTCTGCTCAGCCTCACAGCAACCTTATAAACAGGATAAAAACAAGGTTCATGTTTTCTAATGGTCAGTAGGGCACACATAAATTTATAAATCTCCAAGACTTGTTTTCTTGGTTAATGTTCTTAATGCACTGACTTTTATGACCTGAATCAATTCTCTCTGTATTTTCTAAAAGTAGAAAGTGCAGGAAGTCCTCAAATTTCCTTAGATGAGATTGTTAGAGTAGATAAAAAAATAACAAAACCAAGAAATTTACATGTCTAGCATATAATATTGTGCCACAAACTTAAATTAATATTTTATTCCTGCTAGATGGAAACTATTTGTTATACGCTATGACTACCTAATGGGTTGGATTGTAGAAACAGATATACCTTTGCCAGGGGAACAGAAAGCAGAAACTATCTTTAAGAACTGTTAAGCCATAAAAAGGATGCATGCAGTCAAGTAGATCTCAGTTGAGGTAAGTTGAGGGAAATGATGATTCAATATGTAGAATTCAAAATTTATTTCTCTGTGCTGTAGCTTTCTGGGAGCCCATGTGTTGCCCACATACTAATATAGAAAAAAATTTAGAAAAATACGTCATATTTCCAGTTCAATTTTTCTCTGAATTTTGAATAAAGTCAATAAGACTTGGAACACGCTTTTTAGCATTGTTTATTTGCATCTTGTATTTGGTTAGTGAGGTTTATGGATTTCCTTCTAGAGTATAAACAACTGTTACTGAGGTGTTACTTTGTGTCACTGGGACAAGAACATTTCCAAAGAGGATTGACTTTCTGGAAGTTGTCCTTTATTTATGTATTTGTCAGTAAAAAAAAAAAGTATAACTGAACTACCTAAGGCCTTTTACTTAATTTCATTTCTGTGTTTTCTGTTGAATGCTCCCCTGCGACTCTTGGGGATATGTTAGTTTGAATTTCCAGGTGGTGTCCCTACGAGGGGGCAAGACAATCCTACATGTCTTAATGTATCTTGAAAGCCAACATAAACTTCCTCTATCCTAATATGATGAGGACTGAGTATAAGTACTGCTGATACACCATCAGAGAAGGTGAGCCAGGCATCAAGGGGGAAATTCCAGGGCCAGCAGTCCCTGTCCCACAGGACCCAGCGAGGTGAGCAGGGCAGACTCAGAGAAGGTGGCCAGGGCCAACTAAGAGTCTGGATCATAAAGAGGTATCATAGTGATGAGGCAGATCGGAGGTCAAGTTGGAAAGCCAATCTGTAGATCAGAGCTAAGATCAGGTCTGGTGGTGGCCAGGCAGGTCCATCATGACAGCGGGGGCTGAGATCACACCGGGAACTCAGCCCACAGGTTGGAGTTTGGGTCAAGGGATTCCATGATGAGGCAGGGAAAGGCTGTGGCAGAGCTGGAGACCAGCACTCCAGTGGCATTGCTGATGCAGGGGCTGATGGCCCTGGCCTGAGCTGAAATGGGGCTCCTGGGTCCATGGGTAGGATGTGGGGAGGTCTCGGTGAGGCTGGCCTCTGGTGCCTTTAGGGCCCTGACATATACAAAGAGAACAAGAGTCAAGAGAACTAATTTGGGAATGTACTATATTCCCTAAGAAAGAGAATAACCATTAAGTTTGAAGTTTCTCATTTTTCAGGAAGCAGTGGCAATTTTCAGAGTTTGGGTGAGGAAAATTATGATGGAGCGGGGACCCTTCGTAGTTAAATTTGGCACTAACCTTCCATAAACTGGATGAATTTCAAAATGTCTGAAAAAGCTCAGTAAAGCACTTGCTTGTGTTTTCTAGGGAATGGTATTATCATACACTTTTAATCTACATCCACACAAGGAAAATATTCAATATGCTTTCTGTTCATGCAGTGGGTGCATGGACAATCCTCTGACATATTGTATGCAACATGGTGACCTCTAGTAATACCCCTTATGGTCAGCAAATCAGAGTCTTGCTTTTTAAAAGGGAATTATACCTGCTTCTTGTAGAAGTCTTTCTAGCTGTGATCTCAAACTATTAATAATATACAATACACTTTGCTCATTGAGATGCCTTGAATATTAAAGAATTTCCTCTAATCAGGCTGAGAAATAAAATAAAAAATAAATGCAAGGGTAAGCAAAGTCTCTTGACATCTTATTCACCAGGCATCTTATTTGAATGGTATATATTAAACTGTTATTTAAATTTGCAGCAAGTCATTAAAAACAAAGTCACAAGTTCACCGGTACTCTCTATCTATCCATTCTGAATTTATTAACTGCTCCCTTTTATTTTAAAATTATTTCTGTATTTCCATCCTATAGTCTCCTTATTAAAATTCTCAGATCAAGAGGAGCAACTTTCTAACAACTAAGGTGAATTAAACAGAGTGAGAGTCATACATTGCTCTTACTAGCACAGGTCAGAGCTGCAACTCAGCAATTTTATGCCTCTGTTGCTAAGGCAATTCTAATATATGGTGCACTCTGGAGAGGCATGGGGATAAATCTTTGTGGTTTGCTACTCTTATTCTTTTCTCCTTCAATAATTTTAATCACCTGCTCTCACTTAATAAATAGCATAGACATCATCTAAAAATTAGATCAATGTTGGAAAAAGCATAGATTGTAGTCACCACGTTGAGGTTGTGTTTGTTGTCTCATGCTTTGGAATGACAGGAGAAACATACAAACCACTAGTTACTAAGTGTAGGATTAATCTTAACTTTAGCCATCTAGTCTACGACAACTTTCCAGTTTCCCTTTATAGCCACAGGAGTGTACAACAGAGCAGTGTCATGAATCCCTACAGGTAATCCATCTGACCCACTCTAGTTTCCTGTCTCAGAATGAGATGAATTGCTCTCTAAAAGTAACTACTTCTTTCCACTGACTATGAAGGAAGCTAATAGAGACCAACTCAGAAATCATATTTTTCGATTTAAGGAGGAAGCGAATATAATCTTAAGTTTTAAAAAAGGTTCCATAACTTTTGCTGAGTTTAAGGTCAGATGTTTCCTTTTATCTGCTTTTCATCTCCGTCCCAAGCACTTATGTGGAAGGAAGGAAGGCGCTCACCTTCTGGTTCTGGTGTAGGTTATCACAGCTTGGAGGATCAGATGGCTTAATGAGATTTTACTTTGCTTCTGTGCAGTAAATGATCTGGACAGCAGTTAGAAGGGAACATTCATTGTCATTGCTGATTAAGTAATAGATAGAGTAGTTATCTTGAACTTAACATTCATATTATGAGATGCAAATGAAAATCTTTTCTGAAGGGAGATTCAAACTACCTGATTGTAGTATACTTCTTACATTTTCAAATATTCAGTGTAATTGCTGTCTTGAAGTCAATCAAAAGGGCAAATGATTATTTCCCTCTTAAATGCAGAATAACAAATCATTTTAATATTTTCATGGTTTGAGGCGCTACCAACTATGCCCTTTTAAACAAAGTCTTCAGCTGAAAGAGGAAATAATACTTTGTTGATAATAAGCAAAGTCATTCCAAAATGTAGAATTCAGCTATGCGTGAATGTAAGAACACATCTCTCTGTAATTTACTTTTACAGCTAAATACTCTACACAAATGACCGTGGGCAACAGTATGATACATTCTAGTCACTTCTGCTACAGGTACCTTACAGGGGCTATTTTTACTAACCCATATGAAATCATTTCTCATTCCAGACACTGAAAAGACTATCCTGGGTTTTAATGGAGACATCTTCATTTGATGATGGAGTATTACCAAAGTAGTCGCTGTCACACTCATGATCAATTTGTGGATTGTAATTTAAGAAATTAGAAAAGCACAAATGACTCCAACTTGGCCTTCTATTACTGTGCCCCTGTACATACTTCACTAGCTGGTCCATAGTCATTGTACAAAAGTTCTGCTTATTAAAAGGATATGTGTATATAAGGAAATTCTACCTGTACTCAACAGGTAAATTAAAGCTATTTACAAAATATTTTTCAAATTTGCCTTTTTTCACATTTTCCTAGCAGTTGATGTCATTTCTACACATAGCTTTCAAAAATATTAACACTCCCTTGCTTCTAAAGCTTTGCATAAATTGAAAAACTGTTGTTCAAAAGCACACAGGTCTCTTCCTTGAGTTTGATTAGATTTACTTACTGAGGCTTTGTTGGAGTGCGATCACTCATATTACTTTCCTTAGAGTCATTCCTAGATCTTTCCTTCATCCCAGTATCCGCACAATAGTCTCATGGCTAGAGATGAGAAAATATTTGTCTTTTTTTATGTGTTTATTTATTTATTTATAGGAACAGAAGAGTGTCAACTCTGTTTCCAAAGCTGTTTTTAAGCTCAGAAGGTAACTATTTCTCTTTCAAGTTTCACCATAAGACTTTACAGCCCTTTTTCTGAGATCTCTTCAACTCAAAGCACAATATTCAAAGGATTATGTTGTTCATTTTTGCAGGGGTCTAGTAAAGCTGAAAGTGCTTGGATCATGCCTGACAATGCTGCCTTGCCTCTATGATGTAAAATTTTATGTTGTGCAGTTTGTTCACCAAACTTTAGTTATAACGCACAATGAGCTGGGAATCAGATGCCCATTCAGTTGCCTGCGATGCAGATAAACTGGGCGTCTGAGTTGCCATTCCAGTTAGTGCAGTTTACAGAGCGCGTCATCTGAGCAAAGTCAGGTTGTATTCAGTTGACTAAACACAGGTGTGCAGTGCGGGAGTACACTGGCTGGGACTCCAGCTGTGACAGTTGAAAATGCCACAGATTTTTATCTATACTTTCTTCATAGGCACTCTACCTGCCATCTCTGTATAGGTAACCTAAGGTATCATTTTGCATTAGATACTGATGTCTAAGCAACTGCTTTGAGTACCACGTATCAATCTTCAGGTGAATCCCACCTCAAGCACACATGTACAAAGGCTTTAAGAAGCACAAAGTATCTTTTTAGAAGCATCAAAGTGTCTTTTTAGAAGCATCCAAAACTAAGGGATCTTTCAGCATCAAAAAAACCCTAACCCATGATTATTGGGGATCAAGCACAAAGTTTTTACCCCCAGAGAACTCACTAGCCTGTTCCCATTCAGGAGCAACCTTCATTTACTGTGAGGATGTAACACACCGATTTTAGGCAGACTCGTTTAAAAAGTGCACAAAATGCAATCACTACTTAGGTGTTTCTGTGTGTGAGCCAGCACAGGCAGGACGCAGGAACAACCACAAAACCACGGATGAAATGCAAAGGGTAAATTTATTTTCATTACCTCAGCAACCAGGGGATCCCCAAAGCAGCACCCGGTCAGACGCACACAAGTGGGGACACAGGCACTGTGGAGCTCAATCTTTGCTAGAGGATCACCGAACTGGCTCTTTTCCCCTGTATTTCAGGGATTCACATAATTTACCAGTGTGCTTTGATCTTTCCCAAGGCAGGGCAGGAATCTCAAGCATGTTCAATAGGGTGCCTCTAAGTCTATCACAAACCTGTGTTATCTAAACACAGATGTTCTACTTGTGCAACACACAAGGCCAAACAATTAGTATGATATATGTGTTTTTCGACACTCCAGCTGCAACTTTTTACAATCCTCCTTGCCAGTCTTCCATTATTTTTCCACACTATGTTGGGCAGACTGGATCCCAGTTCTGCTTTTTTCATGTCAAATTCTAAGTGAAAGTGGGATTTAGTCAAGAACTGCATAGTTCAATGTTGTTCTGGAAAAGTTTTATTGGTGTTCAGCTCGCATTTCCTTTTGGACTTGTGAGACAAAGAAATGAATTAAGGGGCATTCTCTCATAGTGGTAAAGAAAGGTCACCTCTGTCTGATGGTAGCCAACAGCCAGGGTTTAGACCACATGAAAAGCAACCTTTTAAACTGAAGGCAAGCTGGCGGTGCACATGACTAGACTATAGTTTGTTGTATAACTGAGGTTTAAGGATTGGATTCTGGTAATGATGATGGGCTTCATATGTAGGGAGAAAGAAGGGAAATAAGAGGAATAATTTTTTCTAGTAAGCTATTTACTTTTAAATTTGGACTGATTAGATCTGCTCAAAGGTTTGAAATAGGAGTTGTGCCAGTGGACATGAATATACATTATGGAGGGGTATGATAGCACTTTTGAAGTGAATCCCCATAATTGCACTCAAGAATGTGTAATCAAACACAAGAACACTCATTTGCACATCAGTCTCTGTACTTCTATTAATTAAAGCTCTTTCTGAAATGTTTGTACAGAGCAAAATCTGTCTTCTAAATGTTTGCAACAAGCAAGCAAGCAAACAAACAAATAAACAGAACAGGAGGTACTGAATTGGACAAACAGTTTTGCAAGCAAGATTTGCCAAATAACAGAATCATAGAATCACAGAGTCACCGAGGCTGGAAGGCACTGCTGCACACTGTCTACTCCAAGCTCCTTCTGAAAGAAGGTCAGCTACAGCAGGACCGTGTCCAGTCTGGTTTTAAATATCTACAAGGATGGAGACCCCACAGCCTCTCTAGAAAACCTCTTCCAGTGTTTGACAATCCTCACAGTAAAAAAAGTTGTCCTCTTCGTTTTCAGTAGAATTTCATTAATTTTAATTTGTATGACGTTGCCACTTGTCCCATCAATGGGCAATGAGAAGAGCCTGGCTCCGTCTTCTTTACTGTCCCCGTCAGGTATTTATACACATTGATAATATCCCCCTGGGCCTTCACTTCTCCAGGCTAAACAGTCCCTGCCCTCTCAACCTCTCTTTGTATGTCACATGCTCCAATCCCTTACTCATCTGTGTGGCCCTTAGCTCAAAAATTTTATCAAGGTTTTTTTCCCATTGTGTTGTGTGTTTTTATAAAATAAATCAATAAATTTTTTTCACTGCAAGACTTGAAAATTGTATTTTGTAGAGATAACCCTCTTTCATATTCCTTCCATCCTAAGCTTTGGGATAAATAGTTTGGTTAGTTTATCAGGTGTTTTTTTTCTGTTTTGTTTTGTGTTGATCGTTGTGCATTAGTATTTATGAAAGGTAAGAAAGCAGTATTACAATTTGAAGAAATTGGTGGTGGAACAATCAGTAAAAGAAACAGGGTTTTTTGATATCTGAAAGCTGGGGAGGAGGGCCTATGGCTATTCTTGCTTTAAGTGGGTATGATTTCTACATTCCAGATTTAGCTCTATGAAAATTTTAAATTTTTATCAAAATCTTGTGCCTTGTATCAAAATGAAGTGTCTGCTCCAGGGTAGTTGTTCAAATAAAAACTGAAAAAAGGGACATATGTGGGCAAGGAGAACAACTAAAAATTATCTGTTCTCATACCAAATATCAAAGTAGATTACTTTTTATAAAATTATAGAAGATAAAACAAGAGTATATTAATTAATTAAAAAAAAAAGAGAGCTTGTACGGAGTTGTAAACATCTTATTTACTTCAGATGGCAATGCTACTGGGAGACAGGTTGTTCATCATTATGACTGGAAAACTCATAAATTAATTTCAACGCTATGCAGACAAAACCTTAAAGTAAACATATATGCTAATTTATATGGTTCTTTGTTTATATACTATATATAGTTTATAACATGTATATAGGTGTCGTGGTTTAACCCCAGCCAGCAACTAAGCACCACGCAGCCGCTCACTCACTTCCCCCCACCCAGTGGGATGGGGGAGAGAATCAGAAAAAAAAACCCAAAACTCATGGGTTGAGATAAGAACAGTTTAATAGAACAGAAAGGAAGAAACTAATAATGATAATGATAACAATAATAAAATGATGATAACAATAATTAAAGGACTGGAATATACAAGTGATGCACAATGCAATTGCTCACCACCCACTGACCAACTCCTAGTTAGTCCCCAAGAGGCGATCCCCTCAGGCCAACTCCCCCCAGTTTATATACTGGGCATGACGTCACATGGTATGGAATACCCCTTTGGCCAGTTTGGGTCAGCTGTCCTGGCTGTGTCCCCTCCCAAATTCTTGTGCCCCTCCAGCCTTCTTGCTGGCTGGGCATCAGAAGCTGAAAAATCCTTGACTTGGTATAAACACTACCTAGCAACAACTGAAAACATCAGTGTGTTATCAACATTCTTCTATACTAAATCCAAAACACAGCACTGTACCAGCTACTAGAAAGACAATTAACTCTATCCTAGCCGAAACCAAGACAATAGTTTATATAATCTCTTTGATTTCACTGTAATGTTATGAGATTCTGGCTCAATTCAAACATATATGGTCAATATTTTCTAAAAAATAATCATACAGTCAATATTTTCTAAGAAATACACATCTGAATGCATTCTAAAAAGCCATATGCTTGTTTACCATTCAGAAAAAGAAACTTAACATTGATACTTCCAGAAAAGTTTCTGTTTAGTTATTTCTTTTTCCTTTTTTCCCCTGAAAAAAACCCCTGTGATAACTGATTTAAACGTTTACTTTCCAGGTTTTAGCAAGGATCTCAGACTGAAATATTTCATTTATTTAAATTGCCGGCTGAATCAAAATTGCTGACCTCTGTATGTTACACATGACATTTTGCACTGTTCAAAGGCAGAATCTAATGGTTCTCTCAGTCCAGAGAATAAAAGGAATGCAACCTATTGTCTAGAATCCCAACCAATATACATCACATTTTTAGCTATATTATCTAGTTCAGCGACTATTATCACTCTGGTTAGTTTTTCACTCCATGTTGTCAGCTGCTGAGAAATGAGGATTAAGCTTTCCAAACTACAAAGCTGGGGGGTGGGGGGAGAAAAGAAACAATCCACAGTTAAAGCTATCTTACATTAAACTTACCATGTAGCTGTTAATTTGCAAAAAGGTAAATATTAGCCTTTCCCTTGATCTCTAACATCTACCTCTTCCCAGTGGAAAACACACTGCTTTAGGCTTCCTCTGCTAAACCTCTTCTGATGCCAGGCAAGTGGGAATGTCTTTCTTCTTTATCAAAATGCTTTGGAGGGGTTTATGTGTATAAGCTTCATTGATTATTAGTTTTGTGACAAACCTTTGTGGAATCCAGGGTTCTCCTTGGGAAAACTTCTGATTTTGAAGGGGAAGTATTTGTATAAGCATAAGCTTCCATTTTGAAGAGAAAAGAAACAGTATTTTCCTATCATAATTTCAGCAAATAATTGATGTTAAGAAACTCTGCATAAACTGTCAATGGTTTATCCAGTGAACAGATATTACTGTAACATTTGGAGATGACAGTTTGCACTGGGAGAACGATCATGAGAAATTCCTCTGCAATGATGTATGTCATCATTTCTCACTTAATCAATACAATTTATCATTTAAGACACTGATTCAGCACAGTTATGCTTTAGGGCATATAAACAGTCCCATTAACTTCAGTAGCTGTAGATGACAAAATTGTTCAAAACAAGGCAGCTAATAATAATACCAGCATGCAAATCTCATGCCAACAGAGGAAGGATCAAGGAAGCAACTCAGCAGGCACCATACAATAAGAGGGTTTTATCCCAGTCCTGCGTGGAGCAGGTTGCTCGAAGTATTTCCAGTTGCATATTAGTGCACAACCTGGTCCCTTTCCTTCCGTACCTGACTATGCAGCAAGTGTCCTGCTTCCAGTTCCCACTTCTGGCCTTGAATCCTGTCCTTGTTCTGTGCCGAGTTTCTGCTCCTCATGCAGCACTGGATTTGATCTTGGTTCTCCTTCCTCTTTTTCAGCACCAACTTAATAACCGATGGGAGACAGTGAGCAAATTTCTTTTTGCTTTGCTTCTGCACACAGCTTTTCTTATTAAACCACCTTTGCCTCAATCCATGAGCCTTTCCATCTTATTTTCTTCTCCTGTCCTGTTGAGGAGGGGAAGTGAGAGAGTGGCTTGGTAGAGGACTGGCAACCAACCAAAATCAACCCACAACATCAACATACAACAGTTTTGGGATCTTCAGAATGTCTTTTAAACTATGAAAGGGATTGACATTCCTCAGTATTCACCAGTAAAACACATTTAATGTTTAACATTGAACATGAAAACTGCCTGAATCCCAGTGTTTAGTCATCCTGTGCCTAAATCCTACAGCAGACTATAAGTTTTCCATATATCAGGAATCTGATTTGGGGGGAGCTTCTGTGGAATGGCTGCCAGACCTACCCTTGCACGAAAGTTAAGGATGAATGCTGGCTGCAGCACTTTTTCCCAGTAACCTCACAGATAAAAAGCAATAAACCTTCTTTGATATGCTTTCAGGTGCCTGATTAATAGCAGGGAGTTGTACGCAAATCTTTTTTATTCTGAGCTACTTGGGGGAAAATAAAGGAAAGTCTCGCCCTGTCTCAAGTAGAAGCTAATCCATTTTCCTTAAACAATACAAAGTTTACTGGACTAGAGAGATAGGAAGTGTTATTGCTTCTGAAGGCTAATATACTTTTTTTGAAATGAGAACCCTTTGGTTAAAGTTTCTGTTGCAGGAATAAGTCATTGCTCTTAAGCGCAAAACTCATCAGTGTCATTTGTGACTGTGAATCCAAAGAAGAAGCACTGACCAAAATGCTCACATGTGGAACATCCTCTCCACTGATTTGACAGAGAGTTTATGCACTTTTTTTATGAATACTGATTCACCAGACATCTGAAAAGGCATAAGTTAAGGGTGCAGTGTCAAAACTATAGGTGAACAATACCTGTATAATCACAAGTGATTTCATTAGGACAGGTTTTCCTAACTAGATTATCAATTATAATGTAGAGAACTCTATGTCTCCATATATTTTAATGATGTTGCAAACTGCAGAGGTAAAATCTCTCCACACCTCTGACATACACTGTTGGATCTTCTCAGTGTGAAACTGCTTGTATAAGATGCGATGAAGTGGAAGGAAAGATAGGGCAATATGAAATCCATGTTATTTTTTCTTATGGTTATCATACTGTGACATCTCTATCTAAAGGATTTCTGGTGTTTTTTTTGCTTTTCTCTGTTCTAATCTGAAATGCTATCAGCTTCCTTTCTATCCTGTAGACATACAGGTAAAGAATGAAGTGAGAAATTCAGGTGGAGGCATAAACCGAAAGAAAGACTATATGCTTTAGCTTGTTACAGACAAAGAAAAATATTCTTTCAGGTCACAGACTGTGTGAGTAAGAATAATAAAGCTCATTTTCCTGATTCTAAGTCTGAATGTTCCTGATAAGTGTTGAGGTTTAAGGTCCTTTTTGTAAGGGAGTGGATGCTAGCCTTTCACTAACAAACCTCTTCTTGCAGTGCTAACAGTTTCCTCACATTTAAAATGTGGAAAATAATACACTTTTCACTGCATTGCTGGAAATTATTATGTTATTGGACAGATTCAACATATAGTAAAATACCGTTTGGAAATGATCACATAAAAGTACTCCGCAGGCTGGTTGTGTGTTTATCCAGATATTTTACTGTGCTTTCACAGAGCAGGTAAGGATATTTATCTGCACTTTCCAGAGGTAATGTAAAGAAAGAATTTTAGATCTTTGTATGATAATGTTTTTGCCAATATGGATATCAATGTTTAAAAGATTATGTATTACATCTTCACCTCTTCTGCTCATGCAATGGGGATTTACAACACCTCTGCCAGGATAAGATACCCGTAAACAGATTTTCTGACAAAAGACTGCTGTCATTATTGTGATCTTTCCATTTTCTCTGTCTCAATACATCCAGACACTCATTCAAAATATACAAGGTGAAGTTTCAATTGAATTCCTTAATGCATGCATGTCCAAAGAAGGGCAACGAAGCTGGTGAAGGGTCTAGAGCACAAGTCTTATGAGGAGCAGCTGAAGAAACTGGGGTTGTTTAGCCTGGAGAAAAGGAGGCTGAGGGGAGACCTTATCGCTCTCCACACCTACCTGAAAGGAGGTTGTAGGGAGGTGGGTGTCAGTGTCTTCTCCCAAGTAACAAGCAATAGAACAAGGGCAAATGGCCTCAAGCTGTTCCAGGGGAGATTTAGATTGGATATTAGGAAAAAATTCTTCACCAAAAGCATTGTCAAGCACTGGAACAGGCTGAGCAGGGAAGTGGTGGAGTCACCGTCTCTGGAGGTATTTAAAGGACATGTAGATGTGGCACTTAGGGACATGGTTTAGTGGTGGACTTGGCAGTGTTAGGTTTATGGTAGGACTCAATTATCTTAAAGGTCTTTTCCAACATAAACCATTCTATGATTCTGTGATTCTGTAATTCTAAGTGCTTATATATATAAGTTTATAGAATTACAAATGGTATTGTATCAAACTCCAATTAAATCCTTCTTCAGTAGCCTATGTTCTTTTTTAAAATCTATCCTTTTGTTCAAGGAGCATGGACTTCCTCCCAGATCTTTCCTCCTGTAAGACATGGATTAATAAGATGGTGTTATCTACCTCTTTGATTTTTATCTGTCTCTATCCTGAGATGACCCCTTTGGCAAGCTGATATGGCTAGTACTGTACCTTCTGCAGCACTATCAGTCCCCCTCTTTCCCCATCTGGCAATCAGGATCTTGTTCAGTAAAAATGTCACAGATAGTAGTAGTAGTCATGATAGAATCTGCTGGTATTTTGTGTGTGCTAAGTGCCTGACTGGCTATAAAAAGTGCTTTATCAGGGTCTACACTGAAGGACAAGACCTTTACCTATTTTGACCTGCTGTAATTAAGCAATAATCTTATATTCGATAAAAAAGTAATAATATTGCCAAATATGGATTTTTAAGAGTCGAGAGGCTGGATTAAAATTTTATCCTCTTAAGAAAAAAAAAACTAAAACACAACAAATAACATTACTGTATATATTATGAACTTGCATGGAACACATTTTTGTTAGAAAATCTGACTTTCAAATTTGTTCTAAAAATAAAGCCAAGAGTTTCAGTATAAAGCTGTTGTTGAGGACTTGTGTTTAAAACAAAAAAAAAAAAAAGGTGTTATTACGTGACTGTATAATTTGTCTGAATGTAATCTAAAGATAAGACAACTTTACCAGCTGTTAAACATAGGGTAAAATTCATTTCACCTCATGTTGCATGTCTAAAAGTTAAATGTCTGTACATAGCCATCTTAAGTCTTCTTTCATGTCCTAGGAGATAAAATAGGCACCCCCAGAGCTCAATTAATGTAATTTTTATTGCCCATCTTAATATGACATGAATTACCTTCTGGAGGTGCCAAACTGTATCTTACCGAGTACAAAAACAACACATGACATGAATCTGTTAGATGTTGAACTGTTAGATGCCCAAGTCAATATAGGTGAGAATATGAACTTTTATTTTTCAGGGTGAGATTTATCTATCACCTGTGTCATTTGCAGGAAATCTAAGGGGACCCTATAACCCTACAATGCTTCCCTGCATCACACAATTTATGTATATGGAAAAAAACCCACATTTGTTTCACCTCTACCTTAAGACTGGAGGGGAATGGGAAAAGAGGTTAAGATAATAAAAGGAGAATTGATACTGTCCCTCCAATGAGCCAGGCAATGCAGCTACATAGACTACTAAAGAATTCTCAAACTAGCCGTAGGATATAACAGCTATAGAAAGTAAAAAATAGCTTGAGTGTTGAGTAGAGATTAGAAGCAAAATAAGAAGTGTACTGTTTAAGTAGGTACAAATTCACATTAAAGTTTTGTGTCCATATATATATCTTAGAATAGAGATGCTAGGACTTAAATTCACTCATTTGTGGAGACCTGCCTAGTACCCACTTCTAACAGGTTTCTAATTAGAATTAAAGCATAACACACCGGTCGTGTTATTTTTTAATTCATTTCAGTCATGTTAACCACCAGTCTAACTTAAAGCATTTTCGATTTAAGGAAAGGATAGATTGTGAATGTATTAAATTTATAAAGTGTGGCAGCCTGTACAGTTTCATAAATGGAATGGAAACATTGAAATTGACAAAAGGAAAATATGTAATTACTTGGATGAAAGCTGTGATCTGAATAGCTGAAGAGTATCCTAAATCCAGTTAATCATCTTTCAATGAGAGCTAACATCAGGGCAATAAAACCTCTCCACCACACCAATCAGTACTCTACATCAAAAGACATGTAATTTTAAAAAGCAGGTTTATAAAATAGTTGCAATTAATTCTCAAAATAAAGTTACAGTTCCAAGCTGACTAAAAATAAGATGTTCCTAAACCTAAGGCTAAAAGAAGAAGCCTTGTAAATCAATGTGACAGAAAAGTACTGAGGACAATTAATTCATCTGCAGTGCCATCATGATTTATTTGTATTTATGTTGTGTTTCCCTACTTATGAGTGACTCTCCTCACATGATTATTAACTGAATTCCTACACTGTATTTATAAAATATACAATTTTAGACTTTTCACAATACATAACAAAAAATTTTTGAAATTAGGACTGAATATGAGTGATAAGTAATAATGAACCATCTACTGTAAGTGTGTGTATTAGGAAAGTAAATGTGTACAGGGCCATTATCTATCACTGAGGCCAACTGACGCAGACTAGACTGTGTTAATAATTTTAAACTCTTTACTCTCTAAAACATGTCGATCACATCGAAACTGTTGATTGAGAATGGTCCCCTAGCCATGTTGACTGCTGAATCACACCGAGAAATTACTTTGGAAAGTGCAAGTTGGATGTACCAAAAATATGCGGGGATCATTATAACAATAAACAGTGTTGGTAATCTATTTCTGGTCAAGAAAAGACATTTTTCTCAAAGGGGCTTTAGTGTGACGTTTTCACAGACTTCGGGGGTGTGTGTGTGTATTTTCACATTAATATTCTCTCAGATAATAAAACCAAAATTAATTTATGTGCATGAAGTCACCGAGTTACACTTCATTGCCCACTTTATACACAAATATAAAGTTAAAATAAGGAAGTCTTTTTTTAACAACAGTTGAAATGTAAGCATGAACACAGGAATATAGGAAACCTAATGCATTTTACTGATAACTTGTAGCAAAAAGGCAGCTTTGTATTGCAGCACACTGTGTTGTTAAGGCAGATTTGTCTCATAATGTGGATATGTGAATTGGCCAAAAAAAACCCCAAACCTAAACAAATTACAGAAATGATATGCTTATTCTCAGGGAAGTACATTATGGAGTTGTGTTGGATTAAACTTCAGAGATAAAAACTGACTTCTTATCCCCAGAAAATGCAGAATTTTAAGGGAAGTGTAATTGAATGGAGAACAGGAGAGTAAAGGAGACAAACGGGTTTTGTGGCAGACAGATAACTTAGGAACAAAGTTAGTTCTAACGTTATTACAAATCTTGCTAAATCTGCATTTATGCAGTAGTGGAATGTGTGGCACGTTGTGATGGGTTCATATTGGAAAAAGAGGCAAGGAAGAAAACAAAGGGATGTGGTTTGTGTCAAGAAGTTAACTAAACACATGGAGCTTTGCTATGGAACATATGGCAGGCTGATCAGCTGCTTTTGAGACTGGATGAGGATGAGGAGAGACAGCCAGGGACAATGTCATGGCAGGCACTAGATGCTGATCTCCTGATCAAACAGTTCATGAAATGCTTCAAAACACATAAAGAAATCTCATGGTTGCAATACAAGATTATCATGGAGGACTTCAACTACCCTAAAATCTGCTGGAAGGGCAACATGGTTGGATGCAAGTAAATCAGGAGACTTTTGGAGTGTGTCAAGGACAATATTTTGAGGCAGATGTTGTATGGACAGAAGTTGGGAGGTCAGATGTGCCAGATCTGCTATTTGTGAATAAAAATGAGTGATGTGATTGGTCAACAGCAGCCTTCACTCCAGGGACCATGAGATGATGTAATTAAATATCCTCAGGAAAATGAGGAAGAGAGCAAGTATAATAAAGACATGGGATTCAGAAGATGAGACTTTTGCTTGTTCAGGGAATTGGTAGGAAGAATCCCTTGGATGCTGCCTCGAAGGGAAAAAGAAAAAAACAACAAACCAAAACCCAAGAGAGCTGGTTATCTTCAAGGACAAACTCATCAAAGCACAAGGATGGTCCATCCTGTTGTTGGCATAAGGCCAGCATGGATAAAAACTCCTGACTGAACTCAAATGCAAATAAGAAGCATATGGAAGGAGGAAACAGAGGCTGCCTGCCAGAAGGAAAATAGAAATATTATGTGAGATGCACGGATGGAATTAGGCAATTAGGCAAACTAAAGCTCAGCTGTTGTTGAAACTGGAGGATGTGAAAGGCGACAGGAAGGGCTTCCATAAATACATTGGCAACAACAAGAGAAGAAACCAAAGATGATGTAGCCTTGCTATTAGTGAGGCAACTGACTTGCTGATGACGGAGAACTGAAAGGCAGAGATACTAACTTCCTCATTTGTGTCAGTTTGTACTTGCAACCTGTGCTGTCAGGCCTCCCATGTTTGACTAAATGAAGTACAACAGCAGCAGAAAAATATCAAGTTAGGGACCATGTTAACAAACTGTATAAACATACAATGGGGACAGACTGAAGACATTCAAAAGTTCTGAGAGACCTGGCAGATGCCATTTCAGGGTCCCTCTCTGTCATCTTCAAAGGGTTGTACCTGTCAAAGTGGTTCCCTGTAGCCTAGAAAAAGGCAATTATTATGCCTATCTAAAACCAAAAGACAATACAAGGTAATACAGACTGCCTGCGAAGAAAATGCAGTAAATCCTTTTGGAAGCTATTTCCAAGCAAAAAGGTAGCTGGAAACAGCCAGCATAGATTCACCAAGGGCAAATCATGCCTGCTCATACGATTGTCTTCTACATTGAGTTAACTGGCCTAGTGGGCAAGTGCAGCAGGGTCACCTGTAGTATCGTTGCAGTATAACTGCAGAGAAATGGCCTAGAAAGGTGAAGAACAAGGTAGGTAAGAGTGACTGGACTGATGCAAAACTTGCTCATAAGTAGTCAACAGTTCAAAAACATCTTTTGAGTTATGTTCCTTTGGGATTAATACTAGGGCTGGTCCTGTTTGAAATCTTCATCAATGACCTAGACAGTGGGAAAGAATACACTTTGTAAGTTTGCAAAGAAAGCAGATTTGGGCACTAGTTAGTACACTGTCATTCAGAGAGACTTCTACGAGATGGAGGAATAGGCTGACACAAACTTCGTGAAGTTCAACCAATACAAACACAAAGTTCTGCACTTGGGATGCAATAACACCAATGTAGGCAGACGCTGACTGGATGAGGACTTATTTTGTATGAAAGGATCTGGTGGACCTGGTTGTCAACAATTTGAACATGAGTCAGCAGTGGGCCTTTGTTTCAGTGAAGGTTAACCACTTACTGGTCTGCATTAGGAAGAGTACAGCCAGCAGGCAAAATGAAGCGATTGCTCTCCTCTACGTGGCACTTCTGAGGCTGAAGTATTGTTTCCAGTTTAGGGCTGCCCAGTACAGGAGAAAGATTGACAAACTGGAGGTAATCTTAATAGAGGGTTGCTAAGATGGTGAAGAGGCAGGAGGAACACATGAAATAAAGAAAGGCTGAGGAAGCTGGGTTTCTTCAACGTGGAGAAGAGAAGGTGAGGAGACAACCTGTTGGCTGCATTCAGCTATCTTTTGCCGGTTATAGAGAGGAGAGTCTTCTCAGAAGTGCAAAGTGAAAGGTTGAGAGACTAAAGCTGCCATAATGGAAATTCCAAATGCATATATAAATTCACAGTGAGAACGGTCAAACACTGGTACAGGTTCTCCAGAGAGGCTGGATAATCTTAATCTTTGGAGATATTAAAAACTCAGCTGTACGAGGTCCTGAGCAACCTGACCTAACTTATATGAGGAGGCAAGACCAGATGAACTTCTAACCTAAACTATCTTAAGTTGTAAAATATTTTGCTTAAAGTCTATTAATACTTTGGAGAGGAAAAAAAAAAAAAGATGGAATTTCAACAAAAACAAATTCTGAGCATTATTTACTTCATTTTCTTTTTTCCTTTAATACTTTGTTTTGTGGCATACTTTTAATGACAAATTAATATAACATGTCTTATCCTGTCACGTAGCCTGCTATCCATGACTATCATTATGTGACATGCTGAAATTCTAAGGGTTTGGGGGTTTTGAAGGTTTTTTTTAGGAATTTTTGAATTATACTGTCACTGCATTGCTGCTTAAATTTCCTCTGAAAGGGAAACTGGGAGTTTTTCTAGTTTCGAGACACTATACGTGCCTAATGAAAAACATGATCTTGTTTAGGGGCAGCTCAGGAATTTGGAATCAATGCACTACAGTCTGCATGTACACAGTTTTTAACAAAATTAATTGCTTATAGATTAGACTTAGTTATTCTGTAAAAGACGGAAATAACAGCTGACAAGCACATTTTATTATGCCTTATTATATACCTGCACCTCATCTCTTGCTCATTGTTGCCACTTAACATTAGTATTCATAGCATGTTATCTTGAAAGCAGAGATAATAAAACAATACCACTGTGGTCTTCCCCATAGCAGAGCCCTGCAAGAGATCTGGCTCTTTGAGAGTCCTCAGTGATTTACAGTCAATCTTATTCTATTGCTTTTTTTCTCTACCTCCCTCAGGGTAACAACACTAAATAAAAAAGATGCTTTCAAATCATACAATGAAGTTAGAAATATGTCAATAACAGATTCACTTGGCGATTCTAGAAATCACAACACAATACCTTTTTTACAAATAAATAAAGTACAAGAGAAATATCTGTCTGTCTAGTACATGTAGGAGTACTTGCTATTAAACACTTTAATATTTCCATAATACCTAATTAGTGACTGTTGCTTCTTTTTCAGCCAGGGAACAAAAAACTCTTTGCCAAGGAAGAACTGGAACTCATTCCAATTTACTGATGAAGAAATTAAACTTCAGAGACCAGATATGACTTCCCAAGGTCCTTATGGCAGAAAGGAGGGCAAAGAAACAATTTAACTTTGCTTTTTCCCTATACCTCAACTGCCTTATATGTCACAGTACAAGGGCTGAGGAAGACAACATAGGGGTAATCCTAGTACAAGTTCAGATATAAAAGAGGTGTCTCTAGGGCAGCCTACAGAGCAGAACACTGTTAAGATTTTCAGTAATAATGAAAGAGCCAAGGTAGGCTAGCTCTTCTGATAGAGAGGCCTTCAGCATTACTCGTACTGTACCAGCTAACTGTTGAGCTCTAGGCTCAGGATTTGCATAAGCAGTTGATCTGAGCAGTTTTGCCTGCCGTTGATCTGAGCTGGACGTGCAGTGCTGGGAGAAGCCCATCTTCTCCAAGCTTTAAGAAAATTCAGGACCTCCCAATACCTCAGTCAGAGTCATTGTCCCAGCACTGAAGGAAGTTTCCTTACCAGCTAGAAAGTATAGATGGAAAGCAAATTTGGTTCTTGCTTCCTGTCTCACACATTGGTCTAAACAGAAATATATTCTTTAAGAAGAGCAGTTCCAAGCATTGGGATTTTGATTCAGTTTCCTAATGTAGCATTTTTCTTATTCTCCATTCATAAAAAGTATTAGGGTTTCTTTGGAAAAATCAAGTTACAGTATTTGCTTTTAATTAACACAGATACTCAATGAAATATAAATATTTGAGATAGGGATAGTCTGAGGGGCATGATATCTACTACTATTTGCAGTAGCTTTTGTGTAGTAACCAAACTCCTTTTTTGTGTGTTTTATTTTGTCCCCCACTTTATGCTTAAGTCTACAGATAGACAGCAAGTCTGCGACAGTCTGGAGCGTGGAATTCACTACACAGATGTGTTAGAATTGCTTCACATACATGCACTTTGTGGGCCTTGAGTACATACTCTTGCTCAGGAATTCCTGGGTAGATATGTGGATGCCACCATTTTTTAAGTGTGTAGCTTTTACATTTCAGGAATAACAGCCATTACCATGAGAATTCTTCTTCAGCTCTGTCACAACAGAAAAGCCAGAAAATGTATCAAGATCTGGCTCTCACTTTCTCAGTGAAAAAAGAATTAGCTAACACTTGTCTATAAGCACTCAGTTTTCTGCATATGATACTTGAAACTGATTAGATTATGTTCTGAAAAAATGTCCAAGTGATTACCTTTTATCAGTACACAAAAAATTACAAATTTACCTAATTCCTGAAAACGTCTTTAATATTTGTACAAGAACTTGAACATAGAGAGATTTAAAATGATCAAAGAACGTTAATACCAATTTTGTACTAAAGGAATAGGAAGCTCAGTAGAGAGCATACATGTATGTTATTGTGGTGTTTCAATTGAAAAATCCACACTGAGAGTACCAATGCTACTTCAGTTTTTGCATTCACCCCTAAATAACTACAGTACTTATCTCTGAATGACTGTGAATAGAACAGGTCACTCTGTACATTTGCATGAGGATGTCAGGTACATGACAGTAGGATAATGAAAAATGCAGAAATAGAACAGAAAATGTAGCAGGCTTGAGCTCATGAATCTTGCAATGACATTAAAGAAAAAAAAAAATCAAACTTGTGCTGAAAGAGCTAGTGGCAAAATCATGTGCAAACTGTAAGAAAGATTTGTTTTGTGAATACCGATTATACTGACTACTGGAACCACTCTAATCTTTATTTCAAAACTGAGCTATGAATGGCAGTTCTTTTTCATCCTCTTCTATTAAAGAAAAAACCCCACATATATATTTTAGTAGAATTAGCCCATTTGCCAGCTTAGGACATTAGCAAAAGCAAATACACAGTACTTGTACTCTTCTAAATCAGTATGAAAAATACTGCATCAAAACAGCTTAAAAATTTTATTTAGAGAATTAATCAGGAGCATTATGATTTTGATTGAAGAAACAGGAAGTGGTTTATACACAGATACAAAGCTTCTTAAAAGTAAATAAAATACTCTGAAAATATTTTATTTTTGTATATATGAACTCTAGATTATTTTTTAATATTACGTGATAGATTACATGAACAAAAATAACTTATGATATTTGTAAAATAGATAGAAAGAACCCAGTATTTTTGTGGATACTATTTCAAAACAATTAACCTAAGACAATTACAAATATCTTTTCAAAATTAACAGAGCTACTCAGGCATAGCTATCTGTAAATGCCACATGGTGAATCTTCTGTGCTGTTATTTAAAGCCAAATTATGTTTTCATGTTCAAAAATTACATGGCCATTTTGGACTTTGTATAACCTACTGAATACTTGAGGATTTTCATGTTCATTACTTTCAGATGTGAAACAGGATTTTTTTTTCTAAGAAACACATCTTTGTGCATATGTGTTTACCCAAATCGTTAGTAAATGGATAAATATGCTCTGCAACATTGTTCCCACAGTTTTCTCTAATACAAAAGGATGAAATAATAGTATACCAATAATTAAAACCCTTCTAAAATCTTTTTTTGCTGTTGTTGTTTAAAACAATTTTTCCTGCTTTACCTTTATTTTCTCTACTAATTAATATATTAACCTTATCCAGTATAATTCTTATAATCTGATTTCTTTAGATAAATTTTATTGGTCTCCAGAAAATAAGATGCTTTTATTGGCTGTAGTCAAGATTGCATGCCACTGTAAGTATATATGACTGCATGCTTTCATCAAACAAGCTACTTCATTGCCAGATGTGTGCAAAGTATTTATAAAAAGATGACTAAAGGAAAGCTAAATCACCTAGACGTAATACAGATATGATTAACAGCTTCCAGACTTTGAGTTAAGGAAGATATATCAAGGAGGCTTATTAAAGAGATTTAGGCCATTATGTCTAGATTTAATCAGCTGGACTTGGAAGATCTGCAATTTAGAGCAACTTTATCACTAATTATGTCCTGGATGATCAAGCCTAACAGCAAAAGAAAAGATACACATCAACCTATTGCCTCTAAGTGGCTCATAGAGATCAGAGAAACATGGGCAAATTGGTTATTTTATGTAGTTGTTCCAGCAAGCCAGTCCTCCCATTTGCTTCCAGGCTTTAGATCAATGATATGCTTGAAGCAGAAAATAAGATACTAGAACAGAACAATTCTTTAAACAGAAAAAAACTGCAGGTGTCATTATGAGTCATGTTAAACAAAAACAAACTTACCCCTGTGCAGTGTCACAAGGCAGATCTTCCATTCTTTTTCAGTCTATGAATTCGTAAGTAGCAGAAGGAGTCACTCAGTCATCTTTGGGTGTTTTGCATAATTTCTTTCTTTTCATCATTTCTAAGGTTTGGATCTTCCCCTATGCAAAAAAGTACACTCTTCTCAGGAGTTTCCTAGCCTCATCGTGTGCCAGCAGATCACAGTTTGCTGTACCCCTTTCATCGCTTCTGTTGCCCTACTCTCCAGAAAATTCTTCCAACAGGACATGGACAGTTGTCCATAGCTAATTTTCTCTTGATCTAAAAATCAGAAACTGAGGCAATGCAAATATCTAGCCTTCTTCACTGCTGCCTACCAAGAAAGCATGCACTATTTAGTCCTTGTGCCATAAACACCTCTGCGATCTATCACACTTTCTGTCCTAGCCCTGAGACTCAACAACATTGCGTAATGCTGAGGATTTGTCCCTGGTAGCAGCAAAAATACTTGGACATTTTTCTAGTGGCAGAGAGTTGTTAGGCTTTTGTCCAATCTTCTTGGACCAAAATTCCCCTAAGGGATTCAGACTGAAATTCAGAGTAGGCTGGAGCAGAATTGCCAGACCACCAGTGAGAACTCTGGCCCACAGGCTCTCACCTTGCTTCAGATAATACCTGGAAAGTTTCCAAGGTGCTGCAGTTTCAGACGCTTTAATTTGCTGCCTTGCCTTAAAGCTTGGGATCCTCCCGGCAAGTAAAGCTCTTGTCACTTTATCATCATCATCATCTTCTTCCTAGGCCAGGAAGACAGCTGCTACAGACACCACCACTCACAGCTTAAGCTGGAGCTAGAAAAGTGGCATATTGCGTGACAAGAGCTGAGTCAGAGGATTTCTCTGCTTCCCCTCTGGTACACGAGAGAGTGGTTGGAACACCTACAGAATCCACATATATATTTGGAGGGAGTATCCTGGTAAATTAAAAGGGAACAAGTATGGGTCTGGGAGTGGTGAGGACACAAATAAAATGGTAAGAGGCCAAATTTTATCTCATATATTCTCACACACTTTTTGTGGGTTTTTTTTTTTTTTGCTCCATCCCTTATCAAACATGTTACCTAAACTTTGCCTTCTTAATTCAAAGATAAAGTGAATGTCTTAAAATTAATCTGGAAAAGTCTGCAGATATACCCTAGGATAGTTCGGAGAAACTCAATTAATTATATGATGGGTTTGAAGGAACCACCCTGCTTAATATATGTTAAAAAATATGTCAACAAAAGCTTCGGTAAATCTCTGTTTAAATGGTGAAAGCAGGACATGCTTTCTTAGAATATATTCTTATCTGTTGCAGCCATTCAGGAGCCAATGCATTTACACTAAAATGATCTGGGGCTTCTGGGTGACTGGGACATGTTTTCCTTTCCTCCGCTGCACCAGTTTTTGGTAGGATGATAAATAATGGAGTATTGGTCTGGCACCTCATTGCCATAGCACCAAAAAAAAGCAGGAAAACAAATGGTCTGAAATGAAAGTATAAAACCATGAAAACTGAAGAACACAATGATATTGAAAATTTTATGCTGATTCAGAGACATTAATTAGTAGGATGAGGAGTAAAACTCAAATTTCCACATGCCTAAGAAGTGCAGCAATTATATGATATTCGTTTATTCAGGAAAGAACAGAGTCCTGCAAAATGTAGGGCATCATACTAAATGGCTCACACGACCTGATTTTCTCTTCCTTTTGTTGATCCCAGAGAAGTGACAAGATACATAGCATGGTTAATTATTTCCATAGTAAGAATTTTCAGTATCAATACAAAAAAGAGTCTAGAGTATGACTCTAGATACTGACAGGTTTGCTGTGCTGTATCTCAGCAAGATTTTTGAATGGGTTAATCCATATGAACTTGGTTAGACAAAGCACACAGATGCCACCCTCTTCTTAGCATTCCTCCAAATGTCATATTCCGCAAAATAATTAAAATATTTATTTCAGAAACTAAGAACAAGTGAAGTTATCTCAGGACTGAATAATAAAGCTGGAAAAGAACAGGGAGTGAACAGGGAGTTCTTACATTAAAAAGAAAATCAGAGCTTTATTTAAAATTGATTTTGAATGAAAAGCATAAGGACGTCATATAACAGCCAATGACTATTTTTACTTAAAAAATAAAGAAGGGGGGAAAAGACATTAACTCCAGAGTGTCATTTGCCTAGTGATTACACTTGTGAGATTACCCTGAAAAATGCTGGTACAGCTCTTGGGAGGAGACACTACTCATTAGCAAAAATATAAATATAAATGCAAATGGAAGACTTCTATTGATCTGCATAGAGACACATTGTGAATTTAATTTAAACATGTATGTTTTTAATGTTTTGCCTTTCTAATGTTTTGCTTTTCCTTTTGCTAGAGACTATAGGAAGATACTTTGGCTTTCAGTGTCACACTTTCAGCAAGAAATTTTGTTTAGAAGCTGCAATTAAATAATTCAGAAATAATTAATTCAGAAGACAACCCATTAAATTATAACCCTCCCCACTGGTTAACTTGGTGCCAAAATGTATTGTTTAATTTATCATTCTTAGTATTTTTAGAAGGCCTCAAGGCAGGGAATGAAGCAATAATAAATAGGGAATAGTGGATAATTAGAGAAGGAAATGTGGAACAAAATTACTAAGGGCTTTAGGTGAAGTTCATTATTACTATTTAATAGTGCCCAAGAGCATTTGATCAAATTATGGATCATGTTTAAAAGTGGGCTGAGAGAAATCCTGGTGGAGGAGAGTTTTCTCACTACTACTTTCAGAATTTTGCAGTAAGTTTTACAGAATTTTAACAAGCAGTAAAAAAGCAAAAGTATATTGACCAAACCTTCTACTTTATCACACACGGTGCTCTAGTGAGATCTGAAGAAGACAAGAGTTTCTTCATTCTCTCAGATATTGTTCAAGCTGAGACTATTACATGATTAAGCAGTAAAGCACTTCAAGCATGAGTGATAAGGTGACATATTGTAAGTGCAGCCCTTAGGGCTTTTAAGCACAAGGTGAAGCTGATTTTTTTTAACTCTTCAGGGTTTTTGCTTTTTAACCTCATCTTAAAAGAACACCTTTTCTAACACAAATCTTTCAAGTTAACCTGAACTTTTAGTATTTTTTTTTTAATTTATTCGTTCATTTTCCTTATGTATTTTTGTTATTTCTTTTAACTATAATATAAAAAAAAAAAATCCTGAAAGTATTTTTGGACACAAATATGTGCGCAAAAATACAAACCTCATTTTTTCATCATTTTTTTCATAAAGTCGAGATCCTCTCTGTCTTGTTTTCAGTTGGAAGACTTGAAAAAAATGAGAAAGCATGAGATCCATGGCACACAGCAAATAAAAGCATTTAATTTAAAGAGTAAGAGAGTGTTTAATTTATGGAGTATTCTTTTCTTTTTAAATATGTTTTCTGAAAGTCTGTACCACAGGAATTAAAAAAAAAATTAAATTAAATGTTAATATTTTTGTATGTTTTTCTATGCTTTAAAAAAAAAAGAAAGAAAAAAAAAAAGAGAAAAAAACCCCTTCTGATTGGCGTTCCACAGTAACAGAATAGGGGAGTAGGAAACTGAAATATTTGTGAAAATTTCCCTTCCAGGGGAAAAGCTATGTTTTCAGATATATATTCTGACTCAAAGTAAAATGATGTCTGTTAAATATGAAAAATTTTGTAGGATGGAGATTCCAGTTACTCAACAGTTCTGATCATTAGAAACCTGAGATCTCCCTCTTTAGACATTTGATTCCATAGACAAAGAAAGAGGACCTTGGGCATTATGTTACTTTTTTGTCTCACAGATTTTGTTAAACAGCAAAAGAGTCAAGTTGGTTTACCTTTGAACTGAGTTTGTATGACTGGCCAGGTTGTTTGATGTGTTTCATTTGATGTTCTGGAAATGTATAAAACCACTGGCACAATTTAATAAATAATTCTAGTGGTTACAGTACTAGCAGTAATAGTAAGAATAAATCACTATTCCTAATGTACAAATTGCCCTAATTATTACTTTAAGCAGAGAAACAGGGTGTTTACTACCTCGGTCAATATGGGAATGATTAAAAATGACTAGTGATCTGTATCCAAAAATGTGATTTAGGTACACAGTTTGAGGTAGCATGAAAAGGTAGTAGAAAGCACCAGCAGATTTTTCACTCAGATTCATGTGATGGGGGACAGAAAGCCTTTAGAAATGAGAGGGTCAGAATGTCAAAAAAAGACAAGTCTAGCTGTCAGCCAGGGGAAAGAAGTCGGTTGTTTGGATACATTTTGCACCTAGGTTCTGCGGCAATGATTCCTGAGCACTCTTTGGACTAACCCACAGTACGCAGAAAGAGACTGGAGCAGTTTTCCTTGAGACCGTGTCCTTACTGCAGAGACTATCGCATTTATGGATCCCAGACAGAGAGGCTACAGCTCAGTCAGCTGTCATAGTCTGTCTTCTGCGACTTGGACCTCCTCTCTCTGATGTATACTCTGATTTAGAGGCAGTTTCTGAGCTGCCTGTTGTATTCTGTAATGATATTCACGTCCATAACCTTGAAAATAAATTATTTACTTTGAAGGTTGGCTATGTTATCGTGTCTCTAAATCCCTCTACAACACTTCCTATTGCATGTGTGCGGGTACTTGATGTCTGACTCATCACACATGGAAATTGTATTGCTTAGACACTTTTATTTCAAAATCATACTCTTTCTAAATGGAAAGTTGAAGAAAATAGCTAAGCAGATACCTCTGAGTACTACAAGGAAAAGATCAGATGAGTTGAAAAAACATAAAAAATATCAATATATGTTTTAACTGGTTGGACTGCTTTATTTTGGCCTTTTTCATTCACTTGACAAATTGCTCTGACACACAACTGTAATAATAGAGAGCTCCAAATGGGCTCGAGAGAAGAGATTTTCCTTGTTGTCTTGGGAGGAGCATCAGGCTTCCCTGTGAAGTGTAGCTGGGGTCATCACTGCAATTTAAATAATGCTTTATCAATAGTGTAGAAATAGATTTTAGCAATCTTTTTTCTGTTTCTTTTTATTTTTTCTCTGCTGTTCTTTTTTCTGAAAATTTGTGCAGAGAAAATACATTTACCTCACTGTGATAATGGTGGAAATAACATTTCTTAAGGGATTGATTATTGCATTTTGATGATAATTTAGTCTTTCTGAAACTTTCTCAACCCATGATTTTTCCTGTGCTAATTTTGTTTACATTTTCTAATCTTCCTTTAGTCTTACTACCCTGATCATCCTTTACTTGTCTTTTTTTTTAATCTTCTTTATTTAGCACGTAATTTGTTATTAAATGTTATTACTCTTCTACTATTAAATTCACCTGTCTGTTCTTCTGTAGTCATTGACAATGTTCAGCTTGAAATCTAAGCTGTCGGGTCAATGGCTCATTTTTTAGGAGTTTAGTGAACTCCAGAACAGATTTAAGAAATACTACCGCTACTATTTTGCATTTATAACATCTTTTAAATGAAGATTACAAAGGCATTTATGATCATAAATTAAGCTTCACGATGACCTTGAAAACCTGAAATATAAATGCCTGATCTTTCACATTTTGCAGCATAAAGATCATTAAACTGAGCAAGTAAAAAAGAAAAAAAAAGAGCTATGATTTGCAATGGTTAAGTGAATATTCTAATATTTTTCTCAAGGAAAAGTCACCGCTACTTTTAAAAATCAAGATGACTTTAAGTATGAATTATTAATCAAAAGCTACAGTCACTTTTAGATATAATTTACATTACACATCTTAGGATATGTAACTGTTACAGTCTGCTTAATAATTAGGTCAATAGAAAGACAGTGCCTTCCAGACAGGCATAGGTTTGGGTCAGCCTGTGAGGCAATTCATCAAACTTGGTATAGTGCCTCCCAGGCAAGTAACTATTCACTTTGGTCTGGAAGAGAAGGCAGAGCGCTGAGATGTCTCCCAGGCAGAAAATTAAATGGGTCAGCCTTGGAGGCAGCCCAGATAGGTGACTGTTCAGCTTTCCTTGAAAATGGATTAACATACTAAGGTCATTCCTGAGTACATAACTATTGGCTCCTGCTAGCTGACAAGCCATTATTCATGGACTTCCTTCCATTTGAAGGGCTGCTTATTGCGGCTTATCTTAAAAATAGATTATGAGCCGATTAGCCTTTGATTCTAGTAATAAAGTCCTGTTTGTGAACATGAATGTATGTTTTACTAGAACATAAAAAATCATTGACCCTGTTGGCTATATCTTTGCTAGGGATACTAAAAGAAGTTCACTCTTAATTGGTATTGTGGAAACTGAGACCACATATTAATATATAAGAAAGATACTAAATTTCAAACAGGGAGGCTTATATACACATCTGCTTGTATATAAGCCTTTGGCAGGTTTGAAAGTCTAGTGAGCATATGCCTACCTGGAGTACATATGTTCCTGACTTGGAAGAGAATGTCAAGAGCTTCAGATATTTAAACTGGCCTTTTATTCATGCCCGTCTGAAAACTGAAGATACTGTATTATTTGAGGAAAAGACACTGAAAAAAAAAGCAATTATGAAAGTAGTAGAGTAATCGAGACCCTATAAAATAGAAAATACAGATGTAAGAGACTTGACCAAACAGAATAGGAAGCCTGGGAGGAGAGATGAAGAGTAGCGGACTAGCACACAACAAGGTTCTTTATCCTATTTCCTCTCAGCCGTTCCTTTTCTTTCCTCATAAGCTCTTGTCAGTTTGTTCTGCGTTGTGGCCGTAAGATTATAAATGGTAGCATGGTATTATTTGAGGAGAGGGAGCCAAGTGGAGAATAGAGGGCATCCAATAAACTGGAAATTCTGATAGATCTTGCTGAGTGCCAAATGGCATGTGCGTAAGTTAGCAACGCTGAAGCAATTCTGGCAGTAGAGAAGAAATTTGGCAGAGACGATTGAGAGAAAGGGCAGTTTTGTACGGGAAGGCCAAGAGAGACCAGGTAGACAATGGGGCACTTAATGATGAACTGCAGGATATAGAAGGTGGTTAGAGAAAGTGGAAACTTTGCCTACACTTACTTCCTGTGTAACCCATGCCAAAACAAAATATTCTGTTCTGAAAGCCAACACTTTCAGACATATGCTAGGATACTTTATAGTGTTACAGTCCAGATTTTAAAAGGGATGCTAGAAAAATACAGATGATCAAGAAAACCTACCAGAACCACACAAATAAAAATGAACATTAAAGGCTATGGTGGGTGAATATCTTAAGGCAGACAGCTTACTGTAATGTCTGTTTGGATTTTATACAGTGAATGTTTAATGTAAATGCTTGAGCTCTACCTGGAACAGATGACAGCTCCCTTTTCAAGTGGATGCTTTCATTACTGGTTAATAGATGTTACATATAGTTTGTTCTTTGTGTGGTCCCATAAATCTCAAAACCAATCCACAGGAGGAATACAGAGGAACTCTATTGCTCCACTTTAACCCACCTTTTTCCTGTTGTCAGTGTTATATTACATATAATGTGTAAAATGGAGGTTTGGATACCAGATTGTTGGTCTCATGTCATGCCTCAGCATTTTAAGTCTAAGTTATTTCACCAAAAAAGGATGAATGGCATAGCCATGATTGTGTGTCTTAATGGCAAAAGAGTGAATTTCCTTGGGTGGGATTAAACTCACCATAGAGGTCTAAAGTTTACCCTCAAAGTCACCATCAGCTGCCCTTTTATAGTCAGAGAGGAGAAATAAACACACCAGAGTGCCATTCATCAGCCCTATTTCAGATTCTATTTTAGAATGAGAGGAACCACACCTTGGAAGGGCCTTGAATTTCCTAAATGACTGAAGATTTACTGGTTGACTGAAGGTCAAATGCTAGAGGCTTTTTTAGTGGGTGAAGATTTTTTGGTTTGTTTGGGGTTTTTTTCCAAAAACATTCTTGGAAGTCTTAAAAAATCTTTTGAGAAAATACTAATCTATAGCAACTGTTATTAAAAAAATCTCAAAAGTGTCTGAAGCTGCAACTTTTCAACACTATAAGACATAGTTCAGAGTTCACATGTTCTTACCTATTCATCCTACAGATGAGAAATCTGTGCACTGAGTATTAGTGTCTAAAAGCCTTGGCTGTCATAGCAATGGGATGGGGCAGGTCTGGTATTCCATTACACCGTGGATTAACTTGTAACACGTTTTAACCTGAGCAGCTAAACGAATTGATCAAAAATAACAGCAAAACTGTTGTCATGGCTATAGAATGTAACGATAACTAGTTTCTTTTCAGGGCAAAATTTAGACTATGGAATGAGCTGTGTGCTGCTTGCAGGCAAAATCCATTCTGTATTTTATTTTGATGTGTTTTCAATTGAATTATTTTCTGTGGTTCATTTAGCTTCAAATAGAAATTAAAATATTTCATTTTAAAGAAGCTGACATTATGGAACACCTGACATATCACTTACTGACAGAGATTATGTAGTTTTGTGTTTCTCTTAAAGCTTTTGGGTACAACTGTCCTTGCTTTGACTGTGAGAGAGAAAAGGGTTTTTCTAAACATCTTGTTTCATCAAATGAAGATCAGACAAAATGTGAATGTTTGATTTTTCTTGAGCAAGAGATTTCTAAATTCCAAGTATCTCCTGGAATTGTTACTGGTTTCTGCAAAGTGCTAGCTCTATAAACCCACCCTGCCTTTGTTAGCTTTCAAAGCTTGTTGGGTAAAGACTAAAATGATAATTTTCAGCAAATAGGGCATGATATCCACATTTCCTCTCTACTCTTCAAAGTCACAGAAAGAATTATTCTTGCTTCAAGCGCAATTACTCCCAGAGTTTCTGTGGTAGAGTTTTGCTTCCTGTATTGATTCTGACACATGGTCTTCCTTGAAGACACAATAAGGAGCACAATACATGGATGGGGCTACAGTCTCCTACCCTGCTCTGTTTTTTAAATTCACATTATCTAATGCCTCCAGGTAATAAAGAAGTAGATAAACCTATTAATCAATAGAATTAAATTGGAAAGTAGAGGTTCTGTGGGCACAAATATCCTTACCTCTACCGACAGACTTCCTTGATAAGTAGGCACTCAGCACATATCTGTGAGCCATTTATACTTTATATTGGCATGCCATTACGATCAGTGTTTAACCATTTCAGTGTTGTGAAATTCATCTCTAGGTTGTCCATGTTTCTGCTGTGTTTCCACTGGAGTGCTAACCTTCCTTTGACAGCTTTGGCTCTGCAAAGAATGCTTCTGAGTTCTGCTGAAGCATTAACAGGAGCATGAATGTCAATGAACAAAGTGCTATGGAAAAAATAATAAAAGCAGCAGCAACAGAAAAAAATAACTCTTCCCTTACTAACCATGTTGACATTCTCAGCAACAAAAACCTGCTACAGATGAAGCTGCTAAGTACTCTGCCCCCACATTGAAGCTTTGAGTTGGAAGCAGTTTAAGACTTTCATACAGCTGTATCAAGAGACAAAATGTCACACATATAAGTTCTTTTATTGAACTATTCCAGTCTGAGAGCATGAAATACAGTTGGGAAAACACAAGAATAAGTCAAAATCAGTGCAATGAAGATCACATTCCGAAACTTAGTTTAAGGCTCCTCTCCATGCCCAACATCCCATATTTGCTCTGTAAGTACAACTTGCATTAAGAAAAATTGTCAAGGCCCTGTCTGAATGTTCTGATGGGCCGCACTGGTGGCAACTAGTCCTGCCCTCCCCCCGGGCCTCTCCCCAACCCCTGCCCGTTGGCCCGGGAGCCCCATTTCAGCTCAGTCCACGTCCATGAGCCCCTTCCTCAGCGATGCTGTAGGCATGTCAGTCTCCAGCTCCACCACAGCCCTGCCCTGCCCAGCCATGGCCCCCACTGATTTGGACCCAGGCCATGGTCCCCGATCTCAGCTCTGCATTTCTAAGGGCTCCTTGGGATTTCTTGTCAGAGTTGTATGGTTGTCTTTGTTCTAAATTCACAATAGAGACATAGGAAGAGGAAAGCTCTGTGATGAGAGAATAGTCTTTTAATATCACTAGGTTATTGAAAGTAAGTCTTTTTTGAAATAAAGAGGTTCATTGATATCAAGTTTCAGGTTCCTTCCACCCGCTTTTAGGTAATCAACTGTGGCATCTAATCAAGGAACACTGAGATGGATTCACCTCGTCTGACTTCAGGCAAATGCTGGGTGCCTAGTTCAAGCTGTCTGGTTCGAGATTTTAGATCTGTTTGCATAGTGCTTTGAGAGTTTTATTTCTGACATTTGCCTTTGGAAAGATACCAATTCAAGCTAGTGCTTATCTGAGAAAGTTCAGTGCACTGGAATAAATTTTGACCAAAGGGTGGAAGAGACTAAAATGGCCATTCAGCTTCACCAACTCTTCAGACAAGGCAGTCACGTCATTAACATAACTATTTGTTTTTAATCTGTAACTAAAGCCAAAAATGTTACTAATGAGTGAAAGTGGAAAGTGGCAAAAGCTTTATAGCTATGCTCTGCTGCAGCATCACAAAGCACTGCTGACAGGAGGAGACACACACCCCTGCCATCTCTGTCACGGTTCAAGACCAAACGACAGTGTGGAGACTAAATAGGCTTGGATAGCAGAGCATTTAATCATGGATGTATGCAGTTTTACAAATTAGATGACTTCCCTGCACTGCAGCAACCATGTGATCACTGCCCCCCAGCTGTCACAATCCTGCTAGGGTGCAGGGGTGGGTGCTGACATGCCACTGTGGCCCCTCGGGCTGCATTGCAGCAGCCTGAGTACCTTGTCCTGTCCCCCTGGTCACGGGCCTCAGCCGGCTCCTGGTGCAAACACATCTGATTCACTCCTACCTTTGTTGTTTAATGATTGTGATGTGTTTCTCCCTTCTGTAAAGCCAACAAATCCTCTTGTCCTTGGAGGAGGAGGAGGAAAAGCAAGACCAGATGTCCCTGTCCCAATGTTCCAGGTCCCAGTCAGGAGCACATGGCTGCAATGACCTTAGAGAGCGAGAACACAGCCCTTTTCACTTGGCAGTCACTTCCACTTTGGAGCAAGCCATCTCCATCACTGCTCTCTCTGTATTTTTCTACTCTATATCACAGGGCAGTTCTCAGAGTTTCTCTTCAACAAGTCATTACTAATTTCTAATACATTTGCTTTGTTTTCTGGATCATTCTTCTGTTCCTCCAGTTTCTGTACTTTTCCCACTAAAACCTTGTGTGCAAAGGTACAACCCCACATCAAGGTTGCACATTTTGCCCTGTTCCCCTTATACAGGTTGAACCCTCCCTGAAGTTGTGTCCTAGTTTCAGCTGGGATAGAGTTAACTGTCTTCCTAGTAGCTGGTACGGTGCTATGTTTTGAGTTCAGTATGTGAAGAATGTTGATAACACTGATGTTTTCAGTTGCTGCTAGTAGTGTTTAGACTAATGTCAAGGATTTTTCAGCTTCTCATGCCCAGCCAGTGAGAAAGCTGGAGGGACACAAGAAGTTGGCACAGGACACAGCCAGGGCAGCTGACCCAAACTGACCAACAGGGTATTCCATACCATGGGACGTCCCATCTAGTATAGGAACTGGGAAGTGGGGGCGTGGAATCGCCGCTGGGGGACTAGCTGGGTGCCACTCGGCGGGTGGTGAACAATTGCACTGCGCATCATTTGTACATTCCAATCCTTTCATTATTGCTGTTGTCATTTTATTAGTGTTATCATTATCATTATTAGTTTCTTCTTTTCTGTTCTATTAAACCGTTCTTATCTCAACCCATGGGTTTTGCTTCTTTTTCCTGATTGTCTCCCCCATCCCACTGGGTGGGGGGGGAGTGAGTGAGCGGCTGCGTGGTGCTTAGTTGCCGGCTGGGGTTAAACCACGACAAGTTGGTTTCCCAATAACCCAAGATTCTCTACCCTCCCCTTCCAATAGGGACATGCATCTGGGTCAAACATCACATTAAGAGGTCCCGTTCATCCTCCAATCCAGGGGCCAGACATTCTTCTTTCTTGCTCCCCTTCCCACAGCTATCTGTCATTCATGTAATCATTACCTCACTTCTGACACCAATGGACAGTGCAGACACTTGGATACCAAGACATTTTAACTATAGATAAACACACAGGTTTAAGAGCTCCTTGTCTTGTGGGAGGTATGGCACAGTCCAGAAGGAAGGTTGGGCAGGTCAGCATTGTGGTCGCTGCCATGCAGTGTGTGGTCCTGGAACTGGGCCATGGGGTCCCCAGGCCTCTTGCTCCATTCTCTGTCTGGATACCTTCACTGGTAGGATCAGGTAGAGAAAACATGATTCTGACCACCCTGTTCAAGTTCCTGTGGTGCTTAACACCTGGCTGTTGCCATCACTGGAGCTCAAAATCTGCCTTCCTGGAAGATTCTCCATGTGTTTGCAGCTTTGTCAGTGATTGACAGGTTATGCATGCTGGAGGTGCTCCTCCATTCTTAAAATTAGACTAAATTTTTTACTAAAGTTCATTTGCTAACGCTGTAGTCAGCCAGGCCCAACCCATGCGAGCTGCTACAGCCTTATCCAGGGAAACTGAGGTTACAACATAAGCTTTTGAAAATACTACGTTTCCAAGAGAAAGCGTTTTCCCACATTCCTTTGCAAGTTATTGCAATGTTTTATTTACCTTACTATTAAAAACCTGGCACTGCAACTCTTGTGTGAATTTCTTAACTTCTGTTTTCAGTCTTTGAATTTATTCCATCTTTTGTTTCTGCTGAATTCATCATCCATCACTGCCATAGGTATCTTGTCAACTTCCAAAACCTGCTTCTGAATAAGCTGAATATTTTATTACACATTTTTCACTACAAGAAATTTTTTAGAAGACTAAAATATCTTTTGTTCCTCTCTAGGCACCATCTAGGAAAACTGGACTAAAGCAGAACAGGTGTCTTCATTAGTGTCAAAGTTCCACCCTGATTAGTTTCAAAAAATGAGAAGAATTTCTGAATTGTATGAAGAGATTTAATGGAGTGGAAACTACACAGAGGTAATTACAAGGTAACATACACAATTACATCTTTTTTTTCTTTTTCCTTTACACTATTTCTTGAACAGAAAATATGAAGTAGGACTATCAACCATTTAACAGTTAGATTCATGGATGATTCAGGAAGAAAAAAGACTGCCAGGGACCAGATTTGTCCCATTTACTTTAGTCACTTTGAGGCACAACAATTAGAGAAAGAGCTGGTTTAGGTTTTAAAAAGCCTTAGACTTCAAAATGTGATTTAGCCCAGGTATACGTGCACTGCCCTCCACAAAAACAATTTTTTTTTTTTTTTCTGTATAAAGAAATAGGGTAAATGCATTCCTAACTTTAATTTAAATATAGACAAAATAGATTTGCATATAAGTGCCCTAGCAGACTTGTCAACTCTGTCATTATCCAAACTTACATAGGTCTAGACCTGCACTATTCAGCCTTGTAGGTATCATTGTGGGTAATAAACTGACCCAAGTATTGTGAGCCGAGCAATTTGTGATTTTGAGATACTTCTGTAGCAGTTAATCTAATAGGACATGGCGTGGGCCTGAGCACTGGCATGCAGTCACCTATACTGCAAAATTGCTAGCATAATCCCTAGCATATCATCGTTAAGACCGGCTAACTTTCTCCCAGACAAAGCCTGAGCCAAGGATCATTCTCAATAGCAGTTTGAACACAGCTGGTCTATTTAGGAGGGTAAAAGAGCTTAGTTGTAAAGAAAACTGCTATGCTGTGCCAATTAGCCTGAGGTCCAAAAAGTCTCTGGACTATCTTATTTGTTAACATAGCCAAAGTCTTAATGGTGGAATTTGCAGTTGTATTTTTCTACAGACTGTTTTCAGTGACAGATCTTTCTTTATTTTTCTCTTCTGAAATAATTATAATTATTTACAACTTTTATTAAAACTATCATGAGACAAATCTTACACTTCTCGCTGGCTATTTGATTTTATCAGTCACCTGCTATTTGAGTTTAGCAGTATATATGACTATATTGGCCTTCTGAGAATTATGTCCTTATTAAGAAATTAGAAACCTAACTGCCCTGTCCTTGTTCATTATAAACAGAACAGATTTCTACTCGAATAAGAATTACACTAAAGAAATACAGACAAACCCATGATCAGATGGCAAAAAAAGGGCCCACACAAACAAATGAAAAAAAAAGAACCACCCCTCAAAACTTCCTTGAATTCTCACAATTAAAATTCCATTGTACTGAATTTCATCACACAGTCATGATAACCTTTTATAATCCAATGTAGAATATGTGTTCAATTAATCGACAGTTTACTTGCTATGGACTTCACTAGTAGAAATAAATTCAACAAGAAAAAACATTGTTTGTTTGATTCTGAATAACATAATTAAATAATATGATATTTAAATTCTTCTTTGATGAGTATCAGCAAAAGGCAAGCAATTCAACCTGTAATCTAAACACTACAAGGCACTGTATAACCTGCATTTCCTTATCTTTCTTCCTCTTCCTCTTCCTCTTCTTCTTCTTTGTCTCATTTTCCTTGACCTTGACCTCGACTTCAAGGTCTTTCTTTTAATTTCCTTCTTTCTTTCTTTCTCTTTCTTTCTTTTTTCTTTCCTTCTTTCCTTCTCTATCTGCCTTTTGTCCTTTCTCTTTCTCTTTTTCTTTTTTTTGTCTCTCTTCCTTTCTATTTCTCTTGTTCATTTTCACCCTTTCTTTCTCCTTCTTTCTCTCAATGTCTTCTTCCTTTCTTGCCTTGCCCCTCTGTATCTCTGCCTTTCTGCAACGTGGTGGTTCTTTGCATTAGTTCGAAGCAAAAAAAAACCCAAAAAAACCAGTATTTCTCCTGGGAGTTTCTCCAAGACAGTCATTTTTATTTTCTACCTTTACAAAAGACAGATCAGTGCTCTGTGACCAAATGAAAATGGTCTTGGGACCCAACCTTATCTATGCAAATAGAGAGGTGAATGTTATTGCAAGGATGCATATACTTTCACTTAAACCCTCATAAGACATGGGTATTGTTCTACAGTGGCTGCCTCCTGACCTGCAGATACTGAGGTAGATTGTTGGTGAGCTATACACTAATGAAGTTCAGAGTGCCAATTACTGACTTGTTAATTTCTCCTTTAATGATGAGAAAATGTGTCCCAGGTGAGGATTTTGCACGTTAACACATGACAAACCTAGTAATGTATTTTGTTACTGAACATTGTTTCCAGTAAAGTACTTAATCTCAAAATATGCTATTAAATTTTAAATTACCATCAAGCTGGAGTTTCTTATTTTAAAATTGCAGGGTGGTTTTGTATTAAAAATATAAAAATATCTCTCTGGGGAGATGTGGATCATTTTCCTAAAGGAACTTTAATTAATTTACTCAGATTTCATATCCACTCTTTTACTCTGGGAACCCTTGACATAACTTAAAATGCAAATATTAAAAATTCCCTTTATTATGGTGGAATTACAGACTTTTCAAAGTGTGTTACATTTCTATAACCCCAAAAGACAAACCATACAAATCAGAATGGAAACAGTTCTCATTTTTTAACAGATTACAATCCTCTTTTTTCTTTAAACACTGCAAAGATACGCTGAGTTTTAGAATTTCACCCTAAAGAGAGATAAAATGAACTATTTATTATGAAGAAGGAACAGACAAATAATATAGGGAGAAATAATGCCTGAATTTCCTACGGTAGTATCACATGCAGAGATGGGATGCTGTGTTTGTGTCCAACAGTGTCGCACTGATGGAAACTCAGATGTGCTTAGCCTGGTCTGTGCTCGACACTGGCCTAACAAACATGTACAAGTGCAAAAAGAATATGGTAAGAGAAGAATTTAATTTTGGCACACAAGAGTAAGTTGGTTAGGTTTTTGGAATCACAAATCTTGAATTTCTTTCCTTTGTGTAGAATTCATTTCAATTGACTTACTGTATCTGAAAATCAGACTTCCAAGTCTGAGACAATCACTTCCCTTTGTAATCAATAATGAGAAATAGGCACATCTGGAGAGTGATTTATCTACCTTATCTCAAAAATCAATCTTAAAGTGGGAAGGATCAACCCTCAAGATAATTGTTTGCTTGCAACGAAAAAAGGAAAGTTAATTTCGACTTAGTTGTTTAAATTAGTGTTAAAGGCACCTACCTATGGATTACACCAGTGAACATGATGCCCAAATGCATATAGTCAGGACTTCTCTATGAAAGGTACAAACATTACCCACCTTCACCCATCGGTTCAAAAATAGTTTCCCTAAACTATCAAATCAATTCACTGGATATAAACATAAATTACTGTCTGCTAATCTCAACCTTTCAGATGAAACTTTTTGGTTCTCCAGTTCAAAAAAATTATATTTCAGGTGAAAATAAATTGCTTTCTTTGGTACCTGAATTACTAGATACCTGAATTATTTCTGCATAAGAAGGGTATTTTCCTATGAAATCAGGCACTACCTGTGTGTCTTTTTAAATCCCACATCTTTTTACTGATTTCAATTGACTGACCAAACAGTCTTCAAGGATGAGTGGCAGAAGTCACACCAGTGATTATCCCATCAAGCTTAAGTTTAACAAGTGCTTGGAACAGACTGCGAGGATGTGTTTGATAGAGCTTTACTTAAAGATTTATAGAAAAGCTGATAAACATACAAGGGGAATATGCAGCTGTTTCAAAAAATTCAATAATATGGAAAGATAAATATATGTATGGCAATACTTGTGTTCATAACTTAATAACAACAGACACCTTTAGAAGGTTTGAAGATATAGAGACTGATTTTGCACTGTCTTCCACTTTGCATGGTTTAACGCTTTGCACAGTCATTTATGCCATAGCAAAAAGGACTTAAAATAACACCAGCTATTGTAGCATTCATAGTGTTACCTGACGCAAGCTGAAATTATTGGATCAGGTCCCAAGTGTAGAGAATCAGCCAGATGGCTAATAACCCATACAGCGTACCCCCAAAATCAGGGGAAAAACTTCTCAGTCACTGCAGTAACCTATGAATCTGAATTTCATGAAGTCATCTGAATACCTGAAGAGAATATTTCTCTAAAAGTCAAGGGTTCAGCTCATATTTGGAGCAACAGTTCAAGTTCTCATTTGGTTTTATGAAGTTCATTAGAGTTAGCCAGTGGAAAACTTCTAACAAATAACTCATTCAATTAATTCAATATTTTCCCTTTTCATGGATTATATACTGTTATCTCTATTGCTTTCAATTTACCTATGAAAAATGCGTTCCTCCATATCCACTCTCTTGCTACATCTACTTTTTCTCTTTTTTTTTTTTTTTTTTAGCACAATTAAAACAAACACTAATAGAAAACCAAACCATGCTTAGTACAGACATTTTAGAGTTTGGCGGTTGTGTGATTGTACTTTTTCTGCTCAGTCCATTGGCTCTTTTAGAATCCTATCACGAAGATTACTGTTACCAATAAGAACATATTCTCCATTGCAGCAGTTATCCTTGCAGACTCCTTGTATATAAAGCTGTCTCAACATCGTCATCAGTCTAGACATGGCTCAGAGCAACAACCAGACTGTTGCATATGATTTTATCCCACGGAAGTAATCTTCTAACTGGGCTATCTTAAACACCAGAGATGTAAATACAGTAGATGCCTACACAGTGTTCAGCTCTACCACAGGATTTCCTAAGGCTGGAGAACTAATCATTAATCCACTATCTCTTCAGATCCTTAATTTATTGTAAAGAAGACCGTAGTGGGAGAGGACAAAAATGCCCATTGAACTATAATATTTTGGGAGTAGTCCATGTACATTGTAGACATACACAGTCAGAAGGACAACATAAACTTTTTTTTGATAGATGCATTTCCCACGGATATCTGCCTAATATTTTACTGGGATTTTTTTGGTTGGTCTGTTTTGGTTTTTAGAAGGGAGGGGTTATAAGTTTATATTTTGTAGAAGATATTCAAACTCTGAGATTAGGTTCTTACAGTTGCATTGTAACTAATCAATCTACTCATGTATTAAAAGAGTTGCTGATCTGAGGAACATAAAAGTGAATGCAAAAACTTGTTTAGAAGAAAGGATTGTGCCAGTAGCACAGTACTGTTTTTTGAAAAAGAATGCAGAAACAAAGAGATATAGCTGATTCTTTAAGCTTGTCCTTCTTTGTTTAGGCTAATATGATCTTTGTTTTATCTGAACTGGCAAAAATAGTATAAACAAAGAACAATGCACTGTCAATGTCATAAGAAGTGAACATTCTTAAAAAAAAGGAGCAGCTGATTTTTACATGGTTCAAGCTCATGAAATCAAATCATCACTATTTCATCACTAGACGAGTTTAAAAACTGAAAAATATTTCATGACCATATGTGTTTCTTTAATATGAGGGCTTTTTTTGGCAACCAGTCATTTTTCAGGGAGCTGGTAACTATGCATCATTTAGAACTCTCCCCTACAAAACTGTGACGCTGGGTACTGAACTGTGAAAGCTCCATGTGTTACCATGGCTTGGCACCCATGGAGCTTAATGCTGGTTCAAGAACAACAGCAATATTTATACAGTGCTATTCATACAGGATGTCTCATGGTATTCTATAATGGGGAATAAAGTAGCAGAAGCAAGAAGCTAAACAAACACTCTGCCAAAAGCCCGTCCGAAAGTATTGGATTTCAATCTATCCATAGCAAGAGGCAGAGACTCAGATTTTTTTTTGATGACGAAAGACTTTGATTTTGGAACTGTGGAGGTGCATAATGAAATTTTAATGAAATAAAGAAATTTTTCTTCCCTTCAATTGGCTTTAAAAATGAGAGGTTGAACATGTCACAGACTCTGTGTTCTCCATGGGCTGAGAAGGACAATGGGAAATTATGAATTCACGGATACTGAAACAATACAAGGCAGGGGAAAAGATAAATAAACTGGAAATGCTTCAGGCAACTCTTGTGGAAACTCCAGTTCTGGAGCAATATGCACAACTTTTTCAGTCTTAGTAAAAAGCTTTGTGATAGCAATTTGCATTGAGGACAAACAGCACACTAATTTTCTTAGAAGTCTAGAAAAAGAAAGAGAAAGACAAAGTTGCTCAGTATCACCGAGCCTGATATTTTAAACCTGTGAATGGAGAGGAGAAAGGAGGAGAGGGCAGGGTGGGTAGGGAAGCCTAATTTTTGAGGATACTTAAATGAAGATTTTTGTGCCAGGTTGCTCTGGATTCTTTGAAAATGCCGGAAAGTTTTCAGCTAGAATCAGCTGGAATAAAAGTTAAAGAGAAAACATATATTTACAGTGTTTTAAGATTTGTGCCATACTATGTGCACATACTACTGTGCACAAATGACATATTTATGGTATAAGCAATTGCATATTTCAATCAAATTGAAAATTTTCAATGGTATTGAATTCTTGGCACTAGATTTTCTGCTGTTGTCAGCCATGGCAATTTTACTGAAGATGAGGTTGTTTTAGCACACCAGATTAACTGAGGACTCATCCCTAATAGCTTTTCTTTTTCTTTAGGATAGCATACATACAGTTTCCTGTTGTGTGATGTGATCAGGTTGTTTGCAAGCTGGAGATGGTGTGAGACTTGTTTTTGGTAATTCCCAGCTACAGTGTGATCCCCTGGGGATTCACAGCCAACAGTTATAATTTAGAGCAATACCTAAATTGTTCAAATTCATGCAAGTGCAGGAACACTTAGAGTTTTAAATATCAGAAGCTGTAATCAGCCTCTTGGTAACTATGCTCCCAACACACACACATGCAGAGCCATGAAGAACCTTCTCCCAATTATTTTAGTTTTGTAAAACATAATCACCAGTACATTATTTTTCTTCACAGAAAATAAACACTGGAGTCCTTAGCTTAAAAGAAGAGCATTTATTTCATGTATTGTGATGCAGATAACCTGCATTGATCTCAGATCTGTTAAAGACATGTCTAATAATTAAACTTCTAATTGATTAATGACCTGAAATTTAGCAAGCAAAACCAAAATCACCTTTTGAAAGGTAACAAAAATAGCATAACAATGTAAAGCAAGGTTCCCTTTCTTATTATTATTGTTTTCTGCGCTGTTACAGGGGTATCTGCTAATTCCTAATGTATCTACCTCCCAGTGACCTATTCTTATGCTACAATCCCTGCTCTTCATTCCATTCTGCTGGAATTCTCTCATGCATCATTGTCCCAGTAAAACCCTCAAAAAGCTAGGTCAGGAACAGTCTTAAATTATTTTAATTTCTAATGAAGCAGAGAATAAACAACACTCTAGGGACTGAGAAACACTGTAACAAAGAATTGAGGTCAATGAGTTCCTAAATTTCTCTGGACCTGGACAACAATACTAAGTAAGTGACAGAGCACTTGCATTGTACAGACTTTGCACAGACAGAATTTTTTCCTCTTTTTTTTTCCATAAGACATTTCATAAGGACAGTAGTAGCTTTCCGTACGCAGTGAGTAATGTTAGGACAAAGAATAGATGTCCATGAAACAATTTCTAAAGATCACAGATTTGTGTGGGTGAACATATTGTGTACTAAATGAAGCATGAAACTGAGAAGGCAAATTTCTAGATGGATTTGTGTATTTGGAGTGTTACACAGAAACAACACCACAGTTCAATCTATTTTATAAACTTGAGCAACAAATTAAAGGTTAGGCTCTTTTGGGTGATACTGATTTTTGGTGAAGTTTCTTTCTGATGCTGTTTATAGATAACATACAGCAGTGATCAAAACTCCAGCTGTGTCACTACCTCTTGAGTGACAATTTTATGTCTAAATGGGTTACACAGAGTCAGGTGAATAGGTTAAGGAACAAAAGAATTCTGTGGTTCTGATTCAAAATAGACAGAAAAATATAGTGAGATTATCTGCTCAGATCACGTTTGTGAAATGTCACTTTAGAAAACTGCAGTACCTACTTCTTAAACATGACGGTTCTGCTAGTTGAGACCACAGGTTGATGAGATCTTTCCTCTTTTCATGCTGGGTGCTACCAGGCAGTGCTTTTCCAGCTCTGCATGTCTAGTAGATGCCATCATGTAACCCAACAGGTATCAGCCTACTGAGATGTCAGCAGCAATATGTTCTTGATAACTTCAGACTGTTTCAGTTCATTTATGTTAGAGAACTGGCTACAAGTTTTTATGCAACAAGACTTTTTACAATAACTATGACTTTATCAAGTACATAGCTGGGGTGGGTTGACCCCAGCCGGCAGCTAAGCACCCGCATGGGTGTTCACTCATTCCCTGCCCCTTTTCCCCCAGTGGGATGAGAGAGACAATAAAAGAAAGAGTGACAAAGCTCATGGGTCAAGACAGAAATAGTTAAGTAAGTTAAAGAAAGAGAAAAAAATAATAATGCAAAGGGAATAATTCACCACCTCCCACAAGCAGAACAATGCCCAGCCAGTGTCTGACCCACAGCCACCATGGAATCCAAACCCTTTACCTTCTTCTTTGTCTACCTCAGTTTTTATTGCTGAATATGACATTACATGGTACGGTATATCCCTTTGACCAATATGGGTCAGCTGTGCTGGTTATGCCCCCACCCAGTTACCTGACCACCCCCCAGCCTACTTGCTGTGGCGGGAGAGTGAGAAAAAGAAAAAGCCCTGTGTATTGGGTTTTCATGGCAAGGTGTTGGTACTGTGAATGGAGAGGAGAGGGCAGGGGTAGGTAGGGAAGCCTATTTTTTTGGTTTTGGTACTGAGAAGATGCAAGAAACTACCTCCATGTCGAATGGAGCCACTTCCAGCCGGCTCCAAAATGGACCTGCCACTGGCAAAAGCTGAGCCAATCAACAACAGTGGTGGCACCACTGAGAAAACATACTTAAGAACGGGTAAAAACGGCTGCACAACAACAGCCAGTAGAGAGGGGTGAGAATATGTAAGAGCAACAACCCTGCAGACCCCCAGGTCAGTGAAGAAGGAGGGGGAGGTGGTGCTTCAGGCGCCGGGGCAGAGATTCCCCTGCAGCCCAGAGAGTTCCACACTGGAGCAGATCTCCACCTGCAGCCTGGGGAGAGAGGACCCCACGCCAGAGCAGAGGGATGTTCCTGAAGGAATCTGTGACCCAGAGAGCCCATGATGGGGCAGGTTCCTGGCAGGAACAGCAGCCTATGGAAAGAAGCCCATGCAAAGGCAGATTTTCTGGCAGGATGTGTGACCGAGTAGGGGACCCACGCTGGAGCAGTCTATTCCTGAAGGACTGCAGCCCAGGGAAAGGACCCACACTGGAGCAGTTTATGAAGAATTGCAGCTTATGGGAAGGACCCACATTGGAGATGTTTGTGAAGGACTGTCTCCTGTGGGTGGGACCCCATGTTGGAGCAGGGGAAGAGTGTGAGGAGGAAGGAGCGGCAGAGACAATTCATAATGAACTGACCCCAACCCCCATTCCCCATCCCCCTGTACCACTGCACGGGAGGAGGTGGAGAAAATCAGGACTGAAGTTGAGCCTGGGAGGAATGGAGGAGTGTGGGGAAGATGTTTTAAGATTTGTTTTTATTTCTCATTATCCTACTCTGATTTGATCAGCAATAAATTAAATCAATTTCCCTAAATCAAGACTGTTTTGCCCATGGTGGCAACTGGTGAGTGATCCCCCTGTCTGTATCTCAATCCACGAGCTTTTAGTCATATTTTTCTCCCCTGTGTTTTCAATGGAGGGGGTGATAGAGTGGCTTGGTGGGCAACCCAAAGTCAGTCCAACACACCCTGCCACTGGGCAAGCACTACCCAGCAACAACCAAAACACTAGGGTGTTTTTAACACTGTTTTAGTCACAAATCCAAGACACAGCATCAGGTAGGCTGTTGTGAAGAAAGCTGACTGTACCCCACTCAGTACAGCAGTTCAGTAGAAAAACAATTGCTTGCATTATGAAAATGTTATTGTTTCTAAGGAATTCTTATCCATAGTAAGAGAAAGTTGGGATTTCAAACACACATGTTCTAACATAAAAATTCCTATATGCTTTCCAATGGGAATAGGCCATGTTTTCCTCCACTGTATCTTTACTGCTTAGTAGAGAGCAACTTCAGTATTTTTGACTTAAAATGATCAGACTTACTCCCTATCTTCTGCTCTTGCTCTGTCCAAAAAAGAACATCAATATCAAGTAGTACTATCATATTATACATGGGATGAAGCACTAGATCAGACTACTTTTTAACTCGGTGTATGATTTAATGTTTCCAAAGACACACTGATTATAAGGCAGTATCAGTGACTCCTGAATTTCTTCACAATGACATTGTAACCTTTATGAATGGTTGGTTCTTTGTGCTAATGATATAGGAAGTGAACAGATGCAGTTCTCTAGTGATGAGAGGTGCTACTTTGGATGGTTGCTCTTTTTATGGTTTGATCCAAAATCCATTAGTGTCAGTGGAACTTCTTTCATACTCAAAGGTCAGCATGCTTCAATGGATTTGCAAGACTGGGCTGAATTACTAGGCCAGATGTACCTTTCAGGTTATTATGAAAAATTTTATGAGCTCCTAGTAAAAAATTCTATAAAGTTTTATCAGAAGCCTTAGCTGACATTGACAACTATAATCTACAAAAACACTCCTAAGATTTCTGAATTTTTGCTTCAAAATAAAATTAGAGTGCTGGTAAAGAATGCTTAGGAAAAAGCAGTTTTAAAAAGTATTTTAATTAAATAAAACAATAGAAACATATTTAAAAAATAAAAAAAGGTTGTAATTTCCCTGTCAAAATACATGAAGATTTGCAATAAAGGTGTCAACCAGCCTAAACACAGCATCATGTTATATGTCTCCTTCCTAAATTGTAATCTATCAATTTTACTTGCTTCAATTTATGCTGTAGATTTGTTCCTATGAACAGTAAAACCAGAGCCTGGTTAATGAAGGCAAATATAATGAGTGCCAGTTACTGAAAAGCATATTTTTTCAAGATTCCCGCCACCACCACTTATTTATTTATTTAGTCATTCATTACATTTTTTACTTATTTATTTATTTAGTGGAAATTTTGAGGCTCTGAGATCTAAATACACAAACTAGTCTATACAATTTTCCATTGGAATGGCAAGGAGCATATGCAGTATCTGTGTTTGTATACGTCAATAGAGAAATAGGGATACACAAAAGTGTCTAGCTAAATTGCTAACTATAATAGCCAGTGTTGATTTTTTTAAATGGCTTTGATTAGGTTTGATTGGACACGTAAGTCATATGTTGTATGATTTGATGGTTTATTTCATGACTGGCTGACTGCAGCTCTTTATAATTAGGTTTCCAGCGTACACACTGTTTAAAATGAGCTTGTCATGAATATGCTTAATACTCAATTAAAAATGAATGTTTCTAGGAAAACTCCCACTGATAAACTTATTCATTAGAACAAGCATCAGAAGAATGGGAATTGGGGGTCTTAATCAAGAGAATAAAATTCTGATTTTGTATGGTTTTCCATTGAATATTCACTCTCAGTGTTTTTAAGATATTTATCTATCACTACTGCAAATTCTTGTTTGTTTGAGCTAGACAAGCAAGGGAACAGAGCATGATACTGAACACTCATGAAAGCACAGGAAATATACACAATTCATCAGAATCTGTTTAGGACTAGCAAGCTTCTCAGACTGTACTATAATAGCAAAACTTGCCAAAGGAGTACAGAAATTAATCTGAAGTCCCTTTTGGCTTTAACAGACTAAATGTGCTTATTTAAATCATTTCAGTGTTCCAAAGGAACACAATTTAAGGAAAAGTGTATTGTTTCTTAAAGATCCTTTAAGATCTTTTCATTGCACTTTCTGCCTTAGTAAAAATGACTCGAAACTAAATGTGTCTGTGATCTTCCTTAAGTTGCTATAAATACATAAATCAAAGTACAACTGTTGTTCTTGCTTTATGATGAAATATTTTTCAGCTAAAGCCAATTATATTTGCAGTGGCTTATCACAGCAATTATATGAAGCAGCAGGCCAGTCAGTAATGACTTTTTTGTTAGGGGAGTGCTAAGAACACTTCCAGCAGAGCTCCATTACCTGGATTACAATCACAGCTTTAAATTAGGTACCAATGCAAGTAATTTAGTTTTGTTTTTGTACTTAATTGGTCATTAACTTGTTCATGCCAATAATTTTATTTCTATGCCACTCACTCATTAAATACTCCCTGAAACATCTATCCAGAAGCATTCCTTGCTGCAAAAGAAGCAAGAATTCCTTATAAAACATTTCTATGTCTGTGTGCCACCTTTATCTCCTTGTGAACAAATTTGAATGGCAAAACATTCTTTTTCCACCATAGTAGCTGTGCGGTCATTAACATAAGTCAATAGGAGGCTGGTAATTGCTGTTCTTGATTGAGCAATATTTGCGTGTAGTCCAGCATCTTGCTGCTGTCAGTGACTAAAACCACATGCTCATAAGGAAGCTTAAATGAACAATTCTGCAATAACTTTCCTGAGAGGGGAAGTTTCTTCCTATTCCCAATGGCTACCTGTTGGTTTATGTCCTGAAATAAGATAGTTTGTAACTTTTTTTTTTTTAAAGAAATAAATCTAATTCCATGCAAATGTGAATGCTCTCATTATCCATATAAATGTTTAATCCTTTTTAAAATTCTGCTAATCTTTAAGGCCTCAGTGATATTTTTGTGGCAATGAGCTCTCTAGGTTAATTATGCATGTGCAACAAAGTATATCCTTTTATCAGTTTTAAATTTAAATCCTGCCTATGTACTGCTATACACAGGAACTTTATAAATCTATATTGTGCAATTTTCTGCTCCAGCCATTTTCCTCAAGTGAGTTGAGGAAGCCCTAATAGGCTCTTCCCATCTCTGACTCCTCTCCTCAGTGTGTTTCTCCATAAAACTGATTTTTGGGTCAGCAGACTTGGTTTAGAGTTGTGTCTAAGGTAGAAAGTTAAGTGCAGACTCCTCCAAACAGCTTAGGAAGAAGGTCGAAATGAATGATCTTTCTGGAGTAAAAACTAAACAGATTTTTGATGCCATACTCAGACCAGCCTGCTCAGACCAGGCAGTAACCTAGGATAAATAATAAAGTAAAACATTGTGTGAATATGCACGTAGCCCACAATTAGTGTGGTTGTCAGTCCCTCCATAGTGACTGGACTACAAATCATTTTTTAATCTAATCTAGCCTTTGAGCTAGGAAAGCTAGGTCATTTAGTTCAGGCAATAAGGACTCACAGCTTTTACATCCAGAGGTCCAGCTGCTCCTCCCCAAGAGACATCTATCACATTTGTTAAATTTTAAATACAAGTTCAGTGATATTCAGATATATGCTGTGTCCAAACACCAAGGGGATTTGTGCAAACAGGTTTTATATAAGAGGCACTGTTTTGAAGAATTATTAAACAACTGATTAAAATTAATGTTGTGAGCTCCTCCTGCTGACTTTTTAACATCAGCCAAATAACATTTGGATGATTAGGTAATTCTCTATTCCTGCAGAATTCTCACTGATTTGAGACTTTCTTACATAGAGACTTCGTAAGGTTATTTTCACTCATGTTAGTTCAAAGGAAAAGATGCGGGAGAAGAAAAAGATGAAGAGAGATTATTAATAAGAATAGAGCAGCCAGCTCTTGAGATAACAAGAAGATGAAAGTGATATATTCAGGTACTGGAGTCTGAGAAAAAAGAAGAATGATAGTGTAACAGGTAACAGGCCCATTCCATTAATGGCTCATGCAAAAGCTGTTGGACCAGTTTCTTGGAAGATACCACCAGCAGCGCATGCCTAGAATCAACCAAATGTCTTACTTGGGATCAAGCCCTGAGGAGCAAACAGACTCCTGCACAACTGTGGTGGGTTGACTTTGACGCCAGGCACCCTCCAAGCCGCTCTATCACCCCGCTCCTCAGCAGGACAGGGAAGGGAGAAAATAAGATGGAAAAAACCCTCGTGGGCCAAGATACAGGCAGTTTAATAAAGCAAAAGCAAAGGCCACATGTGGAAGCAAAGGAAAACAAAAGATTTATTCTCTACTTCCCATCAGCAGGCAATGTCCAGCCACTTCCTGGGAAGGAGGGCTTCAGCATGTGTAACAGTTTCTCTAGAAGACAAATGTCCTAATAACAAATGCCCCACCTCCTCCTCCTTTCTCTTAGCTTTTATTGCTGAGCTGACGTCATATGGTATGGAATATCCCTTTGGTTAGTTTGAGTCAGCTGTCCCAATGCAGCTCCCAAGTTCTTGCCCACTGGCAGCCTACTGGTGAGGGGGGGAATGTTGGAGACAGCCTTGATGCTGTGTGAGCGCTGCTCAGCAGTAGCCAAAACACTGGTGGGTTATCAACACCTGCGCTCGTTTCGGCTGGGATAAAGTTAATTTTCTTCCTAGTAGCTGGTATAGTGCTGTGTTTTGGGTTCGGTATGAGAAGAATGTTGATAACACACTGATGTTTTCAGTTGTTGCTACGTAGTGTTTAGACTAAGTCAAGGATTTTTCAGCTTCTCATGCCCAGCCAGCAAGAAGGCTGGAGGGGCACAAGAAGTTGGGAGGGGACGCAGCCAGGGCAGCTTACCCAAACTGGAACAAGGAAGGCTGAAATTCACAGGTGCCAGTCAGAACTGCATGGCTGCTGACTGTTTATTAAGAAAAATGAACACTGCAGTAAATCGGGAGACTGAAAAAATGTGCTACATGACTAAGGACTGCTGGAAAGACCTGAGAAATCATGAATAAACTTTTCAGCTGGAAAACATTACACTGAGAAATTCTTTCAAGAATTAATTAGAAGTCTGTCTAGATTGAAAAGATGCTGAAGAAGACTGAGGCTTTGATGATCAAATCATAGAAAAGCAGAGCTTGGAAAGGACCACTGGACTGTCTTCAGTCCTTGGAGATTAAGACAGGATAATGGAGATTAGAAAATGGGAGAAGGACTGGGGATGAGAAAGTGGTGAAGGCAACTTTCAATCCTGGTGTTAATACTTATGATGAGAGAAAAGCTGTTGCATAAGGAACAGTAGCAGATAGAGATTATCAGTAACAGAAAATCGAAAAGGTGGAAAAGGACCTGGGGGTGATGCTCAACAACTGGCTGAATATGAGCCGGCAGTGTGCCCAGGTGGCCAAGAAGGCCAACGGCATCCTGGCCTGTATCAGAAACACTGTGGCCAGCAGGAGCAGGGAGGTGATCGTCCCCCTGTACTCGGCACTGGTGAGGCCACACCTCGAGTCCTGTGTTCAGTTTTGGGCCCCTCGCTACAAAAAGACATTGAGGTGGTAGAACGTGTCCAGAGAAGGGCAACAAAGCTGGTGAAGGGTCTAGAGCACAAGTCTTATGAGGAGCGGCTGAGGGAACTGGGGTTGTTTAGCCTGGAGAAAAGGAGGCTGAGGGGAGACCTTATCATCCTCTACGACTACCTGAAAGGACGTTGTAGTGAGGTGGGTGTTTGTCTCTTCTCCCAAGTAACTAGCAATAGGATGAGAGGAAATGGCCTCAAGTTGTGGCAGGGGAGGTTTAGCCTGGATATTAAGAAAAATTTCTTCATGGAAAGGATTGTCAAGCATTGGCACAGGCTGCCCAGGGAAGTGGTTGAGTCACCATCCCTGGAGGTATTTAAAGGGCGTGCAGACATGGTGCTTAGGGACATGGTTTAGTGGTGGACTTGGCAGTGTTAGGTTAACAGTTGGACTCAATGATCTTAAAGGTCTTTTCCAACCTAAATGATTCTATGATTCTATGATTTTATAGAATGTTCACCAGGAAGAAAGCAAACACCACCATTGCTGAGATCCTGAGGAGTGATAATAAGATAGAGAAGGTTGTCAGCAAGAAATTTTCAGCTTTGTGTTAATCTAAGAAACTCAGAAAACTGAAAGGAAGAACTTGCAGTACTAATACCTACTCTGCGAAGGGATAGTGGTATGTCAGCAGAAACCTAGAAGAACAACAGTAAGGACTGGAACACGTTTGAAATGCACCGTCTTGTCAGAGAGACAGAAATAAAAGAAAAATAGTGAGAAGTATCACCCTATTAATAAGATCACCAAAGGTTTATAGAAACAAAGCAAAGATATCAGTAAAACTAAAGGAGTCAAAGATTATTTTGGAGAAATACCACGAAAGCTATTCTACTGGGGGAAGAAAAGTTAGGTGTCCATAAATACTTGTTATGACTCCCTTGTCAATATATTCCCCCAAAAAATAAAAGAGAGAAAAAATCCATAAAAAAGCAGTGATAAGACTCAGGCCACAATATTGTGCATGTTTCTAGCAAGGAAAAAGCAATTCAAAAGTGATCATCTGTAAAGAAAAACTACTAAATTATTGGAGGAATGAACAGTATATCATATCTGGAAAAGATAGAAAACTTGAGTTTTGGTCTAGAAAAATTTGATGCGGAAACACAGCTGTCTGTAAGTATATGGAGGAAAAAAAAGAGAAAAATAACAACTTTTCTACAGGACAATGTTAGAATAAGAATTAAACGGGATGGGCTGCCAATTGATATAGTTAGCATGAAAATCAGAATATGTCATATAGTCATCTCATCAGTGACACCCTAGAATAAATAATTATTGTTATTGTTATTATTATTGCTATTATTATGCAAAAGAAACCACTTTGATTCCATTTCTTTTTAAAGATTTGGGAGTTGGATTGCATGAGGTGGTTTCTCCCTAAGAAAGGGTGTAGGGTTAATGAGTTGGGAGGTCTTTAGAAATCTTGTTTGGTCAGAATCCAAGTGGGTGAGAAAACAGAAGTATGAAATGGCCAAATTGACTGTGAACAAAATCAGTAGCTAAAAAACCTATTGTCAATCATCTGAAAGGATGTTCAAACTAATAGTAGAAAGGTCAAGAATAAAGAAGTAACTGGGCTTTTAAGCAGGAAACACGTAAAATAATTTTACAAAGTAATTTAGATGATAATTGTGTGCAGGCAATTGACTCCAGTCAATGACTCCATTCCAATTCACCAACTCCACTTGGCTTACTTAATGCCTAGAGATACTTTGGAGAAGAGTCAATCACAAGAAAGGGGGGGAATTGTACAAGTAAGGAAGAAAAAAGAAAGCTTTTTAAATCATTGATCCAAATATTGGAAGATAGTTCAAAATTTATGTGTTGGAGTAGGGGTGCAATTTCATCTGAAAAACTCCAGGTATCTGAAGAAAAACATCCAAGATTCATTTTTATCAGTTTTAGTTCTTACTTGAGTTAACATTTTGCTATTTTTAACTTGTGGTGCACAGCATAACTTGAAAAGGAATGAATTTAAGGACAGATGTTTCAGTTACAGAGAAAAAGCAAAGGAAAAAACCAAGCAACATTGTCCTTGCCCTTGGGATTAGCTGGAAATAGGACTTTGCATGTGATGGGGCATACATACTAATTTTGTTGAATGGGTGTTGCTTGCTGTTCCAAGCTAATAGTGGTACTTTTGTCCTGCCAAAAGAGGATACTCCAAGTAAGGAGAGAGTAGATTTCTAGTAGAGAGATACTGAATTGTCTCAGAGGCACACTTCTGGGTACCAGGAACACTCCAGCTATTTCAGGACAGAGATCATTATGGAATAACTAGTTTCCCTTACCCAGATGCATAGAACATGTGAGGCTACATGGGCAGTAAAAAAAGTGTCCACCTTTAGGGTTAAAGTGGGGAGATGACAGACAGTGGGCTTGCTGCAGAACGTCTGTGAAAGAGGAGCTTAGATAAATATCTTAATTTCCAGTAGCTGCTGAGGAAAAAGAGGGTGAAGACATGGAGAAAGAGGAGGCTGAGAAGCTAAACTACAATATGACAAGCTATCACTATCTGTCTACCACTATCAAGCTGACTGCAGCTTATTAGGTTATGATACTCTTCTTTGGGTGCATCATCTTAGGTGATGCAATACCCAATCTTTTCCTATCTTAAAATAATGATTTTTTTCTTTTTATTTAACAAGATCATCAAAGGTGACCCAGACATAGCACAACCTATTTGTTGAATGCTGTCAAATCAAAAGAAATTAATTGCGGCAACTGCTGCCCTTATATTTGCAGTATTTGTGACTTTACCGAGAAAGGGCTGAAGAGCTATGCCAAATAACTGATGTCCATGAATTTATTTTTTAATTGAAAAACTGAATAATAGATGCTGTTCTGGGGTCCGTTTTTAATAACAAACAGCAGACTTATAAGAAAAGGCATGATTTTCAAGCAACCCTCAATGCAAAGCTGAACTCTGTGGATATACTTGTGTATTTTGGGAAAGATACAGTTCATCCATTGGTTTTGGCAACTTTCTTAAGTTTTGTGCACTCCTGTAAATACTAAGGCATTAGTATTAGTGCCTAATAATCAAAGAATAGTGCCTAACTGTGTCAGAGAAACATGTGAAAAGAGTAGATTTAAGGTAAAAGATCCAAGACAGAAGAATGTGCAATGGCTCAAGAGACGGGTTTTGCCATTCTTTTCCAGATGTGCATGTAACTCCTAGGCTAGGGTTTGATACTGTTTTCCGGAATTCCTGTTCTGACACAGTGAGAGCTGTCTCCAGGAGGGTGACAAGACTTAGGCGTTAAGTATCTAAAGATGTTTGTGTATATGTGAGAAGGCTGGGAGGAGAAGAAAATACTTCACCTCAGTCTCCTAAACACATTAAACATATTTGCACGTGTATAAACATGAATTGGTGATGTTGTTTAAGGGTGCCTACTTTTTTTTTTTTCTTATTTCATTGTACTTTTCCCCCAAAACCTTAAGACAATTTCAAAATGTATGGTTTTGCTTTTATCCGTAGCTGTCACTATATTAATTGTTTGGGAACACAGCGTCACAGTTTCAGCTGGTGTGGCTCCACTGAAGCCAGTAGAGCTTTTATTACTGTTTATCATTGCCAGTGCAGAACAGCTGAGGCTATGTAAGACACAGACTAATTGCCACTTAGGGGTATGTCAGGAGAGAACTGGGACCATGCAGCCAATCCATCTGTCACAGAGCACTTGACTAAAGATTAAACTCATGGTTCTACAACCTCTAGTTTATATTAGCAGAAATCTGTACCGGAATAAATGTTAAATTATATTTGTATGTGTGTGTAAGCCAATAATCAGGAATCAAACTACACCTCAGACTGGTTGCACAGCCAATGTGTAGGATCTCAAAAGGAAGCAAATATCTTCATATGAACAACAGAAATATTTAAATCAATGAAAAAAATCAAAGATTGAGCTCTTGAAACTAAGCTATACACCTAATAGTACTTTGGGGTCATTTGCCAAACCCTAGTTTAAAGAATATAATGAAAAATGTAACATCTGGATTATTATAGAAAACAGTGACTGATTGCCTTGATGCCATTGCTTTTCCTTTTTCTTCATTTTCCATCATTATATGGTATTCTAACTTACTGTGTCTCTCTCAGGTTTCATCCCAACTGGATTAAGTTTCTAGATAAAATATTCCATTCTTTACAGAAGAATTGCTTGAGAATATCCACCTTTAGGTTTCCTTGCTATGTATATTATATCTTCCATATGCTCTATACCCATAATTAGAGTTTTGCAGAGCTAACCTTTTTAATAATAAAAACAGTATGTCAAGGAAATGACATATGATTCAACTTAAAGATAATGAATAATTATGAATGATGCTAATGGTCCCTTAATGTTAATGTCATTCTGCTAATTTAATATGGCAATTAATTTTGCACAAGAAACACATGCAGGTGCTTTGAATAATTTTTTAAAAATCTTCATTTCCTAACTCTCTTGATAGTTTTGCAGATTTAGAATTAATATTGAGTAACTTTCATAGTAATTTTTAGTTTAATATGTTACCGCCATAACAACCACTTAACACTTGGAGAACAGCTTCACATTAATATTATTTATATTTATATCCATTAATTATCTTTAGGATGATTTCTGTGGGTAAACTTACTCCACTGTTGGTCTTAAATTAACAAAATCACAACTTGGCTCATTTCCTACATAAATTATATGTCATGATCTGCTGTTGTGTTGTTTTCAAATTGAATGGGAACTGATAGATAGAACTGCTTTATGTGGGAATGTATCCCACGTTGCAATTTCATGAACAGTGTTATGTTCTTGTTTAAAGTGAGGTCAGATAGGCTAGTCTCTGTAGTTAAGATTCCTAGCTGTTGCTTACAACAGTATCGCCCTTTAGGCCACCTAAAGAAAAAGAAGTATACAACTCCAATTTTAATTGAGCTTAGAAAAAGAAATTGTTGCATGCACTAATCAGATAGTGTCTTCTGTTCTTTTAATCAAAAGGATGGACTAACTCTATATGCATTTACTGTCCTGTGTTCACTGCAGTTACTAAGTGTGTAGTGTTTAGCCAAAAAAAGCGTGCCTATTGCTACACTACATACTGGAAGCGAGATATACCCCATCTGTACATACCCATAGTCTTTTGGGGTGATACTATTGTACACATATTAACAAGGAGCAAGATTGTCTTCAGAGATGGGGTTCTTTTTAAAGATGACTTGACAGCTCATTCTTTCTACACTCCATCTTACTTACCCACTGTACCCACAGCAACATTAGTTTAAATTAGATAGTTGTCTAGATTAAGATAGATAAAAATCTTTACCCATTCATGGTGGATAAAGTGTCCGTCTCCCACTCATTGTGTATATTTTGTAGTTGTTCAGGAGTCATCAAGATGATCACCTGGCTTTGTGGGTACACTTTGTCCAAAATCTGTTGTGACTCATTTCATTTGTGCCAATCTTCTAAATCCTTTATACATCACCCAAACAAAACCTTTTAGTATAGTTGATCTGACACTAATAAGATTTGCATAGTGCTATAGTAAGGCTCTTAAAACAGGATGGATTTCTCTTTCCATTATAAAATACCACCTCCTTTCACCCTCTGCTTTATAGCTCATCTTGGCCTTTTTTTTATGTAAGAGAGAAATATTAGGTTTACTTTGTTTTGTTTTCCCAGAAATCATTGAGATTGGATTGTAAAAGTCTTAGGACAAATTATACAGGAATATGAAAATAGCTGAAGATTATTCATTTACAAAGACTTTAAGAGAAAACAGAGTCCCAAATAGGGATAAATAGGGAAGGAAGGAGGGAAGGAGGGAAGAAGGGAAGGAAGGAGCATTGTTTGCAATGGAAGTTTAGCTATCAAAGGTACAGACAACTAAGTGTAAAGAAGAATTTGTTTTCTATCCAGGGCAACATAATGACCACTGAAAGGCAGCTAACTTAGTTAAGGAGACATCTAACTATTGTTAGATTGTTCTGTAGCCTAACATAAAGCATTTGTTCACGTCTGTTTCCTCTGTATTCTAATGGCACTGTTGTTAAGCAAGGATTTCTGCATATCACAGAAGTATTGTCAAGATTCATTTTTTTAATACAAAACACCTAGGATTCATATGAGAAGACAATTTTTAAAAGATTAAATAAAGAATTTTTATTTGTTTAATACTCTTTGATTGAAATGAAATAAAGCAATAGCTTTCAAGCAGGCTGGAAAATATCTGCAGAATTTATTTCTTCCAGCAATCAGAAACACTATTGTGTTTAGTCTGGGGTTTGGTTTTGGTTTTTTTGGGGGAAGGGTGTACTTTTCTTTTTTTTTTTAATGCTGTTCTCACAGTTATTCAGGTCTATCTGATCAAATTGCTGTCCTCTCTCTACTAACATCCCCTCGTAGGACACACAATTGCATGACTGCACTGCTCAGTGAAGCACCTGACCCGAGCACTATTGACCTGAGCAAATATAGCCACACAGTGTAGCAACAGTTTAGCTGCATACAGTAAAGCTTATTAGCTTGACAATAGCACTCAGTACTACTTGTGCACCACAGCCTAAGCGGTCCTGCAGTCAGAGGGTGCCAGCTCATCAGCCTGAATTACAACCATCAAAAACATTGCTATAGTGTTTAAGCTACCTATCTGGGATTTCTACAGTTAACAGGCAAAAATAATGTATTGAAAGAGGTGATTCATTGTCCCCCACCCTATACAGGTGTCTATAACATGTGGTATTAATTTTTCTCTCAAGTAGGTATCCTTTATCTTCACTGACTGTAGGGGATGTACATGATTTACCTAAAATATTTTTGTGATCTGAAGTTAAATAAGAAAATTTCAGTCATGTTATTGATCTGTCCACCATGTTGCGTCTACCTAAGAATTCATAAGATATTGTCCATGAATATATTTATTGATTTTAATATATTAATGCTATTTATTATAACATTTATTAAATGTCACTGCATTGATTGCAACTTTGTACTCTAAAGCATCTGGCTATATTTTAGAACCTTTAATACATAAACTGAACCTACAAAAAGCAATGTTCTTAGTCATCCTTGTATCTTGGATATCTTTAAAAAGAGACTCCTTAACTGACAGAAGGAAACATAAGAATTGAATTCTCTTCTAGCTTATTTATGATCAACAACTTGATTATAGGTTTAAAATCAAAGGGAGACTTGAATGTGATTTTCATATTTATGTTTGTGCTTGACTTTGAAATTTGTTATAGAAGTCACTGTGAAAGAAGTAGGGAGTATCACAAGGAAAGGTTAAATATTCAAATAACATAACGCTATAAACCTTTTTTTTTCTTAACCTGAAAGAACAGTTATGCAGTACCGTAATAACATAGGCTTTAACAAACATGCATTCAAAATTAAATGTCTGAATGTTGTCCCCAAGTGCTAAAAATTGCTTTAAAATCTTTGCAGATTTGGGACTATGCTAGGCGATTTCTTTACTTTTTAGAATGCTAGACAGTGTATTTGTAAAATTTCTTCATTGTTGAGCTTGCATTTTCATGGTAGTATTTTCATTTAGCATGGACATGAAAAATCTCATAAACATGTGCTGTGGTTTAAGCCCAGCCGGTAACAAAGCACCACGAGGCCGCTCGCTCACTCCTCCCCTCCGGTGGGATGAGGAGGAGAAAATATAAAGAAACGCTCGTGGGTCGAGACAAGGACAGGGAGGCATCACTCACCACTTATGGTCACGGGCAGAAGACAGGCTCAACTTGGGGAAGAAACAAAACCAATTTACTACCAATCAAACCAAAACAGGATACTGTGAAGTAGACCCAGACCCTCGCACACCTTCCCCAGCCCTCCCTCTCCCCGGCCCACCCCCACTCCCGGTTCTCTCCACCTCCCGCCTCCGAGCGGCGCAGGGGGACGGGGAATGGCGGTCGGGGTCAGTCCGTCACACCTTGTCTCTGCCGCTCCTTCCTCCTCAGGGGGAGGAGGACTCCGCACTCCTCCCCTGCTCCGCCGGGGGTCCCTCCCGCGGGAGACGGTCCTCCACCAGCTGCTCCAGCGTGAGTCCTTCCCGCGGGCTGCAGTTCCTCACAAACTCCCCCGGCGCGGGTCCCTCCCGCGGGCCGCGGTCCTTCAGTGCCAGGCTGCCCCAGCGCGGGCTTCCCCAGGGAGCGGCGGCCATCTTGGGGGGCACCCACCCCCTGCTCCGGCGTGGGCTCCTCTCTCCCCGGGCTGCAGGTGGGCATCTGCTCCCCCGCTCCCCTCCGTGGGCCGGGGGGGGACAGCCTGCCGCCTGGTCTCCCCACGGGCTGCAGGGGCATCCCCTCCTTCCCCCCTGCCCTCGGGATCCGCACAGGGGTTCCTCTCCCATCCCGATCCCCCGACTCCCGGCAGGTTTCCCCTCTGGATTCTGTTCTCCCAGAGGCGGGTCCGGCTCCCGGCCGGGGAAGCTTCCAGCAGCTTCCAGCAGGAGCCGGCCCTGCCGACCCTGCCCCGCTACCGAAACCCTGCCACACAAACCCAAAACAACATGAAGGCATGACATCATTTCCCATAGCATGGAGACTATCATTTAACTTGATGAACTGCAGGTAACTAGCTTAAGAAAAAAAAATTCAACAGGATTGGCACAGTTTTGTCTTTAGAGCCATTAGTGGCCTATGTTATACTAAGATCAACGTAAGTATGAGTTGCAGCCCATGTGCTCATATCACAGTCTCTAACATTGAGACATTATCTGGATTACATGTGATCTTACTCTTTCACCTTTGTATTGTGTCTATAAAAGCTAAAGGAGAAGAAAAATAGAAAAAGGAAAGGAAGCCCACATCTCTGGACTTAGAGCAGTACTCTTTCATCATGCCATATGCAAACAGTCAAGTGTTCAGTATGGCAGATGAACATAAAATCGGTGGAAGACCCCACCCCTAGCACAGTTTTATTTTAATATGTATTTACCATGAAAATCAGAAAAAAAAAACTAAAACCAAGGGTTTTGGTGTTTATTTGCACAAAAGATTGCAGGCATATTTGTAAGGAAAAGAAAGGAGAGAGAGGAAGAGATGTGAGACGTTACAAAAATTGGTTGAGAGGGAGGTGTTCATCATTTAGTCAAAGGTGAGATTTTTACACTAATAAGGATATTAGTCTTATCTGGGGAGTATCTCAAATGACATCTACTACGTGATGGAGTTTCCCCCTAGAAGTGAAAGTGTGAGTTCAGGAGTGAAAAATCCTCAGAATGACACTGATTTGCTGTTAATAAAGACAGCTTACATCAGAGATATGTATTTTTAGGTAGGTTTCATTCCAGTTAACTCAGCTATCTGAAGCTAATGTCTGAACTGTAGTTAACAAAACTCCCTTCATATCAGTGGAAAGGAACAGACCCTTCAGAGGTTGCGACATCCCGTTTTAAGAGAGACATTTAAGGTAACTGTCTTCAGATAGTGCCTGTATTGATAGTTTAACCAAAAGTGAGTATTGTAGACTGGATGATTATCTTTTGGTTCTCTAGAGTTAGTTGAGGTAAAACCTATATTAGATGTTTATCCATCTGAACAAGTGTCTTAATGTTTGTCTTACTGTTTATCTCTGTAACAATAACTACTTAATTCTTTTTAATGATGTGGAACAGATTCAGAGAAATCTGTTTAGAAGGAAAGAGCAATTCAGAACAAAACCCCCTGCACTGTCTTCTTGCATGTAGGTTAGAACTCTCTTGTGAAAAAAAGTGATTTTGGGTCTTATGCAGATGGTATCTATCTGTCATTTTGACACATCTTGAGAGAGAACCTGAACTTGGAAATCTGCGTAACATACCAAATATAAGATATTTTTAGTTTCCCAGAAAACTTTAAATAAGTAATTCTTTTTTGTGTCTGCAGGTTCTAGGTGAATAGATCATAAACTACTATGGACGGAGGCTGTGGGACCTTGGTATGGCTGAACTACACGAGAGATGTAGGCACTACCAGAGAGCAAATAAATAATTCTAATGCTGCACAGCACTTACTTGTTTCTATTTGTTCCAATTTCCTTCCTGATTTGACAGTTAATGGGGGGAAGGAGGGGAGAAATATATGATGTCACATTCAACATAGCATTTCAAACATGGCAAGTGACAGCAGATAGTGCTATTGTTTGAGTTCAGGACATGTTCTCGGATTAAATTTTTGCTAACTGTTCCTGCTGTTATTTTCCCATAATTTTAATGGTAACATTTCAGCCAAGAACAATACAATACAGCAGCAGAATAATTTTTTTTTTTAATGTTATTTCTTGCAATAATGCAAAATATTGCCTGACATAGAATACTATTGGGCACTGGGGTTAGTTTTGGCAAAGTAGACAAAACTAATTACGGAAATAGTAGACAAGTCACTCTGAAACGGAAGGCTGGTATCAGAGGTAAATGATAATTGGCTTAGTTTTTTTTTTTCCCAGAGAGTCATTCCTGCCTTATGTTTTACTTATATATTCATTCTTATTTCATAATAGAATAATAAAAGTGGAAATTTTTTAATCAGAATATATTAAATATTTAATGATGTAATCAAAGCATCAATTTCAGGCGAAAAATCAAGCCAATAAACAACAGTGGACTTCTTAGTGTGTTTTGAATCTTTATTTTTGTTTAGTGTTTCCAAATCACATGATTTTTAGAAAAAAGATTGTTCCTTCATTCAGTTGTTTTCAGCTGAACATGAAATATTTTTCTAACATAGAAGCAAAGGGCTTTATTTGGTTATGCAGTTACATGCACTGATTTCCCTGTATCACACTTTCAAGGAATATTATTTGAAGATTTACCATTGTTCTCGCTATCAGCTTTACTCTTCCTGTGCTGAGAAATCCATAAATTGTAAGGTTTTAACACATGTTTTTATACTGAAATACATTCAGCAGATAATTAGATACTATTTGGCAAGAATTTCTGCTCTGAAGCTACGCTATTAGGACTGCAAGCTTTCATTTGGTTTAACTGCATCACTGCTACTATAAAAGGTCAGAGTGGAGCAAAACATCTCTTCTGTTGCTCCACATTCCTGACACATCATTCCATTAAAAAGCTGGCATGAAGAAGAATGCTGTTTTTCCATTACGGAGCAGACCTATTAAATGACAGAGATTACAGCTAGCCAAAACACAGTAGTTCCTCTAGTACATCTTGCTGTCCATGGACTACTTCTCCTTAAAGTACAAATTAATAAAGGAAAGTAGTGAAGGAGTTAAGGTTCTTAATGAGGGGTATTTTTTTTTCTTTTTTGTGATATAGCAGCAGCTATTGTCTATACATTTGCTGTTTGGATTGTATTTTCAAACCTCATTAAAAGGATAAAACTCAATTTTCGTTGTTTGGTCATATCAAACATATATTTAGTAGACATCTAGCCATCAATAGCTGTTGAGAAAAGCACAATAAAATGAGAAAGTACTATAAAATCGTAAAAGACACCCATGTCCACAATGAAAGCTTGAAGAGTTTTTCACTTCAAGAGCATATTATATCTAGCATTTTAGTACTAATTGTATTCTTCTGTCCACAAGAATGCTTCACATTTTACAGCTTAGCAGTGTATATATAGAGAGACAGTAATTCTATGAGATATTTGTGACCTGTTAGAACCTTGTACGACATCTTTCTTTCCCAGCATCTGTCAGAATAACATAGAATGAAAAGCTTACAGATGATACAGCCCCAGCCAGTTTATCAAATTACATTCAGAATCAGGTCAAGATGTCCTGGAATACAGAAAACATCACGTTTCTAAGGTAATATATATATCCACCTGTTATCTAGCATATGGTATGATTTTCATACACCTGAGACTTTTGCATGGTGATGGCTGATACAGCGGGGTGTAAATGAGTTACACCCCTTTGGAGCCATAGCTGGAGGCTAGTCAGAAGAACCTGTGGCACTGGAAATTTACTTTTGCATCCCAGTCTCACCCCTCGTGCCTCCTCCAGTGCTCTGAGTTGGTCCTTTGCCTGGTGTAGATGAATACTATTCCATTGAAGGATTTTTATTTCAGATGAGATATTGACTGTATTTGAGTAAACCTGTTTCACCTACTCAGTGATATGTGTATCTCAAAAGTCAGAGGAGAAAAATAATATACATTCACATTCTGGAAGTGTAATAGGAGGAAGAAACTAGGACTGTTGGTGGGCAAGGACTGCCCTACAAAAAGAGGTTTCAATTCCAGAGGTCTGTTTTCATAAGGAGAGAGAGATTGAATTCTTTTGGAAACCCCTGTAACTTTGGATAAGGTGGATAAGGATATATGGTTTAAGTTCTGAGGAATTTATGATGCTCTTCTCTTATTAGGTTTTGGATAAATTGGAATATGGTGGACATTTATGCCTGGTTTGATCATATTTTGACTCTGGAGTTACTGGCTTCTTTGCATATTTTTAACTTCATTTTCTGGTTAGTATAAAAACATCAGAGAAGACAATTGATGATTTATTTACATAAAGCTGCTTTCACTATTTGAGTAGCTAGAATTTACAGATGAACTTGAAATACAATTTTAATAAAGAATTTTTATCACGTTTTCCTTTGCCCAATGGCTGTAGCTGAATGAAATACATGTATCATATGAAATACACTCCTCATTGATACTAGACTCTAAACTGCCTCATGATTTGGAGAGCAAATCCTAGCACATAGCTGCTTCATTGAAGGAAAACCAGATCATTCTTTGGATATTTTAACAATCATATATTGAAAATATACTCCTTGCACCTTAGAAATCAATCATTCTGGGCACTATAGTGAAGATGAAAAGGAAGGAGTTTAAACGTAGTTAAAGAGTTAATGTAAAGCACATAACTTACCTTACATAAATCTTTTGGAAGAGAATACAATACTGTAATAATACCGTATCTTGAAAAGTGCCTTCTAAAATAATCTAGGTCTTCATTACTGATCATTTCCTTCAAGCAGATGCATTTTAAGTAGTTTTACTTTTTTAGACTTTGTACAGAGTTGTTTACATTGGCTTAAATTCAGTCTTTAGTTAACAATGACAAGATCCTTCTGTGCACTATTGAAAGAGATATGCAACTAACTTGGCACTCTGACGTCTAAATGAGACTCAGTGAAGAGTCATTAAACTTTGTGATTTCTGTAGGATATATATGGATAGAAGGCAATTACATAAGGTCATTTGGAAGGTAAATATCAGTAATATGTAGGCATACACTGAGGTAGCCGTTGTCAGTACTTACCTCTGATAACTCCTATAATAAAGAATAAAGAGCTCACAGTTCTACAGGGACAAATCCAGTCATGCAGCTACTATAGCTCCTGTGTCTGTTCTGCACCATAGGCACAACTCAAAGAACACATAATGCTGGTTTAACTGGCTCTTTAGGCTTACGGCCACTCTTCTTCACTAAAGAAGCTGGAATTCTTTGACAATCTGGTCCACAAATTCTGGCTCTCATCTATCATAACATCTCCTCAAATATTCTCTCTCCCTTTCCTGGTTATGTTAGAAATTTATTCTCCCTCTCTTCTCTGCATTTCATCCTTTGTAACTGAATGCACAGCAAATGTGAAATTGTGCTGTATGAAAATTATCTCCTACAGTTATCACTATAGGCATTTAAACCCTTTGTCTTTTCTGAATTAACATTTTTATGCCCAATTGCATTACATGTATAATAACAGTAGTTGTTATTGATGCCATGCTTTCCATGATTTAGCAGTATGGTATTATAACCTCCTAAATAGGACTTTCAAGAATCATTTACTATCTGAATGAGAGTATTCCTCTAGAAAAAAAGAAAAAAAAAAAAAAAAAGGTTTTAGTCAGTTCTTTCTGTAGTTTTCTTCTTTGATAAAATCAGAGCACTATGGGTGTGTTAATGTGTGGTGCCACTTTGATTCCTCACATATGTAGACTGACTCTCCAGTATATCAGAACTCTTTTTGGATTAGGGAACGAACAGAACTTTCTGAGACAGCCACACTAGTACCAAGCTGTGTGAAATCTCACCCCTCCTCCATTCCCCTCTGATTATCAGTGTCAAATAGCACCAAGCCAAGATTTATGGGTTGGCTAGTTCTTAATCTATTTAACATGTCTTATGGTGGTAAGATCATGGTGACCATATTTGCTTGGCAATGAGTGAGATTCCTTATAAAATCCAAAATATATGACAATTCATATACCACGTTTGTAGCCTTATCAAAGAAAGATAGCAAATTAGTTGCCAATATTCAGTGGAATAAATTATGTGACTTTATTTCTTTACTAATTAAATAATATAAAATGTAGTGTATTGTTTTGCCCAGGGCTGATTTCTTATTGGCAGACACAGGTTAAACTATTTCTTTTTTAAAGTGTTAATCTAACATTAGTTTTCTTCTCATTCTAAGATTTCCCCAGTGTTATAATACTAACTGAAAATCAGTGTTAGTGAGTCAGTGTGCTCCTCAGCCAGCATTTTCAGAATCCTTTTAGGTAGGTTACAGAAATTGCTAGGTTTGGAAGTACTGTTAGAAGCTGCTGTTAAAATGTCCCTTAGGTACTGTTAGGATATAAATTATTTCATCATTGTCATTGGTATAAGTCTATTTTATGTCAATATTTTTCCTATCTACAGAACACCATAGTTTATGAAAAAAAACAAAACAGCTCTTGTCCCTTAATAGAATCATAGAATTATAGAATAGTTTGGGTTGAAAGGGACCTTAAAGATCATCCAGTTCCACCCCCCCCTGCCATGGGCAGGGACACCTTCCACTAGCCCAGGTTGCTCAAAGCCCCATCCAACCTGGCCTTGAACACTGCCAGGGATGGGGCAGCCACAGCCTCTCTGGGCAACCTGTGCCAGTGTCTCACCACCCCCACAGTGAAGAACTTCTTCCTTACAGCTAATCTAAATCTACCCTCTCTCAGTTTAAAGCCATTACCCCTTGTCCTGTCACTACAAGCCCTTGTAAAAAGTCCCTCTCCAGCTTTTCTGTAGGCCCCCTTTAGGTACTGGCAGGCTGCTATAAGATCTCCCTGGAGCCTTCTCTGAGCACACATTGCTGGGTCATATTCAATTTTTCACCCACTAATACCCCCAAGTCCTTCTCCGCAGGGCTGCTCCCAATCCACTCATGGCCCAGCCTGTATTTGTGCTTGAAATTTCCCTGACCCATGTGCAGGACCTTGCATTTGGCCTTGTTAAGCTTCATGAGGTTCGCACAGGCCCACCTCTCAAGCCTGTCAAGGTCCCTCTGGATGGCATCCCTTCCCTCCAGCGTGTCGACCGCACCACACAGCTTGGTGTTGGCAAACTTGCTGAGGGTGCACTCAATCCCACTGTCCATGTCACTGACAAAGGTGTTAAACAGCACCGGTCCCAATACCAACCCCTGAGGAACACCACTCGTCACTGGTCTCTGCTTGGACATTGAGCCGTTAACCGCAACCCTTTGAGTGCAACCATCCAGCCAATTCCTTATCCACTGAGTGGTCCGTCTGTCAAATCCATGTCTCTCCAACTTAGAGACAAGAATGTTGTGCCGGACAGTGTCAAACACTTTGCACAAGTCCAGGTAGATGATGTCTGTTGCTCTTCCCTTATCTACCAACGCTGTAACCCCATCATAGAAGGCCACCAAATTTGTCAGACCCGATTTGCCCTTGGTGAAAACATGTTGGCTGTCCCCAATCACCTCCTTATTTTCTGTGTGCCCTAGCAGAGTTTCCAGGAAGATCCACTCCATGATCTTGCTGACCACAGAGGTGAGACTGACTGGCCTGTATTTCCCCGGGGTCTTCCTTTTTTCCCTTTTTAATACTGACATTTCTTTCATGTTATTAATATGATGGACTATTTTGATTCCTTTTACTTTTAAAGTAAGAAAACACAAACAGAAAACCAGCATGCAATATAAATTTATGTACATATATGTATATGTGTGTCTATATACATATGTCTATCTAGATACATATATGTTGATAAATATATGTAATAAACATACACAATCTACATATATAAATGTAAATATGCATATAAAGTTGATGTATTACATACAAATACATAATTGCTTTCCTATTACCCTTAAATTTTGCAGTGTCTCTTTCATATCTCATTACTCTTCAATAAACTTCTGATCTTGATTTTTTTCATTATTGTATACCTTTTCTTCATTTATTGAGTATTTTTACATCAAAAGCTGTTTTATCAATTTCTTACAAAACTAACAATGTTTTTGCATTTAAGGTATCAAATGAACACATTAAAAATCATAGCAACAGTGGTGAAGGTCACCAAATCAATTGTCTTCAACAATTTTTAACTAATATTTGAAAATTGAACTTTTATACTCCTACTTTTATTTAAACTGAGTTGTTTTCAAAAATATTTTGACAAAAGGTTTTCTTGACTTCATATTGTTATAAAGCAAATGCATATGTACTATAAAAATATAAAAGTCCAAATATGACAGCTTTTCAGGTTAAGATAAAGCAATTTAGTTTTAAAAAATAGGTAGTGCAAGGTTTTGAAACTAATCTAGCCATGTCTAGACACAGAAAACAGTTTGGATCTCCAAAACACTGATTCCCTAAAGCAAACTGTGAGAACTCAGTAAAGTTATATAAATATTAATACTGATTAGAGTACATTCTTGATAGATCCAAAACATAAAAAGGTTCATTTTGTGCATAAGAGCAGAATTTGAGCTAATTCTTATTTAAATAAAAGGTTTTCTTGTTATTCCTCAAGACTAAGTTGTTCTACACCCTTTATCAAGAAAAATGGGTTAGCACTAACACGTCCTTCGAGAAGGCATCTTGTTTTGGAATATTCCTTCCTCTTTTAATGTATTCTTACTTTTTCACCCTTGGAAAATCCTGGGTATGCTATTATAACAGAAAAATTCTTCCTTGTTTTGCTGTTAATGTCTTGGTAGGAATTAATATCCTAGCTTTCCAAAAAAGAGTTGTCAGCTATCGCCTGATGTCCTAGACATCTAAAGCAACCTGGCAAAGTTTTTACATTCAGGAAATGATTGAAGAAGCCATAAGCTATGTCACCTCCTTCACACTAGGTAAGATCAATGATGTTGTATAATGCCAGCCAAGCGTTTTCACTGAGTGACAGGTGACAACACCCGAATAACAACTAATATCTTGGCAAATACACGGTAATGAAATACGTGGCAAAACTCTAAATTACTACCTTTGTATGCAATGTGATTAGTTAGGTATGTATTGTGAATACTTTGTGTCAGGATGGTGTGCCTAAGTGATAATTAAAAGATTAAATTGTGGCTCGATTGACTTTGCTGAGTGATAAGCAATTAAGCTGGTTATCAATAAATATCCTAGCCCTATTTGGCATATGATATGGTAAGTAATGTGAATGAGTTTGGTGCAATGTGTCAGATGTTACAGATTGTATGTATGACATTTGCTTTCTTCTCTACATAAACCCTCTCGTATAATGAAATAGAAAGTATTAATTCCCATGCATTATTAATCCTTTCCTTTTCAAATAAGTAAAAAGGGGGGAAAAAGGTGAAAAAAAAAAAAGAAAGGAAAAAGAAAAAGACTATTTCCTCCTTCCAAACCTGATATAGCATGCTCTGTAACAATGCTAAGGGTTAAAGATGTGGCAAGTGGAATCTCATTTGAAAAGTAATATGACAGCTAATACAGTGTAAATATAATCACTGAGAGAGTTAAAGTATTGCAGTATTTTACAAAATGGCACCTAGAGAACTAATCCTAAAAGGAACTGTGGTGCAGTTATTTTAATTAGGACAGGAAAAGTTAGTTATCTCTGCTTCTATTTTAACACATAATGTGTTTGACGAAAGGCTCCCAAATTATAAATCAGTTTGGGTAACACTAGATTCACTGACAAATCTATGCTGAATTTGACTAATTGATTCAGCTTAAAAAAAAAAGGGAAAAAGTACCACTTTAACTAGTTAGGCAAGTGCTTAAAAACATGGTTTCTAGAAAATAGGAAACACAGATTCAGGCCTTTGCTCCAGTCTACTTCAGAAAGTGGATTTGGTTTGAGGTTCCCCATATCTTAATTGAAGAGATTTTATTTTTTTTTTTGAGCACATCTTCACTCTAAAGGAGATTCCATTTGCTTTTATTTATTTTTCTATAATGATGGAATTCTATTTTAGATTAATTATTATTAACATATAATAATATGTTGAAATCTTCCTGTAGGTGTCTACAGATGTGTTTAAGCTCCTGCTATAGTCCATGGAGATAAGACTCAACCTGAGTGGGGTCTGAGACGCTGTCGGGTATCCAAGACATCTACATGAGGTTAGCAGTTAACAACTCAGGAGTGATGGTGTCCTATGCCCCTTTGCAGTGGACGATGAAGTTGAGGAACACACTCCATTTAGGTGTCTACAATGCCTAAAATGATTTTGTGGGGAATATGTGATTGCCTGAAGATAGCATTCTCATACCACTTGAAATGGCCCAGAATGTGATACCAGGACTTGTAGAAAATTTGTGCCTTTCTGCACCAGTACTTGAAGGCAGGGGAAGAGTGATCCAGGAAAAGCAGTATAACCTAAGGAGTGTGGTATAGCAATTTTAACTGCATTATTATTCATACTGAAAATTTTTCTGTGTAGATGTCTTCTTTCTCTCTCTGTAATAATTACTTCTGACTAAAAACGATTCTTGGTCAAGACAAGTTCAGACAGAGCAGGCCTGACAAGCGATAGTCCTGAGGCCTTACTAACCCAGTAAAGAGCTTACAGCCTGTTACCAGACTGGCAATACCATATTACATGGTTACAGAATTATAGCTCAGGATTTTACCCATGACGCACCTGTTTCTAACTTTTTGTGCAGGCACGGAAAGTTGAGCCTAATGCACTAATACTTCTGTATTGCTCTGATAATGCAGAAGGACAAGGAACGGATCATCTGCCCTTCCATGAAAGTTCTGTAGCTGCATTGCAAGTTGAAAAGGTTGAAGCAAGCAGTGTGCTGGTAGTTCTGGCTTGTACTCACCAGACAGAAAATAAATTACCCATATCAAACCTATGAACATTGTCAAATAACCCTAGTGCACATAGCTAAACACGTTTCAGGTGCTGACTCAACACCAGATTTGTCATCGAAGTCAACCTTCTTCAAGAACAGATATCTAAAAAAATATATTATTTTACTTCAGTTTGCAAACCACAGAAGTGAGGGGTTATTTAGTCTGCATTTTCCCAGATATGGCTGCTGAGTAGTTTTTGGAAGGTTGTTTTCCTTGGTAGTCCCAGCACATTTTACTGAGGCAGACAAGCACAATCACATTTGTGCAACATTATATGACTGAAGGCACCAGATATATTGCAATGAGACTCCCGCTATAAAATACAGGGGAAAATTGTCTCTTGTTCTGTTTTTCTTGTATGAAGAAATGAGAACACCTATAAACATCTTGAAATAACAAATTAAGAAAAATAGATTGCTTTATAAAATATTCATGCAGTCCTTTCATGGGAAGACAAGTCAGTGATTTACAGAAATTAAAAGAAATTCATACTTCTGAATAAAAAAAGATAAACCTATACATTAAGTCTTAAAATGCTTCAATATAGAAATCTACATCACTTTCCTTTCAAAAGAGTTTGAGAAATATGTAAAATAACTATATACTATAGGAAAGAGAAACAGCTAGATCTAAAAAAATTACTCCAAGCAACATGGTAATGAACTGAAATCTGAAGGCCAAAAGTAGTACTTCTCAACTCATGGTGTCATCAGAAACTAGGAGAATTTAGGCTACAGTTGTACGGCTGTGTCTTTCATGTTGAAAATTTACTAGTTTACTGCACTAATACTTGAATCAGACACTGGAAAATCTCCTAAAAATATGTATCTAAGAAAAAGGAAAACTTTTTAAATTAAGTAATGGCTAGCTTATAAACAGTTAAGTACTCATAATAAAAATAGCAAAAAAACCCCAAAACTGGGACTGCTTTTGGGAATGACAATTTTTAGTAAATTTAGATAGAATATTGATAAACAGAGAGACATGAAGTTCTTTTAACTCTTTTTTATTATTATTTTTTGTTTAGTGTCAATAAGAAGTGGTCTAGCCAAACTTTTATTATTTTTTCAGCATCAGGAGCTCATAGTGACTTCTAGTAGTTTAGGCAGAAAAGAGCTGAGTGCAGGAAAGGCACCTAATTGTAGTAAAAGAAATGCCGGATGGTTCACTCCTACAATCTCTCTGAAAATAATCTGTAAAGTCTTTATATTTTAGTTCTGTCTGTCTGAACATTAAAGAAAATAAGGTCACAATAAAGTCTTTCTAAGTATCACATCCTGTATCAGATGAATAGCTTCACTTTTGCCAGTTCCAGGATGAAGGGAGCAGTTAGAGCAGTTCTTTGGAGATCCATAAGAGGTTGGGCCTGGCTGGATGAAAATGTTATTTGTGGCTTGTTGACAAAGCTAAAACATTTTTAAACTATCAAAGCCTTTTAGATTTTCCGTTAGATATTGTTTTGGTCCTGTAGATTGTTATGGATGGATGGAACGGTCAGTGGAAAATCCCAAGGAGGCACTGAAGTCTCTTTTAATATAATATGAGTAGTGTTATAAACAGTTCATAAATGAATACTCAAGTCCAGGTTTCTATGCCTGTGTTTGTGCATATCTGTACGTTTACTGGTCTTTGCAGTTCTATCAATGTTATCCAATTTCTGCATAGCCTTTATAATAAACAACAACAACAAAAGGATGCAATGAATTTACCAACTTGTGTAATAATAGTTTTAAATGTTCATCTATGAATTAATCATCCAGTCAGCCTACCTCAAGGTGTTGACTTTACCCCTTTTAATTTTATTTTTTTTAATTAATTTTTTTTTTTTTTAACAAGGAAAATGTCACAAGACTAGCTGTACCACTCCATCATCAAAAATAATTTGATTTATACTTTTCTATATCTATTTACATGTTGGATGAGTTACAAATGATGCCTGAGCATCCTTTTGAGGAAAGACCATGTTTGTTCCATCATAGTTTCTCTACTGTGCAGACACCTTGTTAGACGAATGAAAGGAAAGAAGAATAAATTTGAATGTGAGAGGGAAGCACAGGAAATGTCCTTCTACAGTCTTATCAACTAAAACATAGAGAAGAAACACTGGCTGTCATAATAAACTGTAATTCTCTCATTTTATCTGGTGACATGCATTCAAGTAAAGCAATGTGCAAAGTCTAAAACATGTTTTAAAGCCTTTTTTTTAACAGTCTGCTGTGTAAGCCAGAATATCCCGGTGTTGCTGTGGATTTCAAAATTTCTTCTTTGCCTTAGAACTCAGAAAATTTGTAGAAAAGATCTGCAGTATATTATTAGGTCATTCTGTTAATGTCATTAAAACTGTATTACATTAGAGAAAAGACCTGTCTGGTGTCTGACATGCAGAAGCCACCAGTGGAGAGTCCCAAAGAACCCACTGCAAGAACATAATAAACATTTTCTTAGAGCTTATAGTGGTTTATATGCCAGAGACTTCCTGGGCCAGAGAAGGTGTCCTTGAATATATCTTTCAGCAGATTTTTCTTGAATGAAATTATTTAAATTAAAACCACTACCCATCTCACCATTTAATAAATAAAAGGTGAAAGAAGATAACATAGTGTATCTTTATGGTGTGGGTAGAGTTTTGCTATCTGTGTGTCTATCTGAAAGAGATAATTTTTGTGTTTTGAAGCACCACAGAAGGGGAAAAGAATAAAAATATAAAATCAACGCCCATTTGATCAAATCTTTTTTCATCAACACGACAAAATAGAGAAGTCCCAATCATTCAGGTTTAGTATCCAGCACATTCAAAAATTTAGGTTTAAGGAATAATGTTTCAGGGGAGTATGGAAAAAAAGAGATTTCTGTAAGCAGTTAAAGTAAGTCAATAAGGCAAAAACAAGAGAGTTGTTCACAGCTCTTCTCCATACATCTCAGAGGAACAATGTTAAAACCCTACACAAATAACTTCACAAAAACTGAGAATTCTGTATTCATCTCATTCTTCAGTGTTACAGAAGCTATTGAGATGAAAGGCTATTATCTTGTATAATATGCATGATTTACCTATATGCTAAATTTCTGTGTTTCTTGTTGGGTTTTTTTATTCACTTTTCTAAACAATTACTTTAATAGAAATATTTACAATTCAAATTTCTCTTTTCATCATTTTTTCACTTTAGGGTGAATTTTATCAACATGCAAATCAATAATTCAGAACTTGCTAGAGACTGAAATAAGGATTTGATAAACAAGAAAAAATAAGGTAGCTTCTAGATACAGGCAGCTTTTTCTCAGCTTCTGGCTTCCATAAATATCACAATAACTCAAAATAGCACTTTAAAAGATTCATTGCACTTGCTACTGCTTTTACACCTTACCTTTTTTTTCTATGAACCTAAATTTATTTTTGAGATCTTCTTTCTGTTTAGGACAGTGTATTCATCCTGACTACGACTATTAAGAACAGAATCTAACAGCTAATTGCCAGATATTTCAGAGTGAATGGATGATTGCAGAAGCAGATGGACGTGTCATGAAATTTTGAAAAGGACCTGTCCGCTTGGCCATCAATGGAATGGATGAAAGGTGCTCAGAAATCAGGCTGCAGCTGGACTGATCGCATCTAACTCTGACCCCCTAAAGGGAGGTTGTCTGTAGTCACTGATGAAACACAAGTGTCTAGCATCGGTGGGATGATTTACCATTATGAAAGAGCTCTTATCATGGAATGAGTCACTCTAAAATCTCTCGTTCCTGTACTCTTTATTCTCTTTACTCTTGAACGTCTAACCATGGTGGACTTCAGTTGCCTAAACATAAGTGTCAGGTGCCACATCAAATCTGCTGGACTATCCAAAACGTTCACAGAGGGACAGAAGGAGAGCTTTCAGAGACACCTTTCTGGAGAGGCAGCTCGAAGCCAGCTGAAATATGTTACATCAACTCAAATGGCTCTAGGCACTTAAGTTAAGTTGACAGATATTCACTTTTAGAGAGGGATTCAGCTCCATTTTACAGGAAGATTTGAGTACTGTTTCTGAGCTCTTACTGTAGTCAGTGGATCTACAATCAATATATAGGACTTGATTCAGTTAGTTTCACATGGGCATCTATTGTCATTTGAAATGCCTAGTGGTATCCTGACAGTTCTCTAGATGCATGGATGTTTCATGTGTCATTTCCTCTCTGGGTATCTTTGGTATACTAACACTGTTGAAATGGCACCAGAAGTCTAAGTTCAGTCAGCTGAGTAGAGTCTCTCATAACAAACAGCAGTCTAAGATACCTTTAAAAATGACATTAGACTTAAAATCTATGTTTAGGTCTCTTAATACATGGATATATTTCAAAAGGTGTTGACCTTTAAACAATTCCCATAGCTTCAACTGAAGCAACTTAGGGTTCAGTATTTTTGAAAATTGAAAAAAATCTAACACGTTGCACAATGATGAGGTTACACTGTGCTAATAATTATCTCGTAATAAACTCAGCCTCATTTTGGCAGTGTGTAAAGAGTAGTATTTTAATTTCCTAAAGGCAAATCAGCAAAACTTGTCTTAAATACCTTCATGACTAACTCCTGAAAATTCTTCCTTTTCTCAATATTCTGCTAATTCTTTCTGAATGTTAGCATTTCTTTAGGAAAATCTACATGTCATTTTGCAGGCAGATGCGGGCTTTTCTCTCTGTGCCTCAAGGCAGACAGATTCTAGCCAGTTCCCAGACTGGATAACTGCAGTTAGTAGGTCTATAGAATGATGTAGAATGCCACTGTGTCAGCAGTAGGAGGCTCATAACATTTACTTTAGAGACAACAGAGACCTCCATGATTATGATGGCTTGGTCCAGTAATAAAGTCTATTTGACACTGTTATTTCTATAGCTTTAGTCTGACCAAACTTCCACCTCCAGATAACTGATTGCGTTTCTACATATATGCAACCAAAATTTTGAGATATCTACTCCAAGCCACAAAAACTGAATGAGATCCTGCATTTTTTTCTTCTTTTCTATGTGCAAAATAGTTTTTCAACAGATCACTGCATTGCAGTGATTGAAAGCTTTAAATATTTTTTGGTTTTTGTAAAAAAAATCATTGTTTAATACAAATTTATGTATGCCCTATTAACATTTTAAGAAACCTTATGCAGTGGTGATGTTACCATGCAAAATGAATTATTTGTAAAATGGCACAACACTTGTAGCTGTTTTGTCAGAAAAAAAAGGCAAAACAAAACTACATTCACAAGTTCTTTCTCCTTAGCAGTTATTCCACAGAACAACATGGAAAAAGCTGCAGACAGATACATTATTCTTTATCATCCCCATGAAATACGTTCAGTTAGCAAGAAGTTTTTTCTATATTAATGTCATGTGGCTGAGAGTTAGGCCTCAGGACTTTTCCCTGTGACATTAGCTGAATAGCTGAGAAGAACAAGCTTGTTCAAGTGAAACAGGGAAAAAACATTAAGACTTATCCTTTGTTCTTTCGATCTTTCACAATGTTCTGACCAAAGACAAAGTGTGAAGAACAGAGACAATGAGCATCTGAAGGAAGAGCAATAGCAAAAGAAAGAATTACAAAGGGTTTTTGAGTCATATTTCATTTCAATGTAACTTTGTTCTCTCCATGTTCCATCGTTTCATCTGTATCAAAAATAAGAACAGAATTCAGCCACTCCAAAGGGAAAACAAAACAAAACAAAACAAAAACCTTCTCCAAAGCTGACTGTAAAAATAACTGCTCTAATCCAAACTTTTGTTTAGTGCTCGTGTAAGTACATTATGCAGCACATATCAAGCATGCACAGTACTAGAAAAGACCCTATCAACTTTAAAGTTGTCTCTCACACAGATTTTTAGAGAATGCCTATCAGATGGGGTACTTTCCTGGAAACAGCTGTATCCCTCAATATTCCCATTTGATTTTCTTGTAAGGACACACTCCACAGATGTGAAAGATTGTGCTTATGGAGTCATTCCACATCATGTGAAAAGAGAAAGGACAGGATCACATCATTATTCAAATAGCTACATGCAGTAAACCATTGAAAAGTAGCGGCGCATATGTATCAGAGGACATAGCTTTCACCATTGTGAAATCCTAGTCATACTAAAAAACTAAAAAATTATAATTCATAAATGTACACATAGAATATATTTGTTTATTTAGCACCTGTCAAAGGCTAACTTCATTAGCATAGAATCCAAATGACCACATTATGCATTCTAACTTTTCTCTCCAAACAAATCCTTTCTATGGTGGTGTAAATGTATATAAAAATAGGTAAGTTGGCATACTTGGTGTTATGAATCAAGTGTTAAAAAATGGTAAGACTGTACTGTCTAAGCTAAAAATGGGTAAATTGCATTTTCTTGATTTTATTCTCATCTACTATATGGCCTCGTTACCTTACTGTAAAGAGCTAACACTGTTGATTTTATAACGACTCCTAAATTGACACAGGCATAATTCCAGTCCTGGACATCTGGTGCAGACATAAAGTGGATATACAACATTTCCAAGAATCAGACCAAAGATTTGTTAAATGTGTACACTCCTTGCAAAGGATGAAAAATTAGAAGGTACCTTCTGAAACTGCTGTCTGCATTACTGGGGATAAATTTAGCTTTAAGCTGATGAGACTTATAAAATAGAGAAACTAATATTAAGTCTAATAATGTTATGCATAACAGTGGAATTAAAAACTGAACCCTTGATGCACCAAACAGAGCTGTTATTTGTGCCACAGAAGAGTTCATGGACTGAGAAACATCTATTTTAACAACAATTAGAACTTAAAATGTCTTTAAATGGCAAAGGTCCTGTTCTCAATTTTGGAATTCAGTTTACAGAGAAGTATAATTTAGTACTCTATTGCTTGTGTCCAGAGATGGAGGAAATTAATACAGATTTGATAGGGATTTTGAAAAGACTGAGAGCGTGTTTCCCACAGCAATGAAAAGAAGTGCCGACATTTGGCTGATGTGATTACTGGTGTTTGGATTTTATTGTACGTATTTACCATGCATAATATGTTAATGCAGCTATAGTCACTCCTAAGTGTCATTTTGTTATTTAAAATGGAAGTAAAATAATAAATAAAAGAATCTATCCTTTTAAATTAGAAACGCATTGTTTTCTAAAAGTAAGGGATTAACCGAATTTAAAAACGCCATGGAAGATGAAATCTGGTTAAAGGACTCTAGATATAGCCCCTTGTTGGAGGAAGTTCTGTTGCTAAGCAACAAAACCCACAAAGTGTTAGGTTCATAAAATGCTGATTAATTAATATACTTAGTAGATAGTGAACAAAGCCACAAATTTTACTTGAAAGGTTATATTAAAGAAGCAGGTGAAACATTTCAGGTAACAGCTTCAACATTCACTCAAAATTGGAGCCCATGATCAAACTTCCATTTCTTCCAGTGGGGAGCTAAAAGCTGGACACTGCTGCAAATTTGAGTCTAAATGTATCTATGTTGAATATCCAACACTAAGAGGGCTTACTATCTTACTATGAAAGATAAATCCAGCTCATGTGAGTTATGAGAAATGAATGGTCACAAGAATTGCTAAGAACTTAATTAGAAATATACTACCTGATTTCTGACCATAAATCAAAAAAGAACTCTAAACAAAGGTTGCACTTTTATATATCTGTTTCATATTCTGGTGCTGAACAAAGCTGAGACTGCTGGAGAAAAGGAGATGAATGACTTATATTGTAATTTAATTGACTAATTACAGAAACATTGTAAAAGCTTCAACCATGTAGGAGAAACTTAAATTGAGAGATCTTGAAAGATCAAAAAAAAAAATTAAATAGATTTTGGAAAAGAGAGGCCTTACAGTATCAAAAGGCACACAGGATCATGCAAAATTAATTAAGGAAGCCTTATTAGAAATCCTGTACAGAAGTGTGATTCTGCTAAAGCTTTGCAACATTGCAAGGCCCATAACGTCAGAAGGAAGAACACGGAAACAAACAAAAAAACCCATAAAAAATATAATTGTTAGTAAGCAGACTAATTCAAAGAACAAAATGTGAGTAGCCCAGAATGTTATGAACGTGAAAATAACAATGGATGCCAAGAAACCTTTCCTTGATTGAGATATGACTGCCTCAGGTATCTGTATCTGAAAAACAAACAAAAAACCCCCAAAATCTATGCAGAAGACATTGTTCTTGCTGCCAGTAGATAAAATATAAGTTTTTGGAAAGCAGTCAGGCCACCAGCACTGAAAAAAAACCAAAATGGGTGACTTTTACACAGGCTTTTCCTGTAGAAGACATAAACATCTGCTCTGGATAAGAGATCTACAATGAGATTTTGTGATTGATCACCCAAAATGGTATGAAGTATCCACAGCTCCTCATTACAAAAACAATGTAGGAAGAAAAAACATGATCAACTTCACTAGTGGTCTTTATAGTCTGTGCCATGCAAGTTTAGAAAACACTGCTGGTTCATAATCCCTTGGGGAATTTCAGAAATGGAATCAAACACCTATTGAGCTAAGCGGTTTGAGTTATGACGTTTTGAGGCAAAGAATTAGGCTCTAGATTGTAGTAGACAGTTATCCTCTGATCTGATCTCAAAGAAAGAAGCATAAAATATGCCTAAGCATTTTCAGAGAGCTAGATAATAATTCAGAGAGCTAGATAATAATAATAATTGGTATACCTTATATATGCCAATATATAATGTATCTTCACAACATCCACTGCATCTCTCCATTGATTTCAGTAGGCATTAGCTCAGACATTTTTTGCTTATGTTGTCTTCTTCAAAACAATGCAGAATTCAAATGAGCTTATAACTGTATATGTCTATGAGTATTTATGATATTTTGTTATTTTATGTAATATTGCAATGCTGTGTGCTAAACCCTATCAGATGATATATTTTATTTTGTGATCTGTATTTTTAATGTAAGTGTAAAGTCTCTTCTGATGAAGGAAACAAATAGTCACTGTATTTTTAGGATTTTATTTTAGCTAAGCTTACTGAAATTCACCTGAAAATCATGGACTGTCTGCGAAATATGGTTTGTGTTAGTCAATAAAGCAGTGTTTCTATCATTCAGTTCTTTTTTCTTGATGTTGGGATGTCCCTGACATTGCAATTTGGGGAACAATTCTGGACATCAGGACATGGATTTGTGAATTTCTGAATATATGAAGCTGACAGAGTGCAGTGCTCTGTGAAGGTAAGGGAGCTTGTGAAGAGAGGGGAAGCCATACAGTTCTGTTAGTGAAGTACTCTTACTACACCAAAATACCTTTATTTTCCTGTGACTGGGAAAACAATCCACTAATACTGCTGTGTTGCACCTGGTATTTGAGTATGGGTCTGTATCATGCTGCTTTCTCACCTTTATCTGTTTCTGTTACAGATTATGTTTCCTGTTAAAGATATTTTATTTATTGGAGGAACCATTCTCAGCAATTTTCTGGTTTATATAATGGCTTTTAAAATTCATGGGAGAGGATCAATTTTATTTTTGTGTCAAATGTATATGCATAGATTCCTTTAGGTGCTTGGTGCTATTAGAATTAGATACCTAATTCTATTAAACTTTGAAGGGGAGCTGGAAGACTGACTTAAATCCTTCTAAAAGTCAAACACTATATATAAAATAATATAGCAATGCTATTTTCATTCTTTATAAATGATTTTAATTTGTTTTTCTAAATTAACAACTTTAATGGAGACTACCTCGACAAAATTATCTGAAGAGAGCAAACCAGAACCTTTGTGGCCACTTGAAGCTGTACTTTTTCTACTCTATAAAAATATCCTGAATAACGTGCATTGGCTTAAAAACGAACTACAGCTACAGCATCAGCTGAATTGGCTGTTTCCAACTTGCTAGAACTCTGTTTATTATGTGCTCGAGAGGCTTGGGAGTTGAAGGGCGGTGGGGGCGGGTAGGGGGGATAGCTGTGCATGGAAGGCAAACGTGAGATAAGCAAAGCGTGTTTTCCCTTTCACTGGAATCTCCGCCTAGTTGCTTTGCCCTTTTGAAATAACCTCGCACTGCTCAGTTCTACAAGCCTTACTCCTGCTGAGTAGCGCTTAATCGTGAGAGAAGGCTCCTGGGTATCAATGAGACTACTAAGAAGAACAGCATTGCTCAGGCTGAGTAAAGGCTGCAGAATCAAACCCCCAAGAACAAGTGCTGAAAGATGGGCTGTTAAAGCAATTAGAGCTGTAAGCAGGATAACTCCCCTTCCGGGATTTCAGTGTGAAAATGAAGGTCTAATAACATTCATTTTCATCATGTTGACTTGATGAGCCGGTCACGAGTAAGGTAGGCAAGACGTAATCGAAAAAAGGGAAGACTAATGATAAGGGTAGGAGAACACAATGGCATATATTGCCCTGAAGCTTCTGGGAGGAAGGACACTATTGACTGAATCATGCAGCGTGCTCTCGCTACAGTTTTAATAAATAGTGCTGCTTTATAAACATCATTTATGAGATGAAAAATAAACTGTGGGTAGGGTGATGCTTCCTTTCTGGGGTATATCTCCTTACTGGTTCCATTTTTTTATTAATGTATCTGATATTCCACAGTGTATATTAATGAACATAATATAGCAATTAAATACTTATTAAATAATTACTTATTCTTTCTGTGTTTTTAAACAACGTTGACCTTACTTCTTATTAGTAACTTTAGTATACCGTGTTGTGTTGCATATTTATTAATATTCCATAAATGGAAAAACTTGAAAAAAACACAGTGTCCATAGGGCTTGAAGCCAGGAACATCACTAGCTCTGACAGTGAACACTGCCTACTTATTTATACTGACATTACTGCTTTTATATATGTATAAGTGTAATATATATATATATATATGTATTTGCAGAACTTAAAATATATTCAAAGACTGGTCCTCATTGTACTAAGCTGTGTAGAAGTAGGTGGTAAATAGAACCTGTTTCAAAGTTCGGAACCAGAAGGTTTGAAGTTCTAATTGTGCTATGGAAGCAACAGAAATAGACCACAATATCAGTTCATGGTAGCAAAGTCCAGAAAAGCTAATAATAACGATTTTGGATCATACGTTACCAATATATCAACTCTTGCTTTCTGATTAAATGAGTGAGAATCTATATTTCAGCAGCATTTTTTTGCAAATGTAACTTCTTTCAATAAATCAATGAGTGTTTGGTGGAGATTTTGTTATGTGAACCAAGCAGAATCTTAGAAAGGGAGAACAATATGTTAAAAGAAATTTGTTCTGAAAAAGGAATGCTTTGATACTAGAGACAAGCAGCACAGCAGGAGCTTAAACAAACGAAAACAACCTTGGTGTTTGCTATTCTTCTCTGGTGACAGCTTTGTGGAGGGCATCTAGCTGCTAGAGAGCAATTTAAGAGAAGGATCTGGCAGCATGTAGCATCGTGGTATCACAACAAAGGAAGAAAATGAGATCTTGTTCTTTTATTTTTTTTCTTCCATGAAATTCATACTGATAGTCTCTGTTTTCTATGTTGAATGTATTTATTTTGTGCAGGTGTGTGGTGGTGTGGGGGGATGTTTTTGCAGTAGTATGCATTAAACTCAAGAGATGCTCCTGCCCTTCTGGAATTCTTTGTATTGGTTTGGTTTTTCCAGAGTCACTCAATAAAGCATTTGTGGTTGGAAAGATTGAAAAGGAGAGAGACGTTCCCCAGTGAGGAAAAGTAGCTTCAGAGGCAAAGACACAATGTTCCTTCTTTTTTCCCTCAGGCAAGAAACAGTGAATGACTCAGGAGAAATGGTGAAAACGTGGACATGCTTCCTACTGGAACACTAATGACATTCTCCCATTTTGCATCACTCATTTGCTTGATGACAATTGTTTCCCCTCAGATGTTGCCAATCCTCCCGCTGCACAGGGGACATAATGTAATTCGCTGCAAGAAGTAGCTCTGTTTATGAAAAAGTAAGGATGGAATTTCTTCTCACCTCACAGTTTTTCATATGGTACCTTTCCAAGGTCTTTGCCACCAGGGACCTCTGACATAATGCAGCACAGCAGTGACTTTCTTCCCTCTGTCTCCAACAATGTTACAGGTATGCTGCTTTGCTGCCTGAACTTTCATGTTTTTCTTTCTTTTCTTTTCTTTTCTTCCTTGATTTCCTTCCTAGATTGCTAGCAGCTCAGGTCACGCTGCCTAAAGAATCATTAATCCTGGACAAATACATCTTTCCTTTAATAACAGATACCCCTTTCCCACTGCTATGTTATGGTGAGAAAAAGAAACGTCATTTGCAATGACCAAGACGCTACTTTTGTAAAAAGAAAAAAAGAAAAGCTTTTAAACAGTGCTTTTTAAGAATCCAAGACATACAATCAAGTATCTTCAGTGATACTGATGCTATCAGTCCCAGTGATGCAGCTACAAGTTTCAGATAGTCCTTGAGTTTATTATGGGTGTTGATTACATAACTGAGTCTTGTAATTTTTTTTCATGTATCCTTTTATCAAGAGTTCTTATGCATTGCTGTTTCTTCACTTTAATTTTGTTAACTCTGAAAAAATTACAATCAGAAAAATTCAGAAGAAAAATATGGGTCAGCTCCAAAATTAATCGAAGACATTAAAACTTCATTTCGGTGAGGCTGGGATGAGGCTTTTACAGTTATCTGTAAAAATTAGGAGATTTTAAAAAGGAAGGAAGCAACCAGACACTTCAAACACTTTTCTCAAGCTAAAAATGTTTTTCTTTTCCATTAGAGTTCAGGGTACCCAAAAATAATAGACAGAAAGAAAAGAAGGAAAAGAAAGAAAAGAAAAAAAAGAAAAGAAAAGAAAGAAAGAAAGAAAAGAAAAAAACCAACTTGCTGTGCTGTGTTTGTTTCCTCAATAATGGGCAGAAGCATAAATGTGGAAGTAGCATGTTCAAATTTTGTCTCTGGGGAGAAGATAAGGTAAGAGAAGGTCTTAATGCAAACTGGGATGTGACTGTAAATGTCATGAAAAGGAACATTGAATCTTAGGCATTGCCACAGTCTTATTCCCCGGCCTCCAAGCATTTTTACATTAGTGGAGCTTTCATTGGAATTACTTATGGTCTGCTGAGAACACTGATTTCCTTTCTTTTACTACAGAATACCCTGGAACGAGGCATAATAGAGTTTTGGTTGCATCATGATTTTTCTCAAATCTCTGTATGACTAGTAGAATCAGAAGTAAAAATGAACTAACTTTTTTTCTTTTTTTATCTTCATGAAGTACTTTGCAATACACACACTAGCAAACAGTATTTTTTTTTTTTTTAATTACTTTCTCTTATAAAAGCCCCAATGCTGAGTGTTAGAACTGATGAACAGGTTCATACTTTATTTAGGTACATTTAAGTATATTCAGGTGTTTAGATCAAGATCCTACAAGCATAAGGCTTAAGTTTAGACACAATATGTAATTTCATTAAATAACAAGACTGCTAGAAATGTTTAAAAGTATGCATGTCTACTAGATTTAGTGAGTTTAGAAGTTAGAATGTCAAGTGTTTTTTTTTTCCCCAGGAAATTTTATACATGTCTCTGTGTACAAAAATAATAGTGATAAATGCAAAACTAATGATTTCATTGCTCTGTAAACAGGCTGTCAGTGTTCTACTGAAATCTCAGCAAGGAAGAGAAAGCAGAAGAGTCAGAGACAAGAAAGCATGTCCACCTGCATTTGCTCTTTTTTGGTCAGATCCAGGGTTTTTTATTCAGTGAAACAGGAACAGGATAAAGATGCCCACGGGAAACCATTTGACTGCTGGGAACAACAAAAAAGTCAATGTGGATTCCTACCTGTCTCTATTGTTATACTTTAGATGCCAGATGAATCCAAAAAACGTCAGATCTGAAACACAAAACCACAAACATATGCCTTGCAAAAGCAATGGTTGTGTAACTTCAAATCTTTTCTTTTTTTTTTTTTTAAATTGACGTATTAATATTATCCGATTGAAGAGTAGAGGAGCTATTTTAGGTCATATTTGTATATGTTTAAGTAATATTTCAAAATAAATAAAATATTCAGAAATAAAACTGGAGTGGCATGTTGTAAAATGTCATTAGAAAGTGAATAACATGATGCCCTCATTCATCTGTGGAATAGAGTATGGCTCTTGGAAATCTATTCTTTTATCTATTTGTTCCTGTCCTGCTGCTATTTTTGCTAGTCAGGAAAAGGTTTCCAGCCCATATCGTCTTCCATTTAGAAGGCTTTCTGTTGTGGGTTATAGTCAATGATTTAGCTGGTTTGTTGTAATGCTTGGCAGAGCATCCTCAGGCTTATTTTCACAGCTAAGCAAGATTTTGCTAGATGGTCTCTGAATTCAGAGTCTTTTTCAGACAACTCAAGAGGGAAAATTGCTGATTCTTTGGAAAATGCTGCATTGTATTTATTGAGTTAAAAAAGCAATCTTTGCTTAGGATGATGTGGATAATTTACGTAACCCAGCATAGCTAAAATTTTTAAAGAAAACTGTAGCTATTTTTTTTAACCCTTACAGTACAACTGCAAATGGCTATAAATAAGTTTCTACCTCCTCTGACACAGCATTAGCAATTATAAGCCAATGTTAATGTTTAAGCATTAATCACTTCTGATGCAGCTTTCAAAGAAAATACAACAAGGCTCAGACTCCTAACAGATTTACAAAACAGACATACTCCAAATAATTTATTTGATTCCAAGTCACATTTTTTGTTAGTTCTGTTCCTGAGAAGATTCCTGAAAGCCATATCTTCTTTAGTTAGAGACAATCTTATTTTGTTCTAATTCATGACACAGGAACCGGATTTAAGCTAAATAAAATAATAATAATTTCTGGCAAGCTTCATTCAAATAAATTATCACGTTGCTAAGCCACATACTGTATTTTGTTCTTTACCTGCTCTCCCACATCCTGAGTGCTCTAACCATTGTGCTGTAGCACAAAAGAAAGGCATCATCCTGTAGAACAGTAACTGGAAAAAGAAAAAATGACATACAGTGTGCAAAAAAAGAGAAGCAAAGGGAGCAAAAGGTCCCTTATGAAGCAACAGGAAAGCTATAGCAAGAAACCTTTGTACATGAATCCAGTCTCACTCCTTTTGAGTTAGATTAACACTACTTTCTATGTAAAGGATCATTCATGAGGGATGATATTTATTCACACACCTTCAGAACTAAGTTTTGGGGAAATGAAGGGAAAAGTCTGAATAGTTTTGTTTTGATTTGTTTTTTTCAAATTCTCCCTTTAGACTATTTCTGCAACCAGAGGTGGCCTAGTCCAATATTTCTTCTGGACAGTAATGAAGAAGAGGATGGCTTTTGCAGGAGTAAAAAATCAAAATCAGCTTAAGATTATTTTTTTTTATACAAGGTCATCTTGATTCTTATACCATCTTCATCATTCTGCCTAATGTTGCATTTGACTCAAGTTTATATTGGTTCAGAAAAGTTCTAAAATAATCCCCTTGTGCAGGAACAGTTACCTGTACGCAAGACAGTCTCAAACCCTTTCATTCACCAGATGTACGCGAGGCAGCAAACACATCTCCATGATTCTTTGTCAGTGTCGCAGGTGATACATCAGGGCTTGTGTAGTCTGTCCGTGAGGTGGTCTCATTTCAAGCATTTCCATGTCTGCTGGGCCTGTTCCAGTGAAAACCAAGGACCTTTCAGGCTAATTATTGCAGCGGCCACTGAATGGAGAGTATTAGAAGTCTGAGAAGGCAGTTGAAAACAAACCAACCAACCAACCAACAAGAAAACAGATTTGCATGCTGAACTGCAGAAAACAGAAAATGTGGAAGAAGAGTGTATAGGCCATTTCCTTACTAGTGTTTACACACCTACCCCGGGACTGTTTGAAAGCTGCTGCTTCTAGAAAGGATCTGCAGCTGGGAATCTGTCTAAAAGAAAGTCATCTTGAGATGTTTTTACCATAGGTGTAGAGAAATTGGCACTGTTAAAGCATAAAACATCTCCTAACACAATCATAGGGTTTATGCCTCAAAAAAATTCTGTGGACTGTATAGTCCAGAATGTCTAATTAGACCCATACAGAAGGTCTAAATAGACCACAAGAGCTTATTTGTTTCCCTAATAAACTCAAATTCAACTGACTATATGTTTCTCAAAAGTTTAGGTATTTTATGAATTCACTTATGGTGACTAATCTTAAGGTAATGGTTGTGCATGTATCCTTTATCAACAGTGAACTTTCATTTAAGATAGGATTTTGTTACTCTGATTTACTCAGACAGTTTTCCTGTTTAGCTACAATGGTCTAAATTCCTCTTCAAGCCTTCAAAGTCAATTATGTCATGTCAGGTCTAATCCTTGACCAGTTCCTCAGTTATCTAAGGTATGTGTTTTATTCACAGTCAATGTGTCTAGAGAATGTGACAAAGTCTTTTCAATTCCACTGGTGTTGGCAGAAGAATGAGATCAAGTTTTAGGTCATCACTTAATAGTAATTTTCCTCATATTGCTGTTACTGCCTCTTTTATTGTTTTGCTTTTGTGTTATAGACAGTGAATGCCTTTAAGAGAATTTAGGAGTTTGCTTTGTTTTATATTAATTTCTCATGCTTAGCAGTACAAAGTAGGAGTTAAACAGCGTTGTTGCAAGACTATTACCAAATCTCCTTCCCATATCAGAGATAATTCTAAAGATCGTAATCAATGTCAAGGTGAAAGTAACATTTGCCAGGATTTTTATATATATATACACAATTATTTTTAATAGCTCAGAAATAAAAAATAACTTTGAAATTCAGTGTGTCTTGTTCCTCTTCCTTTTGGAGTCTGACTTCCTAAAGCCTCAGAAGTTATCCCAAAATTCTTCATTCAGGAAATTTATTTTATTATTCTCTTTAAACAGTCATTTTAATATTTTTTTTTGCTTAATTTAGTGGTTTTTTCTTTAATAATGTGTTATTTGTTTCATTGCAAAAGACATATTTTCATACATTACCAACTCCATTTAATCAAATTTATTTTTTAGAGGAAAATTAAGTCTTCAGTAAAGATCACCATAAGGAGTCAAAAATGGAAAATTGTATCGATCTTGCATATTAATGTTGTACAGTGGTTAACATCAGATGTCAAATATAACTAAAATGTACTGTTATCTATACTAAATTATAGGCAGTAAGTCTTTTAGGGACCTGCTTCCATTGATTTAGATTAGAAAAAGTTTTCTAAATGTATTTGTGTCTCTGGACTTCAATTTTTAAATGAGAATAAATTGTGTTATTATTTTATTAGGCAAAGCTGAAAATATCACTGAATACATTGTGCAGTCTATGCAGCCTACGTTACTTCTGTGATGCAGAAAATTGCATGTAGTTGTAAATATTTTAACAGAAATATTTATTGTTATATTATTTTTTAATGAGTTGCAATTTTTTTTTATTCCTAGACTATAACAGCATGGTGAGATATTTATTACAATGGGATAAATATTTCATTTTTAACATGTGCTTCTTAACTCTGCAGATTTAACTATGATAATAGGAATTCACTAGTCAGACAGGAAAAATAAATTGTCACAGGTCTCTCATGGAGATACAGAGGAGGTATAATGTTATAAGGCATATTATTAGGGTAAGGAATAAGATTATAATGATATACAGCTAAGAGGGGGAAGTCCCAAGATCAGAGAAGCTTTCATAAATATTTAGCATTTCAGCACCGTGATTATTTGAAATGAGTATCTAAATTCTTTGAGAATTATCCATTTCCTATAAGGATCGGAACTTAATTTTTCTATGAATATTTTCTGCTAAAATTCTGAGGGGTTTTGTGAATGACAGACTATTCCAGTGTTCTGTCAGTCTTAAAAACATAGTATTTCTGAACTCCATATCATAGCCATTTTCCTAACTAATATAAGTTGCAGTTCTTGTTGGGTTATGGAATATTGAAGCCCATTAGTTTGTTCTGTGGGTGGAACTGGAGAATTGAGGGTTCATGACACCGTGCCCTGTTTGGCTCCAGAATGTTGTTCTCCACAGTCCACTGAAAATGACGTAAACCCAAAGTTGCTTGCTATGGGTTAGATTTCCTACCTATTTCTTAAAAGTATCAAAGTTTCTTCATATATAGTTTCTTCAAATTTAACTTTAATTAATATATTAATGTCACCATTTTTCAATAAAAACTTAAAGCTTTCTATGTTTGTGTTGATTGGGCACCCTCGTGCAGATGACCACAGCTGATGGTAGCATGATGAGATGTGCAGATTTAAGAGATTGGGACTGTTCTTTACAAAGGGATAACTGTACTTACACGACTGAGGTTAATGGTAGAGTGACGTTATGAAACCAGCCTTCCCTTTCTTTGTGACCATGGATTTATGAGCAATAAAGAGTGTATCTAAAGTATTAAAAATGGACAAAGTGAGCTGCCTCACACAGCAATTGTCAATGGAAATTACCATGTGACCAGTAAGTCATGAATGTCTTTGTGGGTCCACATTCTCTTTTAACACTACTGAAGTGACCCAATTTCCTTGAAGTCTAGAAGGAAACAATTTGGATTTAAAATTCATTTTTTGAATTATGGATGGCCTTGAAAAAGTGATAACTAAATAATAGAAGTTATTCATGCCCGAGTCAAACAAATACATCGTTGCAATGCAGAAAACATTTAAGAACTGGTACATCAAGGTGCCAGAATTATATCACTATATCACATCCTTATCATTCCTATTAATAACAAAACGAGGATAAGCTCCTCAAATATAATTAGCACTCATCTGAAGAGCTATGTCCATAGCAGTAGTGAAGATCAAGCTAAAATAACCATGGGAGATCAGTAGGTAACCTGAGATTAAATAGGCATTGCAGACAGTTTGAGTATTAAGGCTACATGCCCAGGAACAAAGAAAAAATAAGTATGGATAGAAAAGATACGTCAGGATAACCGCATTAAGAACGGGACGCGGGCAGGGGTGCCGGGCGGGCAGAGGGTCCGTGCCGGTGCCGGGGGGATCGGCGAAGGCGCCGGTGCAGGTGGAGAGTGCGGGGTGTGTGCTGCAGCAGGGACCTTCTGCCTCTGCCAGCCCCACAGGAGGAGGGGACGTGGCTGGGCCGAGTCCCGAGCGGGGGGGCTGCCGGAGGCACCCCCTGCTCTGTGGCCGTCTGTCCGCGTGTCCGTGTCCTCTGTCCGCGTGTGTCTGCGTCTGGGAAACGTGCTCAGCTTTGCTGCTGGTTGAACTTGAAAACAGGGAAGTGGCAGCTGCATCCTTCAGCCTGAGCAGTGACGGCAGGCACTGGGCAGGAGGAGTCCTGGGCTGGACCTGCTGGAGGAGGTGGCTGTTCTTAAAATCCCTTAACATCCTCATCCTGTTCTTAACTTGTGTGGTGGGTTGACCTTGGCTGGCTGCCAGACACCCACCCAGCTGTTCTCCCACTGCCCCTCCTACACAGGACAGGGGGAGAAAATAAGATGAAAAGTATTCTGGGCCAAGATAGACAGGGAGATCACTCACCAGTTACCATAACAGGCAAAACAGACTTGACTGAAAAACTGAATATGAGCCAGCAATGTGCGCTCACAGCCCAGAGAGCCAGCTGTACCCTGGGCTGCTTCAAAAGAAGCGTGGCCAGCAGGTCAAGCGAGGTGATTCCCTCTACTCCTCTCTGGTGAGATCCCACCTGCAGTACTGTGTTCAGCTCTGGGGTCTTCAGCAGAAGAAAGGCACAGACCTGCTGGAGCGGGTCCAGAGGAGGGCCATGAATGTAATCAGAGGGCTGGAGCACCTCTCCTGTGAAGACAGGCTGAGAGAGTTGGGGTTGTTCAGCCTGGAGAAGAGAAGGCTCCGGGGAGACCTTATAGCAGCCTGCCAGTACCTAAAGGGGGCCTACAGGAAAGCTGGGGAGGGACTCTTTAACAGGGAGTGTAGTGACAGGATGAGGGGTAATGGTTTTAAACTTAAAGAGGGTAGATTTAGATTAGATGTAAGGAAGAAATTCTCTACTGTGAGGGTGGTGAGACCCTGGAACAGGTTGGCCAGAGAGGTTGTGGATGCCCCTTCCTTGGAAGGCTGGATGGGGTTTTGAGCAACCTGATCTAGTGGAAGATACATCTGCCCATGGGGTTGCTTAAGGTCCCTTCCAACACAAACCATTCTATGATTCTATGACTTGGGAAAAATTAATTTATTGCCAACAAAAAGAGTAGGATGGTGAGAAACAAAACCAAAACAAAAACCACCATTCTCCACTCCTACCCCTTTTCCTGAAGCTCAGCTTTACTCCTTCTATCCCCACCCCGAGCAACGCAGGAGGATGGGGAATGAGGGCTGTCATCAGTCCCTAACAGCTCCTCTCTGCAGCTCCTTCCTCTTTACACTTTCTCCTTGCTCCAGCATGGGGTCTCCATGGGCTTCAACGTCCTTCAGGACCTACCCACCAGCTCCAACATGGGCTTCTCCCCGGGCTGCAGGTGGAGATCTGCTCCCCCGTGGACCTCCCTGGGCTGCAGGGGGACAGCCTGCCTCACCATGGTCTTCATCACCACGGGCTGCAGGGGAATCTCTGCTCCTGCGCCTGGAGCACCTCCTCCCCCTTCTTTTTTTTCAAATTATAATTATTTTGTTAAATGGACAGATATGTTATACTACCACTTGAGTTTCTTTCATGGTGAAAAGGATTGTTACTTATTGTGTATAGAGACTATGTAACACTTGAAAAACAACATTAGAAAATTCATCTCATTCTTCCTGACTTTGTGTGCTGTGGTAGACGTTAAGGATATATTACTGTATTATTTTTCTATCAGTAGCCTACAGTGAAAATGAAATCAGGGTCCAGTTGTGCCTGTAAGTTAAGGAGACTTCTGAATGCTTCTTAGGTAAAATATCTCTTCTTTCCACTAACATTCTTTAAATCTGAGGACAAAGGACTTATTTATGCATTTATTATGATGGAAATCAAGTAAAAAAAGTAGACAATGAAGAATTTAAACACTAGGAAAAACACCCTTATATGTTTTTCCTCCTGTTAGCCATTATATTACATCAGATTATCTGAGGTTTGCTCTTCTGCAGAGAAAATGATGTGTCACATAAGAGGACATGAAATTTTAAGCCACAGCAAAAGGAACCTTGGGTCGTACATAAATTTTACCTAACTCCAGCTACTTAGCTGCCCTGGTCTCCTTTCAGTGAAGAGAGGTCAGCATCTGCTGTGAGGCTACTACAGACCTCACATGGGTTCATTTGGGTCTGTGAGTTTCTTCTTATTATAATTTCCTTTATATTGAAAGTACATTATTTCATTAAAATAGAAAATTAGGCAGCAGAAGGGTGGTCAGATAGCACAGAGAAAGCATAGGAAGCTGGATGAAATATACTGGGAGAATTTCACACCATGCTGGAACACGTAACCACTAATGTTGCCTAGAAGAGCAAAGCATGCACTAGAACACTGTTACCTTTGATTCTGGAAAAGGAGATTAGCAAACTTTAAACAAACAAACAAACAAGGGAAACTTTCCCTGAAAATGTGAAGTATTTCAATCTGTATGTTTCTATGATATTCACCCACTCATCTCCACCACCCATCTAGGGTGGAAAAATTGATACAGAGCAAAAAAATTCAGTCCGCTCTACCACCCCACTGCCAAACAACACAAAGTCGTATTGTCAATGAAAGAAAACCTGTGAAAGAAAGTAAGAGCTGATGCACTTGTCCAACTGCAGGAATCTAGTGCCTTTGCACATTGTATGCACAAAAATATTTTTTGTCTAATTAAGCACTTTACAGTGCCACTTTTTTTTTGACCATTTGTTTTCTGCTCTTTCTATTTTCATGCCTTTTTTCTCCTTCTATACTCCTATTTTTGGCCACAGTGCAGGTTATTGCGTTCCAGAACTAGCGTAGACCTACTCACTGATCACTAGTGGAAAAGTTTTAGGATATCAGACTTTTCTCATGAAATTGTATCTTGGAATATGCAAGGAATCTTGCATTATTACAGTATGTTTGGAAGAATTAAAAGGTATCGTTAGAACTGTCTAGCCTATGATAAAACTATACAACTAAACAGAAAAAAAAGCTTAAAGCCTTTATACTCTGCTTAAGACTACTTCTTTCTCTTGCTAATGCTTTCCTTTTATTCTGAAACTGGAATTATTCATCATTTGCCGCCTGTTGTGACTTCATTGGTATTTATACTGTGCTTTTTAAATGAATGCTTCACAAAACATTTTGGATTAGCAATGAATTATATAGACACCATATGTCAAATGCTGATTTTATTGGAAAGTCAGCAACATCCTGTGTACATCTATGAATATTTGCTTTAGTGGTTGGCCTCTATTAATAGTTGGTTGCTGATCATAACATAAAGACTCTTCCCCAAAAAAATCTTCAGATCAGGTCCTGTAAGAAAATGTCGGCACGTACAAACTGACTAGTATGCATTTTGAAATTATTCTTTTTGCCTCCACAGAGAAAACATTTGTGAGGTCCACTTATCATTGTTTTGAAAAGGTGATGCTACTGTAAACTTTGCACGACATCTAATTTCTTCTTGTAAATAAATATAATAATTTGTCTGAAAATCACTTGTGAATGTATTATAGTTAAGCACCTTCAAAAATTTTAATTTTTTTTTATAGTCTGCTAGCACTAAGAGATCAAGCGTATCTAGTAGATATCATATAGGTTATCAAGACCCCTCAAAGGTAGTTGGTATACATTACCTTGGAATAAACAGTTAAAACTCAGTTTCCTTAATTTCCCATCTACAGACTGAAGAAAAATATGCATTTTGTTTGTTTGTTTTGAGAGCTACAGGTTAGTACTCCTAAAGCAGGCCTCTCTTAAGTCAAAGAAACTATGAGCTTGAAAATATTTTCTAAATTATTTAAAGGACAGCTTTGGGATGAGAGTAACTGATAGTTTTCACAGATAAGTAAGATCCATGAATCAAAGATGCTGTAATCACAAGGGTCGCTGGTAGTTAGAGATAAAAGTTTCCTCACGTGAATACATATCAATTTTACTTCTCACTTTAGTTTAATATTGTTGGTAATTCAGTTATGAATAGATAACAAGGTAAAATGGAACTACAATGTTAAGAAGCTGTTTGGGGAAAATTCAGCAATCATTGTTAGCTCACTACTGCATGCTTCTTTAATGTTCCACAGTATTATTTAAATGATCCATTTACAATGAGAATATCATTACAGTTTTTAGGTGTCACAGAGAAAATACTCTTTATGCAAACATTTGTATGAGAATAATTTTCAAGTTTTGGTTAAGAGAATGAAGGATTCAGGAGTACAGACCTGCATGTAAACAGATTTAAAAAAGAAGAGTTATAGAGAGTAATGAAAACGATTGTGGTGGGTTGACCCTGGCTGGACGCCAGATGCCCACCAAACCATTCTATCACTCCCCTCCTCAGCTGGACAGGAGGAGAAAAAAAATCCCAAAAAACTCATTGGTCGAGTTAAGGACAGGGAGACATCACTCACCAATTACCGTCACAGGCAAAACAGACTCGACTTGGGGAAATTAATTTAACTTATTACCAATCAAATCAAAGTAGGGTAATGAGAAATAAAACCAAATCGTAAAACACCTTCCCCTCACCCCTCCTTCCTTCCCAGCTCAACTCCACTCCCAATTTTCTCTCCCTCCTCCCACCCTGAGCAGCAGAGAGGAAAGGGGAACGGGGGTTGGGGTCAGTTTGTCACACGTTGTCTCTGCTGCTCCTTCCTCCTCATGCTCTTCCCCTGCTCCACCATGGGGTCCCTCCCATGGGAGACAGTACTCCACGAACTTCTCCAATGTGGGTCCCTTCCCCGGGCTGCAGTCCTTCAGGCACAGACTGCTCCAGTGTGGGTCCCCCACGGGGCCACAGGTCCTGCCAGGAGCCTGCTCCAGCACGGGCTTCCCACGGGGTCACAGCCTCCTTCGGGCATCCCCCTGCTCCGGCGTGGGCTCCTCTCTCCCCGGGCTGCAGGTGGAGATCTGCTCCCCCGTGGACCTCCCCGGGCTGCAGGGGGACAGCCTGCCTCACCATGGTCTTCATCACCACGGGCTGCAGGGGAATCTCTGCTCCGGCGCCTGGAGCACCTCCTCCTCCTCCTGCTGCACTGACCTGGGGGGCTGCAGGGCTGTTGCTCTCACATATTATCACTCCTTCCTGCAGTTTTGCAGTTGTTTTTTTCCCCCCTTCTTAAATCTGTTCTCCCAGAGGCACTACCACCGTCACTGATGGGCTCAGCCTTGGCCAGCGGCAGGTCCGTCTTGGATCCGGCTGGCATTGGCTCTGTCGGACATGGGGGAAGCTTCTAGCAGCTTCTCACAGAAGCCACCCCTGTAACCCCCCTGCTACCAAAACATTGCCACACAAACCCAGTACAATGATGCTTAAATAACTAGAAATAAAAAATAAAAAAAAACCACAACAAAACCCAAACCAAAACCATAAGGAACTTTAACCTGCCAATTAATTGACTCTCTCACCCTTACATTCATCTTCAGCATGTTTACTTGTCAACGGTTTGCAACTGCTCCTGGTTTATAAACCGTACACATATAAATCACATACATGGAAGGAACTTCAGCCACTAGAAGTTTTATGAGTGAAGTTTTGAAGCTAAATGGCCTAGGCTGACAAAAAGGAGAGTGTAGAAGATGGGGCTCATGAGTCCCATCCTGGTGTTTTAACCCTATTACAATTCTTATATTTTTACCAAAACACCCTATGACATGAACACTTGAGAAAAAGGTTTGAAGAGTTCCGTGAGACAGCTTTTTCCTGAAATTTGCTTTTGTATTGTAACTTCCTGCAACTATCTTCTTACTTAAATGCTTGACAGTATAAAAAGACTAGATGATTTTCTGGTTTTCAAACCTGATATAAACTGTGCATTCATTATGCAAAGCTGATTTTTCTTCCTGTTTCAGCTCATAGCTTTCATTCAAATAAAAGTACAAAGCCATAAAAAGTTCTAATATTTATTATGTTTTCTTGTTTAAATAAAGTAAAAATTGCTTTCAAAGCTAGACTCTGTGACTCTCAGCAATCAGTTGGGAAAACAAAAGAAAGAAAAAAAAAAGAAAAGAAAAAAGGGAAAAGAAGCAGGCAAAAGAGATGACATTTGATTTCCACTCTAAATCATTCCAAAGCAGACCTATGGAGAAATTATATCACTCAGTAATAACCAGACAGCCCTGGGAGCAAAGATCCTTCTTAACAACATGTTGGTAGTGTTGTTATGTCTTGTTTTTAACAAAGCTTCATGTTCTGAAGAAGCAAAAAAGTTGCCAGGCATTTTCTAACTACATCTAGTTATCAAATGAAAAATTTCCAAACAATGTGATTGTAAATGAAAGATGTCCACAAGACAACATCTCCATTTAAATATTTTCTTCCTTGTAAAAAGTGGGAGGAGGTCAACAAATCAAAACCAAATACTTTTTTCCCAGTGTTTGAAACAAATGGCTCACATTATAATCTTTTTTTTCTCCTTCAGGAACACAGATAACATGAGAAGATGGACAGCTCACTAGGCAGCAAGGAGAACAGATTAACAGAATAAACAACCAGGTTTCCTCAGAGGCACCCTGACCCCTTGAATTTTTTTTTTTTTTTTTTTTTTAATTTTCTCTACCAATACGACAATGCCATACCTTGTTTGGCATTCAAAAATGACAGTAGATATCCTGTCATATCCTCCAATGGCAGCAGGTGCAAATCACAATGTCACTTAACATTGTTGTGAGATCAGCTTAGAAGATGCTGTTTTTGGAGTCTGTAATATTGCTTCCTGAAGCACCTGATGTCTCCTTGGAGGCCTGCTACCTAAGTGTTGACCAGACCCAAACTTGCCTTCCTAATGAAATTTGACAGGGCCACAGCTATAAGTAGTGTATCTGCACTTGAGTATATCTCTTTGCTCAGTAAAAATTAAATGCAGAGAAAACCCATGCAAGGTTGTCAAGTAATCTATGTAAGTTTTGCTGTTGTTGTTCTTTCCTGTTAAATTTATCCTATTGTCTCGCTATATATTTGGAAGAAAAAGTTATAAAGAAGTAGATATGAGATGTGGAAAAAGGTACAGTGCTGTTTTGAGTTGTTTCAAAGGCAAAGTTTTTATGTAACTTACTTTAATTATATGATTGCAATTTAATTATATTATAATTATGGCTGCAATTACTGTTTTGTATGTTTCATTAAAGCTGCATACATTAATTGCACCAAACTTCTGTTGATGAGCTTAACTAATATAAGCAGATGTTTACAGCAGAAGAGCCTGGTTAGCTTTCTATTGTAACATTCCTCTTGCAAGGTGACTATCTCCAGAAAGCAGGTAGCAACTGAGTATAATACTGGCAATTTTCCGTTCCCCATTTATTCTCTTTGTAATTTTACACTACATACACATACATATATATCTATATAAACAAGCACAGACACACACAAATACATACATATACACATATTTTAAACTTAGTTCTCGGTTTGTGGAATTACAATAAGAATGAAATTGGTCCAATAGTTTACATCTATATTTTAAATGGGAACAACAACTGCAACATTTATTTGAATTAGAAAAGGTAAACAAAATAATTTTTAATACCAAGTAATCCAATGGGGAAAATTTCAAGGGGGCCTAACTTTGCCTGAGTGCTTATATTTCCAATAAAGTAAATTAATAGAAACTCTATTTCCTAACCCGTAGTTATAATTCAGCACGGTATTTTGCTAATCAGTTACATACCATTTATATTCATCTACAAAAAAGAAGTGTATATACTTTTCACAAGACTAAAGTATTCTAAGCCTAGCTAGGGAATAGGTACATTTTAATAGATAGGCAATATCAGTAGTAAAAATACCACTGTCGCATATTGTCAGAGTCAAACTCTTGAATCCAAGGAGTAGTTTTGTCCTAAAAGCATTGAATGTAGTGTATTTTTTAATTAATAAGTAAACAATTCAAACTGTTAACCTTTATAATCTTGGTATATGTCCCTGTTCATGCTTTAGTTTGGTGACACAGCACATTTTAATAAATGTATTTTCTTTGGACTTCAGTAATTGTTGTTGATCTAATCTGATCACAATTCAGAATGTGCAACCCCTATTCATCACGGTATACATTTGCTTATCATATTGACTCTGACTGAGAGAATTTAAATAAGCAAAGCTGAACATGCTGTTTTGTTATTTCTTTTTATTATAAGACTTTAGAGTGACTGTCACGATTTTTTTCTGTGTATTGATGGAAATTCAAACGGAAGATGTCTCACAGTACTCTCTCTGTTTGCTCATGAATTGTCATTCAGGATGATCAGGTATTCCTGATCACAGGATCTGCTCATTTCAGCATCTTCTGTCTGAACCGCAACACCCCATTTTGAACAGAACTTGGAAATGTTCATTTCGCATAAAACATCTAGAGAGTTCTGGCAATATCTGTGAGGGGAATAACGTCTTGATGCTATTCTGTAATCAGGAACCCTATTGACCATGCGAGAAACTCACAGCCAATATCCAAACCCCTTTATCTGGGTCCTCAAAGCTGTGAAGCAGAAAGCTCACTCCATTTCTCCTCCTTCCTCTCAGAGGTTACCCTGGCCACCCGGTCCTCCTTCCCTGGGCACTGCAGTCTCTGACCCTTTCTGCAGATGAAAAGTAGGTCGAGGTGATACTAAATTAACCCACCAAACTTGGGGTGAACGCAGGAGGATTTCTGCGGCAGAAGAGCTTTGAAGAATCTCAGGCAACTGAAAAATCTGTTAGATGTGTGTGTGTTGGGTGAGAGGGGAGACAAAGCCTGGGAGAGAAGCTGAGAGGCTGTGTTTACGTGTATATAAGAGGGAGAAATCATAAACAGTCAAAAGAGAAACTAAAAGAGGGATTTTAAATTGCAGTAATGCAGGCTGACACTGGTGTAATTTACTGTACTGAGCAGAGATTTAAGCCCATTACATAGAACAGCCTGAATGTAGGAGGAGAAGAGAACTGCCAAATACACTAGCGTGAATTCATCGTGCTGAAAACCCCCATATGTTTGTTTAAATGTGTTTGTACATATACTGCATATTTATATATATTAAACAAGCAACATCAAATCAACACGAGGGATTTTGGAGTTAGCAAAACTAACAGAAAAAAAAAAATACTGTAAAATTGAAAAACTGCAATAGCAAGGTGTGGACTCTGTGACCTAAAAGGTTATTTTCCATTTTTTATTCCTTCTGTGATAAACTTGTAACACATTCAAACAGATATCAGATGGTCCAGGAGATTTTTTTCTCAAATTCAGCATTGTGTGCCCTTTCTTAAATAAAAAAAAGTAAATAAATGCACATTTTTCAGCTTTAGCATGGCTAATCCTGAAATTATGTGTTGACTTACAAATACTTACTTCACTTTAGCAAAATATTTTCTTTACTGTACATTTAAGTAGCCTGTGTTGAAAATCTGGAATATGACCATTTATGCTGTGGTCTAGCACTCTCTATTTACTGGGTCTCTGGACTGAAGAAAAGAAGGGGTTTTTTTCTTGTTTTTTGGGGAGGTGATTAGCTTAGAAAAAATACAGAATTAAATTTCCCTAGCATAGTGTAGCTTTTAAATAGCATTATGTTGTAATGATAGGAATGAAAAGGTTTGGAAAAAATTGCTCTAGTTACTGTTAAATTTCAACTGTAATTAATTAAGGGCTAGGGCTGGGATTTATCTCATTTACCTTAAGTTCACCTAAAAAATAAACAAACAATGTATTCATCTAGGCAATGAAGATTAAGAGTTAACCTCCATTCCAGTACCTCTGTTTTGAACATAGATGTCTAAGCCAGATAGGATAAATTGCTTTCTGTTGCTTTCTGGAGGAACCCATGTGTCTTTGTTGACTAGTTTTGTCAACAAGCAAGATGAGAAGCTTAAATTACACATCTAGCTTTTAAGTGATGTGAAATGACTACATAATGTTTTGATATTAATAACATAAGATTCATTTTCTATGTCATATAATTTTGTGGCTTAGTTTCCAGACCCATATTCCCATTCCATGCTGAAGATGGAGTGCCCAGGCTCTGTTTTGTAGGGAACCATCCAGTGTCCTCTGAGGTGAAAATAAGGTCCAGTTCCAGAGGTTCTAGGAAGTGTTCCTTCTCGGTGGTATGGATGGGATTAAACTCCCTCTACCCTGTGCAGACCTTTCACCCTCAAACATCTCACTGTTGTGCGACTTCCCAGGGCAGCCCTTTCCCTACCCCTTGGGCACCATGCTGTGAACAAATCGCTTTGGTTTCAGCAGTGATGTACTATATGAATCATTTTAGGCATTTTCAGCAAATATAATAGTAATTATTATGTATTAGGGTTACATGGAAACACAGGGAATACAGAGGAGATTTGGGCTGATTGGCTTCTTTTACTTCATAGACTATTTGATTAGGTACATAGTAAAGTTGTTAAGAACGAGGGAGTTACCATAGAGCTACACGAATGAAGTTCAGCTCTGAGTATAACTTGCTGGAGATGTTGATGTGACAATGATTTTAATGTTTAAACTTTCCCAGGAGAAGGAGAAGAGGGAAGTAGGACTTAATTATAAATCTCAAAATAAAGCACCAAAACAAAACAGTAGAAACTTCATAATCTGGTTACATCCCAAACCCCAGGAGGCTGCCAGGTGACCTACAAATGTCTGGAAGACATTTTTGCAGACAAGTTGGCTGGTAACATACCTGAGCTGTTAATGTGGTATAAAAAACTGGCTAAACCATTCAACAAGCCAGCTTGGTACATAGCCTCTGGAGTATGCCTCATGGTGGCGGCTTAGGCTATATTTCTAGCTTCACTGGCTGAATGTGTAGTCTTGGGAAGGGCCTCAGAGTTCAAACTTAGTTCAGGCAGACTTTTTACTTTCAAATTTATTCTCACTATTAAGAATGCTCATACACATCTCTAATTATCTTGTGTTTATACAGGTAGTTAACTGATAGTAATTCTGAATAATTTAGATTTTTAATCTAAACAGAATGCATTTAATCTAGATTTAGGCAATGTAAATGTTTAGTCCTTAGCTACTTGCCTCAGGCTCCTTTTATAGTCAATGGAAAGAGGTAGACACTTGCAGCAAGTGAATTATGTTTCCCCAATGTAGACATCTAAAATAAATCAGATTGACCAATCTGAAAGTGTTTTGATGGATTTGCAATATTTGTGGGGTTTTTTAGGTGTGACAAAGTTTGTAAGAATCCTTGTTTTCATGAGATCTTATCTTGCATCCAGACAGCAATGACTTGGGTAACATCTGGTGAAAGCCAGAATTTTTACTCCTTTCTGAATGAAACTGCAAACCCTTTTAAAGATAAACTCCTCACTAAAGAAGTGAATCTCCATCCCACACTATACATCAAACATAAATATAAATGACAATCGTCTTTCTTTTCCTTTGGCCATACTTACATATTGCACGCTACCTATATACGTCTGTCTGATTCTAGAGAGAGCGCCTTGGAAACCAAACCAGTGTTGGGCATAGGTGAAATATTTCCACAGCTGGGCCTCAGAATAGAGCCGTATATTTTAGGCAGTTTTATTATTCTCAGTCAAAATATAGCATATATATAGTCATAATTTTGTGTGTGCTTTCTGCTCCTGTCCCATATATCTGTTGTTGCAATGAGCTTACATATTTCAATATTTTACCTGAAGTCTGCTTTGAGTATTTTCAGAGGCTAAGTGAAAATTTGGATAAATTTAGTCTTTTGATATCCCTCCAAAAAGTTGTATAATTTGGTCAGCAGTGAGGCATATCTTAATGTTATCTCTATAACGTGTTTTGCAGTCAAGTGAGACAGAAAAGAAATTATCTTTATTAACTTGAAGAAGCAGACGTTTTTGTAAGAAATTATTTTTGCTAAAGCACCTGCCTTTTCTTATGAAGAATATTTCAGTACTCTAAGAAATCATACTGAAAAGGTTTCACTTAAATACAACTTTGTGTATGAGTAATTCATTCCTATTTTGCACCACAAAGTCCTGTAAAAGTTTACCAAAAGGGGAGACAGGATGGCAATACAATGGAACAAACCAGATCCCAGTGGTGTTGATTGCAAACTCATGACTCCCTAATGTCCTCCATTAAGAATGAACAATATTAAGAAAATAAATTTGCTTGCCTTTATCATCTAGCATCACTAATATGAATCAGCTTACTGTGCAGCAGCTTTAATCAAGCTACTTTTATAAAATAGCTGTGAAGACATTGAAGCATGAATGCAACAGGTCAGCAGCCAGATTGCTAATCTATGTTCAAGACCAGGTTATTCTTTACAAATACTCTTTCCTTGCTTCCCTTTCTCACTCAGTTAAAGATGTCTCCTTGTGCTGCAATGCCTAATTAATTTGTCTGGGTGGAGATCTATTTGAAAATATAGGACAACCATTTAAGTGGAAGACATGAATTTGAGGCCACAAGTGTCCTCAAGGTTTTGTGCCTGTATCTATTGTGTTGCCAGCACAATAAGAAAGCCGGTTATAAGGATATTCGTCTTCACTCCATGTCTACCCTATCTCCCTGACAAAAAGATGTACTCTTTTTTTTTTTTTTTTTTTTTTAAACTTTGTTTCGAATGCAGATGATGAAAACACACCGTCTTGTCTGTATTTCTCTCTGATAGACCATCCCTATTCTCCAGTAACAGCTGAATCTTTTGGTCAGTTGCAAAAAGTGAAAAAACAGATTTCACGGTAGGAAAGCATGATGAACAAGTTTACTGAAAACATGCACAGAATAGAGACAGATTAGTACCTGCGTTGAAGTAAGTTTGCAATCTGAGTTCAACCATGTTATTAGATGCCTAAGAATCCTACAGGGGAGAGACTTAGGAAATGAATAGGAAAACATCCCACGGCAACAAAGCTATTTATTTGTTGTTTCCCACTCATATGGCAAATAGTTGTGCTTGGCTTTAGGGAGACACTTTCCATTTGCATGTAATAGTCCTTGAATAGATACTGTATTTGGTCGTTCTGCCTCCGTTGGAAAGCTCCTATCCTTTCAAACTAACTGATACACTCTCATATGTGCTGTTTATTTTGAGTTCTGTTTCACTGCTCTTACCACAATGGCTGTTTAGGATAGTTATTGTGATTCATATTGCATTATGAGCATCATATCCAATTAATTTTCTGTGGCAGTATCCCGTCTTTACAAATAGATTTGAAATACGCCATATGGTTATGTGATAATGAATACATTTTCTAGGTCAAGTATATGTTGCATTTTGGGGTGGATATGTCTGAATTGGATAAGAAGACCTTCAACTATTATTTCATTTTAATGAAGTTACAATTTGGATTTTTTTCTTTCCTCTCAGTCTCTGAGTCCTGGCCAAGACAGACAAAGTATAAATGCAACTGCAGCAGAAGTACAGATATCAGCTACCTGTAACATACAGTTTTTCCATGTCATTAGAAAGTTAAACTTTCGCTTTCCTGAGCTTCCCTTTGTTTTCTAGTTATCTTTGGAGAGAGAGGATAAAAGTAACTTATAAAAGGAACAAATTAAGGTTCTCTGTTTTAATGCAAGTAATTGGCTAACAAATGGTGAAGAACTCATTAGGTGTTAGAGCCTAACATACAAGTATTCAGTACTGAGGTAAAAATTTAAATGGTAATTTTTATGCAGAAAAATATTTAACAACAGCACACATTAATTTAATGTTAAAGGAACATAGACTAATGAAGATCTGTTGGCCCTTAAGTCAACGTCCCTGGATAATTATGACTAAGTGCATAATAGGTAGGCTGTTCTAAACATTTACTGCACATATTTCTGCATAAACCCAAACCCCAAGATTATCTTTAGTTCCTTAGAAAAAAATTAAGACCAATGACAATGATAATAACAATTTACAATGTGTCACAGCAAAAGATCAGGAGAGATCCAGGGTATGTCCTTCAATAGCAGGGGATTTGTTAGATGAAAATGTCTGGATGATTGTGGGAAATAGGTCAAAGCCCACAGAACAGGGAAAACAAAATGCTTTCTACTGCCTTTATAGATTTCCCTTGGGGAAAACTCCTGACTCTCAGTCGTTAGTTTAAATAAACCTTGAACATGTAAATTTATTAGAACAATAATTAAGAATTTTGAGAACTTATATTCTGTGAGAAACAAGTCTAAAGAAGAAGAAATTTGGCAGCTTAATCAAGAAATGACATTAAAAGCATAATCATAGACTATGCAAATACTGGAAGGATAGAAAGTGTAGAAAAAGAACCAGCTTTGATAAAGTATTGTCCCTTCAGTGATTTCAGTTGCATGAAGGCAGTATATAGAACACAGAAAAAGAGGTCAAATTATTAAGGACAAACATGTGGCAAAAAAAATCTTAAAAGACCAAGTTGTAAATAAGACACAACTGGCAAGAGTCACAAAGAGCAATAAGAAGACATTCAACAAGCATGTTAGTATCAAGATGAAGATAAAGAGAAAAAGCTGATCAGGGGAAGGAAGAACTGATGGTCATACCAAGAATGCTGAAGTGTTTAATGTTCTTTTTAGCTTCATATTTTGCTAAAAAGATTGTCTGAGATCAGGCAACAGACACATAACCAACAAGAAAGGGGTAAAGATTCAGTCTGGAGGAAGGAAAAGTACATTAAAGAGCTCTAACGTAAGTTAGAAGTTTTACATTGGATAGTCCAATTGAATTTTACTCAGAAAACTTTAAAGACTTGCTGAAACCTTATAGAATTCATGAAAGATTATGAAGTTTTGGAGAGCTGGAAAAAGGAAAATCACAGTTCTCATCTTCAAAAAAGTGGAAAAGTCGGAATGGAAAACTATACACAAGTCAGCTTTAGTTCCTTTTATGAAAAGCTGGAACAAATAATCAAACAATTTATAAGCACCTGGAGATAACATAAGAGTAGAGTAACTGCCAGCACAGATTTCTTGGGAACAAAGCTTGTCAGAATAATCTAATTTCCTTTCTGTGATAGGATAACGGCCTTACAGATAAAGGAGAAGAAATGTATACGCTGTGTTAGACATTTTGAATTTACAAAATATTTTGAAGCTGCTTTACATGACACTTATAAGCAAAAGATAAGATTAAGATGATTGGTATTATACATGTGCAAAATGATCAAATGTGCCCAGAAAGTCATTAACAGTGATTCTCTATCAAATTGGAAGGTAGTATTTAGACAGGTTCTGTGGAGGTCTTTCATACGTCTTGTACGGTTCTGTTTTTTATGAATGACTTAAATGGTGAAATACAGAATAGGCTTATTTAATTTCACAAATGATCAATTGGAGAAGTGATCAGAAAACAGACAAACAGATAAGCTGATAAAATTCAACAAAGAAAGTTTTGAAGTTCTGCTCTTAGACAGGAGTAATGAATGAACTGTACAAATACGGCTTAGAAAAAAAAAATAGGCAGGAAGATTCTCTGAAGAAAAGTATCTGGTTAGCATACTCACTCCCAAATTGAACCTGAACTGAATATGTTATGCTGTTCTACTATCCTGGAGTATAGAAATGGATGTGCTATGCTTAAGGTATGTAAATTAATCTTTTTGCACTGCTTAGCTCTAATAAGGCTGCAGATAGAGTACTGGTCCGGTTTTGTGAACTGGCTTCAGGTGAAGGTAAATCAGATGGAGAGAGAGCCTGAAGTCCAGTGCAGTATAATAAGAAAGGGCTTTAAAGGTATAAGAAGCTGTTGTGTATGTTGTTTTGTTCTGTCATACACAGAGCAACAAACAGAAAAAGTCTTTTAGGAGGCATAATCATGAACCACACCTTTGCTTTCATTGCAAAATTGTATTCCCACCACCAACAAAATAATAGTGTACTGATAGACAGCTAAACCTACCTTTTGTGCACACAAATATTAGTTTGTAATTAAATGGGGGGAAGAATCATGATTACTTGCTTCTCTAAAACATTGTGTTCAGAAAATATCATTCCATCAATTTTGTGTTGATATCTGATTTTTTTCTTGATGGACATTTTGTCTAGACATCTGACACTTGGCAAGAAGCAGTTTTCATTTTGTGCAGAGCTCCTATCAAGCAACAATGAATGAACCAGAGGATATTGTTTGGAAAAATGAGCACAACTCATCTAAAGTTTCCAGATGTATATCTATTGGTGCTGTAGACAATCAGTTCATACAATATGCTGTCCTTATTTTTCCATCTTCTTTGTAGCTTGAACTTCACTCTGTATTCAACGTTTAGTTTGCCATATCAAAGAAAACTCTCTGCAGACATGAAAAAATCTTTACTCTTATTATTCTGTACCTTCAGATCTAATCTCAACGATACAACAGAAGCTGAGAATTGTTGGGAATTTTATGGGAGTGTCTTTATTGCGAGCTTGTTCTGTTTGTGCAAGTCTCTCTTTTCTTAGAGACTGACACTCTGCCCCCCCGATCAACATCATCACACAGGCTGGATGCCACCCACATCATCTGCGATGACGTGTAGGGCGTGCTACTGCCATGTAAGATATGATTCGCTCAACTCATACCACCACTGGTGGAGCCAAGGAGTGGCACAACTCTTATCTGCATTCAAAAGCCATTTGCACAATTGACTGTTGCTGTCGGATGACCTGGACGTTAAGTGTCCCTGATAGTCCACCGGAGCCATGGCATCGCTTATGACCGTGTGTTTGCTATCGGTGATGAGTTGAATCGCCGTATGGGTGCGTTGCTGCTTATCTTTCTAACTGCCTCAGTAATGTTTGGTTTATAACGTGTTGTCAGACGCCATTACCATTACAGTTCAGACCACGGAGGCACAGTTGTTCTCTGAATAATGTGGTGGTTTGGTTCATGTTGATTAGCAGCAGTGCTGTTGAAAAGAGATTAGGGAGCCCCATCATTAGAAAAAAGGATACTGATTATTAGTCTCAAATAAGAATACTTATCCTAAAATGTAAGATTATGTTTTATGCATTAATATTCATAGCTGGCGTTATAATTAATTCTATTTGTCCTGTATAGTATTGTCTGTCTCTACATGTGAAGAGAGCTCAAGTTCAAAGAGAGGCCTATCCTTTATCACAAAGCATAAATAATACCCACTAAAGCCTTTGTGTTTTTAGCAGGAAAATAGGGCAAATAAAGCATGAGCTTTGGTGAAAAAAGACACAATCGTGACACTCATGATCGAGAGACAAGAATGATGATATATTTGTGGTCTCTCTAGCACAAGCATTATAATGAGTAAAATACTGTTAGTTACTAGTGCCTTATTCCACAAGCATTTTTGAGAACATTGTCATATTAAGTATGGTCACACTCAAAATGCCCTTGGATTAGTTTATGATAGGGGAAAATAAATTAATACATTTTTTGAAAAATTATATTTATGGAAAGATCATCAATATAATATGCTAGAAATGGCATTGACACACTCCAAAACAAGACAAAATTTGTCTGGTGTCATGTCAGCCAAACCAGTGAAAAATCTGATGGGATTTTCCTCTGTTTCTGAACAGAAAATAGGCGAATCCAGTCAGCAAAATCTCTGTTTCAAGTCAGGTGACTTTTAATCACCTAAATTTTTTTACAGAACTGACATATCTGGGAAAAACCAAAAACCCAAAACATAAGAAAAGTGGAGACTGCTTTTTAAAAGGACAGAGTTAAGGGATTACACTAAACAGAAAACTGAAAATGACTGTGCAAATGAACACAACCAAAAAGTTATGCAGGCAAGTTAGGCTGCAGTTTCTACAGCCGTTTCATGCAACGGAAGTTGCTTTTCTACATGCTTTGTTTTTCCATGGTGTTCTTCTTCAGCAAACTTCTAGAAGACCTTTAGCAGGATTTCAGAGTGAAGTTCATGTGCCTAAGCAAGCAGTTAAAATTACAATCATGATAATGATATACAGCCAAAGCAATGTATTTAGTGACTTGGGGGAAAAAAACACAGGAAGACTATGAAGCCAAAATGTGAGCAGAATGGGTCAAATGGTAACTCATCAACTCCCTATTACGTCCCACCTGAAGACACTCAGTTATGTCTGAATAATTTCATTTGATTTAAAGCCTCTCTTCGGCAAGCTGAGACAAAAGATTAATTTCAAAACTGCTTTTCAGTGGCAGAAACTCTTGGAGAAAGACATATTGGTCTCCTTCTTCTGCAGGTCAACTCCTTGATCAGCCTTGAAGCCATACTAGCTATGTTTGCAGAAATTAATTTCACTGTATACCCCTTGAGGATCAGCTGACAAATGTGCCAGCAGATAAAATGCATGCAAAAACATCTTAAAAAATCAGCTTTTTGTGCTCCTTTTGGTTTCAAAGTTTATAAGTTTATGACATGGAATGCAGTCCAGATCTGTTTTAAGCAGGTCATGTTCCAACTGAATTTCCTGGAGGCACAAACTGTGGTTTTTAAATGGGTGGATACCAGGATAAGGGTAAATACCTCTACATAGATTATCTCAAGTTTTTGCTTCATCTATAAAGAATTATTTGTCATGAAATGTTGCAGTACTTTCTAGATATTACTTTTTAAAAAATGTAATCAGATGATTGTATAAAAATTGGTGCTTGTCAGACTTTTTTTTTTAGGGGGTTAGTTTGGGACATTTTTGCAAAGCAAGACTATAAAAACATCGGTACTGGACTTTCAGTGTGATACATATTTAAGGAAAAGGCCAATGCTTTTTTCAGTTTTGTTCATGTAGAAAAATAATTGTCACTTTTACCCTCCAAACTCACTTCTTGCTTGTAGTTCATAACCTTCTCCTGTGGACCTGTCTGAACTGTATTTTGTCTAGGAATATAATTGAGGGGGAGCAAGATCCTTTAGTCTATGGTTCATCTCACTGAGAGTCAGGTGTGAAGTGGAGTCAGAAGCTTTTGCTGTGAAGATGATTCTCTTGGGACAGTCTGAGAGAGATTCCCAGACTGATCAAGACCAGAGAAAGAAAATTGTGCTAAAACAGAAGGGATGGCTTATATGACACTGCTAGTTTGAAACCAGATGATAGTCTGCCAGGGAGGCAGATTTAGCTTTACGTGCAGACAGCTTTTGAGAACATTTCTACTCCCTGAATTCCAAGATATCTTGCTCCAGTTCATGCTCAGTTATTTAATCAACAAGTGCTGTAATTTACTGTCATATTGAAAGTTTTTTATGAAAGCATTTCACCAGATCACTATATGACCAGGTGTAGCATTCAAGGGAAATTAATTGATGACTAATATACCCCTACATCTGTTCTGATGGTTTTTGTTAATTATGCATATTTCCTGCCATTTTCCCCATTATTTCTACTGTAAAAAGGCCAAGAGAATATTTTTTTTCTTTTTCTTTTTTTTTTTTTTTTTCTGTAGCAATCATTTTGGACAGGAGATTTTAGGTAGAAATTAGCTCAATCTCTCTGAACTGTGTGTGTCTGTATACATCGGTGTATGTCTGCGTGTTTGTGCGTGTTTGTGCATGTCTGTGTGTACCAGGCTTGCAAAGATACAGAAATGATCGTTCCCCTTCCTATTTTAAATGAAATGAGAATTATTGTTAGAGACCAAGGAATCTGTCACATTGATGTCACACAGCAGGCAGACAACAGTTTCTTTCTATGTGACCCCAGTGTGATCACACCTGCAAGAATAAGTTCAGTTCTGGGAACCTCAATATCACACATATATTAACAAATCAGAGGGAGTTCAGGAAAGTGAGACAAAAATGATTAAGTGTTCAGAAGGAATGAAATCTAAAGAAATAATCACAACGTGGCCAAGCAGTGGCTAATATGATAGTGGAGTATAACCTAGGAAGGAAATAAATCTCAACGGGAATTTTTTTAATTCTGTCAGCTAAGGAAGTTAGAAGAAAAAACAGAAGATTCTGAAAGGAGAAGCTAAGATTAAATCAACAAATATGGTATTACAAGTAGATTTCTTATAATTTTGAAAAAAGGGTAAGAAAAATACAACCAAAAAATTGTTAGGATGGAAGGGACCCTGTAGGTCACCTTACTCAAGCTCCTGATTAAAGCAGGGCTAACTTTGAATTTAGACTGCTCTGTTAGATTTGTTATATTTGAGAATATCTAACAGGGATGGATATTTCACAGATTTCAGTGTTCCAATGCTTTACTACCATCACCATGAAGATTTTTTTTTTTCTATATATCTAATCAAAATTTTGTTTGCAGTAACTTGTGTCTGTCTGTTGTACCTCAATCTTTCACTGAGCATATCTGAGGACAATCTGACTGTCTTCTCTGCAGTCAGCATGGGCACTCTGCTGTCTCATGTTCGATTTGCTACTCATCGGGACTCCTTCTTTGCACAGCAGGTTTCTAGTCTGTCCTGTTGCGTGGTTTGACTCCATTCCACGTGCAGGACTTTACATTTAGTTTTACCAAATTTCACTAGGTTTCTCCAGCTTGACAAAATACCCTCCAGTATATCTTCCTCTTCTCTTGGGTTCGTCGTGAATGAATTTGGTGAGGGTGCAGTCCACCCCATCATCCGTGTTGTGCATCAGCTCTAGTACCAACTTCTGCAGAATGGCACTGATACCTGAACACCAATGGGACTTTGAAATGATGTCTGTTAGTGTTGTTTGGCAGTCTGGCAATCTAGCCAGATTTCTATTCACCTCATAGTCTGCCTATCTATAACTCTCCAATTTAGTTACAGGGACACTGTGAAATAGTGTGTCAAAATCATTGCTAAAGTCAAGATAAAGGACAACTACCACCCTTGTCTTGTCCACTGAGTCAATCATCTCATCACAGAAGCTAATTGGTATGGTCACACATGAACTATGGTCACGCACAACATATTGACAGTTCCCAATGACTTTTTTGTCCTTCATGTGTCTGGAGATGACTTCCAGCAGGGTTTGTTCTATCTCACAGGCAGAAGTGATACAGACTTGCCTGACAGTTTTCCTCCTTCTTGAAAACAGGCAATGCATTTGTGTTTTTCTTGTCATTGGGGATGTCTTCTAATCTCTGTAACCTGTCAAAGATGATAAAGGCAGACCAAGAATGGTATCAGCCCTTTTTGATGCATCCAGTCTGGTTCCATGGACTTGTATATGTAAAGTTTGCTCTAGCGATCACTAAGACATCCTCCATCTAATTGAGCTTCTGGTACTTTGATAGCACTTCTTTACCCTATAGTCTGCTAGTAGGGACAGAGACTTGGGTAGTCTGACAGCAAACCTTGCTGGGTAGAGAAGGTGCTGAGTACTTCAGGCTTTTCAATATCCTGCGTAGCTAGATGTCTGTCTCATTCGGCAGCAGGCCCACATTTTGCTTTATCTCCCTTTTATTTCTCTACTTACCTGCAGAATTGCTTCTTGCTCCCCTTTACATCTCCTGTCATTTTCAATGCCAGATGAATTTTGGTTTCCTTAATTCTCTTCCTAGAGACCTAGGCACTGGTTTTGTATCACTCCTGAGTGGAGTGTCCCTGGTTCCACTCTGGATACTTTCTTTTTGTGCTTGAGCTCATCCAGGATTTCTGCATTGACTCAGCCGTTGGCCTTCTGCCACACCTTCTTGTTCATATTGGGATGGACCTTCTTCTGTTTTAAGGAGTTCTTCCACGAAGAAAACTGGATCTCATCAGTCGCTTTGCTGTTGACATCAGCCTCCCATGGGATCCTGCCTATCAGTCAGTCCCCTGAAAAAGCTGAATTTCATTCTTATTTTCACTGCTGAAGCCCAAGTTTGCTATTCTGCCACACAGAAACTGTATGGATGAATAGAAGTCATCTCACTGACAATAAAATAGACCAGGGCAGATGCATCCTTAATTCTTGGAACAGTTCCACTGGTTCTTTTTTCATAAAAACTTTGTATCTATCAATCTGAATGGTCCTATCAGGAAATAAAATTTATAGTTATGAAATTATAATAAAATGTAGTGACCTTGAACCTTTTCTTTGGATATCGATTCACAAATTAATTCTTAGGTAATAGACGGCACTTTTACTCAGTAATATTCATTCAATTACCAATCATAATTTAAACTATAAGTAAAAAAAGAAAAAAGTACAAGTGTCATTATCAACATTCATTGGATACTATTAACCATTTTAGTAATATTATAAAATATTAACTATGGTATTACAACATTTTGAATAATGTATTCACATTTAGATATCTACATAATAGATTCTCAGAAAAACAGGACTAAGAAGGCATTGAGAGGTCATATAGTCCTTCTCCATGCCCTAAAGCAGAATCAGCTCTCTCTATGATTCTGCACAGACATTTTTCCACTTCTCTTAAAGACTTCTATGACAGAGACTCCCCCAGCAATCTATGCCTGTAACTCACTACCTTACCTTTACATGTTTCCCCAGTGTCTATTCTGAATTTTCTGTGTTGCTTTTGAAACTCATTATTTCTTGCCTGATACATCTTGGTTATGGAGGACAGTTTATTTCCTTCTCTGTGGATATGGATATCCAATCTGGTTTACATCCACCCCAATGTCGTTTAACTACACTTCCCCCATTTTCTTAAGAAAATGTCATATGAAAGAGCAACAGATACGTTACAAAAGTGAAACTATATGACACACAACTCCCTTTCTATTTGTCATTTTGTAGTAAGATTAGAGTGTTTAGGTTGGTTTGACCCTACTTGTTCTTCACAGAGCTCCATTCTGTGTGCTGTGTACTTCATTCTTGTCTCCTATGTACTTGCAGATAGGTTGGTTTATTATTTGCTATTGAATTTTTCAGAAAGTTGAATTTAGGGTAACTTATCTATAGTTCTCTGCTATAGTTACCTGACTTCCTGCTGCCTTTTTTTTTTTTTTTTTTTTTTTTCTTTTTAGGTAGGCTTTAGGCTTCCTATTATCCATAATTCATCAGAATGGTTATTGCAACCAGCTTGCTTATACTGAGTTAGCAGAAGTTATCCAGTTAATTTATGATTAACTGCACATATACCATCAATTGCATATTACACCTGCATGTCAAACTAATTATTTACGGATCATATTTTTGGTCATATTACTAAATAATCCATCAAAAGTGAGAGAATCTTTCTGGTGATCATTTTAGTTACAAATGAGAAAGTGCTGCTCTGTCAATAAATTATTGTCACCAACAAATTCTGATTGTGCTCCTATGAGTCATATAGAAAATGAGGTGTAGTAGAAAATACCATCAGCTGTATTAAAAAAAATCAAAACGAACCCAAACCCAAAAATCCAAACAGGCATAATATTACAAGAAATAATCTAACCAATAGAGAACCATTGTGGTACATCATAATTTTATACGGCACTATTATTTTGTCAACTCAGACCTAGTGTTCAGTGCGTGCCCCATTAATCCTGAAAAACTGGTTAATCGTAAGAACTGGTTACTGTGCCATGCCTGTGCTCAGGTGGGGTGTTCCTTTCAATTCCTAGGGGAAAGTCTTTGACATCTCATGAGCCACCCTCAGTCACAACTGGTGGATTCATCCCATTCCATTTTACGAACTTCTCTGAGGAGTCTAGGTTAGGTTTTCTAGGAGCTGATCCAGAAAAGCCTATCTCTTCTCATTGGCTCCAGGGTGATGGCTATTCTCTGAGGCAGTAAATGGCTAAAATTAGATTGGATGAATCTAGTCCTTAAAGAAATGCTTGAGTGTAATGTTTTAAGAGAATGGATAGATTTTATGCAATGCATATATATTCACTGTGAGAAACAAATGTGGAAAGATGTAATTTTGAAAGAAACCTAGAGCTGGAGGAAAAAGAAAACTTAGACTTGAGACTACAGAGAGTATAGACAGCATATGGTGAGATTAGTTTGGCTGTAACTACAGTAGTGCAACTGAGTTTGGCTGTGGGCACTAAGTATTACAAAACTGAAAGAAAGGGAAAATTTGGGGAAAAAAAATAGGATAGCAAAAGAACAAACAATTCAATGATAAAATAACTTCATTAGGTGGTAATAATAAAATACTTTTGTCATCTTTTAACATATGATACCCACTGGAAAAACACATTACAGTCAGTGTGTTACAAATTCATCCACTTCAGTTTCTGAGATACATGACAATTCAATGCTTAACTTGGGATGAATTTTTGGCAAATGCAACAGTCTTTCAAAACCATTGTTAATAGAATTTGAAGACATGATCATCCTCTCTAAAAGAGTTAATTTATTTACTTATACTGAAAGACTAATTTTAGTTCTCCAGAGAATATGTCACCTGAGAGGAAACTTTGTTGGCATATACAATCTCCAATTACATTATGCATGAAAAAAAGGTTTGATTTACTTCTTATATCACCCAGTTGTGCATAGTCATATATAACATTCATAAATAAATAGATCAACATTTTGTGTTCTCATATTCATCATAAGTCTGCTTCTATGTATAAAAACAGGCCTGTGTATGAAAGTTTTCAAATTTTTAAAAGAATTCTGATTTATGCACAGGAAATAAATAAACTAGGTAATGGAATGAAAGCTGTCTAGACATGCACATTTGAGACAATCCTTCCATAAAAAGGTCAGAGGATATTGGAGTGGATAATATCCCACTTGCATCCTTTTATTTTTTTCTTCCCCCTCTATATACAAGAATCTGCAGCCATCCCTGGAGGTCAGTTTGGCAACTTTCAGAATCACTAAATTCATTTAAACTCTAATAACCACTGAAGAAATGAAATAGTACTGAACAATAGCAGCACTCTGTGGTGTTTACAAATACATTTACAGGAGGTCATTCCTCCTGTGAACCCATTGTACATGTCAATTTGTTGCACTCTTCATTATAATAGAAAAAGTATGGGTAACAATGAACTGCAAACCTTATTTGGAAAACACATAACTTACAAGCATCAAAAGACAACTGGGGTCATCTCTAAAGCAGGTTTCATAGTTGCCAATGAGTATTTTGCTGCTTTCATTAGAAGGACTTTAAAAAGATTTTAATTGCATTTCTTATTTTGGCTAACAACCTGATTCTGAGTATATTATGTCTACGGCTGTTCAGCTCTAAAGAGCATTATTCAGGCCCAGGAAAAAATGCCTACCAAAGAAGTTATTGATGTCTAGACTAAGTGATCTTTCTGAAACTGTGTAACAGACTTCTTTCAAACACTTGATTGCTAAAATTTGCTCACTTCTGTTTACACTTACCTTGTTTCCTCCAAGATATTAAGTGTGTATGACTACTATCTCCTCTGAGTTTGCAAATCATATGCTACAGAAGAGACACAATATAAGAAAAAATTTTAAGTCAGGTGGAAAATGCAGGTCAGCGTGAATGTGATTTGGGCTTATTACGCTCACGCTTCTGTCAGTACTGTCCAAGCCTAGGAAAAGGTAATTCCCTGTTCTGAGTAGTGAAATCCAACATTAACTAAATACATTGGAAACAGCTGATTTCATAGTCACTAATGTATGCATGCAAACTTTCAGAGATTGCTCCAGTTTTAGTCACAGGCCTAGGTTTCATTTCTCTGAAAATAGGTGTAGGAATTGGGGAAACCTAACTCTATACAGGTAGTGGTTTTCTATGTTCTTTTCCTTTGCTAATGAAAACTAGATAAATATCTTGATAGAATACTATGGGTCAATGGTATCACTAATTCGTTTGGAAGTTCCCAGGAGTGTGTTTTAAGTTGATTTAATGAAAGAGAGGAGGAAGAACTCTTTGCTATATAAGCATATGAAAAGAATAGCTGTACTCTCTGCTCAGTTTTCATCTGGCTTTATTATGCTAAGTCTTGATACTTCATATTATCATACACACAATATATAAAGCAAGGGTCAAACCAAAGTCAGTGGTAATACCATATTGACGAGGGATGTGGTTGATATAGAAAGCCTTCTCCAACGTTTGTCTACAATGAGATGCCATGCTAAGACTGTCTGATTTTCTCCTTTTCCTCTGGGTTTTATTTTGGTCAGTGTGGTTGTACAGGAGGAGTAAAGAGCTGAAACAGTTCGTATGAATCTATTTGTTGAGAATGCAAAGAGTATAGGACATAATGCAGGGAATCTAAAGAAAAAGAAAAATTGCCCTAAAAGGTTTTGTATTATTCTGTTTTAGTTTTGTTTTTTTAACTGTCTCATTGTTATCTACCACTTGAGAAAAACTCTTTAGAATCTTTTTGAATCTGACAATGTATCTTTGAAAGCAAAAGAACCTGAATAAAAATTATGTTTTGTCTGCAAGGTTCTAAAAAAAAAATATATATATTTTAAAAAGGAAGGCCTAAGAACCTATTTCAATCACTGTCAAATGGTACATAAATATTGATAAAATATTACTGATTTAGAAATTTTGCTGTAATGTTTGGTAGATTAATGTTTATTCACAAACAGTTGGGTTTTGACCCATTGCTAACATTGACCTAATTCACTCAGGAAAGTGACGAAGATTGAGTTAATTCCTAATGGCACATAGGAAAGGAATCTATTCTTTTTCATAAAAGTTGAATTTCTTGATTCTTTCTTGAGAAAATTATATAAGTAACTGGAATTTAAAACCCTTTTTACCCTAAAATTCTCTATTTATTTTCCTTTCGCTGAGGACTTGACTCAGAGTTTCCATAAGAAACTTGTTGACTGATAATAAGGAATAATTTTCCTGATTAAATGGTCTTAAGTTTAGGTTATGATAAATCAGCTTATTAGGCATATTGAAATGCATTGGTGAAGATGTATCTATAGCAAAATACTGTCCAAGGTATGAATATTATCTTTTAACAGGCTCTAGAAAATATAATTCAGCACCATTTTTATACCAATCTTATTTCTTTCTGAGTTCTTCAGCATACGTAGTCTGGACTGACTTGGAGAAGTAGCTGTCTGCCATCCACCTGCTGCCAGTTTTCTATCTCTGGCTTTTCTGACAATATTTAAGGCATACTTTATCCATAGGAAGAGCCTTGCTCTGTAGGTATAGCAGTTAATTTCCTCTCACCGGAATGATAAAAAGCAAAAATAGAAGTCTTTGTGCTCAGTTCTTTTCTGAGAGAAAATCAATAAGAAGTCAAAGACACCTATATAAGCCATCACAGCATAGACTTGAAGTAATTTGGTATTTTACAAATCATATAGTAATAAATTAGGGGGTTTTATATCAATAGAAAAACTAAAACATTGTATTTAGATTTTGAAGCCGAATGTTTTTAGAGGAAAGTTACACAGAATATGGCTTCTCATACATAGGTTGAAAATTAAACAAAAGAAAAAAAGCCATCAAACCGTGCAAGAGCTGGTTTGACAGCTGAGGCTTGAGAAAATACATAACATAAACTGCTACACTTGGCTTTTCATATTAATACTGGGGCATTTTATGTTGAACTATTTTTGAAGTATTCCAGGCAAATCAGAAGAAAGTATTGATCAGCTTTAACTGATGACATGCCCATAAAGTCATCAACAAATATTGGTGTCTAATTCTGAAGTACATGCAGATGTCTAAGATAACGGATTATAATGCAGTGGCATTGATAGATAAGATTTTTTTAATGTGTTTATTTAGATGTTAGATGCTTTCTGAGAGATTAATAAACTAATTTCTTCCTATCTCATTTTGGTGCAAGTTTAAATGTTTAGATAGCATTAATAAAATATTGTTCCCAACTTCTCTGGGGAACTTTGGGACATAAAGGTTGCACCAAGCTTGGTAAATGATTTTTCTTGGAGTTCTGTAGGTGAATATCTCATAAACTTTACATAGCTCTGCTCCTTGAACTCTGAAATAACCTGATTCTTGCACAATTATTTTCCCTCTCAGTACACACAGAAAGATTGTGATTTCTGGAAATACTAAAGCAAAACAGCAAAACACCACCATTTGAACATCTCCCTCTAAATAGTATTTTCCCACAATTTGGATGGGAATTTTCTCACCTATAGTTTATTCTCAAAATCACATGGTCTCTAATCAAATTTTAAGCCAGCTACAATGACATTTTTACCCCTGCTGCTTACTATGATTTGTCAGGAAGGTTAAAGAACTGTCATTACAGGAAAATGAAGTTCTGTATTTGTTAGTATAGTATGTTGGAAATAGCAATGTTAATGCTCAGCCCAGCATATTTCCAACCAAGTTTCAGTGGCTCACAGCTCTCATTTGTATTCCTGTAAGGATTATGGGAAAATTATAAAAAGGTATTTTTGAGCCTCCTGACAAGCAGCCTAGTAGAAAACAAAAGTAGCAAACCCACTATCTTTACTAAGGGCCTCCTTAGGAATACATCATAAAAATAATTTGGTCTGACTGACTTAGCAGGGAATTCACACCAAATCTCCATGCTCGACAACATCTACGATGGTCCCTTTGGACTCATGTTCATTCTTCTGGAAGAATATAGTATGTTGCATAGGCCAATCGCACTGCCACTGTTTCTTGTCCGTGTGGGTGATGATCTGACTGACAGTTGGTGACATATTGTGCATCCATGGGAACAGAAGAATGCTCACACAGGGGTTGCTGATAACCTTTCCTATGAGTGCTTCTATAAATAAGAAGGAAATACAACAAGATCATATTGATTAGACTAATGACAGAGCTGATGATGAGTTGTCCTGATTTCAGCTGGGGTAGAGTTAATTTTCCTCCTAGGAGCTGGTACGGTGTGTTTTGGATTTAGTATGAAAATAATGTTGATAACACACTGTTGTTTTAGTTGCTGCTGAGCAGTGTTTATCCTAAGTTAAGGATTTTTCTGTTTCCCATGCTCTGCCAGTGAACAGGTGCATAAGAAGCTGGGAGGGAGCACAGCCAGGACAGCTGACCCCAACTAGCCAAAGGGATATTCCAGACCATAGAACGTCATGCCCAGTATATAAACTGGGGGAGTTGGCCAAGGGGGTACTGATTGCTGCTGGGGACTGGCTGGGCATCTGTCAGTGGGTGGTGAGCAATTGCATTGTGCATCACTTGTCTTTCTTGGGTTCTAGTTCCCTCTCTTTTTGTTATCTTCCTTTTCATTACTATTACTATTATTATTATTATTATTATTATTATTATTATTATTATTATTATTTTATTTTTATTTCAATCATTAAACTGTTCTTATCTCTACCCAAGAGTTTTAATTTTTTTTTCTGACTCTCCTCCCCATCCCACTGCGGGGTGGGGGGGTGGGAATTGAGCAAGTGGCTGAGTGTTGCTTAGATGTTGGCTGGGGTTAAACTATGACAGTTGTACCTCTTTTAAGAGGTCATTCAGAGGGATAGTGTGCTGCTTAGTTAAATTATTCAGCAATGTAGAATTAGCAAGAGGCTTTTATCTTTTTCTCTCTCTTTTTTTTTTTTTTGTTGTTGTTTTTTTTCTTCATTACAGCATATGCACAGATCTGTGTGATGGAGCTGATGACTGATGATGATGATAGTAATGATAATGGCTGCTTGATTTTTTTCTTATGCTGCTATTCACTAGTCCTGTGTGCTGAAGGCATACAGTACATACTAAGACTTCATTAGGAATTTCAGAGATGACTGATTCCTTTTTTTCACCTGAAAATACCTTTCATCTGCATTTCTGATCCCAGCTCCATTCTGTAGAGAACTTTAAATAAAAAAAGGAACTTTCATGGCTGATGTTATTTTTAAAATGAAACTTTAAAATAAATGACATTTAGGAAACAAGGAAAGGCTCTTCTATATGTTGCACACCCCTCTGTTAATCTGAATACCATAACTGAGGAATCAAAAGAATTGTAACAAGAGAGTAATTATGTTCTGCATATTACAGCAGGATCTACAAGATGGTTTTCATAATGGGACAATGTAAAATGAAGCAGTCTCCCAGAAAATAAACAAAAAATTGCACATTAAGTATTTCTTTAATCACTGACACGGTGTGTTGCACAACACTGAGTATTCTGAACTCTCAGGGTTAGGATCAGAGATGTAGCTCTTCTCTCTCACAAACTCTATTTATGAACACAGGAGGCTTCAAAAGAATTAATTTTTAAAACATCCATCAGATTCAACGATCAACCAGGACTGGTTGATTGGTCATTGGTCACTGGTACACAGATTCTCTACTTATACATATGATGGCGTGGTATTCATTTTCTATATCAATGATTAACCATAGACAATAATGGTTAGAAAATATAAGAATGCTGGGTATGTACTGAGTAGTCACGTATCACAGTTATAATACGTTGAGTTGACCTTGAAATGAAGAACAGTAGAGGAGAGATAGGGTCATTCTCTTTTCACACAAAAAGGGAAATGAACTTCAGGTCAATCCTACTTTTTTGGCCACTGGCTGTTATCCTGGAGGTGTTGTGCTTGAGAGATTTTATCAACAATACTTTGTGATTACTACTGGGCAATCCAGAGAACGACATTAACATTGGCCTCAGAGGAATTTTTCCACATGTCATCCCAGCCAGAGGCTAAAGAGCTATAAGAGAAGTTATGGACAAAAGCTAATTAGAAAAGGGAAAGGAGGATGGAACTGAGTATAAACATAAAAAAAAAAATCTATTATTTTCAAAGTTGTAATGGTATATGTCCTTGTGTGTATTTCTAGCTCCTTTCCTCTGATGCCCTATGACATGCTCACATTTTGAGTTACATTACATATTCAATCAGACAGCAAGCTTGGAGGAATATTATGCCATCAATTTTTTTTCAAGAATGAAATCCTGTAGCATAAGTTTTTCATGAAGGTCATTACTGTAAGTTAAAAAATTTGAGACATATAGTATATAAATTTATTAAGGATGCCCAGGTGTCATAAAACGTAGGATTCAAAACATTTATGACTAGAATCTGCCACATTTAGGTATGACGTGAAGAAAATTATCTGAAATTTTGGTTCTTCATGGAAGATCTTTCACATATCTTCTTTCCCTGATAATTAGACTGTGACAAAAAACCATTGTTGTTTTGGTGTTTTTTTTTTTCTTTTTACTATAGATTTCAGCAGCTTTCCAGTACCTTCTGGTAGATTCCTTTATCACAGAGGACTAACTAGAAGTCTACAGCCCGTTCAACATAGCTCACATTTTCTGATATGTATACATAATTTTGTTCTCTTGGATGCAATTATCTTAAACACCTGCAGTTCAGGAACCACAGATGAACTAGTCATCCAAGTCTTTCTTCATATTCGAGGACAAAAATGGCACTCTTAGGACACAATTCATTTGAATTGCTCTACATGTTTTTGTTAAGATGAGATGATTTCTTTCCTAAGAATGAGTGTTTATTTCCATGCATTGGTTAACCTGGGTCAGACCGTTTAGAAGAAGAGATTGATGACCTCAGTGCTGAAGATGTCTATATTTGATCAAATGTATCCAGTCCTTGAAGACTAGATGATTTCAACATATTATTTTCCAAGGGGGAAAGAGGTGAACAGAAAACTGTGTGAACTTCCCTGTCCTTTTTAGGCAAGTAGACCTTCACAAGCTCGCATCCTCCACCTTTACTCATGCTTTTAAAGTATTTTCTTTCCTCTGTACACTACTCAAATTAGAAGTAATTTCTAAAGCTCTGTGTAGTTTGGAACCTGTCACTTATGAAAAAGGCTTAGTACAGCTTTTAAGACACTGCTGTGATGCACTGAACATCATCTTTGTAGGCTGAGCAAAATGGACTCTGTATGGATCCCCATTGCCTTTAGAATTTGCTCCTCTGATAGCTGTTGGAGAAACCTACCTGCCTTCAGGGTGAGACAGTTATTTCATTTATTTTTTGATGAATAGTGTTTCCTGGTTTGCTAGGCTTTGTTCAAGTAACTACTACTGAGTTTTCTAATGATGCCTTTAAATGACATTTCTGGCAGGAACACTTATCATATTTATTCTTGCTAGTGAGAATGGCACATGCAGTTTATATGGTTTTAATTTTTTAAACTAAAATGTTTAGCTTCTGTGGAAATCTGTACTATAAAAGTGAATAAAATAATGTTTTCAAAATTCCTAAAATTCTCTTACTCATGTGCTGTCCGCTGTGATAAAACTCAAGGTGGTAGGTGCTTAATAAAATGACTGACAGGCAGTATAATGCAAGTTGCTAGTAGCAGTGCTAGTTCTGCAGCACACACTTCAGTTCAGCCTAAGCCCCATGTCTGTGAAGAATGATAATTAAAGAAGAATAAATATGAGATATTTAAAATGCCACTTCACTGAGACTGATCAGACATACCACTGTACATTTTTTTAATTATTTTCTTTTCCCAAAAGTTCTTTTTCAGTTTCTGCATATAATATATTCTGTTACCCATAAGCTTGGGTACCCAGTGCTAAGATATTGTTCATTTCCTAAAGTTTAAATCATGGTAACATTTGCCTTCCTTTCTCAGCTGGCTATAGAGTTGCATTTAAATGAGATAGTTGTGATCTATACTTTTAACATTATAAATAAATCTTTCTGGTACTGCAACTGTATATGTAAAATTTTTTAAAGGCAGAGAAGCCATTCAGAACATGAAAACACCTCTTATGTTTATTGATTTTTTTTTTTCCCGAATGAAGATAAAATTCTAAACTTTACAACATAATTCTTTCCCTTCAAACTTAAGTGAAACTCAAAGATTTTGAAAGATTTATACCAGTGGACTGGGAAGTGGCATGTTTCTTAATATGAGACAAAGTTCTGTGTAGATGTCTGTGTGTGTATAGACATAGGGTGAAAACACCTTTCCCTATGCACTGGTAGGCCACTTGGAGATAGGATATCAAGCACTGAAAATATATAGCAGAGGAACTTTCTTTTTTCTGTTACTCATCTCTATTATCATTTAAAAAAGCAGTTTTATTTTATCTAATAAGGATTGTTCTTCCACAAAACCCCTATGACAACCTTCACAGTTTTTTGAAAAGCCTGTATTGAGATTCAAACATTATTCTGCAAATGAGCCCCAACCACATTATTCTGGTAGAAGATCTCATCTGAACTAAAGGAATTGATCTCATACAAATACCAGAAGACTCTTGTATCTTAGGTAAAGTTGGACGTGTATGAGGAATCTTTTGCATTTACAAAGTACTGGTATCACAGTGCTGAGGAAAGAATAGGTCTGATCATTTTTTATTTTTTATCCCTGCTGTTCCACTGGTCTGTTTTCCCATGGTCGATCTTCCTATGAACTAATCAGAGGAGCTAAGTGGAAGAAGAAATTTATACCGTTCTACACAAAAACAGTAGCTGTTTCTGTATGCCTTTGGACAATTTCCTTCAAGCAGTTCACATTTGCATCCCCCATCAAAAAAAGTGCAGTAACATAAGTTTCCTCTATGTAATCTCATAGAAAGTACACTGGCATCACATTGGATAGGTGTGTTACAAAACTACATTGTACCCTTTCATAGATGGATCTGTATATTATTTTCAAAAGCAGACAATTTAGTAGTGCCTCTGTAATCTATAAGTGTATATTTAGACATAGAAAATTGAGCTTTATGTTTTCTCTTAAGAAAAAAATGTTTCTAAACCTGACTTTTCTAGTGATGTGAAGTTTTGAAATCTATTAAAACAGCCACTTTATGAAATAAGCCATTCTATTTAGTGTCCATAACCTTTTTGAGAATGCCTATGATGAATTTCTCAAGAGTGTGGCAAACACTCAGATGCATTTGTAAAGCCCAGAGCGAGTGATATCATCATGTAGATCATACCAATCAAATATTATTTAAAGTATAATAAATCAGAACAAAATTACATGTCAGGTATTCAAAGGTTATGAGCAATAGAATTGCAGTACAAAGTCATTGGCAGAAGGAGAAAATCACTGCTGCAATCATGCTGCAATTATCCAGTTCTAGACTTCTTTATATGAAAAGTGGAATTGTAACAGTTTAATGAAAGAGTGATAATAATTGTAAGCTAGTATTTTTGTCTTCTTCAGATTTGACTTTGCTAGGATGTTGTTGAGAGGCCAAAGGAACAAAATTAACAAGTGACTAAAAGCCACCTTATGTTACTGTATCAGAAAACATCTGTCACGATGTCTAAATCCATATCATTTAGTCAGAATAAAATCATCAGTGTGCAAAGTATAGTAAAAACGACTCCATTATTTTCTTTCTTCATGACATTTTGAGGGTTATTAATAGTGCTTAAACATAGGCAACTGACATGGGAATTTCCAATCAGACTACTTCAGTAAGGTTTCTGCTCTGAATCACCCTCTGGAAAGGTTTCTTCCTCCTCCCCACCTCCCCTTTTCCCCTCTCTCTTTCTCTTTGTCCTTCTTTGTTTTTGTCTCTTTCTTTCTCTGTGTCTCTTCCACTCCCTCCCTGGGTAATACAGAACACCAAGGAGTCTTTCAAATGACTCTTACAGTAGGATATTGTTAATATTCCCCTTTTCATGCAAATTTAGAAAATATATGTTCAGATTATTAGCATTAACTAAAGCAGAGTAAGATACTGCACAAGGCACAAATGTATTCTTCATGCAAATAAAAGAGGTAAGTAACTCTGATTACCATGACATAATCAGGGAAAATTTAGCTCTCTCTCCAGCAGAAAGTAGCTTCTTGATGAGTTATGAGTCTGTCTGGTTATGTGGAGAGTTGGACCAAAACCAAACAAAATGCTGATGGTTCATTTTTATCCTAAATCCCTGAAGTTTAAGATAGGGCAAAATTCATTACTTTAAGATATTCTAATTTGTACCTTTCTCTCAAGTGTGTAAACTAATATCCATGAAGAAGAATCCGTAAATTAGTTCATCAGAAGTCTAGAGACCTATTATGTGGGAAATCACAAAATGATTTTTGAAGTCATAAAAGCCCTTAAATGTACTGTAAATTTATTGTAAATACTGTCTGGTTGATCTTGCAGTCTTTTGGCAGGCAAAATTCTCCTTGATGCCAGTGGGACTTTTGCCATTATCAGAATTTCAAAGACGAGATCTTCTATAAACACCCTAGTAGTCTAAAACATTACATTTTATTATCTCCATGAGAACTATATTCCCTATATACTTAATAATAGTGAATAAATTTGTTCTTGACTTGTGGCTCTGAGAAAAGTAATGCAGATCTAAGACCGTATCTAAGCCTTACTTAGGTGTATAAGTAAGCAACTGGGTGCGCTCTTTGTGCCTTGCTGATGCTTGCGTGATGCTGTGCTTGTGCTGCCCCAAGCCTGTCTAGCTGTCTGCCAGTATGGGAGTGCCTTTGGTTCTGTGGGAACTGCGGCTCTATAGGTAATGAATTGGGAATGTGAAAAATCACGACGTTACTTTAGATAATTTGACCTGTTAATACAGAGACTGTTTTTCTTTGTATTAGGATAACTCAACTTCTGTGAAGCTTCTAGCCAGCCCTGAGTCGTGCACAAAAGACTGTCGCAAGGATTTTTGCTTTGTGTAAAAATTTGCCATGTGCCAAGCAACATCTTCAAACCCATGAGGCATAGGAAAACAATCATGCTTGCAAATGTATCTTAATATGTCACTCCCTGTAGCCTGCTGCTCAGTGAAAATGATTTATTTCCACACTCACTATGAATTTCTGTGTATAAAATGAATGTGTCTCTCTCATTTAGCTCTTAACTGCAACTATATTTGTTGAGTTAAAAACTATAGTACAAGCTAAATATTAAGGACTAAACCCATAGAAAGACTTTAAATGCACAAGAACCTACAGACTCCTTGGTCCTGGTTGGAATTTTGTTTTTTAGTCAACTTAGACGTATTAAAAATTATCTCATTATTCAGCGTTAGGACAGATATGCTTGTTAAGCGTGCTGAATTAAGACATCAAACTGGGTAAAGAGCTTGTCAATGTACTGTATAATGGCAAACATTTCAAATACTTACAGTAACCAATCCTATTGCACAGCAATCTCCCTGTGCCTCATTTCCTAGTCACTTCAAATACTATCACACAGAATACTTCTCCACAAAACCTCATTTCCCAGTTCTGTGTAGCTGGTGTGAAATGAGGCACTTGCCCTCAAAAATAAATGTTGAAGGTTGTCAGAAGGCAGTTTCATCAGCTACCAATGCTCTATATGCTGTAATAAAGTGGCAATGCTGTCATCGCAACCCAGCCTTTACAGGATGCAGAGGCGTAGCTTTTTGAACTGTGTTCTGGTCAGTCCTATAACTCATTGAGGATGACTGGACAGGATCAGTTCTCGTAAAGTAAATTCCAAAAGAAAACCCAGTGTGCCAGAAACTGCTCTGGTGTTTCAAAAGATCTTTCCTCCTAGACCAGCTCCAAATAAATATTCCATTGTGTTTCTGATGTAGCAAGTTTTTTTTCTTCTGGGTAATATGCGAGGAGGAAAAAAAAATCCAAATACTAAAAGCTGTAACTACTTGCTGTAGAACATTAAGGATCTCTATCTGTCATAGTTTAACGCCAGCGAGCAGCTAAGCACCACGCAGCCGCTCACTCACTTCCCCCCCACCCAGTGGGATGGGGGAGACAATTGGGAAAAAAAAGTAAAACTCGTGGGTTGACATGAGAACAGTTTAATAGAACAGAAAAGAAGAAACTAATAATGATGATAACAGTAATAAAATTACAATAGTAATAATAAAAGGATTGGAATATACAAGTGATGCACAATGCAATTGCTCACCACCTGCCGACTGACACCCAGTTAGTCCCTGAGCAGCGATCCCCCACACCCCCACTCCCCCCAGTTTATATACTGGGCATGATGTCACATGGTCTGGAATACCCCGTTGGCCACTTTGGGTCAGCTGTCCTGGCTGTGTCCCCTCCCAACTTCTTGTGCCCCTCCAGCCTTCTTGCTGGCTGGGCATCAGAAGCTGAAAAATCTTTGACTTTAGACTAAACATTACTTAGCAACTACTGAAAACATCAGTGTGTTATCAACATTCTTCTCATACTGAACCCAAGACATAGCACTGTACCAGCTACTCGGAAGGCAATTAACTCTATCCCAGCTGAAACCAGGACACTTTCATAACGCATGTCTGAACGTCTCAGCACTCTAGCCAAATGCTATTGTTTGATGATTACATATTATCGATAATAGTATAGTTATACCATATGGAATCAATTTCTACTTGTATTTATAAATGGAAAATTTGTGCTGATTTTTTCCCCATTCGACCACTAAAATAAGTTGATTCTGCATAATTTAAAAGTTGATACATTTTATCCTTTCTGTGTGGCAGATGAAAATGTGTGCATTACATACACATATATTAAATTACATTGCATACACAATTTAGTAAGCACATCCATAAGGTATTCTGACACTCTCTGTGGAAAACTTACATCGATTTTGTCTGTGATTTCGAATGTGTGCTAAAAGTCAATGAGCAGTGAAAGGATAACACAAGTTATTTGAGTCTCCAGAGTCCCTTTAATTGGTTGCTTCTTCCGGCCGACATCCTTGGTTGTTCAACACAGGAGATGCTGAAAGAAAAACATTGACCAAAACCTTTTCACATGAATTTCATAGTGGAACTGAAAATGAGGTTGACAGTTTCTTGGAAGAAAACACTTTTCAAAGACAACTGTTTGCTGTAAAGGAGACAGAAGGCAATCTGACATGAGTGGTAGTGTGGTCCAACAGAGCGGGTTTGTACTACTTTGAAAAGTAAATGGTGTTGTGACTAAAGGGCCCTTCAGAACCACCAAAGGTCTGTTGTGATGCCTGCATTATATGGAATTTTCCATTAAGATGCAATACCTGTAGATTACTGTCGTAAAACCAAAACAAGGTATCCGGTGTATTTCAGAAATTACGGTTTGTGTGTCAAGTTCAGGAAAGGGGAGTTTGTTCAGCTCTATCCAGGAGAACACTGAACTACTTCCCACTGCTGTGTTAGTGTTTCAGATCTGCTGTTCCTTCCTGACACCCCTATCTAAAAAGCTCTCCCAGGTGGATATTAAGCTGTGAAGTCTTCTGATTCTCTGACTTATGGTAATGCTTTTGGAACTGTTTACTGTGCAGTCCTGAGCTCTGATCCCAGAACTCTGCAATGAATTCCATTATTTCTAAGCTATATTTATGTATTTATCTCTATTCTAGTAAACAATATTTGCCACAGCATTTGCAAGTATTTCTGGAGTTCTAGAAGGAATCTCTTTATTGATTTTACTTTTTTTTTAATGATTATTCACAAGAAACATAAGACTGAAACACAAGGAACTTAAACTAGCATACTTCAGCAGAAATTCAATTCCAGCCATAGAAAAGAGGTTTTATCCATACAAACCACAAGAGATAGGACGGAAGTTAAAACAGTTATTTTACTTTGACATTTGTATTCAAATCCTATTTGTTTAAATTACATCGCTGGAGTGCCTGATCTTTTAACTTTCAATAAGCCTCTGTATATACACATATACACACAAACATCTTTCTATAAAATTGATGTCTGAATGTATGTGTGTATGTATGCATTGAGGATTGTGTGTACTTGTACATGGTTATACACATTGTTAAATTCATTTATTTGTCTATGTTTATACACCCATGTGTACACAAACATATAAATATTTTTACAGCTTGTTGAAAGCTGATAACCTCTCTTTGGTAAAGGAATACTTAGACACTGATTTACTTCAGAGCTAATTTCTTAAAAACTACATTCAAACTGGAAAGACTGACAAATCACCTTGAAAAATATGCAACTTAATCAAAAGAAATTTTCTGTCACCTAATATAGGACTTGGAATTCCCTTGTTGAACTTCATGAGGTTCCTCTCAGCCCATTTCTCCAACCTGTCGAGGTCTCTCTGGATGGCAGCACAACCCTCTGGCACATCAACCACTCCTTCCAGTTTTGTTTCCTCGGCAAATGTGCTGAGGCGCACTCTGCCTCAGCATCCAGATCATTAATGAAGCTGTTAAACAGCATCAGACCCAGTACTGATCCTGGGGTACACCACTAGTCACTGGTCTCCAACTAAACTTTGTACCACTGACCACCACCCTGTGGACCCAGTCGTTCAGCCTGTTTTCAACCCACCTCACTGTTTTCTCATCCAGTCTGTACATCAATGGCCTCTCTATAAGGATCTTATGTGAGACAGTGTCAACGGTTTTACTGACGTCCAGGTAGACAATATCCACTTCTCTCCCCTCGCCTACCAAGCCAGTCATTTCATCACAAAAGGCTATCAGATTGGTCAAGCATGATTTCCCCTTAGTGAATCCATGCTGACTACTCCTGATGCCTTTCATCTTCTTTATGTGCCTAGAAATGGTTTCCAGGGTTAGTTCTTCCATAACTTTCCCAGGGATCGAGGTGAGGCTGATGGCTCTGTAGTTCCATAGGCCTTTCTCCTTTGCTCTTCTTGAAGATATGAGTGATGTTTGCTTTCCTCCAGTACTCAGGTACCTCTCTCAATTACCATGATTGTTTGAAGGTAATTGAGAGTGGCCTCGCAATGGCAGCGGCCAGCTCTCTCAGCACTTGTGGATGCATCCCATCAGATCCCACGGAATTTTTTATGTCCAATTTCCTTAGGTATCCTCTAACCTGATCCTCTTACACCAAGGGAAGACTTTAGTTGCTTCTGACTTTCTGCCTAATCTCTGAATCCTTAGATTTCTGAAGGATGGCCTTAATAGACTGAGGTGAAGAAGCAAATAGCAAAGTTTAATAGTAAAGACTGAGGTGAAGAAGGCATTTAGTACCTCAGCCTGTATTCCCAGTAGGCACACAAACACAAAACCACACAAACACACTTTTATACCACAAATATACACATATACACAGAACAGGCCACACAGAGTGACAGGCAGACACATTCAGCACTTACACAAACACAAATAGCAGTTATGGCCTCACTCTGCTTCCTCTTTAGGTGAGGAGGATGAGGATACACACACATATGTACGTAAATACGATGTGGATCCCTCCAGCAGCTGGGCTTACACCTGATCCCAGTCTCCCTAGTTGCTGGTGTATGAATATATGAGCCCCTGAGGCTGCAGCCCCACTTCAGTTGCTGGTACAGGTTCACACGCACACATGCGCGTGCACGTGTGCACATACACACTCACATATTCAGCATGTATCCTTGGATATTTTTAAGGCATGAGTGAACAAAGCCCTGAGCAACCAGGTCTGATTTCATAAATGACCCTACTCTAGAGCAGGAGGTTGGATTAGAGACCTCCTGAGGTCCCTCTCAAACTCAATTATTCTATGATTCTATGATTCTGTAACAAAAGTGAAAATACTTCAGTTTATAACAAATAGCTGATGTATTTCAATGTATTTTTCCCTTTTCTGTGATTCTCAAATCGTGAAGTAGTTCAATTTGCCTACTGGCTCTTCTTTTGGTGCTTACAGAGAGAACTAAGATTCAAGAAAGCTTACCCTTCTGTGTTTAGGACTAAATCTTCGAAGGGATTGTATGAATTGCAGAAATTGACTTTAGGCACTCTGTTCTCTGATAGAATCCTCAGCATTTAATTTATCACTTAGATTCCCTACAAAATGCTGTGGAAGATTTGAGCACCTAAAAAGAGATTTATAAATCTTAGTAACGAAAAGGAGGAGCTGGATAACAGGAAAGGCCACTGAAACATGTTCTAGCACCCCTTCTTGTCCCTGAGTTAGATCTCTAATTGCAAGATAAAAACAGTTTCCATTTTCATGCAAAACTGTCATTTGGGAACCATCTTCTGCAGCCTGTTTCTTTTTGGACATGCCAAAAAGGTTAATGCCATCATCCATGCCCTAATTGCAATTGCCAGATGACATCTTCCTTGAGGTATCCCATTATCAAATCTCTATTCTGCCCGGGCTAACTTAAAGATGTCAATGTAGGTCTCCCACATTCTAGAAGAGTATGTTAAAATTAAGTTACTGAAGATGATGATCTTGATCTTTAATTTGTGAAGCTCTGCACCAGTCTTTCACTGCAAATGAATATTAAATGAGTAGGAAGTTGAACCTGGTCATCACCTTATATCAGATGAACATCTTATCCACCTAACTGCAAAGTAGACCTTTGAATGTTAGCTATCTAGTTTTATGGCAGTTAATAGTATATAAGGACTGCAAAAGTTTTAGTAGAGGAATAGCTGAAATGTGTGTTGCTTCAGAATATCTAACAGTCTAGCATTTAGCAGACCTGAGTTCAAACTCTGGTTATAAATAATTAAAACAACAACAACCTCATCGCAGTCAACAAATTCCTCAAGAGGGTCAGTGGAGAGGGAGGTGCTGATCTCCTCTCTCTGGTGACCAGCGATAGGACACGAGGGAATGGAATGAAGCTGAGCCAGGGGAAGTTCAGGTTGGAAGTCAGGAAAAGGTTCTTCACTGAGGGGGTGGTCGGTCACTGGAACAGGCTCCCCAGGGAAGCTGTCACGGCACCAAGCCTGTCAGAGTTCAAGGAGTGTCTGGATGATGCTCTTATCATATGGTTTAGTTTTAGGTAGTCTTGCAAGAAGCAGGGAGTTGGACTCAATGATCCTTATGGGTCCCTTCCTACTTGAGACAGTCTGTGATTCTATGATTCTAACAAAAACAGATAGATATGTAATTCTCATATTAATTACCTTAAAATTAAAACCTTAACAGAGAACAAGTAATACCTAAAAGGTCTTATCTGTCAACTATTATCTGACAGAGACTAGTAAGCATTTTGTAGGAGTCCTTTCTTCACTAACCTTGAAGTAGAGTTTCAGGGAGAGCCACCAACCTGACAATTCGAGCTGTAGGTGTTGACCAGCAAAATGACACCTGGTTTTCGGTTTGCATATGCTTAGAAGCAGCAAAACTTTTGGTACTGACAGTAAAGTAGCACCAGTGAAGATTACAAGGATGCAGTCATAGTGGATACAAGAACAGATCAATTCAGCAGTTTACTTGTTTACTTTCTGTTAAGCAGCGTGACATGGGGACTCAGTTCCTTTCTCACTCAGACTTACTTTTTGGCAATACACTTAGATTTGCTTTGTGAGCAGCCCAGGCTGTGGAGAGAGGACTATGGATTAGTCTGTGTCTATGTGTCACCTCGATACAGAAGGTACACACACACCTTGAAGTAGTTGTGGCGGTTAGTGTATAGACATGGACTTTGCTAATCTAGCTGTTAATCCTTAAAGTTCAGTGTAATACATGTGGGTATTTTTTACATCACTACGTAGTATACTTTGTGAAATGGACATGAGTCAATGAACAGACTTCTTCAGCACCCACAACCTGGATACTTTGCCGTTTTTACTTGTTTATTTGTAAAAATAAAAATAGAGAGTTTTGATTTAAAATTAGTTCCTTTCAAAATCCAGTGGATGAGCCTTTATATCTCATATATTTTCCTGATCCTCATCATATGTTTATAAAGAGAAAAATATCAATAATCTCTCTCTTTCCTCTGCTTCTCTATCTGGCCTATAGCGTGTTTCTATTGATTTTGTGGGTTTGGTTTTTTGGTTGTTTTGTTTTGTTTTTTCTTGGGTGGGGGAAGGAGACTGGAGGTTGCTTGCCTTTTTTTTTCTACATGAAAGTTATACACATTTAAGAAACTTAAGGCTAAAGAGAAGCGATTACTCTTGCTTTACTTATACAAATATACACCTACATGACAGTAATTCTTTTTCACAGTTAGGTGTCCAGATACTGTCAGATATTTCACATGAACTTTATTCCATTGGTCAAGAGTTTCAGAGCCTCACTTGAATGTAATGCCTTGGGAGGTCAGGATCATGCAGGGAAAGACAATTTTTCTGCCAGTTAGTGCCAATCCTGTAGAGAGTCTTAATACTAGAGAAGAATCCTTGATTTGGTCTCTGAATTTCATGAGGAAATAATGGACCACTGGGGTGAAATGCTCATCATGACCTCTGCTGCTAAGCAGATGAGCTAACACAGCCTATAATACCTGAAGGTTTTTTAGGTTGCACTGCACCTGATTCAAGGCAGCAGCTTGAAGCTGGGTTTCCACATGTAAGTGTAAGCATCCTACTGCAGTATTGTATTTTTTTTTCCTTTAAGGAATCTTTTCCGTTCGCATTGATAACTAAGTATTCAAAAATTTACTACATGCCAAATAAGAAATGGAAGACCTATAATAAAGCTCCTAGTTCAGATTAGCCAGAAAATCAAATTGAAAAGATTTCAGTACATCCCAAATGCATATCTTAATCTTCAAGCTAAAGTGGCAGGCACTGACTGGACCCAAAAAGGTTATAAGGATCACATTGCCTGCCTTTTTGCCATCTGTACAATAGATAGCAATCCAAAACACTCCTAATATGGTGAATGAAAAGTCAGGAGTGTTGGAGGATGGCAACCCAAATAACCTATGCCCAGAAATCAGTAAAAGGAAACACTACACAGAAGGGTGCTCATGAGTATTTCCCCATGCTTAGTTGTCCAAGACAGCTTTTCCAGCAGACACCTTCTTCCATTCAGGCTATGAGTAGTGGAAAAATTTTATTAGCAGTAGAAGTAGTATTCACTTGACCAAATATAATTTAATCCACTAGAATCCCTTTATAATCACTGAAAAAATTAGGTATTTTAAGATGCAGTTCATTTGATCCCCAAATAGATTTCTAAAACATGACAAATGAATTGCAGCCTGTTACTCTGTGTTGACTATGGAGATAACCAGGCAAAAATGCTTATATCGAAAATATCTAAATTTAGAATTAATATGTACTTCTTGGACATAGGGGACAGGATATCCTGGACGTACAGGAAAGGATATCAAACAGAAATATATGCCTTGGACCTCAATATGTGTCTACCTATGTCTGCTATTTGAAAAATGGATGCAATCCTTGTCTTTTTTTCTCTTGCTCACAAAGCAAATGGGAGAAACTAACAAGGCCAGGATTGAATAGGGCATTTTGGCATATGGACTTGTTCTTCCTGACTGTCACAAGAAAAAAAACTACTCCATTTTAATAGTTTAAACAAAATCAGGAGGAAAACAGTTTATAATTTTATTAATGTCACATAATTAACTTGCAATCAGTGAGCTATACAGTCAGGATCAATATCAGCAACGCAACAGACAAACCGCAACTCTAGATGCTTACAAAATGGTAATATGCACCTACACATTTCTAAACACCCTTCTTTAACCAAAACCCTCTACAATTTAACATCCTCCCCCCAACAGTTCCCCTGCCCCGCAGCCAGAGGTCACCGGCACCCCTCGCCAGCCATGCAGGGTCCCCAGTTGCTCACACCCTACGGGAGATGGGAGCCCTCCAGCTCTGTGTGCAGAAGGAACCCCCCCAAAGGTCCCCCGCACCCAGCAGTGGGGTGGCCCTGGGTGCTGACACCCTACTGTCGGGTGCAAGCTGCTCCTGGTTCCCCACGGGGCATCTCTGTTGCCTGGTCCGGGCTGAGGTTGGGGTGCTGGGGGGGCCAGCGTGGCAGGCACAAGCCCAGTGTGATTGCTGCTGCTTCTTCTCCAAGGTCTTTCCCTCCTGTAATGAATTTGCCTGGTGGTTTTTGTTTGGTTGGGGTTTTATTTAACTTTTTATCATACTTCGTTTCAGCTTGCCTCCTTCTTTGCTTCAAAAGTCTCTGAAAATTCTTGGGTAGTGTTTAATCCAGCTGATCGCTGCCTTCCTGCCTAACATCGACAGCTGGGGACAGGCAGTCGTCTTCCTCCTTAACATGATAAATTTTTGGACAAACACCATTCAGACAGTTTTGTCTATTCAATCCCCACACACACTGTGTGCACTCATATTCTTATCTTAACAGGTGGTGTTATTCAGGCTATTGGCCAAGGGTGGGTGTGCACCCCCAAGCTGATTTAAGGCACTAATCATCACAGCCATTCTTTATACAAGAAAGCCAGCATCTGCTGTATTTTTGAAGCAGAATAGATTTTGCAGAAAACCTGGTCCACGGGCACTAGAATGTCTGTAATGCAGTTACTGGATCAGTCCCAGTAAGAAGGAACACTCAAGTATCATTAATTTCTGTATTTTAGGCAGCTGGGTAGGTACGTTCTCCGGCTTGCTTTCTAGTTCTGTGGAGATCTCTAAGAAGACTCAGTTTTCCTAATGAATATAGATACCTCCAGGGTTGGTGACATTTGAGGAAGGATTTTATTTTTAATCAGAATTTTGCAATTAGGAATTTAAGCTTAGACTGAGACATGCATTTAGGACCCTAATTCTCAATGAAATCTTCCCTACTTGCTTTTATTTATTTGGATTTCGAAGTTAGCCGATACCCATTTATAGTGGTGAATTCTGGCTCTCTTCCTCTCAAGGGTAAATTCAACAGGCAGGACAGGACACCCCTGAGAGGGTCATTCGGGATGGATACCTCAGAGTACTCAGCTTCCCAGTCTGATAAAAGCTGCTTCACCCACATACCAATTAGCTGTCCCTTTCAGTAGGAATGCTTAGCTCTGATAAATCAGCTCTCTCCAGCTGCAAATTGGACCCAAATCAACACCACTTGGGTTACAGTGAGGACATGCATTTTCACTGTGAAAATAATAATACATAAAAATGTAAAATGCTATTGTCTAGAAACTGTTTCTAGAATTAAAAAAAAAAAGTTCAACTATTTCTCTTTCAAGAGGTAAATAGTCCATTTTAATGAGATCTACTGTAATAATTTAAGGTGTTAATAATGTACTTGATTTTTTGAGCATACATATTTAAGAAGTCATTCTAGAGCAAAGTAGTGCATGAATTTAAAGAAGAACCAGCAGCTGCATCTAGGCTGGGGAAGAGGGTAGGTGGCACAGCATATATGGGAATCCTGGCCTTTGGATCTAAATTCAGTAACTTACCCGAACACATTGCATTCCCTTCATCACTGAGAGGCTAAATAAGCAGGAAAATGAAATACTGGTGTAACCTCAAGCCTTCACTCTAAAATACAGCTGTGATGTGGACAGGACGGGTACCTAAATTGGAGAGCCAGGAATTGTTCCCACAAACACTAGTTTAGAAGTGGACCTTCAAAGTGAATTCTGCGGATGAGTAACAATGAACGTTTCTTCTGGAGGAAGAAGGAAGGCTTTAGGTGCCTCCCATGGGTGTCTGTGGTCTAGATACTGCAGTACACAAGACGTCTGAATAGGACTAGCAGATTTGACCCAGGATGTGTGCAAGACCTGGAGCAGTGGCTAGAAGGCAAGTAGGATACATAAAGAAAGGTCTCCATAGGTGTCTAAATCACTATATTATTTGGGGAATGGTTACTCCAATTCCTCAATAATTATTTTAAAATGCTGCGTAGAAAATCCCTAAACTAAAATTTATTTGAGCTCCAGTAACTGAAAAATTAACAAAGCATCACTATGATAAAGAGATTTTTACACACTTTCTGTAATTCCTGCTATGCTGTTTCCTCAAGGAATTAGGAAAATAGCTTAGAAATAGTATTTGCAAGTATCTAAACTTCAGGTAGATACTGGCAATTATATAGAGAACTCATGGGGTTGTTCTAGCATTCCTAATTATTGTCATTAGAGCTCTTTTAGCTTGATTTCATACCCCACTAATGACTTTCACAGATTCTAAAAATCCTATCTAAGAATTTCTTTTTGGTTATGTTCATTATATTTTTTGTACAGCATATCAGCTACAGTATCTTAACCTCTGCCTACCTGAAATTTATATTACCATTCAAAAGTTTGAACGAACTGATGAAAAAAGAAGTTCTGTAACTGCAAATCACTTTAATTTTTTTTTTTTTGTCAGAGAAGACTTGTGCAATGTTGTCTTTTTCTGTTCTCTACCTCTAATCTGAAAAGTAAAGCTACTTCTATTTCCAAACATAAAGCTTTTATTATTAAAAAATATAAAACATACCTTCTACTTTGTACTGCTAAATATTTTACGACTCTTTCCAAGTGGAAATATTGCAAGTTAGCTTTGAATCACCTGCATTGTACATGCTGGCTACCTATATTTTAGTAAATGAAATATTTCTGAGATTTTTCTCTGTAACTGAAGGCAAACAGTACTGAACAAACCATATCCACACTTCTAAAATCTAGTATATCTTTCAAAATCAAGTTATTGCCTACTTTATATGGTCTCTGGTTCAGGTAAATTTACAAATTACATTTGGGAACTGTTTGTCAGCGTAGTGATCAACCTAAGCCAAGAAGATGGTTGAGATCATTCTAAAAATTTAGGAGTACTTGGTATAAACATATATATATATATATCTCTACATGCACACACATACATATACACACACATATATTGTATAGACATATATATATATTACATGAAAGATTCTTTCAAATCCTGGTGATGTTCCACAGTTGTTCTTAACTCGCTGATAAAGTAATTACATCTCAATCCAGCACAAAGTAAATGGTTTAGCTTTACACTAAAGCTACTTGGATCTGATTGTGGCAAAAATTCAATCAAGGCATCATGGTGTTCAAAATAAGAAACAAAACTCACAGGACATTATTTTAGTAAGCCCAAACTAAGCCTTTGCTGTAACTGTGGCACATATATTCCACTTCAAGAAGTGTTTGTCTGTCTGTTTTATAAGAAGGTTATCTCTTGTCTCTAAGATCCTTCCAGTAGTCAGACTGACTGACTGCAACTATGCCAATAGGGAAAGGGCATGTATCTTCACCTTATATAGATACCATATGCTTTTTGATGAGGCTATCATGCAGAATTTTTTTTGGTCATTTCTTTCAGATTCCATTTCTAAAAGTTATAGATGTTTTTTAGTTATATTTTTTATAATTATGATTATTATTTAAAAAAATACTCTTTAAACATTTAGATTAGTAAGTATGAACATATTTCGACTCTATTTTTGACCTTTAAATTATGAATTAATGCTTAACCAATCTGTTATTACCATCTAAGAACTTCAAATTCTAAACATGTTATTAGACCTCAGAAAAACTTAAATAGATCAGTTTTCTCTTTGAAAATATGCTACCTCCAAAAATTAAACTGCTTTCCAAAATCATGTCAAGTTTAGCAACATTTTATTTTGGCAGAAAATGTAGGAAAAAATACATGCATAGAAATTCAGGATATTTAATACTTTTGGAATGACATGTTCTAATCTGCCACTTTAAAAAGTTGTCTTCTTTACAAATTTAAAAAAATAAATAAATGTCTGGCGCCTGATTCAGCTGCAGCTTTAAGGTAGAATTATCTTCACTTTTCCCTTAAAGTGAAGATGGAGCTAACTCTCTCATGCTTTCTGTTATTAGAGTAGAAAACAGATCAAAGACTGGTCCTGGAATGTAGAGAAAATCATATTTACTGGTTGAGGCAGATTGGAAGAGAAGAGAAGAGAAGCAAAGAGGAGAAAAAAGAAAAGAAAAGAAAAGAAAAGAAAAGAAAAGAAAAGAAAAGAAAAGAAAAGAAAAGAGGAAAAAAGAAAAAAGAATTTGAAACTAAACCTACATCTAGCCTACCTTGTCTCTGCAGGACAACTTCTGTCCTCAAATCTTATTTTCAGTTCAACTTTAAATGACTTCTTGCGTTACCAGTGTCTCTATATAGGTCCTTTGTTCCATAGGGATGTTCTGTAATGCTTCATTGCATGTCTTCTCCCTGCTTTTCTCAAGGGGCTTCTGGTATAATATTCATCATGCATATCTTTAGATGTCCATATAGCAGATGTCTAAGTTGAGCTGTTCATTTTAGGCTTCCATTATAGTCAATGATGAAAAATAGCCATTCTCAGCCATTATTTCTCTGACCTGTTTCAGCTGTCTACTTAATGATGAAATGAATCATGCCCAGAAAGCATTTAATTCCCTCTACAAACCGCAAAGACAATCCAGGCTGGCTAGCTCAGATGTAGGCAGCCGAGGTTCAATCCAGTCACCCTCCAACAGCTTTGGAATCTTGTCTGGGATGTCCTCCAGCTGCCACTCCAGAGGAGGATGGGTCCCCTATTGATCCCGTGTCGTGTCTGCCAGCCTGGTGTGGATGTTTCAGAGAACCAGAGGCTCGCACATGGCACTAGATGATTTTGTTAATGTAGCATAATCCTTCCTCAGATATCTGTAAGGTTTGAGCCGTCCTGTTATAGTCAGTAGGAATTTGAAGTTTGACTTCAGTCACCATTTGAATGCCTTTTGAACTGCTCTAGAGCATCTGTGGAATACTGGCATCTATGACATAGGGACTAAAAGAGATCCATGATCTCCTGGGTAGGAAGCTTGAAGGTAGCTGGGATATGCTAGGTCATGGAAAAGAGCATTAGATATTTGTATGTAACTGAATCAAGCCTTAGGTCAATACAGTGGAAGGATCAATTCAGTTTATGCCACAGCAAACATGCACTTTTAGATAGATGAAATGTGCTTTGATCTGCCCTGACCACAGTGCAGGAGGCTTGTTCGTGCTGCATGGATGCACTAGGGGATTCCACATCATCTCTGGCTGTCACTTTAGAAGGTCTTTCATGTATCTTGTGTCATACCTACGTGTATCTAGATATTTTGGGATAGATGTTTGTGTTTCTGGATCAAGACCTAGATGTCTGAATCAACACCGGAACTGAGTTGTAAAAATCTGTTCATGCGGGCAAGATAAATTTGTGTTGCTTTGGTGAGATAAATTGCATCCTAGTTCCTACATCTGCTGAAACCTTATAGTTTGCTGTGTCTGTCATGCATATACTGTCTGCATCACCTACCACTCTACAACCTTTATTACTTCAATGTCCCCTATTGCTCTAGAAGAAAGAACAATTTCTGTCTTCCTCTGAAGACTGGAAGATCACGCATGATTAGGAGGACAGCAAGCAAGACAAAGCAGATAGGCAGCCTTGCTTCCTGCTGAAGCACAACCTTTTCCCAAAACATAGCACAAAATAACCAACAAAGGAGCAAACACATATCATTTGATCAAACAAATACAACAGTGGTGCTATAAGAGTTATAAAATAATGTCAAAAAAGTAAATGGAAATTAAAGTTTTAATTTCATAAAAGCAAAACTTTTCAAAAAACTCAAAATGTGTTTCCCTCGGAAATTTTTCTTTTATAAAAAACTTGTGACTTTTGGAAGACATTCAAAATTTAGATCTATCCTTAAACACAGTTTTAATAAGTAAATCAACTGGAATCTCTACATGCGCCTATTTCACATATTAATCTGCAAAGAAATTCCCACATGATATTTCTTTGTTGCTCTGGTATTGGATGAAAAATCTTTCCTTTTTCCAAAACAAACCCACAGTTAGCTCTTTCTAATAATTGTGTCATGAGCAAGTGCTCACTTGAGCTGGAGTTCGCTTTTTTACTGCAACTGAAAAGAACTGCTATGAGATTATATTTGTTTTCCCCAGGATATTGTTAGATTAGAGAATTTTCACAATGTATGGGTTAGATTTCCTCATTCTTATGTGCCATTAGCATTTTCTCCCAACCTTCTTCATATTTAGATAACCAAAATTCAAGAGAAATTGGGTATTGTGAGAAAACAAAAATCTAGGCAATGACTATGCTCAGAACTTAGGATAAAAGTCAAGAAATCAGAAACTGGATTGGAATTAAGAATAAATAGGTTAAAAGCTGGATGACAGTCAGGTAGATGGGTGTGAGAAACTGAGAAAGAACCAAAACTAAGGCAAAGGAAGTAAGAAAGGGATCAGAGTTAAGGCAATAAGAAGTTTGGACAGAACTTCAGCTAAGTAGCATATTGAACAGCAGCATCAACTGAAGGGGGTGATACATATGCCAAATACTGGGATTAATCACTGGTCTAGAGGTAAAAAAGATGAGGGCTTCTTTGTAAATTTGACCTGTCGGGAAAGGAGCAAGTATGCAACAGTTTGAAACAAGTAGAAAAGCAACACTGACAAGAAAGAGATCTATAAAGCACTTGTACTGTTTTGATGATTATGGTAGCCAGGCTTCCTCTTGGTTCTTGAATATCTAGGCTTTCAGGTACCCAGTGCTGACAGGTTATTATTCAATTTATGAATTAATAGTTTCTGATTAAAAGAAAAAAATTAAAAGTCACTCATTCCCCAAAAAAGTGGTCAAGCACACAAAGGTATACCTTTGAAAACTCAATTGTGTGCGTTAACTTGGTATTGAAAGTCAAACAGGCTTTTTAAATTATTATTTTTCAATTGAGGAATAACTATTTCATTTTAAAAGTAAGATATTTACACTGACCACATTTTATCGGAAAAGTAATAGTTTATCATCTTAAGAGAACACTGCAGAATATGTATTATGGTTTCATAATTATGTGTGACAGACAGTCAACCGATGACCTGGTGACTGGTTACTGTAAAGCCAAATTATCACTATTAAATTATAACTATATGTTATTCCTTTTTCCTTAGATAAAGCATTTAGAAACAGAAATGGGTATTGAAGTTACAGCACATTTATTGTCACAAAGAACATTTACTAATTGTTCTTCACTGTCTTTAGCAAAATGTATGCAGATAATTCCGTTTTGCAACACTAATAAGCATAAGTAATAAGAAAAAGGGATTTTATCATTGTTACATATTCATTTTATTATTGACATGGTTATTATCTACTTAGTAATTCACTAATGAATCTTGAAGAAGAGACCGATGAAATAATATGAAAAGAAAAGGTGTTTTGCTCAAGCTGTACAAGTGTCTTTCTAGTCCTTTAAGGATGATGTGAAGAAGCCTTACAGAATATATAACATCACAAAGCTCACAGCTCATCAAGTTAGTCATGATTTGAATTGTTAGATTGATGCCACACAGGTCAATGCCTAGGAGGAAGATGGAATCAAGTAGCTTCACAGATTGTTACTGGGCTTAATACTTTGCAACGGGGCCAGAATGCTCCTTTTCCTTACATTACGTCTTTCTTCACTACAGTCTCTGAGTCCCAAGAGAAAAAAACCTCATCTTCTCTTGCTAACTAATCAGATTCTATCAATGCAATCGGGCCCAGCTCCCCATAAATAGTACCTCAGAAAACATTCTTCCACTATGCAGTGCTATTTCTGTGATTTGCTGTGTGTAATCCCAAGTTATACTGGTCTTGACAGTGCTGAGATCAAATTAGTTTATACGTTTGGTTAATTTTCTGAAATGTAAGGTCAATATCTTACCACTATAGATTGACCAGATATAGATTTGAATAGAAAATCAAATGTACTCCTGGGATGATAAATTCTCATGTCTCTACAGCTTCTGGCACATGTACTTTTTTCATGGTATTTATATGATTATATGTGAGTTCATGTCAAGCTGTATATAACCCCCCAAATAGATGTTTTTTCCCTCCAACATATGATGAATACATCTGGAAATTACACAAGAGACAGTAAACTTGAAGGGGGACGACACTTCTCAAGAAAACAACTTAATTACATATCAAAACTAATTAAGACACACCTGTCAACATTTTGGTTTTTTTATAAGAAATTTGGTGCAATGGACTTACTCTACTGTGGCAGCTGTCTGTAATGGTACTGCGTTTCCCAACTGAAAACTGAGGAACAAGTAGCTCAGGGAGTGTTAAAATCATGTCACACACAAGAGGTTACTTTTAGCTGATCATCCTGCAGACTCATTTGCTTATACTCTGGGAATGATCTGTTGGTTTGTTTTTCTTTTCTTTTCTTTTTTTCTTTTCTTTTTTTTTTTTTTTTTTTAATTTGCAAATAAGTTTTACATTTGGGGAAAGTTTTAGTTGACTCATTTTTTGCAGTTGTTCAGGACCATAAATTGAAATTGTTCTTTATAGCTGCTTCCATCAAAGCATTTCTCTCTCACCACAAAGAATCCTATAAACTGAGTAAGCATAGGTGAGTCTTAATGGAAGCCCTTTTCAAACAGCAATTATGTATTCAGCTGGAAACTCCTTTTTTATAGAATGATAGACTCATAGAATCATTTAGGTAGGAGAAGACCTTTAAGATCATTGAGTCCAACAGTAAACCTAGCACTGCCAAGTCCACCACTAAACCATGTCCCTAAGCACCACATCTACACGTCTTTTAAATACCTCCAGGGGTGGTGACTCAGCCACTTCCCTGGGCAGCCTGTGCCAAAGCTTAACAACCCTTTCCACGAAGAAATTTTTCCTAATATCCAATCCAAACCTCCCCTGCAACTTGAGGCCATTTTCTCTTGTCCTATTGCTTGTTACCTGGGAGAAGAAACCAACACCCACGTCGCTACAACCTCCTTTCAGGTAGGTGTGGAAAGCGATAAGGTCTCCCCTCAGCCTCCTTTTCTCCAGGCTAAACAACCCCAGTTCCCTCAGCTGCTCCTCACAAGACTTGTGCTCTAAGACTCTTCACCAGCTTTGTTGCTCTTCTCTGGACACGCTCCAGCACCTCAATGTCTTTTTGTAGCGAGGGGCCCAAAACTGAACACAGGACTCGAGGTGCGGCCTCACCAGTGCCGAGCACAGGGGGACGACCACCTCCCTGCTCCTGCTGGCCACACTATTTCTGATACAACTCAACTTTTGATGCTAGTCAAAAGTAGCATTGGCTCAGGTGTCAAGAATGAAAAGTGATCTCCAATTCACGAGTTATCAGTTTTTAGCCATTTTCTTTATTTTTTTGTTATTACAGTGTTTCAGCTTTTATGTGGGTCCTTGTAAAATTGCACCATCTTTTCACTCAGTAGCTGCATTGACTTAAGTGCTGTATCAAAGCGATACTGTTGCCATGACACAACATATGTCTGAACTGTACAAAGGAATGGGAAAAAGTCACAGAGCTCTTCACCTTTGAAGGATAGTGACTTTCAAACTCTGCTGTTTCCTCCATTTGGAGGGGATTCAGAACATGCTGCTGGCTGGTAGAGATCTGTGCGATGAATTTGGTGGTGTCCGCTCCAGCTTCTTGACCCATGCTGCTGCTGCTGATAGAGGCCCCTGAAAGACGATCCCTTAAATTGTACTCAAGTATTTCCACTAAGTAACAGAAACACTGGGATATGCTCTTATTTCTTCAAAGGTATCAAGCCTGGAGAAAGATTGATCTCTGGAATGTGAAAGTGAAATACTAGAGCTCAGTTCAGTTGCATAAAGGAAAAGGAAGAGCCATACCCTAGGCAAAACTTCCCAGTCTGCTGCTCCAGAATGGACTCCCATAGATCCTGCTGCCATATCTACCAGCACATGCAGATTATTTTCATTTTATGAGGTATGGCAGTAGGTGTCTAGTCTCGAGCAATTCAGTTCAGCCTCTAGTCAAAGTAATGAATGGAGTTTGGAGAGCTAAGTGTAGGTATTCAGTTTATTGGTTTAGGGAGATGTTTCATGTTATACATCTCTAAAAATTCAATTCAGAGCAATAACTGAAGGTAAGATTACAAACGGTTGAAGTAAGCAAAAAGGCAAGAAGGCAAGAAGTAAGCAAAAAGGCAAGAAGGCAAGAAACTTTTGTTTTCTTACCAGCATTGTATAAATCCTCACAGCAAGGTAAAAAGATACTCTGATGTGATGATGAATATTTAAACTCCATGTAGAATGAAGTACAGAATCAGTCCTTTCTTTTTGTATTTTCTTCACACATATATTCAATAGAAAATAAGCTAATTGTCATCCTGAAACCATCTCTGACGCCACTACTTGCCCTTGTGCATTATAACACATGGGCCTAAATCTGTGGTTCTTAATTGAGCAGAACTACCATTGAAAACAACAGGATTTCATTTGATTGAGGACTGCAAAATACGTCCCCATGTGTGCACTTCTTTGTTCATGGTTAGTCAGACAGTAAGTCATGCAAAAGCTCTTTTTAATTACATTTTCAGATGGTGACATAATTGGTTGGAACAATCAATATCTTCCTTGATTCCTGAAGGTGAGACTTTCCAAATGAGACCACTGTCATGCTTATTCTGAAATATAAAGCCTTGAGAATACTTTTCAGTAGATTATTAATATTTATTATTACTTGCATTCAAATAAATAGAAAATAAGATACAAATTTATATGTTATGGCTGGTTTGAGTTTGTCAGAATTCTCAAAATACTTGAAATACATCATAACTGTTACTTTACTTTTATTATAGTTATAACAAACAGATATGCTCCTTAAGAAAACTAGATACTACCACCACAGAAAAGTTGTACCTAGTACCATGTAAAATATAGATACATGTTGAACAAGTAGGTAGAGAATTTTCATGAATAGAATTTTTTTTTGTGGTGGCCAGTTCACCAAGGAAGGACAGGGGGACAATCTGAAGAAAGTGGCTAAGAAGGACCAGAAATCCACATAGGCAGTGACATCCCCACTGAGAAAAAGGTATGTGAGAAAAAGATATGTGAGAAAAAGCTTTTAGCTTAATTTTAAAAATTATGGCAAAAAACCACTCGATTTTATCATCAGTTTCTCCTCCTAACAGAAACAACCTCAATACCCTGAATTTAGCTAAGCATTTGGGTCAAAAGGGCCAATAATACACATTAAACTTTAATAGGTTTGACAGGCAGTAAGTTAAGAAAAAGAACTGAAGGCATCAATGTTATTCATCCATCCTTTTGCTCCTAATCTACTATGCAACCTGACAAATGATCCACTAATTTAATCCAGGTCATACTCGGGTATAATAATTTTTATTTTAAGCTGTTTGCTATATCTGGACTGAAGTCTGGCGTCAAGTCAGTTAACTGATCTGAAACGCTGTGATTTTAAGCTAGAGAAGGAAATAGGAGGTACGGGGAGAGATTTGTGCTCGTTTTAACCCTTATTCCTCTCACGTCTCTTACAAGCAAAATTCCTACTGAGATGAAAATGAAAACAGCTACCTCACATCCCTGAAGAGCCGGTGTCTCTGCCATCAGCCCATGTAGTGTATTGGATGAATGCAGCGCACAAAGACTGGTTATTAACACTTTTATGTACTTGGGCTTCTTTTTTAGATAAATTCAAGGTTTTCAAAGTGAGTGTGTTTGACTGTTGAAAGGGAAAAATGTTTGAAAAATCTAATAAACAGGAGTTGCAATAATTTCTGAGTAACAACCAATTTTCTGATGTGTAAATTATTTACTGCACTTAATGACTTGTGGATTATGTTAACAATAACCACATGCTCCAGTAGAATGTCTTTTGTAATGCATGTTTGTAGACATAGAGTAATAAAATATGCTTCCAAAACTATATTTTAGCTCCTCTCCCATGTGGCTACTTAAGAAAAGCCTAGTAAGTGTAGGATGGTAAAGAAAATTATAAGATTGCCTTTGAAAATGCCGTATTCATTATTGATGCCACTTATTTCTCAGCATACAGCAGGACTTATGGAGCATTGTGGTTTGAAAGAATAAATATATGGTTGAAGAATAAAATATTCCCTACTTCCCACACTTCCTTATCCTTAATGATAGTTGGTAAGTCCTGGTAAAGCATATGCAACTTGAAATCTTGGCATTGTTGTACTCAGAGAAGTAATATTCTCTGACCTCAGCAGGTACCATTTTTCCCCTTTAAATGAAAAAGTCATTAATATCTGGGGTTTTTTAGAATATTTAGCAGTCACTGCTGCTGGTGCAGGGTGTTTCACCAAGGTTTTTCCTCAAGATTGTGTCACTGGTTCTAATTCTGATGTTAATATCCAAGGTAGTGAAGAGTTTCACTGAACTTTATCTGATGCTAAAGATGATTAAGAGAGGCAGGATGAGATCCATGATATGTATGGTACTTTTTGTTAGTTGTTGACCTCCCTTCTACATACTGACATGTAAAACGGTATGCTACAGTTTAATTAATTTTTGAAAGGAGAAGGTCTAAAAGTGCTGTCTATGAGCTATAAGTTATTTGATTCCACAGCCAAAAAGTTGGATTTGCAGGGGAAAATTAACAGCATGGGCATAAATTAAACTAAGCTCTATCCAGAAAGTAATTAGAATCAGCTTCAATTACAGTAATTAGTAGGCTTAAAGAAGAAACACAGATCCATTGCGTAACTATGCAGTTCACCCACCATCATCTTCACAGTGAGCATGCGTATTAAAATGGTACTCAGAAAATCTTTGAACTGTACTGTTTCACAGTGAATAAACAGTTAATTTGTAGGAAATATATAGCCAAGGTACAAATGTACTCATGTGATTATACAGGACACAGGACAGTGCCATTCTCTAAAGAGAAAGTTCACATTAACCAAAAAAAAAGGTAGTATGGAATAAGATATAGAACAGAGATGTCTGACCAGTAAATTGAGCTTGCTCTGCCAGAGCTCAGGAAAAGAACAGGACTGAAAATCTAGCAGATAAGCAACCTCAATACCACTGGGCTAAATTAAGGCATATTAGCTTGGGCTCAGCACAGCACTGACTGATGTTTCAGCGGGAGGTCCCCTGGGGTGTTGATACCATGAACTCAAGTCTGCTCATAACACACCAACTGGTACTACCACAGAATAATCACCCACAAGAAGTCTTCAGTCTTCAGTAGATTGCCTTAAACCAATGTTAAATTCCCTTACATTTTATGGCACATCCTCTTTATTCTACAAATGCAGAGGGTGCTCTCTATAGTCAGGGTGAGAAGAGGCTTTCTGGGCTGAGGCAGGGCACCATTGCATTAGCATAACATGTTGATCTTAAGGAACATTAAGCAGCCACTAAAGGACAGCTTTATCTCACCTAACTTTACGCTCCAAACGTTAAGGCCTAGCCTAAAGTTATCTCTTGTTGTAGCCAGTGGAGAGAAGCAACCCGCAGAGGGCAATTTATTCTAGGTACCTTAACATGTCTCATAGGATGGGTTGAATAGCTGGAATAATGTCTCTGAATCCACTGTTTATAGATGTAATCTCAATTATTGCCATTCCCTAGATCAATTTAGCACAGGTCTGAGCCACAAGCTCTAGACTGTATGAGGGACTAGTTCAACTTTCAGCTGTCCTCGAGAACAAGGAAACGGTAAAAGTGGTACCATACTTGTCATCTTTCCATACAGATACACATCTGTGCATCTGGAGATTATGCCCTGGATGTTTAAATTTAGTATGCTGTTCTATACACACACTGTGAAGCCTCTCTCACTGTCATGTTAGGACTTGTCAGCTCAACCTCTGAGCAAGGTTCTTTGCTTTGTAATTTTTATTAACTTCGGAATTCTGAAAGAGAAAAAGCTGTTGGTCTCAGCTTTCTCAGTGAGAAAATACTATTCTCTGGATTTACTTTTTTAAATGAATTTGCTGTAGGAAATTATAGTCAGGAATTGACTTCCATATTGCATGAGACATCAGATAGACTCCCCAGCAAGCAGGAAGAAGATAGCTGAAATATATATGTATGTAACTTAATTACCTTTGTTATTGTCATTCTCAAAACGTAGGGCCTGACTCTAATTGAATTTATTTTTATATATAAGAGATAAAATACCAATGGGTTCAATTAAGTTATCTTGATATAATACTGATAATTATAAATGACAACAAAATATGTCTCTAAGTACATCAGCTATAAATTATGAGACAACATATAAGTAAACCTGTGTTTCAGACAAGCTATCAATCTCTTTCATGGCCTTCTTGTCTTGTCCTGTATCCCAGTAACCAATGTCATATAGGATTTTTAGAAATGTAGAAACAGCATGAAACAGCTGTTACAAGACAGTTTTTTCATGCCAGCTCCATGAGTGGATATTTTTATTTTAGTTTAAAGACTTGTCTACATGACAAAGATATTGAGAAACTAATATTATGAGTATAGAAAAATAATAGTCAACAATAATTGCTACACTTCCAGTATAGGTTCTATGTGCAGAGAAGCGTTTCTGCATCCCTGCATCTTTGGTCACAGAGAAATCCTAGAGTAGCTCCACTACTAATACAGTAGAAGAGAAAATTCCCCAAATTCTCTCAACAGTGCTCTTACTTCCCTAACTGACAAACATTTGAATCTTCCAGTAGATTTGATACCTACTGGACTGGATGAATGTCTGGCACGAAGTTATCCATTATTTATCATAAATCATAAATCTTTATTTTAAAGTCAGTTGAACTAACATTACTTAGTAGTAAACACATTTTATTTTTCTTCCTTCTAAAACAGTTAGCAAGCGTAAGGTAGTCACTGACTGAGCTAATGCTAGTCTCACTCTTGACCGATGCCTCTCACAGAGCAGAAAGAACAAACAAGACAGCTGCTTGGAAATGAGACTGATGCACCTTTGATTGTGCAAATGTGACAGATCCAGGTGAACCTTTATGAAGAACTGGGGCCCAAGGTCCCCTTTAATAAAGTTTTTCTCCTGAATATTCTCATGAATGTTCTTTTTTTCAGGCTTTCACAGAAACTGCTTAAAGATTTTAGCTTGTTCTGGGGACCACACTTCTGCTGACCAAGAAGGAAGCAGGCATAGGCACACCAGCAGAGAATGACGCTTCTCTTTTATCTGCTTTCCTGCTTATCTTTCTGTAATAAGTATTTCAGTATAATGCCATTTCAAAACATTTTTTCCACAAAGTATCAACTTTTGCAAGGGAGGTGTATAAGAGGCTTTTTTTTTTTTTCCCCCCATGCCTAATGAGTGATAAATAACTTCAATTAAGTTCATAGGAAAGCAGTGCCCCTGTAGCAGCGCCATGTTTTCTTCTTTCTTGAACATAATAAAATGAACAAAAAATAAATTAAGGAAGAAAGGCCATAAGCATTTTTCTAGATTTAGTTTTTGATACAGAGTCTATGCTCCATTGTCAGATATCCTTAAGTCTGGTGGTAATTATGTACGTCGTGGTGTTACATAGCCCAGCATTCTAGCGTCTCTGGAGCTCAGTCCTTTCACAAGTCAAATTGAAAAAAATTGAATTGTTTTTTCAACTACTTCGTAAACAGTACATGACCAGACAATCCAAATTTTCTTCCAAGTGCTTTTTGACAGTTCACACTGAGAAAAAATGTAAACGGCTATCTCATATTTATGAAATATAGCTGGAGCGCACAACTGCGGAGGAACGTTAGAACGTACAGTCCAGTTGCCTAGCAGGTGACCTGTTAGCATAAATATGAATAGGCTGGTTAAAGCTCGTTAGGATACCTCCTTCTCACTCCTGCTGTTAGGGCAATCCAGTGCCTTTTTCCACTGTATGAACCTTCTGTTTCCAGACTCCATTTATTCAGATCTAATTTATACCCATTTGCTTCTGCATCAATATTAGGCAGATTATTTGCTTCTTGTGGCTACCTGACACTTTACTCTACTTCCATTTTTGTAAGTAATTATGTCAGTGCTTAGTATTCATACTTCTGGACAAGTTTTCTTGTGTATGATTGAGTAACTGTCCCTCTATCACTTTAATCCTTATTCTCCACACCTGTTTAGTTTGGGCATCTTGAATATGGATGAACAGAATGGTGTCCAAAATTTCATATAAGGTCGTATCGGGGTGCTGAACAATAGTATTCACATTTCTTATTCTTTGCTGAAAGCACCTCTTGTGATTGTAGTTACTTTTTCATAATGACAATATATTAGAGAAACATAATAATCTTGCAGCCAATTAATACACACCAGTGTCTCTCCTCCACTATTCTTAACAACAGAGAAGGTTTCAGCTTTTGCAGAAATGCTTATTAGTTGTCATTATCCATTACTACATTTCACCTACTTTTGTCTTCACATATAATACTCATGTAATTTTAAGGTCACGCCAAGAATATATTTAATCTCAAAAAAAAAAAAAAGCTTACAATATCATTGTTGCATTTCTTCATTCTTTTCCTACTTCTTATTTCATGGCTAGAGAACCTGAAACATTTTTTTTCTTTGCAAAATCTAATATTTTATGGTGACTGTAAAAGGGACATCTATTTGCAATCTAAAATATAGTGAAGTGTCTGGATAATGCACAAGTGGTTTTGATGGCACAACACAGTATCTGAGAAACCATGTTGATAAGGGCCTGGGAAAAGAGTGTGTATAAGTGTGTATTATTAAGGTGTCCTTTAGATTGAAATAAAAATAACAGAATGACTGAGAAGTTTTGAATGGGTTAAACATCAATAAAATAAATACATATCATTTAGTTAAGCAAATGTTGAAAATTCTGGATGTGGAGCCATCAAAAATGCATACTGAATATCATACTATTAAAGAAAAAAAAAGTATATTAGTCCTTCTAAGCCCTCTGTCCAAATTCAACTCTGACAAGATGACAGAGATCTCAAAGGTGTAAAGTTCTTACAGTAGCCCTGTATAATATAGTGTGCAGGCTACCGACAGGATTTGTAATTTGTTTGCACTACCAACAGTATAAGAGAAGCTTGTTCTGTTAGCATTCCAGCAAGCAGAAGGCAGAGGTTCACATGTACTGTTTATTTAATATAACTGTAATTCAGATCTAGTCACAGCAGCTGATGTTTGTTAAAAAAAAAAAAAGAAAAGAACAAAAAAAAAAGGGCAATGCAAGAGAAGGGAGGGCACATTTTGATGTGCCATAAAGTGAAACACAGAGCCATGGGACATTAGGATTCCTTTGTTCTGATTTTCATGTAACTACTTTGTTTTTTCAAAACTGGCTATTTTTAATTCTTGAAATGACAGTGATTTGACTATACATTAGACTGGTGTGTGTATTTCAACCTACTTAGGTTGAAACATATTTGGGTTGAAACAGAGGGGAAAGGACAAAGACCTACAGCTAGTATGATATAACATCTTTCTATTGTCTTATGTAAGTGTGCACATAATTTTATTACAGAACTAATAATAAGGGAGACATCTTCTTGGCAGCAGAATGCAGTTGGAAGATTGTATTAAACTGATTGGATTTTTAGATGTATACTGTTCTGGTAAAAGAGAAAATGACTCAATGGTTTTGAATGTTACATTTATATTTATTATTATACTTATTATATAAAGAAAATTAAATACAGAGGAGTCCATTTGCAAAGGTGATCATCTACTAGGCATACTGCATTTAACGGTTCCATCTCTCTACCCATGGAACAAGATATCATAATGTATAAGTAAAAATAAAATATAACAATCTCCATGACATACTCATTACAAAAATTTGGGATCCCATTGAGAAGAGTACACAGCAGATATAGTACTAAACATTTGTTCTAAAAGTGAAAATTAACTGCTGCAATCAGAAAGCTGATGAAGTGATAAGAGGAAAATCAACTATGAAAGAAGACAATGATGAAGATAAAATCATTCAATAATCCAAGGGAAATTAAAATTTCCTGCCTAACATTCATGAGTTCATACCCGTATATGTGTGCATGCTCACATATATCTCTATATAATTTATTTAACATCAGCAAATATTTGTTTGTCCTCAGTCTTGACTTTGCTCATGGAAGTAGCGTGAGTTGCTCTTACTGTTAAAATTCACAGCTTCCCGAGTTTTAAAGCTAATAGGACCTATTAAATGAAGTCTTCTGACTGTGGGTAAGCAAACACAGAATTACACCTCATTACTCCGATTTTCAACTCGGCAAGAAGGATATTAAGACTACAGAAATGAGTGACGATGCAGGCTTCGCACATTACACCCAGTGTGCATCCAGGCAAGCTCCCTCATTCAGCACCGCTCTTCCCGCGCCGTCTCCTTTCACTGCCCGCCGTCGTCGACTCTTTTCACACCCGTTTGTGATTACACATCAACAACGTGATGCAGTCAGGGCCGGGGAGCAAGTAGATGCATGAAAGTGAAACGCCTAATGCTGCTGACACCGCCTCCTCTTCTTCCTCACAGCTGCTCTTTGTACTCACAGCACCTTTATGCTGCTCCACTGAGAGAGCAAGAGAGGCAAAGGACTGTAACAAGTGTATAAATCTGAAAAGTAGGAGAGGAAAGAGCTCTTTAGCAACTTGTTTATGAGTCCAATGACCAGGAAGAAGATCATTCAGATAAACTGATCTTATTGTCTGCTGCCCAAATATTTCTACCACGGTGAGTGACAAAGAACAGCAAATCAGAAACTGTAACTGCAGATAAATGGGGTATAGTAGAAAGGCAAATATTATTTATCATAATAGTGACAGAGAAATTCACTCCCAGTAGAGGATCCCATTATGAGAACTTACTTCTCCATGAGGGCACTGTAATCTATTCAGTAGCTTCTAGGACAAAACAAGTTTCAGTAAGGAAATGATGAATTGAACAGCTTGTGTGGAGGAAGGAAGAAGTTTTGAAGGTGTCACTGTCTTGGTACTTACTTTTTCATGCTTGAACACTGAACAGATTGGAAAATCCCACACTGCATTTTGGACACGCTTACTGAGTACATTAAGGAATGAAAAGAACTTGGATGGGAATTCTGGATAGATCCTTTTACTGAGGTGAATGGACCTTCACCAAGGTAAGCCAACACAAAGGGCGAGATTCACCTTGCTTTTCTGCCATTCAGATGGTAGGCATTTTTTAAAATTAGCCTTGAAATTTCCCTCTATGAGAAGGAGAGATGCAGACAACCTCTGGAGAGTAATTCCTGTATCCTAAGATAGGTGTCTAAGACAGGTGATATATATAGCTCTCTGGCAGTGCTTATCTCTCTTCAGTGAATATAAAAGGAGTTACACAATTGGTTTAGATTGCATACCTGTTTTTAGGACAGATGAATCCTTCTTTTAGTTTTTTGTTAGATTTTTCCATATGAAGAATAGCTCTTATACATATTTTCTGCAAATAAACCCCAACGTTACATTCATTAAGGCAAAAACCTAAGCACTGAAAAATATACAAAATTTTATTATCTGAATGCCTGTGATGAGAGAACACAAATTTTCAAATACTTTAAAGTGGCAGAAGTCCTACTTTGTACCTGAAGCCACTCAGCAATGTGTGTGAAGACCTAATGTTTGTCTATTTTATACTTGCCAGATGCTTCTAGCCCCTATCATGCACCTGAGAAAACATAAGGTTTAAAACAAGGGCAGTGATTGAATCAAAAGTTTCAGGTCTACTGTTCTTCCATCTTTCCAATTACACCTGTGTTTCTGCAATTTTGTGAACCTGGAGAAAGGGGGCAGTCATACACACAGACAGTGAGACTGCAGGAAAATAAGGCAACAGTTCAGGAGCATCCTTCATCATCTGCTTGTTCAAACATATTGGTGGTCCATAACGCCATTTAACAGTGTGGGGATGAGTCAGAACCATGTAGTTGACTGTAGTGTTGAGGGTCAGTGGCAGAGAAGATGAGATAGCTGTGTGTTAATCAGTGACACCGTGAGGCAAAAGTCCATAGGAACCAGGCTCCAAACTTTCATTTGAAAGAGGTCCCTAAGGCCATTAGCCAGAATTGTGATTTCCAGGCATTGCCCGCGGTTCAGGCATTCTCATATTACCAGATCAAATGACATGTTGCAGATTTTCCTACCTTTTTCCTAAAAGTCGGCAAAGTGACTACTCTGAGGTAGAGCTACTCAACACATTGTGCATGCATGGAGCAAGTCTAATAAAGTATATGGTAACTACAGCCTCAAATTTATTCACCCCATGTGTGACATAGGAACATCCCGTGTGTGCTCAGTTTGTCTGGCCAGGTTTGCAAAGACTGGCAATGAGGACTGCCAGGTCCTGCAAGGTCCTTCACACAACACCTATAGGTATATAGGTAGCGTTTCAGTGCACGTACGAGCTTAGGAAGAAAAGCTGTACTACCCTACCTGCCTCGTAGTACTGCCTGAACCTTTCCATCCCAGTGGTGTAATGGTGAGGAGTGGGAAGGTGGTGAAATCACCCTGCCTTTCTTTCGGGCTGGAGGGAATCCAGCTCTTGAAAAGCAGCTACTGAAATTTAAGTCTGCCACTCTTCGCTAATTTGGGGTTTTGTGTGTGGGGTTTTTTTTGTTTGTCTGTTTGCTCTGTTCCGCCCCCCCCCCCCCCCATCAACAGAACCTGAAAAGCTGTTTTCTGCTGTGTTTTCTTATCCCTAATGTTAATGCAGAACGCTGGAATCAGGCTAACTTTCACCTTGTTTAGTTTTTGAAGAGAATTATTTCCTCTTGCATTTGCTATGGATGTTAACCCCATTTCACTTTACAACCCTTCTGGGGCACATACCAGTTTTGTTTTGCTCTCTTACCCAGCAGATGTTTTATACTTCCTTTTGCCTTTCAGTAATGTCACCATCACCATCAACTTCTAAATGCAGAAGTCCACCAGGGACACAGTTCAGGCTGTCAGCAGCACATATTAGTCCTGGGCCCAATCCTGCTGCTTTTACTCTGTTAAATCCTGATTTCACAGGCAGGACTGCCTGGATTTTCTGAGGCTCTCAGTGGATGAAAGAATCTGCCTGTCTAGCAGAATCTGATGCTTCCCCACACAACAGAGGGAAACAAGAGACTGCATTTTAAAAGCACAGCAATTACATGTTGTTTGAGTATGTGTGGGTTGGTTTGGTTAATTTTTTTTCTGCAGCTTTGTTACACTTTTTGCCCTTGTGTTCAGACTGCTAGAATAACATAACTTTTTAAGGATTGATCTAGATGAGATAAAGATCTTCTGTGATTAAGAAGTTGTGGCTTCTTGAGCTCCTTTTTATGTTTAAAATGTAAAGTAGAGATAAAGATTTGTGATCAAATTTAAATTAAAGTGTTTCTAATGGGGATTAAATTTAGATTCCATTAGGCAATTTTTGTATACATCCTAAACAGCAAATGGTTGCTACAAACATATTAATTGAGTTTTAATTATAAGATAGATGTTTGCATGATATGACTGCTAAGCTTTCTTGAAACTGTTTCTAGTAATGAACTAACATTCCAAGACATATTTATGAATGCTTTAACTGAGTTATAAGATGAAGTAAGATATAATAATAAAAAAACAACCTAAAACCCACAACCAGATACAAATCAAGCAATCAGGCATTTCATATAACCTTTATTGTTATAATTAATTTTTCACTTGAGTCCATCTTCTAATATATAATCAAATCAACGTATATTAACTACAGCAGCTATAGTACATACATCATCCAGAGCTGAGTAATTATTAGCATTGGACAGTTAAATAATACTCACTCATAAAAAGATTTTTAGATTCACCAGCTATATGATAAAACATGCATAGTCATACAGTAAAACACTGCATAGTCATTAGCCCTCTCTAGATAGCTGCTTAACCATCACATTATATACTCTTTTCATTAAATCATCTTATCCTAGTCATTTTTTCCCCGGTCAGACTGTTTTGCATGCATAGCTGGGCCTAGTTCTCTTTTCTTCATGTGGATCTCTGCTTCAGTCTATGACTGGGGAAGCTGAGGCAAACATTTTCAAAGACTTGGTTGAATGCAAAGGTGCTATTCTCTATTTTTCAAATGCGGGTACCAAGATAAAATCCTGGGATCCAGCGTCAATGACGACTCACAAGTATCACAAGAAGATATTACATGACATCCCAGCTAAGTGTACAATGTGTATGGGGGAGTACTGGTTCTTAGCACAGTACTGACCCAATCCCTTAGCTGTTCGCCACGATATGGGGAAAGTTACTGCTAAAACTGTACACATCAAGTGAGACTGCTTAATTGGATTGCACTCAAATAGACTTGAAACATTAAGTTGCTTTTGTTTTTAAAGCATCTTTTGTTGTTTGTGAATAATAATGGATTACTATCTCACAGCACTGTTATGACATTTGATTAATGTTTGTGAAGTGTTTTGAGACCCTTATTTGAAAGGTACTAAAAACTACAAAGTACTGTTATTATCCTTTCCCTGAATTCCCCCAAGTTCCAGGTGGCTCATAACATTTTAGGGAAAGGCTGCCAGACTAACCCCATAGACTCCATTAAAGCAATGTATTTCATCTGTTTACCAATAATTTCCATTTTATGCTTTTAGATTTTCCTTGGTTCTGGTTTCTCTGCTTCAAGTGAGTAATGTATGAGACAGAATGATACGTCTGATACGATGAAAATGGGGCTGTTCCCAAGACTGGTACTTTTAATCTTGGTAACCTGTAGATAAACTGCTTTTACAATAGGGTCTCTAAACTGAAGAAAAAAAGCAACAAAAACAAATGGCAGGTAAAAAATATAGACCATGCCAGGTATCTCTCAGAGGTTTAGTATGCACCAAATGATTTTACTGAGAAATTCCCAGCTGTACAAGTAGATCTTAATTTCTTCCAGTTTGTGCGCTTCACTTTTTCTATATCAGTCGGGCAGCCGAGTTAGTTTTGTATTTCTGACACAGAACCCAGATCAGATATTTTGAAGTCAGTCCAAGGTCGTACAAATTGAGGAGTGTGGTAGTACAAAATAAGCGTGCATGCGTATCCGGATACACCACAGTTTGATACGCAATATTTAATACAATTTGAATGTTACCTTTCTCTGCATATATTGGTAGCTGAATGGCTGCTGGCAATTATTCTTCAAACAGCGCAGAATCTTTGTTTGGGGAAAGGTTGCTCATAATTCAGTTGTTTTTCTAGCTGCTCAGTGCTTCAGGATGAAAATAGAGCAGGACTCTGGCAGATATTTTAAAACAGAAATACAAACCAAGTTTTCTTGATGTTCCTGTCACGGGGCTGGATAGGGTACAACAGTAGGAGAGAAACGCTCAGAAGCAGTCCTGCCACTCTCTACTGACCTGAATACAAACAAATCTGGAACCCCGCTAGTATTCCTATTTCTGTGCCCTTTCCTTCCTCCCCCAGCCCTCAGGAAAACAAAATATATTAAAAAAAAAGAAGCACAACCCAGAAAGTTATACAATTATAACGTATTCCCTCCTCCTGCGGTCTGTTTCTTTGAGCTTTAGACTAGCAGACAGCAGTGCAGCAGCAGAGTTTTAGCACACAAAATGTCTCTATTAGTTAAAGCAAACCATACGATAGGAGCAACACAGTGTGCCAGAAATCCTTACAGTCAAACAGTAAAAAAATATCCAGAGAGAGAAAAAACCCATATAGAGTAGTAGGAGCTTCACTATCTTGGTTAGATTATCAAAGATGTGTATGTGGGGAAAGAAATATAGAGGAAAAATGTGTTTAAAAATCACACCTTAGATTATTCCAAAACTGAGGTAATTTTCAACATTTTATTCCTTCCCACCCCCAAATTTCTCTTTTGATTCTATTGCTTTCCATTTAGATAATGGAAATATAGACAGGTACGGTTTTCTTTTTAGTTAAATTGTTGTCCCTTTTTGAAGACCCTTTGCAATTTGTGCTCCAGAATCTAAGCTTTCATTAAAAAGCTATTTTTCTAGCACAGATGGTAATGAAGATAACCATGAAAACATAAACCGAGTATAAACCAGGACAGTGATGACTTTCGTATATTGCCGACAGCTTGAAACAATAGCTCCGAAAAAAACTAGTCCAGTGGGTGATCTGGCCCATTTGCCTCAACGCCTGGTTAACTCCTGCTATGTCTAAACTGAGGGACCGAGGGACACCTCCAAGCAAACAGGTCTGGACGGACACGCCGAATATGTCTTCAACCCATCGTAAGGCATGCCCGAGTCTCTCCCCTCTTCTCTTCCACATGCCCTGATCTCCACAGCGACCCGGGGGGGACAAGTCAGATGAGATCAGTGGTGTGTTCCAAGAAGCTCCATGATTTTGCTGATCCCGTGAGAAGGCTGCAGGGAATGCACCTGTAGGACTTCTTAGAGACAAAGTCCTACCCCCCCAGTCTGATGGCCCTTATTCTCAAGTGCAAGGGAGTTTTAAATTTGGATTTTAGTAAGACAAGTATTCTCTGTCAATAACAACTTTGTCCTACACGGGACAATATTTTTAGTATAATTCAGACTGTGATTTTAAATGGGCACGTCTAACTCATTTACACATGGAAAGGGATTTAGTCTGCAATACACAGTAACAGAGAGACAATGTTACAGGCTTAATGATACTGAAATCCACCCCCCCCCCCCCAAATAGCTGTTTTTGTAGAAGAATGTCTTATTTTGTGTTGTGTACATTATTTCACTAACTAGAGAAGTTCTAGGAGCAACCAGGATCTCCGGGGCAATCCCTTCCCCCTACTTCTGCTCTCCTTAAGCCCTGTGATGCTCAAGAAAAGAATTACAGGGATAAGCCAGGCAAAAACTTAAACCAGGACAGCTGTCGCAGAAAGATTTTAAGGGGCAAAGAACAGAGTTCATCTCTCAACAGATTTTTTTTTGGGGGGGTGGTCTTAGTTCTATTTTTTTCTTGCAGATTATATAGAGAATATCCTGTCCCTGAAGTAACTGGCTGTGTGGTTCATTCCCTGCAGCCCAGAGTGTTTGGGTATGACCCCAAATCTCTAACCTCTCTGTCTTTATTATTTTTTCCTCCAATTATCTGCCTCCTAACATTATCCCCACTAAAGAAATCGAAAATAAAAAATCAGGAAAGAAAAACACCACTCAGAGTACAAAACAAAGCAAAACAAAAAAGCCCAAACTCTCACAATAAAACACGGTGGAGCTGATCTTGCTGCTTTTGTGCTTTCCTCTTTCTCTTATTTTTTAGCTGTCTTGTCTGGATTATAAATGCACCAGACCTTTTATTCTGCTTGCACAGAGCCCAGAACAATGTGTTTTGTTTGATTCCTAAGGACTTTGATAGTTAACGTGATAAAATAGAAACATCTAACACTCCTTCACTGATAATCCTCTGATAAAGAATATTCATCTGATTTGATAAACCCAGGCTTTTACCCATTTATTTTTATGGGTAAAAAAAAAAAATTAAAAAAATTAAAATTCCAGCTCCACATTTACAAATACCACAGGAGAATGCTTGTAACAAAAGGCCAAATGTTTCCCTCCAAAACCTGGATGTAACCCAGAAGCCAAAAGTTCTGGCTTCTTCTTAACAGCTTTACAATGCAATGAGGTGCTGTCAGTACAAATGTCTAACATCAGACACTCTGGGAATGACATAAAATGAAATTAATTTCACATAAAGATCATAGCATGTGGAAAACTGCACTGGTTTTATTTTTTATGTATTAACTGCCACACATGTGTACAGATACATATGTATATATGTGTATGTACATATACATAGACACAAAAAAAGCATATGTGGGAGAAAGTGCTGAAGTTCACCTACATATATATAAATGTATGCGTATATATGCTGTATGTAAACATACTGCACTGTTTTGTATTTGACTTTATAAACTTACTGCTTAAACTTGCCATAAAGGTGGACTGACTTTGGCAAAGGAAGCCACAACTCTTGTTGAAAAAGGTAATTATGCATTTTGGGGCTCTCGTACTAGAAGCAAGCTGCAGTGTTCAGGTTGCAAGCAAGAAAAATAACTAAGAATAACACAAATAACACAACACCCTGTAATAAAAGACTATTTTGACCACTAGCGATGTAGGAATGAATGTGAACATCTTGTCTGTTTAATTGTAGAACAAAATAAGAAAATAAATAAACAAATAAAAATGGTAGTGACTCATAAATCAAATTGAATCTTAAAAAGGATTGATGTCCACCTTTTTTTTGTTTTTCTTATAGCGACTTGGTTCCCACAAGTAGCAGTGACCTGCTTGCTGTAGCTACTTGGTGTAACTTTGCACAAGAAGAATGTTTGTCCTTAAGAAAGATAATGAAACTGTTTCCTCCAATAGCAACTTATTTTTATATAGCTTACATGATAAGCCAAATCTGACCTGACAGTGTCCTTGTAAAGCTTCTTTGAAGTACTGAAATACAGATTATAGTTAGAGACTGTGGGGTTTTTTATGAAGAAGGTATTAGGATTTTCACTTTTCATCTTTGTTTTAGAATTACTCTCTTGACAAAGTCTGTATGAACTGTCTTCAGATGCTTCAGCGTATTTGTCAGACCACTGCACAGCAATGCAAAACATATTAATTCTTGGCACAAGCGTTTTGTCTCCAAGGAACATCAGGACACCTTCTGTCCTGTAATTAAACTGAACCTGCTCTTGGATCTGTTTATCGGAGCTGGTGCCATCTTCTGACTGACAGTCCTGTGGTGATGTGTTGGTGCAATGCATCATCAAAGTAAGACGCTGTGATGATGCATTACCGGGGTGGGAGAGCAGGTTGGGTTTAATCCTGGCACCAAAGACGGAGCACAGGGGCCGTGGGGCTGCGCGGATCCCACGCGCGTTTCCGCGCTGGTATCAACCGGGCGCAGAGCAGGGTGAGGAACTGTATGATATATCACTCACGGTATGGAGGTATGCACCTTTTTACAGGTAAGACAAGGGGTTTTTACGAGCCGTGCAAGCAGGCTGGGCAGTTTAAATTTCTCTAGAAGACCTTTACTGGTATGAGGTTGGAGATAGGTATTAATGCAGGTAAGAGGAGAGGAATTACAGACCTTTGTCAGAGATGAATCAAATTTTGGGAAGGGATAATCTCCATCCCCTTCAAAAAAGAAACTTTTTCCATATGTGGAAAAAAAACCAACAACCAACCAAACCCCAACAAATTTTCTTCTAGTTTGGACATTTTGCCTCATAGCTTCCCTTCTATTTGAATCCACCACTGGATCCCAAGGAACTCTTGGGATCCAGGGATCTCTTTCTATTTCAGGAACACAGTGTCTTTCACTTTTCCTTTTTCTGATACAGACTGTGACTGTATGTATTGCCAATGATCCATTCAACACAATACATTGTAGAATTAAATTCAGCATTTGGGAAACCAGATCTATTTGAGGAGCAGCTTTTAAGCACATGATTGACTTTAAGCATGTGCTTAAGTCAATAAACTTTAATGAGGCAATGTTTAATGGCTTTCTTCAATTAGGGCAAAGGTAGTCTGTGTTGACAGCTTACAGCTTTAAGCTTAGGCACTAACATTATTTTAAGATTTAAATATCCACTTTAAATACAGCAGTATTTAAACAGGCTTTCAGAACCAATGCATCCTATAATATGTGAATTTTAATGTTTTAAATTATGCAACCAAAAAAATAAAATGTTTAAAAATGCCAAAGTAACTTTCACCTTAACAGACTTTGTGTCCAGTCTCTAAAGTAAAAAAACCCACATACTTTTGTTTTGGTGAACTGCACTTTATGGTAACAGATTTTAAACCCATTTGGTTACATATTTTTCACCTTCTTTCTCCTTCTCATGCACTGACTACATATTTTTTGGAAGAGTTAATTTGCTTAAGTGCAAGACGGCATTTTCATGCTATACCCCAGTGCTGTCTTTAGGTTGGCCCACGATGAAAAGAAGACTTGTATTTATGCAGAATAGGAAACAAATCTTAACCTCACATGATATATTCAAATGAGAAATTCACGAGATTTCTTTTTTCTTTTTTTTTTTCTTTTTTCTTTTTATTTTTCTTATAAGTAAGAAAACTGAGTGCATTATTAAGATCTGGCAAGACAAATGAATTGTCTGATACTAGACCCTATGTTTTTAAGGCCTGATTTTTTAAATCTCATTTTCTCTGCACATTTTAATTCACCATTAAAAATATCATCCTATACACAAATAGAAAATGTTGTTAATTTGTATGGGATCTCTGTAAGTTACGAAAAGATGGAAATCCTTTTTTAATGCAAACCTTAACCTTAGTTATAGTTTTATGAATGGCATATTGATAGTAAAATTCAACATATTATTTGTTTGTCGTTAACATCCATTTTATTGGATTGCATTCCAGCTCTTTCACAGACATGCACACTATTTAAACACCCCTTCCCCAAATGTGCCTCCTCGAACAGATCTAGTGGCACACGGGGCTTGATTCCCCTCTCCCTCTCCTCAAGCATTACGCCGATATTTCGGCACGGCTTGGGGCTCCTGGAAAGGGCCGCCCTGCGCGTCGTGTTCAGAGGCACTAGAACCACAGTAACTCCTCTTTCCATTTCTTCTCTCTAATGTCTGGTGCAGTGCTGTGGGACCCTACAAAACATATGGTCCTCATGCAGCAGACCACCTCCTTTCCCCATTTCTTTCCCTTGTTAGATGATATAGGGCATGACATCTGGGGAGGCAGAAAGCTTTGCTGGCTGCTTTATTCTAAAACCGCTAAAGATTTTTAAAAAGAGTGCCATATTTTGTTTAAGCTTGCAAGACGGACATTATTTTTCTGAAATGTACTGAAATGAAATCTCCAGCTGAGCTGCAATTTTAGTAAGCTATCTGGCCTACTCCTTATGCAACTAAGCTTAAGCATCTTAATGAACTTTAATGTTAACGTAAATGCTTAAAGAAAACAATGCAGACGGGGAAGCCAAAACCAGAATAAAAGCTTTCAGAATGAAGTATATTTATTTCGCTTTTTCATACAAACACTCTCTGTATAGTTTAAAGGCAAATTACAGGTATATATAGGCTACAAGCAAATAGGGCCTTTCGACATACTATACGTCTGCAAAAACAATTGCTCACCTAGGGAAAACTCATTACTGGTAAACAATCCCATTTTAAGATCTCTAAGGAGGTAAACTATCCAGAAACAACACCTAGGTAATAGCTACCTATTTATCTGCTATACTGGAAACATGCTTGCTTTTTTTTTTTTTCCCCCAATACACTTTCTAGCTGAGCTTCATAGTTAGGTTAATTAGGAGTTAGACATGCTGCAAATTAAAATCTGACATCTGAAGCTGTTTTGAACTCTCAGATTCCCATGGACCAGGCAAGTTTGTTTATATTGGCTCTCTTTTCATTCCTCAAATGTCCTTTAGAAAAGGTTAAGATTTTCCAGTTGGCAGTACAGCACGTGTTGAACAGTTTCACTATTCTATGTTCTAGCATAGAATATTTAGTGTATGAGGAGTTTGGTACTTTCCTGTATTTTAATTCTGATGGCTTCAGTTTTCAGTTTGCTGGAATTAGTTTTTCCTGATCTGTGACCTTTAACTTATTTGCTGATTCTGTGGCGTAACCAAATGAGAGTGAGGAAAAATGCTTATCTATCTTGTTTTCTTAATAATTTTCTGAACTAAATAAAGCCAATTTAGAAGACACATGGCACATTATTGCTGTTTTAATGGTGAAATGTTTTAATAATTTAATCAGTAATAATGGTGCATGCATCTGCATGTAAAGGACTTTTTTTCCTTTGAGAACCCTTGGGAAAGTTAGCTATGGCCATGCCTGTCACTATGGAAAATGCAAGATTTACCTATTCAGAAACAGTTTCCAGGGGCAGATCTATCTATCTGTGTTTACCTTATTATTATGTTACACAGATGGAAAGAAAAGTTAAAAAAAAAGCAGGGGGGGGACGGGACGGACAAAACTTCAAGTGTAATTAAAAACCCAAGAAAAAAAAGAAACTTTCTTTGTAAGGCAAGGAATCTGCAAACAGCTTGTGAAGAAGAGGAATTACAGGTTATGGATACAGTTTCCTCAGTCAGTTTGATGTATGATAACATTGATATCAGTATAAGAGATTATTTCTAAGCATACAATTTAAGATCATTTATTACTATCATATCCAGTGCCATGCATATATACATTTACGACAAATGTAAAATCTTGATCCTTGTACATGGTACCTATACTTTACCTAAGAAGCAGGCAAAAAAACAGGAAAAATGAGTACTCATAATACACCATTTTTTATATTCTTTTATTTTTTTGTGAACACTGAAACATTTTGGATTCATAATAGGCTCCATTCCTGATTTAAAGATTCTTTGTAAATGGTTAGTGATCATCAGTATTTTATTTAAACCTGTACTATAGATGTAATTTGAAAGGAACCTTTTTTCTTTAAATGTTTATACATTAAAAAAGAGAGTTGATCCACATGCTGCAGACAACCTTGACATAACTATAAGTTGCAGCACAGCTGATACCTAGCCCTGGCAAAGTGTATTCATACAGTTCAGTCTAAATATTACTCCCAACCCAAGGCTTCTCAAAAATATAAATTTATTTCTTCCTTCAGCATTCCTTCTCCTTTTCAGGCTCAGCCCTCTCCCCTTCAATATTTAAATGCCCATGGGAAAAAGAAAAAGATGAGCTTATTAAGTTTATGAAAGTCTGCTAAATAAACTAAAAAGAATTAAGGAGACACATATTGGCGCGCACACACAAATAACACAGAGAAGCAGAAAAGTATTAGGAAAGAAGATGAATCTTTATTTAAAGGATTAAAAGAAGGTCATTGCAGCCCTTGCCTTAGGAAGTATGTTTAGTTCAGCACGTCAGTCATCCGAAGATTCATCAAGTTTTGCTTTGGTGTTTGAAATAGACTACGTGGTTACCAAGAATAAGAGCCTGTTTGATTTCTAAAGTGTATTTTCCAGGTAGCTCGGTGATCAGAATGGAGCAAGCTTCCTTCAGAACTGCAGAGACAACAGGAAAGCTTATCGCTCTGTCTCCTTCTACATGGGGTGCCTCTTGCAAGTAAGATAAAGCTAATCAAAGCCTCGAGCAGTTGTGGCAGGAGAGAGTGAGTTAAGCATACAGAAAACACTAGGTGGTCTTGTCTTCGTAAGCAGGAATGATTTGATGTGTGCCTTTATATTTTAATTGAAATGAAATGCAGATACTGCGTGCAGCAACGAGAAAGTTCACTGTAATGAACGAGTCAAAGCTTGTGTGGTCTTAGATGTCTGTATAAAATTGATAAATATTACATAAAGGATTTTTAACTTTAGTTTCTCTCTGTTCTCACCGTTTAAAATGAAACTATTTCAGTATCAATAAATAAATGTGTTCCCCAAGGCATAAGCAATTCTCATTCACATCCGCTACACTCACCGCTTTCACAATGGATTGGCTGACCATACAATTCTGATTTTCAAATCTGAGTTTCAAGAAGTGATATTGAGCTGCTTTGAGTTGTCATAGCAATTGCATTTCTAAAAGAGATAAGTAGGTTTCAGATTCCTAAATAGTGCTGCATCAGGAGCGTTTTAGAAACTATAATGGAGCTTTAGGACTCAGTATTCAGAATTGTTGTATTGGAATGATCACATCATTTATGAAAACACATACCTAGATGTCCTTGACCATTTATGACAGCAGTAATGAGAGCAAACACAGCCAACCTCAATTTTAACATGAATAAATATGAACCTTTCTGACATCAACTGTCCTTCCTTTGACAGTTTCACTATATACTGACTAAAGAAAACATACCACTATTCCAGACCAGATTTCATCTTAAAAAAACAATCTGGCTCTTTACTGTCAGCACAGAAGAGCTAAAGATGCTATAAAATAATAAAACACCTTTATTTCTTCCTGCTTTTCAGCAACTGGAAATAGCGTTGAAGCTGTCTGGTGTGGCAGGGCTTGCGACTACGCTGTTGATGAATACTGCAAAAATGGCAATTGTGTCACATACTTAACTACAGTAACCATATATTTAATATAGACTAAGATGCTGGCACAAATTATGTCTGAATTATATGTGCCTAATCACCAAAGTCTGTATTTCATATATAGACGTCACAGAGGGAGAAGAGCCACTGGAGTCCAGTTCAGCACACCTGTAGTCCGAACCGTTATCTGGAAGGGTCTGCCTTTCTCCATTGACTCTGTAAGGGTCCTTTAGGTGACTAGCACAGGCACCTATAGCTAAATGGTTTGAATTGTCCTTTCCCTTACTACAAAGCCACACTTAAAGAATTGTTTTTATATACCTATTTTATCTGTGTTTTCTGGGTCATTTGGAGAGCTTGTCTAATTTCACATGGCATATTGCATTGATCCATGTTAATTAGAGGTCAGCCCCCAGGTCTGTTTAAATATTCATTGAAAAAAAAAATTTGGGGAAAAATATGTCACTTCAAGTTACCTTCTACTACTTCTTAAGTTCTCCATTGCAGCAATGGCTTCACCATTACCTTAACAGTGTTCTATCTGTGTCAGCATCAAGCACTAAAACTGCTGATGAGGAAATGTCTCACTCAGACCCAACTGCCCCTGCTTTATCATTGCATGCTGGATGCCGAGCCTACACGTTCAGGTCCCTAAAATCTTTAGAGCCTAAAGTTGGGTTGATCTTTGGAAACCAGCCCCTTGGAAACCAGCTTTTTAAACCTGTATTATCACTTGCTTTCCTCTTTCTTTTTCCCTGACATGTTTGGCATCCCATTGGCACAGAGCAAATCTGTTCCTTCACATGATCCTAATTTGAGAGAGGGTGAGTTGTAGCCCCAACTCTGTCTTTCCTCCAACTGCATATTTAGGTCCTTCTGGAGCAGTAGGCTCAAACGACCATTTTCAGAAGTCTCTTGTCCTTCCCTGTGGCCATGCTCACGGGTATTTTTCATGCCTTCTTACGGCAGGGAGTCTTTAAATCTTCAATTTCTTCAAAACATAATTTTCCAGTGGAAGTTGCACTGGATCAAGCTTTGGGTATCAATAACAGATAGTAACTTTTGATCTCAGCACTATGGTCTCCGTTGTGTAACTTCCACCTCCCACAGATTCAGCTAGCTGCCACTCCTCCCCACTATGCCTACAAATTCGAGCAATTCTGAATTATAGTTCTAACAGTGGAAACACAAACAGGTGTGTGACACAATGTCTTAGTTTTGCTCTGTTACGTGGTTTGCACTATTAGGTGGTTGTGTGCATAACACACACCCAGTTCTCTTGCTTACTAATAGTTTTTTACCCTTGAATATTGGAAGTTTAGACTTCTCTGTTCTGAAGTTAATTTATGTCTTTTTCCAAAGATGACACTGAACTATTTCCAATATTTTTTGAATCGATATTTTCCCTTTTAGGCTGCTGATAATTTCTTAAAAAGTGAACCAACTTTAAAGCTGGGTTTTTTTCTGTGTTTCTTTGTTTTCTTTTTCTTTTTTTTTTTTTTTTTTTTTTCTTCTGGCAAGGCAAGAGATACTTGGCAATCAGCTTAGCATATAATACATTTGCTGCTGAAATAATTGATGTATATCAACTTTATACATAAAACATGACAAAAGCCCATCAGCTATACTTTGCAGTCAGGAGATTAAAAATAAAAAATATTGTTAAAAAGTTGATTCGCAAAAATGTCCTAGTTATTCAACTAGTTTTCATTGGTGTCTTTTCAATGACAACTAAGCTTTTTAAAAAGTCTTATTCTGTTTGATAAAAAAATGTCTTTAAGGAGGAGTTTGAATGTTACACTTCCAAATTCTGTTTCTGAAGACTTTAAAAATATGTTTACTCATTCGAAACATTGCATCTAATCCAGTAAAACATATGAACTAAGCAAACAACTTATTAAATCATATGTGTACAACAGCAAAACAAAACATCATCTTAACGCACCTGACATAAAAAAATATTATCTACTAAATTCATGAAATTAAGCATGTAGAGTGCAGATGACTATATGCATGTGCATGTGTGTGTATATTTAATCCCACTGTGATTTACAAATACTGAGCAGTACTGTTCAATTTATCCTATCAGAATTATTGAGCAAACACATGAAGTAGCATCCTAATCAGTATGAATAGGCATTGTACAATTTCTTAGTTAGAGAATTAGCATCAATATGGCAACATCTATAGAAACTAAAAACCCACTGTTCTACAGACCTGTGCTTATTTATATCCAGCTGGTAAATTACATCCTTTTGTTTGTGCTTGAACTAATAGCACAAGAAATAATAGACATATTTCAGAAACCTATCACTTTTATGATATACAAGTAATATTTAAAATGCCTTCTCTTCTGAATCCTGAAGAGCTCATTGTTCTTATGTGCATCTAGAGGTCAAGTAAAAGTGAATATAAAAGTTGGCAACTTACAAGAGTTCTTAGAAATGCACACACACTCTAGGAGTGATACATTAGAGGTGAGATAGTTGAACAAGGACTAGAACTAGCTGGAATATAGATTAACTCATTCTTTCCTTAAGGACTGAACTACAAACAGAACTAATTTGTTCCTGTGGAACCAAACTGATACTTGGTCAATTCCTGAGGAGAATAGAATCATGGCAAACCAACACATTTATCAAACAGGAATTTTAATTTAAATTTCTGAATTTTCAAATTAATATGTCCAGACAATTAAAAAGAATGATAGAATCACAGAATATCTCAAGTAGGAAGGGACCCATAAGGATCATTGAGTCCGACTCCCTGCTCCTCGCAGAACTACCTAAAACTAAACCATATGACTAAAAGAGTCATCCAGACGCTCCTTGAACTCTGACAGGCTTGGTGCTGTGGCTGCTTCCCTGGGGAGCCTGTTCCAGTGACTGACCACCCCCTCAGTGAAGAACCTTTTCCTCGTGTCCAACCTGAACTTCCCCTGATGCAGCTCCATTCCCTTTCCTCATGTGCTGTCGCTGGTCACCAGAGAGAGGAGATCAGCACCTCCATCTCCGCTGACCCTCTTGAGGAAGTTGTTGACTGTGATGAGGTCACCCCTCAGCCTTCTCTTCTCTAAGCTGAACAAACCAAGTGACCTCAGCTGTTCCTCGTAAGTCTTGCCCTCGAGACTTCTCACCATCTTGCTTGCCCTCCTCTGGACACACTCCAACAGTTTGGTGTCCTTCTTATATTGAGGCGTCCCAAGCTGCACCCAGTACTGGAGGTGGGGCCGCACCAGTGCAGTGTAGAGTGGCACAACCACGTCCTCGACCACCTAGATATGCTGTGCTTGATGCACCCCAGGGCACGGTTGGCCCTTTTGGCTGCCAGGGCACACTGTTGACTCATATTTAACTTGCTATCAACCCAAACCCCCAGATCTCTTTCTGTGGCACTTGCTCTTGTTAAAAAATTCAAAATGTTTGAAGGATCACCTCTAAGTAACATGAGTAGCTCAGAGTAGATGGTGGATTTATCTTGATTCTACTTTGAGGCAAGAAATTCCTAAACAAAAGCAAAGTCATCTCAGCTCCGTAATGAGTAATATAGCAACCTTATAAACTCAACAGCTTGATGTGCTAATCAAATAGACTAGCAATAAGATTAGTTTGTTGTTATATGATGGACAATAAGAAGAAGATTTGATTGGAGCTGTGACTTGAACCATGATTTCTCTGTTCACCCTTAGGTTTGCTCACTCTTTTGTTCCAGGATACTTGGATCATTAAATAATAATAAATGTTCTAAGAGTCTAATTCAGCAGACTTATTTTAGGCAATCATTGTAGCACGAAGGGAAAGGTACCTTCAAACTGTCTGTTTCTTAAAAATTATTCTAAAAAGAGTCTAATCATGCAGTTCATGTATAGGTCTTTGCATTACAGAAGTCTAGAACTGGTTGTGGTGAAATCTTGGTTTTTTACCTTCTGTTCAGATACTCAGGGAATATCAGAAATTACTTTAAGTTTGTGTCAAATGATACTACAGCCAATTTGGGATGGCAGCAGAAAAAGAAATAACAAGAATAAAAGAGAATTTTTACAACTGAGATTAACTTTTCACTTTACTAGTACTTAAACTTTGTTCTGCTCTTTATGAGAATGATCAGAAAAGAAGGGGAAATGTTATTATTACAAGATCTGTGATCCTGTAGATTTTCATAGCTTGTAGTCATCACACATTCACTGCAGACACCATATCCACTTATTAGGCACAATTCAGGTATGTGCTCGTTTCTTTTAATCTGTACTTTGTATGAGGGTTCTATTATTATTATTATTGCAACCATTGAGTCATGCAATTCAATTGTATATAATTCCTGCAGTAAAATAAAACACAAAGGGAAGGAGGGAGGAAAGAATAGCCAAGTACAAATTTTATCCTTCTCCAGTCTCTTTTTCAGTCATCTTCTACATTAATTGATATTAACCCCTGAGGAGGGGGGTGTTAAGATCCATCACTCCAACATGCTGCTAGATAACTAATTAATACTAATGGTGGAGCTGTGAACTTATCAGACTAAGCTATTAAAATTGAAACATCACGAGCTATCAACACCCTGAAAAAGGGATAAAACACATTTATTACCAATGGGAAAGCCAGAGCTGATCCTCCCTTTCTGATTCCTAAGGAAGAGGGCAGTGTTGGATTTAATTTACCACAAGGAATAGGTCTTGCTCATCTGTACTCTAATCTCTGACTGGATCTCCTCTTTCAGCAGCCTGGGGTCCAATGGAAATGGTAGAAGAATATCTTTTATTAAACTACAGTTATTATCAGAGCACTAATAATTCTGAGCTCTCAGAAAGCAGAAGAGAGTTTGTGCTCTCTAGAGTGGCACCGACACAAGGGGCAGCTCAAGCACCAGTGAGAACAGCCTAAGGGAAGCCTTTTTTTGGTGGTGTTTTTAAAGAAAGAATCTGGGTTTTGTCATGCAGCAACAAAAGCAATGAATTAGGGAGGAACTATTGCTAAAAGTAATTGCTTAACTGCTGTTTTCCATATGAGAAAATCAAAATAGGCAGCTGGACCTCTTAACCAGTCCAATCTACAGAGTCTGACAAGTGTAGCACGAGTCAAATACTCCTGTCCAAGACTTGTTCCTTTGTCCAACTTACCTTGAACTCAAAATTCAAAACTCACTGATGTCAGTGGCAGTCTTCTTATTTTACCCCTTGCATATACAGAGCTACTACTGCATTCAAAAGTAGGGAGAGTGCAGAAGCTGTTCATATGCTGTGAAAACCCTGAAACTTTCACAGTGGCAAATAAACAGCCAGGGAAAGGGATCTGAGTGGGAAGACCCAGGGGCCAGGACGTGCTTATGACAGGAAATTTCTGCCCTGTGAAATTTTTCAGGTAATTAATTCAGGTCATGGAGCATGGTGTCACCTGAAAGCTTGGTATATTCACACTGCTGTACTCTGAGAATTGCTATTTATTTGATAAGTGTCCACAAGGCCCACATAAATCAAATGACATTCATAAATCTAAACAGGAGGTGATAAAAACACAAAGCTCAGCTTTTAATAAGCAGGGATTTCCATCTGGTAGTTCTTCTGATGACATTACAGGTGTGTGCACCAGCGGCATTTATGGATGCACAATTTTACTATCCCCAGGATTTCTTCCCAGCATCTACATCTATTGATTCAGAACAGAGCAAACCACCAGAAACTTGCACCAAATAATTTTCCAAAAGGGTAACACTTTGACAGCACTGAAAATGCACCAGCAAAATGAGTAGAAAGAAAAATGCACGGGTAGACCTGGACATTATATTCTGGAAGAAAGGTGGCTTTGCTTAGGCTGCTGCAAGTAGTTTCTTGTATGCCTGTGTTTCATTGAAATGTAAACCACATGTTCAAATTACGTGGCCAGAGGGATCTATAGAGTGCTCAGGTGCTGATTTATAGAAGTCTCAGTTGCAGCTTAAAACAGTAGTCAGATTTTGATGTAGTAGCAAACATGTTAAAAACTGATGACAGGAAAGAGATTGTAAGAAAAGGATACTTGGGGGTAAGGTGTTCCTTTCATTGTGTCTTTGCAAAAACCCCAATGGGCATGGATCAGAATATCTAAAGCCTAAATACGGAAAAAATAAATATCATCTTTAAAAGGAAATTGGAAAAAAAAAATCAGTTTTACCCCAGGTTTTTTTGTGGTACAAAATTTAACTGATTGTGACTTATTTTAGGTACATTTCTTGTATCAAAATAAGAACAAGCCCTAACATCACATTTCAACCCAAATCTGATGACTATCATAATAGAAATAGAGAGCTTTTTCAATTCAGTCTTTCTGAGGCTTTTCCTTAAAAAGAACTGTTCTGAATAATAAAAACATACCTTGTATGATATTGGCACTGTTCACAGAAATGGAAATGAAAAAGAGAAACCTGAATATTGATATTTTCTAAATTTTTTTACAATCTTTCAAATGACAACTGGTAAATTAGATTACTTTTACATATAGACATCAAAGAACACAATGTCTCAGAAAAACTCTGAAAAATGGCATTACATGCACTAGCTATGCTGCACAGTACCAATAGAAGTCCAAGATACAAAATGATATCACTGCACTGTGACAGATCTAAGCAACCATAAAATAGGTTTAGAACATAGTTGCTGAAGTTCTCCATCAAAAGTACTTAATTAATTGTCTCAATCAGCCCCTGATAAGAGACCTCTCCCATTAGCACAGATGAACCCTGTCTCTGAGAAAAGAGACAGGTTCATTTACAATTTTCACCAGAGCATCTCAAAGCTGTGACCAGAACTAAACTTACTAGACACAAACATTTCAGTGTTTAAGTTTGACGGACAATCCCCTCAAGTTAGTTAGCAAGTAACCATACTCCCTAGTGTTGGTCAAAAACAGGAGACAGCCTGGTGCTGAAAAAAGATATCTATATAAAAAGATTTTTATTTTACTTGGATGTTCTGAAAGTTTTGTTCAGAAATTATTACACTTAAAAATGCTATTACTGCGATGAAATATTACAACATCAGTCAATTAACCTAAATTATATAAATTCCAAGACAACTTTGTGCAAGTACAGTGATGATGCAAGTCCGAAGTCTACATTTACATGTACCACCATATGTATTTCAATAACAGTATGCCCTTCAAACGAGCAACTAAAATATTTATGTGATCTCTACACTGCATTTTTTCTAAATTATTTAAATTTATAACATAAGTGAGAAAAAAAACCCCACTCAACAACCTGATATAATTAACAATTTAACAAAGTCCATATTTAGCATTCTTGGCTACAGTACATAGTTTACACATAACAGTGAGTTTTGTTTAGGACACATGGGAGGTTTCCATCCTATTCTTTGACTAGCCCCAGACAGAACAGAGACTGGATTAGTTCATATTTCACTGAGAGAGAGAAGTAGTAAACTGCTTGGTCATTGGTTGACAAACCTATCTTGATGTCCCTATGAGGTTCTTAGCTACATTTATTTTTTTACTTCCTCTGTCTTCCAAAAAAAGTGATCTGTATGAAATTTTCTTGAACAATTCAGTTACCTGAGACATTAGTTCTGTCAAACATTTTTTCCATGACTCTTGCCTGTCCTACTGCCAGTGTTACAATTATTTGATCCCAAAATAACTAGAGAAAAGTAATACAAGAAAACATTCCCCTTCTTCATAAATGATTGCAGTGGTAATTCACAGTAGTGTGTCTACTGTTCCTATCAGATTATTTTTGAGTATATAAAAGCCCTTCACAAAGTCCAATAATAAATAACTCTATTATGTAGATAAGTAATAGTATTTCTATATGCTGACAAATGCAGGTAGCTGGTTGAGAGACTGCCTGTTTTTAAAAATGTAATTCAGGTTTCTCTGAATCTTGGCTGCATCTGGTTGATTCGGAATGCTGTAGGAAATACACAGCTGATTTCTAAATTTACTTAAGTGAACTTTAAGCCTCTGAATTGTTTATGGAACAAACAAGAAGGAAAAGTTAATCAGAGAGATATGTCTGAACTTCAGTCCGACTCTCGAGCTCAGCGGTGGCTAACATGCAGCCTGGTGTTCCCAGCCTGACCACGAGCCCTCCTGTTGAAGTGTTTTCCTTACATGCGAAGTAGGCAAGATATTTCCTGCTGGAAATGGCTTCCTATAGGCTATATAAAAAACTGTCAGGAGTCCTAGGAAGGCAATTCAGAATGTCTGTCTCCATAAAGGGAATAATCTCTCTGAAGTTTCCTAAGAGCTCTGCAACTTGTCTAATCTTGTCAACTGTGCTTCCTCCTTAGTCACTGAAGAGATAAATTTCAGTCACCAAGTGGAAGATAGCAATTAAGAGTTCCTCTCTACTTGATGGAGAAAAACTGCATTCCCAAGCCAAAGGAGGGGTCTGAAATAAGGAAGATGTCTCTTGGGGTTCTGATCACTTTCTTTTGACTCCAGAGAGATTCCAAAGTACTGAGGTGGGATACTAAAATCTTCTATGTTAACTTAGAGGAGATGTATCCCATTTTGTTACAAGATTTGCCCAGCAGCAGAACCTTCATCAGTATCTCCTAGATCTGAAGCTTCTGTTTTCTTAAAATATGTTTTGTGCACTTGGTATAGATTCACAAGGAACACCACACAGTAACCAAGCTCTGACTCAGCTACCTCCGTTACAAGAAGGTGTACAGCTGTCCCAGAGCACTGTTTCACTGAAGCCAATGGACCTGGGTTCCTAGTTTGAGGTCCGTGGAGTGGAGTCCATGGACCCTTGGAGTGTAATGGAACATCACTGCAGACCTCATGGCTCAAGTCAAATGTGAGCCAACAGTAAATGATGCTGATAAACAAAGGTCTGATGATCAAGCTTTCTCCTTGCACTCCTTTACTCAACCGTGTTTCCTTACTGTATGCCATTTCTAAGCACTCAAAATAGTGACTTAGAACCCTCAAAAAATGAGATAAAAAATTAAATAAAGAATGAGATTCAGTATGTAAGCAAATAATCAAGGCTGTGGGTGTTTTTGTCCAGGTTATTTTTTTTTTTTTTAGAGTTTTGAGGTATTAGGGTGCAAAACATAACATTGTCACAAGGATAATTGTCTCCAAAAGATAATGCATTGACAAAAAAGAGAAAAAAATTCACAAATACTTGTAACATTTGCCTCCCCACTGCAGCCACCTCCCAGACCAGCAAAACTGATTTTTTTTTGCCTTTTAGGAAATGAACAATGTACAGAAAGCCATCCTTTTACTAACGATGCAGAATTTTTTCCTTTTCCTGGTTGGAGATTGAATAATGCTTCCAGTTTGTCACATTCCTGTAATTTTTGACAATTCCCCAAAACAGCTTTTAGAACCATTGGAAAACAACCAACTCTGTGCACGGTTTACTCTTAGTTTTCATTGTTCTCTCCGTTACAACGGGAAACCGAAGTTTGCTCTCAGTTTAGTCAGCTTGCCAAAGTGCTAAGATACACTTTGAGGGATCTGCATTCTCTTCTCCTATAGCTACCATGCACAAAAATTTTGATTTTAACTTGCAGTTACCACAATGACGTATCTCATTCACCTAACCAGGTTAGACAAGTAAGAAGACCACCTAGCAAGTATTCTGTCATTCTGAACGGGTAAGTTCTGGGAAGGCTTTCTGATAAATCTTTGCTTGCCATTTCTTTTAAGATACTGATTGTGTGTGTGTGTGTGTGTAACAGCCTGATATTTACATGAAAAATAATACTGTATATAAATGAATCATATTTTTGTCTAGATTTTATTTTTAATTAAAATATAGCAAAATATGGTAAGTGTGAATGTGTATTATAGTAATAAAACTTTTTATCTCAACCTCTGAGTAAGCTCCACTGGAGCTGTCATGGTCTATTATGCTCCAAAGTAGCCGTTAGGGTCTATTATGTCAATTAGCATACACATCCATGACAGATTGTTCTTTTTTGGGCTTTTTTTAATATTAACATCAAAAATAAAAACAAGGAGGGGCTGGATCGCTCAGGGTATTGAAATGCAGCAGAGAGCCTTTCACTTGGAGGTTACCCACTGAAATCTAACTTGGGTCAGTGGTAACTGAAAATTGCTGTTCAGTGATGTGCATAAAAGGGGCTCAGTGTCTCAAAAAAACAAGTCGGAAGCATTGAAGTTAATGGAAGTGCTGAAAACTATTTCAGTGATTACATAAGTAGGTCCTTACTTCAGGTTCCAACAGTTCATATTGCAGCTAGACACACACTACTAAAGTTGACACTAATTTGCTGTCTTCACCCGACAAGTACAAATATAGTCACAGGTTCAGTGGTCTTCTCAAGTATCCTGGTGAAATTCCACAAAGGCTTTACTATATTTGTTTTAGTTGTAAAAACTGCCTTTTAAAAAAAGGCAGAATGAGAGAAGGTATATTGAAAGGTGATAAAGACAATAAGAAGTATGGGACTTCTTCTATATAAGAAAGAGTTAAAAATTACGTTTCACCATTAGAAAGCACAACCAAAATGGTAGAGGTCTATAAATCATAAAGTGAATGATAACATTATTTTTCCTGTAATTAGTAGTTTAAACCATGGAACTCAAAGGCAAAGCAGGTTGAAAGTACAAAGGTTCCACAAGGAAACAGACAAATTCAAATTCACTGATCAAGTGATTAAACTCACAGTAATCCAAATGCAACTAAATTCTCGGTATATCCCAAACGGCTTAATGTCAGAAGCTGGAGAAGTAGTCTCCAGATATTTATGACTAGTCTTTTGAAAGATAGGATCATGGAATAGAATAACCTTCAATTTTGTGACTCATGTTCTTGTAATTGTGTTGGCATAAGTGAGGGCAGATTCTCACCTCTCATCTTCCTTCCATGCCAATGGTTAACCTGGCTTGTACATTACTATGGAATTACTGAATTACCGAGTTCTCAGTTATATGGAAAACTAAGGCAAGGAAATGTGAGGAAAGGAAAAGCAAGGCAAGGAGACATGTCAATCTTCATAACTGAGAATCCTGCATCTTCTAAAACTGGCTCTAGAAAAAGAAAAAAAGAAAAAAAAAAAAGAAGAAAAAAGGAAAAAAAAAAAGAAAAAAAAAGGGGAACAGGGTATTATTCATCTCATCAAAGGTAAACATCTAAAACTGATGAGAAGAATCATGACCTGGAAGCAAGTATTTCTCTCATTGATTATAATATTAGCTAGATTTAACTTGCAAATCAAGGAATGGTTCCATTGAGAGCTTTAAGGTGTCCAGGACATTTTCATGAAGGTAAACACATATGATACAGTACATGCAGAATGCTCATGCCCTTTGGCATGAGTGATGGAGGTTAGGTAGGATACAACAGAGCATCTCAAATACACCAATGTATAGACAACTGAATTGACCCTAGAACATCCAAAGAGAGAGGTTAGGGGTGATATTCAGTCATCTAAATGTAGGCATATAGTGACATTTTTTTGTATTGTATTATATCGTATCAGACCTGATGCTCAGCTTCAGTACCAGAGTGTGTGGGTCTCCATAAGTTCTGTGCCTTACCTAGGTGGCCTGTGTATGCCTTCAATATCCTAGAAAACCTCAAGTGGCACTAAATTCCTATTTTTAGGCAACTGAATCCTACCCCAGATGTCAACATTCGTATTGGAAATGTCTAAATTTAGATTAAGTGAATCCAAGCACTAATGATTAAGGACAGGTGAAATAACCCCATGTTTTGAGTCACTGATCATGCATCTCCTATGTCAATCTCCAAGGTCTTACAAAGGTAATGCATGTAGCACTCTTGTCTAGTAGGACAAAATCTTTTCGATGAAATCCTATCCCATTAACATCAACAGCAAACCTCCCTTAGATTTCAGTAGGTTGTTCTTTCTCTAGCTGTCAGACCAGGCACAAGAGAACAAGCAAAACTCCTCAAATACAGCTTTTCCTCTCTACACACCTTGAATTGGGAAAACAACTTAATATTGTTAGATAAGACAAGCACTCAAGTTCAATTTTTGCTTGTACAGCACTGTATTAGCAATAGGAATACTATGAAAATTTTGTGAGAAGTTAATGGAAGTTGTGCTTCAGGAATGTCCCCAAATCAGTCAGGTAATAGGGACATGGCAATTTAAACACCCTATAAGAGGATACATTTGTCCACTTCATTGTTTTAATAAAAACCCCTTTTTTGACAACCAGCCTTGCAGAAGTAGGGTAGATGAAGGTGAAATTGTTGTTCAATCTTTTACGCAGGTGAGCACAAAGATTGCAGGTATACTCTCTACTTGGCTTAAGAGAAGAGGGTTCTTGTCTTCCCCCACACATCACTGAGAGCAAAGCATAGTATTGCCCTTTGTGTTTCCTTTAATGTTGAAAATTTCCTTTCTTCTGCTTGCACATAGTGTAATGCGACAATTATGTGACACGTTAAAAAAAAAAAAAATATGACAATGCTTGCACTGTATCCAAATGTGAAGAGATCTGCAGTCATTTCAAATGGGAAACCTGCTATTAGCTCACACAATGGATTCCCCAGCTGAAAAGACGACATAAATTGGAGTGAATCAAGCATTCACCGCCAGCAGATCTGCTGCTTGTGTTCACTGATGAGATGTAAATGTGCTTAGCAAGAGTACAGCATCAGAAGAGGACCATGAAATTATAATATAGTGACTATAATGAGAATGGGTTAATTTGTAGCATTTCTTATTCTAATTATGGTATTTGACACATGGGAACAAAACCATTTTCAGCCATTTTCTTTTCTTGTTACTATCCCTTATTACAAGAATGAGAAACAAGAGCAATCTGTATGCTTCTCTATTCTGTGAAATACAGTAGCATGCTGCACTGTTTTGACCCTTTCAATATTCTGCATAGGTAATTTGAGAGAAGACAGTCCAGTTATGGTCTCAGCAAAGAGCATTTAATGAATCCAGGAAAAGTATAATTTGCATGGAAATAACCTGAATTATTTTTTAAGTGCACAAGAATATAATGGGGGAAAAAAAAACCAACAAACCAACAACAAAAACCAAAAGCTAGAAAACAGAAACGGCACCTTTCTCCATCTCTAGTACAATGATTTTAATGAGAATTAAAATTTGTATGAACTTAACCTATTCTCGGAGTGATGGGATGCTAGTTTCATCTTGTGGTGTGTAAATTATCTATGCAGACATACTCTGTTTGTAAGAGAGATGTCCAGCTGGTGAAAAATATCCTGTTTCACGCAATTCAGATATTAATCCATTATTTTGACAGAAAATAAGTATACAGAGGTTAAGATACTTGCCACTGAAACTAAATGGATGCATTTGCAGGCCTACAGGTTCTCTATTTTCTAACAATGGCTACAAAATTATATCTATAAAGAACACAGAAACATGGAATTCACGTTTCAGTGAAAAAAACCCGAATTCTGATAACACACATATGGACAAAATCCATTTTCTAACAAAAGACTCTGACATATGCTTATAAAAGTACTGGCAATTTGGTTAGAAAAAATCCTCCTGCAGTTTACCTGTACCTGCTTGGTAACTGTTATTTGAGGGTTATTGCATTCACGTACAGACATGCACATTTTGGACAAGTGCAAATTAGCTGCACTTTTGTGAGTTGCTTCTGGTTCTCAGTATCCTGTCTTGCCTTTAAAATATAAATATAGAACAGATTGCCGTCCTTAAAACTCACAACCCTGAAAGTGTGAGATGGGCGAGGATAATGGAGGAAAGTAAAAAGACCAGAAAATACAAGTCCACAGGTTTTCCTACCAAGCCATCTTCAAAGAGGATGAGGAGAACACATGCACTTTGAAGACTCTATCAGATATGAGAGGCAGAAGTGGGATCAGATTTTTAAAGGGGATTTGTAGGATTTATTGAAACTTCATTTGAGCATTTAAATCAAATGCTGAGAATCCGGCTATTTTTAAGTACCTACTTGGCATGTTGAAACAGCGGAAACGAAGGAATATGTTCACAAGGTGATTCAAAAGTTGTCAATAGAGGGGTTCTCACCAGGGAATTAGAATTCATGTGGTTCCTCAGTCTGTCTTTGACTCATGATGGAGCTTAGATAAAACACCAGGCATCTAACTGCTTAGCTAAAGATTGATCTAAAGATGTCTGAGTGCTTCTGTTTAGGCATCTAAGGAACTCTGTGATCCAGAATGGCAGTATAAATCAATTTTAGGCTTCTCCAGCAATAATCCAGAGCCCAGGGACCAGACAGCTTAATCTTTGTCTGAGCAAAGGATCCCAAATTGCCGCAAGTCTGAACTTGGAATTTAGAGATTCTGAATCTCATTTACAAATATTCATGTCCTATTAATTTTTCCCAAGTAATTACAGAACCCTGACTTTCCTGGATTAAAAGGCTAATACAATTTGGAAGTGAAATAAATTTAATTTATCTAGTAGAAAATTCATAAACACAGTAGAATTCATAAACCTAGTAGAAAGAGAGAGGAAAGATAGCATTAAAACTCTGTTATAGACCTACCAAGAAAAGGACACCGAGGTATGCTGACTGCAGGATGTCACAGGGAAGTGCATTCAGATTGACAGACGAGCTTATACCCACGCTGGTAACAGCGAAACTCATTTCCCTTTGAGTGCTCAAGTAAAGGAAGTAGCTCTGAAATAGCTAAGAATAAAGGTTACAGGAAAAGAACTCTCTTTTGAGAAAAATCATTACATAACATAAAAGTATACACTATATGCACATCCGTATGTACATGCACATATGCATATGCACGCCATTATATGAATGCCAGTATGCTTAGATCCATTTCATTTACTTATCACTGGGTATTTCTTACATATCACACTAAAAGAAAAATAAGGTACTTTGGCTTACTAAGCTTCCCTAAAAATATTCACCTATTTGAGATGCTTGCCTGGCCTCTAACTGTCACTTGCCAAGGGAACAGGCCTCCTGTAGATCCTGTGTCTTGCATGTTAACCCAGATGCCTTTAATATGTTAGGGTCCCTCAAATCACAATAGACACCTGCTTTTTTGACAACTAGCATGCCAGGTTCTGGGATCAGGATTCGCTGAATATGTCTGCAGCTGTAACTACAGCAGTCATTTCGGCAGGCGTCAGGTACCAAAACGTAAAGACAGACAAGGCGTCATGCCCAAACTCCAGCTGCTGATCTCCAAAAGGCTGACGGTCTTTCATAAGTTTTGTCTCTAACCTGCCAGCTCCATTTAGGTGTATTGGCATCTGAGGTGGTAGCATATACCCATGTTTATGTAGCTGAATCCTGCCCTATGTCTCTATTAATTATAATAGGAGCATAGACATCTAGTTCACATGGAGATAATGAGGGGAAAACTTCACTCATTACCTCTACTACTTCTTTATTAATAGTAAAAGTTTGAAGGCAGCAAGATGATGAGGCCAAGATTTATTTTTTTCCCACATTTCCTTATTTTGTCTTTCTTTTAACCCACTTTTATTTAATTGTATTTAAATTAATGTCGAAGTGAACTTAATGCTATTTCTGGTGGCAGTAGCTAAAATCAGGATCTGTTTCCATTTATTCTTCTTCTTCCCCCTGCTCCACTCCACCATTTCTGTTTTGTAACCCACTTTATTCACAAACTGTAATAAATTATCTGAGGAGTACAAAGAAATGGAACATTATTTTTAATTTGTTTGTAAAAGTTTGGATTAATATAATTGTATGTCTCTAGTAATAGGTGAATATGTCACAGTAAGTGTAAAATAACATATCATCCATGTTTGTCAAGACTTTTTCAAGTTTTAACAGTTTCTAATAAAAAAGTCCCCTAATATAATCAAAAGAGAGTTCCAGTTTTGTCAATATTATATTATCAGCTTCATTGTAAAAAACCAAAATATTTACCTTTTAGTGAAGGTTACTATAGTGGCCGATTTCTTGAGACTGCACCCATGGTATATGTCTTTTACTTTGCTTCCATGAATATCAAAGATGAAAACAAAACTCTAAAATCATATTCGATCTTCAGACCATCTGGTCAGTTCAGCTTCCCATTGTGTCCTCTTTGTCGCTGATAATTTTATAGTGGCTTAATGTTTAATTTATGATCCTTTCTTCTGCAGCTTTCCCCTTTATTCTCTCTCTTTAACAGTCACATAGATACTCATGTTGTTGCTACCTGCACATCCTCACTTTGGTCCTCGGCAAGGAATTCAGTCTTGTATTCTATGTTTGAAACTAAGTATGAAATTGGTGTATTTTCCTTCTAGAGCATTTTCTTAGAAAATAGTTTAAAAAAAAAAAAGACTAGAAGGACTTTTGCAATAGAAAGCCAATTTTTATTAGAATATAAATCATAATAATTACCTTTCAAATACAGACTGACAGAAGAGATATAAGAAATACTTATGACAACTCCTCTGTATTCCCATGCATTCTTAGAAGATGGTTCCTTGTTTTCACACTTGGTTTCAGTCAACCTTATGAACACAAGAGTTACAGCAAACTCAGTACAAGCCTTTCTAGTCTTAGGAAGACTTTCTGTTACAGTGGAGACTTGCCTATCAGCTTCCAGCCCCTGTCAGTGTTGGCTGAGTCTCACTGCTGTGCTCTAGGCTTTCTTCTCATCCTTCCCTCACACAACCTTCTTAATATGCTTGAAGCTTTTCCCTTCCAAGCACAATCAGCAGCACTAAAGGGAAGGAGCAGTTTCATTATTAGAGGTTTTCACGTGACCTAGTCATTCCTTTTTTCAAACCACCACAACGTATAAATTAGGAACAAACAGTTAGATACTACCCATCGTGACATGGTCACATACTTCTTGTTCACTAACTGTATTCTATCCTGATAAATAAAAGAAAGCCAGGCACTAAACCCTAGTTTCAAGGCCACTGGCACCATCTCTTTGGGGCTAAAATCTTCTAAAGCAGCATTGTCCTGGCTTGACCTAAAGAGAAGGGACCAGATAGAAGAAGGAGCTGGGTAGCAATTAGGTGGAATGGAGGTGCAGGAGTCCCACGTTCAGGCTTGCTGCCTGAGCCTCTTGTATTTAACACTTGAAACAGGCTCTGTGTCATTAACACAGGACATACAGCTAATTAGGCAAAAGGTAACGGGAAAATAGAGAGGATAGTTTGGAGAGAGTAAAGGGCAGGGGGGAGGCTAATCTTAGTCGTGGAGATTAATCTTCTTCAGAGAATAATTCCAAGTGGGGGGGTCTCAGTTACGTGATCTTCATCCTTTGGGGGACTCTCCACTTAACACAAGGCAAACCGAGGGAGCTGAAGGAGAGCGACAAAGCTCAACTAAAATTACGTAGATCCCCTCCAGAGTGGTCTTGTTGATTCAAAGAACTGAAAATTCTGACATTTAAACGTAATTCTATCCTGATTTTCTATTCTTTGGAAGAAAAGAAGAATATGGTTGGTTATACATTTTTGGTTACTTGATTAAAGAATCACCAATGTAAACACAAAGGAGCACAGAGAATCAGTAGCTAGCAGAGGAAGCCCAATAAGCTGATCAGAGAAATAAGCCCCGGCCCCAACTCCCAGGGCTGCCATGGGACAGCATCAGCCCCATGGGCGTCGGGTGAGACACGTCAAGATCGGTCAATGGGAGCTGGTCTTTGCCTCATCTCAAAGGTTTATGGGGTGTCACTGCCTAGGGGTATGGAACTTATTATGGGATGCCAGGGAAGATCACCTTGGGATTATGTAAGACTTATTATGGGATGTTTAGGGGAAGAACCAAAGGCGCGGAAAGAGACAGATTGTCATGTTGTCTGGCCATGCCCTGTGAGTGCAGTCTGTCCTGTCTTCTTATCAAATTGCATTTCTAACTATTTTCCTGGGTGAGGAGCTCCTTATTTTGTGTTCGTGTGTGTGTATGGATGTCTGATGTGGGACCACCAGTCATGGGGGCCCATGTGTCTAAGTTCCAGCACCTGGAGTAGGTGCATATTGTGTGTCTACATATGTCAGCGTGATTGCTTGCAAATATCAAGGCAGATCAGCCCATGGGTAGGATAAGAGGCTTGGGAGCCAGGTATCAAAGAAGCCAGAAGCATGGGCTGCATACTGGAGAGACTAGAAAGCCTGAAAATTGGCAACTGGAGAGACCAGAGGGATTCAAATCTGCTAGTGGAGAGACCACGAGGTCTGGGGGTTGATGTAGTGACCTGTTTACATGTATGTGGCTGTACTGGAGGCAAGAGGATGCCAGAGATCAGCTACTGGGTAGATTGAACATTTAAGGCCATTTACTGCAGGGATCAACAGTATGTGTGCGCTTGTGCATGTGTGTGTGCACACAAATATGTTTGTGAAGTGTTCTGAGGTACCAGGAGCTGGAGGGGAACTGCTGGCTTTCTGGGTGCCAGCAAGTGGGGAAAGCAAGGATCTAGGGCCAGTTCCTGCCCTTGGTGCGTAAGTCTATGCTACGGGAAAGATCCACTTTGTACCTCTGCACAGTATTTCCCACTAACAGACCCTTATCCTGAACCGGCAGAGAAGGGGACAAGTTTAGGCAATTGTCTGTGCTATCTGTGTTTGCATGTTTCTGTCTGAATTGTTCTGTGTGCCTTGCAGTATGTATTGCAAATGCTCCTGGGTGTGCCTTTGCAGAATGCTCAGCCTTGCTACTGGCTGGGCCTGGGAACAGAAAGCTGTAGCAGCCTCCCCTCCATCGTGCTACTAGATTCGGCAAAACTTAACAGAATCGTAAAATAATAGAATCATTTAGGTTGGAAAAGACCTTTAAGATCATTGAGTCCAACCATATTCACCAGCACTTTCCCCCTTTAAAAGTTTGACTTTACATTTCATAATTTTTTAAAGTTATTTTTATTTTTATGCATTGTTTGAGTGCATATTTTATATTAACCCATTAAAAAAGCATTTCTGGCTTTTATTTTGCATTAGTTCTTGGTTCTTGCATGTCGACAGTAAAACCTACCCACAATTTCAACTGAAGTACAGAGAATCATAAGACAGAAACCATGTGACTAATGAGAGAAAGTTAAAAAGCTTTCGTTGTTGTCTCACTGGCATTCACGGTGCCGTAAAGAAGTTGCTATACCTCAATTAAAATTTAGACATATATGTATATTTATCCTTATGTAGGTATATTGGGACAGAGATACCTGAAGTAAAGCAAATTTAGCATTTATCATCCACTGGAAGAATTGCATATCTGTGTGTAAAAAGGACCCTTCCAGATGATGGTTACGAAAATGTACTCCTGGAGCATTATTCATCAAGAAGTTATTTTTTATGCACTCAGTACATAAAATCTGCAAGCCTTAGATAAAATTGTCAGAATAATTACGTTCTTTTTACCTCATCAGTGAATGAAATGTAGTGATTCCAAAGTAGTACTTCTGGAGAAGGCACCAAAGGGTCTGAGGCTGATTCACAGCAGCTAATAACATGGCACACACCCCACCCAAGCAAGCAAAAGCTAATAATAAAAATAACTTTAATCGGTGATTTCTGTGCTTTAGAATGCAGTTTCCTTGAGTTGAATACTAGAAAGAGAGAGGAGACATGCTTTCTGACTTGAGAGAGAGCTAAAGTCTTGCTCCTGGATGGGCAGTACTGTCTCTGATTAGTAGGTGAAAAGGAGGATTTAGATGTGATAGACACAATTTATGGCATCCATCTTGTCTTCTGCTGCTACTTTGGCAAGTCTCCTTGTTTACAAACTGCTTCAGTTGTAAGAGTTTTTAAGTATTAGTTATTCAGGGAATAATTGTAAAAAGAGCCATGGGACCTAACAGCAATATTTTCATGTCTAACTATCAACAAGGGAAAAGAGAGAGGCTCATCAAACTGACAAATATGCATCCACTCTGAATCAAATGTTGGAAAAAAGGTTTGGCATAAATGTTATGTAGTCTTCTTGCAAGAGAAATAAACAATGGAATACAGTAAAATTAATCTGTTTATGCATATGGGCAATCTCACAGGTAGAAATGTTTCTATACGTAGAAGCTTCTTTATACATAAACAATTACTTCTATGCAGTAATTATAACTAGAGGTAGTAATAGTGTTGTAAATCCCTCTCTTTAACAGAAGCAGCACAGTCAGGATTAATCCAGCTCTATTGCCGTAATGATGTGTGCAAAATACACGCACTTTCGTTCAAATGTAGCTTCAGCTGAGCCTCGTACATGCATCGAACACGATTTGCAAGGGCAGCACTCACTGCTATCTTCAAATTCGGATGTACAAGTACAGGGTAGCCAGCTCTTTTGAACTTCAGGCTCAAATCAAGCACCAAAAAAACCCGTCCAAAGCTGCTTTCGAAAGGTTAATCCATAGCATCATGTGGAGGTGGATGGATACCACTTTAGCAGCACTTGGATCGAGAAATGGAAGTTCCTTTCACATGACCTCCCCATGTTCACAGCAGCAATACAGCTGACAAGTTTTGTTGTGCTGTGATTTGGCTTTGTGCAACGGCCTGACCTTTTCTTTGGGCAGACAGACCTGCTGTGCAGTCAGCACATGAAGCCCTCTGCCTGCCCCAGGCTGGCAATATTTAATAGATTGCATTGAGCTCTGATCTGTGTCTTAAAGCAATTAGAACAACTTTGGTTGGAAAAACTCTATTTTCATTTCATTAAAAAACTCGGGAAACTAGGAGCAAAAAGGAAATAAAAAAAGAAACCATAAAGGGAATTTTGGATTCTGTTGACTTTGCTGAAAACCTGAAGAAAGCCAAATGCTTCATCCAGCCCTAATAATGAGGCTTAGACTGGCTCTGATAGCAGTCTTTGTACCACCTATTGCAAAAGCTCCATTTATGTTCTATGTAAAATGTCCAATGAAGCATAGAAAACATGTAATTTGTGTAGAGAATGGGAGTTATGCAATCTTTGCTGGCATAAACAATGCAATAACTGCTCAGAAATAGCCTTTTGCATTCATGAATGGGGTCCATTATCTGCTCTGTCTCTCTTCTTTGCTCATTCTGAGTTGGGGCATGGTAATAAAAGAAAGGCATCCTCTTTGCCTCAGAGCTTTGGTTTTCAAACAGCAAGTGGATAACAACATATGACAGCTCCTTCTTGTCTTCTCATTAAGGAGGAGCCATGTTTTATGGACACTTACTAAGTTGCCAGCCAATTAAACATTTGAATACGTTTATATGTATTTAATTGGACTACCTTTGCAAATAGGGCTTTTCTGGAGTTATCAAACAGATTAGACACTGTAAAGCAGTAGATATGAAGCACTGAATTATTATTATTTTTTATTATTACTATTACTGTCATCACTACTGTTAGTAGGGATAGTTAGGGTAAATGCAGAGTGGAGTGTTTGCAAGGTAACTTTCTGGCAGAGTGTGTGTCCTATATAATCAGTTGTCTGTAAATAAAGAGCTATTAATTCTGTCTTTAATAATTTTCTCAGTGTTTCTGTTTGTTGCATTTTTGGGGAGAAGAATTTACACAGAGGGGTACTGACAGGGTTGCTAAGGGCACAGCAGATGACATAATATATTTGGATTTTCAGAAAGCCTTTTGTAACATTCCACATGACAAGTTCCTGCTTAATCTCCAAGATGAAGCAAGGATTCAGGGCAGGACATGGGCAGAGATACAGAACAGGTTGAAAAATAGCAAAGCAGTGGCTATAGATAGTTCCTGTGAAAGAAGCTATGTCAAAGCAGAGAATGTGTTATTTCAGGTCTACAGGGCCTAGTGCTTTTAAGTCTGCTGTGCATGTATGTGCTTTAATTTAGAAAGATGATCTACAAACACAAAGAACAACTGCAGTCTAGTTGCATTTTCTGAGGACGAAAAAATGGAAGATGATAAATGAAGGCCATACAGACAGCTAAACTTAAAAGGGATTTAGATTTGATTTGTAAATAGGTTGTCACAGAGGGAATTAAACGTAATATTGACAAATACAAAGTAATAAAACATTAGTGCTGTAAACCCCACTAAATTCTAGCGTAGAACTAATGGGATTAAACTCTAAGGGAATTTAAAAAAAGGAAACCAAACCAAGCAAACAAACAAACAAAACCCCCACAAACAGAATAAAACAAAATTTAAAAAACCCAACACTTTTCTGGGCTGGATGAACAGAGGAGTATTTCATGTTCCCTTTCTAAGATCATATATTCAGTCTTTTTGTTGCACTAATAATTATACTAATACTTGAAATTTCTAAACAGCTTTCATCAAATGAAGTAGCCTGCACAAATCCTCCAAGACATTGGCCATTATAGGAATTCATATTTCAGAAGGCCACCTATTCCCTGAAAGAAAGAGGTGAAATATTAGGAGATGGTATGGGAACAACATTTTTGGTGGGGTTGGGGGTCATCATTTTGGCATTGCATGAATAAGTTCATATCTCTTTTGTAACAGATTCTCCTTTCTCCATTTCTGTTTGGCAATCACATTTGGGGTAAACGCCACCTCTTCACTGATCATTAACAGGATCAATAGTAGACAGTTTCATTGTACTCCTTCCTTTTTTCCCTTCCTCACTAAACAATCTATTTTCCTTTCATTTAAAGGGGAAAAAGCTGAGCAAAGTATGAAAGCGGTTTTCTAAAAGAAGACCTTGCTGTTGATAATGCCATGTTGCTCTTTGGCCTTCAAAAGCCCTTTCATTATGCTTCAAAACGTAACCTTCATACTAAGCAAAAAAGCAAGTAGATGAATATATACCCAATGAATTGTTTTTAAAGAGTTTGGTTTTGTTTGTTTGTTTGTTTGTTTGTTTTTAAAAAAAGCTTACTACCTCACATGGCACAAATTTACTCCTTTGGAAACAAGAAAACTTTCAAATTTATTTTTCAAATAAATGCTATCAACAGAGGGGAGAGGAGGTATTCACAGTCTAACATTAAGCCTCTCTATTCAGAGCCTAAGCTCTTATTTAGTCAATACGGAGACGTAGGCTCTTTTTAGGTGCTGTGAATTGCACTGTGAAAGAACTTGCATTCCTGATTTAGCAATCTGGAATAGATGTTTCAAGTTAAACACTGTAAATGCACAGCACAGGCCATCTGACAGCTGAAGTTTCAATATTTTTATATGATCTGTGTTTTCTACAGGATTTCTAATGATTGCCAAGTACTACAGCATTCCTGAGGGTTCAGGAACAAAAATCACTAGCCTATTCACAATACTGTTTGTATAAATTCTGAGCTCTTTTTAAATTTTTCCTTCCTGAAGGGAACAGCTTTGCTGGCTTAGGAAGCCTGACAGCAAAATGTGTCAGAAACAGGAATATAGAGACACACTCTCCTAATCGGGATTGGAGTCACATACTCACTTTAAGATCCTGCTAGACTTTGCAGTTAGATGGGTATTAACTAGTAGTCACATGTTTATGCTGTTTAGTTTTTATAATATGCTTCCTTCTGTCATACTTAAGTTTTAAATAAAGATGTTTGTGCTTTGCAATGGCTGGCTGCTCCCTGAGAAACTGTTGCCTGCAGAGCCACAGACACCAAACTAAACTCAGGATTGCAAAGGAGTTTGCAGTAAATGTAAGGACTACAGTCTTGCAAGGACTACAGACTAAAAGCCTGATTTGCAGCAAAAGTAACACTATGACCTAGACCCCCTTAAAAGGTAACACGAGGAGGTGTGGGGCCTAAATAGGATGGTACTGAGGAATCCAAAAAAGTGTCAGCATGTTATTAGCTTGTGATCTGTGACAATGTTAATTGTCATTGATGGCTCATTTCCAAGGGAGAGAAGTTGTCCACAGGCAGAGATGATGGCAAGCTTGGCCCTAGGCCTTTTAACCTCTGTAGACCTGAACTATCTCTCCTACCTAACATAACATCATGCAAAAGCATCAACAACAACTCAGGAGTTGAAAGATTTGAAGGATTTTATGAACTATGCTTTTTTTTTTTTTTTTTTTTTAATTTAACTCCCCCCCTGCCAATGGAAGATTTTGGGGAATAGGAACAGCAGAAACCTCTGAAGTTTAAGGCTGCCTCTTTGTAACTACCTTGGTATTTTACCCGTCATTCAACCCAGAGAGGAATGCATCTAACTGAAAAGGACACAGGAGAAACAGAAGAAATACAGTCCACATTGCCTACAGTTACGACATCAGCAGTTGTTTTGGCTCAGTTGAAGTTATCTGTACAGGGGAAGCATTTGGTGTTGAGCTCCCACCAACCATGTTGTATGCATTTCTGGAGATCTTCTTCAGACTGGCTCTGGTTTGATCCCGTGAACTGAAGAGCGCATCAGGTGAGCATATCTCCAGGTTTAATTTTATCATTCATGTTCTGTAAGATGCTCAAATATGTGAACCAAACTTCATCGTGAACACAACATCAGTGCTTCACTTCAGAAATTAATCCATAATTCAAATGAAAATGTTAATGTTAATCTATGATTCTAGAAAAATACCACTCCTTACAGGACTTTGGAGCACTGAAAAATGATATGTCTTTTCAGGTTCGAAATTTTCCCATCTCATTATGACCTTTAAAACGATAAGTGCCTTTTTTTTTTTTTTTTTTTATTCTGTCTTTCTCATCGAAGAAGTAAAAGATAAAAAAAGATTTTAAACCCCTCAAAACCAGAATGTTTCAAGATTCAGACACAAGTTTTTATTTGTACTTTTGGGGGTTTTTTACATTTAAAATTTTTTGACTTTCCATCTCTTTTTAGGGCAAGATATTATTTTTTGTTGTCACGATTTTTTGTTCCTTGTTTCAGTACCTCTCAGTGGCCAGAGAACTATTTCCTCTGCAGCTGTGATTAGGAGTTCACTTGTCATTATATTGTGGCACATTAGTATTACAATACTGTGCTGGTTAAGCTCCTTTCCCCAGGCTAGTATGTCATTTACATACAGAGGAGACATCAGCCTAAGATCCAGTTGCCTGAACACAGGTGTCTATTTTAGTTGCCTGGATGCCAGCTGCTGCCTCCGAATGATATTGGCCTCGCACATTTGGAAGGTCCCTTATCATCTTCAGCCATACTGATGTGTTGCATACTCTAGGGCACCTATATGGGCATGAGATCACAAATAGTGATGCCCATGTAGGCAGCTAAAAGCTGTCTCGGAACTAAAAAGAGGTATTGTATAAATGACAAACTCTTTAATATGTATCCACCGATTTTTCAGTATTGCACAAGCTTCTTGGCATGTTATTGGCTGACAATGTGTTAGTAGCTTCATCTAGAAACATAGGTGGTGGGAGTGGTAGGGGTAGTGAGAGAATCTGGGGCAATACAATAGACTTTTTGTCACGTACTCAATGTTAAGACACATGTTACTGTCTCCCCTTTTTGGAAATTAGCCAGGGAGATTTTGCTGTTATCTTTTACGGACACCCATTTGAAAAAAAAGAAATGAAAACAAGAAAAAGGAAAAAAAAAAAAAGAAAGAAGTTTCTTGTTTTTCTCTACATACAAAACTTTTCCTGCAGCTGCAGGTTTAATTGCAGATTTCTCAATAGGCATTCAAGAGACAGAAAGAAGGAAATTAAATTAGAATTGATTCCTTACATATCGCTTTGACATACTTTCAGTTTTCAGAAAGTATCAAAGGTAGAGACAATGGATTGACTCTTGAAATATTTACCAATTAAGTTTTATTACCTCAAATGCAATAATTAATTTAATTTCTGACTTTTTTTCCAGAAAACTTTTGAACATTTCATTATTTTCTTCATTGAAGAAAAAAAAATCCAAACCAAAAAAACCATCAGCACAGGGTTTATCTATTAAGATAACCAATGTTTTTTTATGACTCCCCCACTCAGAAAAATACCTACTCTGATAGGGGTGAAAACACAGCTAACAACAGTAACCACCATATTGGGATAGAGCATTCGTTTTATCCTTTTTCCTGATAGTCCAATGGGGGGTCCTCTACATGTCTGGGGTGTTTTGATGTATGGAGGAAGAAACAAGAACAAATTCTAGACCACTTGCCACACAGGTCATGATTTGGATATGTCACTGGTAAAACAGACTCAACTTGGGGAATTTAATTTATTGCCAGTTAATGAAAAAAAAACCCTCCTAACTAAAAGCAAGCACTCCCCCCTTCCCCCTTCCCCCCCCAAATCAGGTATTGTTATTGCACAGACTATGTTCAGTCCCTTTGCTGAGGTGATGGACAGTGCAGGAGTTTGGGATCAGGGTGTAATGGTTTCTTTCTGCCATGCCTTGTCCTCATGCCTTTGTCTTTTCTTCCGCTGCTCCTTCCTTCTCACTTGTTCCCTCTGCGCTACCGTGGGTCCTTCCTGGGCTGCAGTCCTTCTGGGGAAGACCTGCTCTGGTGGGGGTTACCCATGGACCACAAGCTCTTTGGGGCTGTTACCTGCTCTGCCATGGATCACCTCCTACTGCTCTGGCCTTTTTGTTCCTTTTTTTTCTCAGGGTTTTGCCCTTTCTTATCCATGCTTTCTGCCACCAGCTTTGCTGATGGACTCAGCTGTGGCCAGTGGTGGGTTTGTTGTGGAGCTGACTGGAACCATCTGGAACTGGCTGGGTGCAGCACAGGGCAGCTGCTGGCCTTGTCTCACTAAGGCTACTCCTGCAGCCCCCTCCTGCTACCAAAACCTTGCCATTTATACCAAATACAGGATACCATTAGCTTACAGTGAGTTTTGAGAGCAAACTCAAACTCAAATACCAAAATAGAAAATATTTCATTAGAAAGCTGCTCTAAGATCTGAAATACTGATGAAACAAGCTAATGAATTAACGTAGAACGAAGGCAACCTTAAACAGCGGATGCATTAAATGGAGGCACACATCAGTACAGGACTTAGAAAGGGGAGATGAAATAGCGGGTTAAAGCTAATGTTTCCAAAGCCTTTAAAGAACAGCAACGCCAGTTGAAAGGGACATGTCACCTGGAGTTCAGCCTGTGTCAATATGGTTTGTTACAGCAGCATGGTGGATCAAAGCACTGAGTACTCACACCAGCACACAGAACAAATCACAAGTGAACAGGCTGTTGTACAGGGAGACCGACAATGGAGGAATGAAAACAGTTAACCCTTCTGGTCACAAGGTCATGAACTACTACTGTTACAAAGTTGCCAACAAAGAAGAGAGTTTGGATCAACTTTTAAGACATAATTTATTTTTTCTCCTGAAGTCACAGACAGCCTGGCTTGATGCTTTTCTGCAATTAAAAGGATTGTTTGTATTCTTTCCATGTTTCATGTCTTTGCAATCCAACCTCAGCCATTGTCAAGCCTTGGTTTGCTCTTACCAAAGATAATGAGGAAAAACTTACAAATTTTCATTGTATCGGGACCATTCAATTTACTTTCTGTCAGTTAGCATGCATCTTTCTGTCTTGAAATTTACATGTACCTTTTTTTCAGGCATGCTATAAATCCCATATGCATGTCTACCTCAGTTTTAAGACATTCTATATTGTATCTAAAACTTGTCTTTCCCCCCGCAAAAGGAGTGCAGAAATCCAGACAAGCAACTTGGTTGGTTTGGTCTATCAATTGTGCTTTGCAGTTTGATTTATTTTCCGCTGTACTTCCAATATAGGTTTCTCAGGCGTTATGTACACAAAAGGACAGCACTTGCACTGCTCAGATTTTAACTAGTCTTTAGATAAAATAATAGTGACTCAAAGAAAAATCTGTTCTGCAGTTGAACTCGAAACCCTTTGTGACGATTCTCGCTTTCCCTTAGAATGTGGCAGGTAAAACTAAGCTTCAAAGAGTGCATTGCTTCTTGGTAGAAACAATCTAAAATTGGCAATATAAGCAAGAAAAGCTCAGGGTTAAACAATAAACCCTATTGACTGGAGAAACAACATTTAAGCCTTGCTCTTCTCCAAGTTCCCTGGAAAAACATACACACATTTGAAAAGTGGTTTAGAAGCTGCAACATTTACTTTGGGGCACAGAGAGCTATCTGTATTTCTAGATTCAGCTCCAACAAATTAGCACCCTAATTTCCTTCTTGGCTGAATGGGCGAGAGTAATCTGACTGAAAGGGGGATTGGAATATAAATTTTTAACTCTCAATGTTTATATTGTAGTTGTCTATACACCAGTAACTTATGGTCAGTAAATTTTTAGTTAACGGAGGTAGTTAACAGTAGTAGTTAAAATTACTTAATAGGCACTTTTAGGGTGAAATTAATTTCATCCTAAATTAGACATCCCCAAATCAGTGAGATGACTCAGGGCTTAAAAAAATTACCTTCTATTTGTGATAAAGGGGGCTTGCAAAGATATTTTCAGTATAGATTTCTATGTTTAGGTGGGATGAATTGCACCTGATGTGCATCTGAACAAATTAGAGGTTGGTAAATATTAACTCACAGATGAACAGCTTCAGCCAAGAAAGGAAAATAGAATTCTTATAGGATCATGGTTTGTTTGACTGAATGCTGTAAAAAGGAAACTTTTCCCTCTCCCCCTGTGTTTTATTTGTATTATCCCTTCTTCTGTACCTTAGGAACTTGGGCCCTGAAAATCAGATAGTAAAAACACCCCAGTTTTGAATCCTGTCAGGATTTAGTCATTACTATAGTTGTCTCACTGGTCAGTCTTTACCTTTGTCAAAGTTGTAGTTAGTTTAAAAAAAAACAAAAAACAAAAACCCCACAACAACAACAACAAGACTACCTAGAGATCACAGCAGCAGAAGAAAAAATATCAATTTAACTAATAAAAGTTAAAAAAAAAACCCAATTGTTTTATATCTTTTGGGTTGGCAAGACCTCTTGATGGATGTCTCTTAATCCATCTAAAATTACAGCAAATAGCACATCACAAATGAGTGCTTTCACTGCATTCTCAGTGTGCACTGTACATAGGAAACTATATTTCTTTCCATACATCATTAATAAATGGATGCTGTAACTCAACAAAGCAAGTAACTTTTAAAAACTTAATGAGAGAAGAAATCATTGTACTTATATGTATGCTTTGACATGTCTGGGGTAGAAACTCATGCCTGAAACTGTTAGAGGCTTTAGGACATGAAGCTTTTTCTTCTCCCTCAGGCAACGAAATTATTTATTAAAGTTTTAACAGCACATAAGGAAAAAAGGGAAGGTATATATTTGTTAGAATCACAGAGTCACAGGTTGCCTGAAGTTGGAAAACATTTTTCCTTAACCTGATCCTTCTCATCCAAGGGTAAATCTTTTGTACTACACTTTCCCAGCAGTTTTGTGGGCACGTTATGTCTAAAGGACAGTCTTAATAATAAAGACCAAGGCAAAAAAGGCACTGACTACTTTGGTCTTTTCTGTGTATTTTGTCATCAGGACCCCTGCCTTATTTAGCAGCAGGCCCACGGTTTCCTTTGTCTTCCTTTAGTTGTTAACGTACCTGTAGAAGCCCTTCTTGTTGCCCTTCACATCCCTCAGCAGCTTCCAGGTGGGATTGATTGAAGAAAGGTAACAGGGTCAAAAGTTAAACTCTACCTAATATGAACAGATATGTATATTTTTATGCTTCATATGAGATTTGTTTACTGTCTTACATGTTATGGGCTGTATTCTATTAAAACTAAGCTGTTATTTCTTGAGTCTCAGATATTCTTCTGGGGGTACTTATTCTCAGTTTTTGCAGTTTTACCACTTATTGTGCCTACTAAGTCAATTCTGGCAATATATTGCTAATGTATTACAGTTAATAAACTAGGCAGCGTTGCCTAAATGGAAGTCATCCCATTAATTTCAAGATTATAATAGTGTTTTATGTTAACCATAGATATCAAGCATTATATGAGCAACACCAAAATTGCTAGTCTTTTCATGTATTTTCTCTGGGCAGATCTCCTGCCATTAAAGTTATATGCGGGTATGATGCTTGTCTATAAATTATATTCTTTATAGAATTGTTTACGCCTTCCTTTATCCTTACTGTGCAATACATAGATGTTTTTAATGACTGCACAAAGAGTAAGAATCTGCCATTCACACATTTGTAAGAAATATAAAAATAATAAGGAAAAAAATAAAGGAATGTAATTTATGATACAGTTTTCATTTCCAAAAATTTACATAAAAAAAAGAAGTGAGGCAAATCATATTAGAAATTAAGAAGAAAAAACACTCAACAAACATGAAAGGAGGCAATGAAGGTATCTGAGTGACATCTGTGTAAAAAAAGATCTCAGTTAGAGTATGGAAAAAGAGTTCTATACTTTTGGTTTCACCTCAAGTGTTTTCTTATTTTCCATACAAATGAAAGGCAGTTTTTAGACTTGGAAACTTGCCACTTCATATCAAAAAAAAAAAAAAAAAAAAAAAAAGCAAAAAGCTACTTTGCTGTGAAATAGAAAAATTTCACAATAAATCAAATTCACAAGTACTTGCTAAGCAAAAACTGGTAGTTTTTCACAGCAAAAGAGCTGAATTGATTTTGTGGTATCAAAACAAGCTATCTACACTTCCATACTTCAGCAAAGAAATAAACTAAAATTACATTTCCACTGCTACAAGCTTGTAGTTTATATTTTTCATGCATGTTTTCTGGGTGAAGTTATAAGGGGGTAGTTGTTGAAGGAGGACTTGCGTATATAAGAAGTGGTCACAGAGGCAGAAATGACAAATAGCTAATTTACTCTTCATATATTTACTCATAGGGATTTTACTTTTACAGGCTTTTCAGCTTTATTTAGTTTATCAACTAAAATTTACTTTGATGGATGAAACAACCTTTATAATCCATGTAGCCACATATTTTACTAATATTGGTACTTTTCCTATGAATTACCCGCACACCAGCAATCTCGTCGTGCACCACCGAAGTCGGCGGGCAACATGCTGTTGACTTCTGTGAAAACAAAGCATAACAGGAGACTGAAGCTGCCTTCCTGTTGGTGAAGCATTTTCTCCCACGGCCTCTTTTCTGATATCTTCTCTATCTTAAATGTAAAGATATGCTTATATGACACAATACAGTGTCATGTAGAGGGAACCATATTGATGCAGAATAATTGAGGAACAGGTATATTAGCCAAGAAATGTGCCATACCTAATATCAGTAGTGCTTCTAGCACCTCTGCTACATTGCTGTGCTGCAATACATCAGGTAGACACATTCTCTGAGAGCTAATCCTCTCCACCTACCAAACCCTTTCCTAGTGTTCTCAATCCTATGGAATGGTCATGGTTTGTTTTATTAGTCCCAAAACATATTATCACACTGTTCTGTTAATTCTCAGCAGTCATCGCTGTTACTCGACTCCAACACTGTTGCATTAAGTACTTAGGTGATTTTCATGTGTGGCTTGTACACTTTTCCAGATCTAATGAATTGAACTGATGAACAAGGCTACCAGTACTAATTTGTTCCTAGCAACAACTCCTGCAATATCAAGTTTGGAAACTACGCTCCCCCTTAGGGAAAAAAAGTAATAAAAATACACAATTGGTTTCTCAATTTTTTATTTGCTCAATGTTCTGTACCCAGGACAATTGTCCTACGTAAACCAGTGTGAAATAAGTTTTTAAGCTCATGAGGCTTAGTACCAAACTGAAATCCACCAAATATAACACCTTTTGTTTGTTTGTTTCTTTGTTGGGTTTGGGGTTTTTTTTGGTAACACAAGGGCTCAGGACTAAATCCAGCAAGGCTTGGAGGTCCAAACTGACCCTTACCAGACATATTGGGGTATTGAAACACAACCACTCAAACGAAACCCAGAAGAAACATGTGGCTGCAGCATTAACTTCTCTGACTAATTTTATTCTGCCTTCTGAAGACTGCTGCTCTCTGGGATAATGAAAATCTAAGCTGCATGTAAAGGATCTCCCAAACTGTCCCTGGTTTAGAAACCTATAAACTATGTTTATGTGTTAACCTGTTTAGATCATGGTAAACTTTCTCTATACATGCTGGAGACAACTAGGTACTGCCACTGGTTATATAGGGAACTGCTGTTATTTCCTTCTAATCTAAACTTTTATCTCAGTGGCCTGAAGTTAGGTATGATGAAGCAAGATATAACTGCTTTCTTTTAATATGGAAAGCCAACAGAAATCTCATGCAGTTCATCGAAAGGAAATGGCAAGTCCTGCACCTAGGGAGGATTAACCCCAAAATCCAGGTACATGCTGGTGGAAAGAAGATGAAGCCAGGCTCTTTGCATTGGAGCCCAGTGACAGGAGCAGGGGCAATGGGCACACACTGAAACACAGGAGTTTCCTCCTGGACATCAGGAAACACTTTTACTGTGAGGGTGACTGATCACTGGCACAGGTTGCCCAGGGAGACTGTGGAATTTCCATCTCTAGAGATATTCAGAAACTATCTGGACATGGTCCTGGGCAGCCTGCTGTAGGCGGCCCTGCTTGAAGCAGGGGGGATGAACCAGGTGACCTCCAGAGATCACTTCCAACCTCAACCACTCTGTGATTCTGTGAATATTGAAATATCAATTAGCTCCTCAACATTCCTACTAAGCTGGCTATCTAGCCCTGTAGACACCTAAAGCTCCTGCCTGTTGTCATTTGTACAACATCTTGAGTCTCAATAGTGTCCTACTTAGAGCCTTAACACTAGCAGGATTTTAAATCAAAATTCTTCTTTGAGTTGGAATGGGCTGGAGCCAATGGAAGTGAGATAGCTTATATGTCCCAGGTAGTTCAGTTGTTATAGAATCATAGAATAACAGAATCATAGAATCATTTAGGTTGGAAAACACCTTTAAGATTGAGTCCAACCATAAACCTAACACTGCCAAGTCCACCACTAAACATGTCGCTAAGCACCACGTCTACATGTCTTTTAAATACCTCCAGGGATGGTCACTCAACCACTTCCCTGGGCAGCCTGTGCCAATGATTCATAAGCCTTTCTGTGAAGAAATTTTTCCTAATATCCAACCTAAACCTCCCCTGGTGCAACTTGAGGCCATTTCCTCAAGTCCTATCACTTGTTACTTGGGAGAAGAGACCGACACCCACCTCGCTACAACCTCCTTTCAGGTAGGTGTAGAGAGCAATGAGGTCTCCCTTCAGCCTCCTTTTCTCCAGGCTAAACAACCCCAGTTCCATCAGCTGCTCCTTGTAAGATTTGTTCTCCAGACCCTTCATCACCTTCATTGCCCTTCTCTGGACACGCTCCAGCACCTCAATGTCTTTCTTGCAGTGAGGGGCCCAAAACTGAACACAGGACTCAAGGTGCGGCCTCACCAGTACTGAATGCAGGGGAACAACCACCTCCCTGCTCCTGCTGGCCACGCTATTTCTGATACAGGCCAGGATGCCGTTGGCCTTCTTGGCCACCTGGGCACACTGCTGGCTCATGTTCAGCCGGCTGTTGACCAGCACCCCCAGGTCTTTCTCTGCCGGGCAGCTTTCCAGCCACTCTTCCCCAAGCCCGTAGCGCTGCATGGGGTTGTTGTGACCCAAGTGCAGGACCCGGCACTTGGCCTTGTTGAACCTCATACAATTGCCCTCGGGCAATCGATCCAGCCTGTCCAGATCCCTCTGTAGAGACTTCCTACCCTCGAGCAGATAACGCTCCCACCCAACCTGGTGTCATCCGCAAACTTACTGAGGGTACACTCGATCCCCTCTTCCAGATCATTGATAAAGATATTAAACAGAACATTAACCTGGGAGACAGCAGCACTACTTTCATATATACTCTTTTTTATGGTGTTTAAGCCCCATCTCAAGTCCCCAAGTTTCCTGAAATGGTATTTGGAAGCATTCTGTATGCATCTATGAAACCCACTGGGAAACCACTGTCAGAAAGGTGTTCCGACATTCAGTATCTTTGGTGGATTTAGGCACTCATTTTTTTAAACAACTAATTGACCCAGTTTTAAAGTTTTTGGCTCCATGATAACTCATATTAGTTAAAGATTTTTGCAGTTGAAGTCACAGGGTGATCCCCCACACCCTGAAAACAGAACTGTCATAGTGTACATTATCCACTAGTCCCTGCATCATCATTCATCTACGTCCTGAACTACAAAACCACTGTATTTGTATAATAATTATTTGAATTATAGCAAAAGAGGGACAGGGATGAAATCATTCACAAAAAAAAAGCATGTTTTCCTGCTTAATATCTTCCTCATACCTCTTTGACCAGGTTCCTTCCTTTAATACTGCAGTTGATGTCTGTGAAACAAATTAATTGACACAGCAAAATTAAGTGCAGGATTAGGCACTCAGTTTCAGATAATAAGCATAGGTACCACACACCTGGCATTTTTTGTTCTTTTAGGTCTGCAGGGAGGTTGGGTAATTCAGTACCAATCTGGCTTTAATAATAATACTCCCCATAGGATACTTAAATAATGTTAAAGGCACAGTACAAACTGACAAAAGCAAGGCAATTCAAAGTTATGATGGATACTGCCTTTCACTTAGCCTATTGTGCACAGTTACAGGTATTGCAGAACAAATCATTCAGTGACCTGAGAGCCTCCCTGTAATGGCTAAGTATAATGGAACAAGTCAAGCCTGGAGTATTATCCTTCACACTGATTTTCCCCTTGCTTTTGTCAGTTTCTGTCATAATTTGGCTTTTAGCCCGTTAATTTCCTCCATTTACGAAATGCTCCCCACGGAAGTAGCTGCCTGTCATGGGGATATGCAATCTGAGACTTCTTAAAATATGTATTGTGTAATTACATATAGAGGTACCGCTAGAGCAGCAATTATTATTTTATATTTCAATGACTACTATATGCTACACCATTTTCCACTATGACTTGCTCTCCTGGATAATCACATTGTAAAGAAATCAGAAATGAGATTTTCCATATGTTTGAAGTTACCCAGTTAGTAATCATACAGTAACACTTGTCATAATCAATAATGTTTACCGGAATGTAAGTTAATTTTCTGAAATAAATGTCCAGTTACATTGATGAGATTGGCTGTTGACACTGATTGGCAGATAGAAGTGAGTCTTTCTGGCAGAATTGAAATGTAATAGTTATTGAAAAATGTGAGCAATAAAAAGCTACAGTTCTTTAAAATTTAATAAATACAAAGAAATCTGTGTCTAAAACTGTGCTATCTTGTTTAGGTACCAAGGGGCTTTGAATGGAAACAAAATGGAAAAAGTGTATTGCTTATTTAGAAGGGCAAAAAAAAAAAAAAAAGGACAAAAACCCCATGATTTTTTTTCCCCTGTAATATATACACTTTTTGTTCTATCCATCTGCTATGCCACCAGTTGCACTTCGTGCATATTGTATATGCAGTGCACATGAATATTAAGAAGGAACAGGTAAGAAAATGTATTAAGTGTTGTCAGTTAGTTATGGTAGGAGACAATCAGCTAACAGATTTGCAGAGACAGGCGGATCTTCTCAGGAGGATCAACGAGTTTAAGAGGAGCTGGGATGACACATGGTTGCTGTTAGCCTCAGCGGGAGTGACAGCGGAGGGGGAGGAGGGCTGGCTGTGCGCACAGCAGGTAGAGCTTGGGGCAACATGCCCGTTGTTTTTCTTCACGAGATGTTGATAGCCAGACTAAAGGAAAAAAAAAGAGACCGCTGCACAAAATAGTTTTGTAGCCTAATTTCGTCCAAATCGCTGTGTAGCACCATGAAAGTGTAAAATAAAAATCAGTAGGGGAAACACTAAAAGCTATTTGCTTGCGATGATCTAAAAGAAAAGATCCTTTGCCAGACTTCATAATTAACAGACCTTTTTCTCTGCGTAGGGCCCTTGCACCTCTCCTGTCCCTGGCTACATGCCCTGACTGAGACCAGACCTACTTAATTTGTATGAGATAATTGAAATTACTTGTTTATTGGGTCCCTTTACAGCCTGCCCCACCTAATTCTTCCATTTCTTTTCTTGATCTACATAAAATAGAAGCACTTTCATGCCATGTTGACACTTGTCTGTAGTCCTTGCTTTGCAATAGAAAGCCCATCAGTTAGCACATCTCCTTCATGAACATGCAGCCCTTCTTCACCCTTGAGGGAAAAAACAGAAACAAAACCAAAATATTTCTGATCATTGCTTAGCAGCTCGAATAAAGCTTGAAAGATTTTAGCAACCATCTTACTCTGTCAGGAAACGGTACGGCTCTCCAGAACAAGACTTTAAAAACACACTTTCTCTCATTTAGTTATCTCTGTCCCAGAGATTGCTGCTCCAGTTGTGATAATTTCTTTACTATATGGATGAAGACTTGCAACTTCATTCTCTGCAATGTTGCTACCTATTCAGATTCTATGTTGCTGGTCGCAATAACTCAGGTGTAGTTCAATCTTTTTTCTAAGGCTCCTAAGTTAGGGCAGTCAAACACTATTGCTAATGGAGAGGAAGAGCAACTCCAGGAGATAATTCAAGTTTTAGATGCACTGAATTGTATTGCAGGGAAAAACTGTTCAGTTCAAATAGTTTAAACTAAATTAGGATCAAAGAAGTTTAGTGATTTATTACCGACATGTAATTAACCAGCAATCAGTGAGGTATACATTCAGGATCAATATCAATAATACAACAGTTAAACCACAATGCTAGACACTTACAAAATGCTAATAAGCACCTACAAGTTTCTAAACACCCTTCCATAGCTAAACCTTAGAAAATTTTAATATCCCCCTACAGTTCCCCTGCCCCGCAGCCAGAGGTCACCGGCACCCGTCGCCAGCCATGCAGGGTCCCCAGTTGCTCACACCCTACGGGAGATGGGAGCCCTCCAGCTCTGTGTGCAGAAGGAACCCCCCCAAAGGTCCCCCGCACCCAGCAGTGGGGTGGCCCTGGGTGCTGGCCCCATCCTGACACCCCACTGCTGGGTACAGGCTCTTCCAGGAGCCCCATCGTGAGGCTGCGCTGCCTTGTCTGGGCTGGGGTCAGGTCCTTTTTGTCTATGTTCAGTCTCCATACACACCACTTGTATTCACAGTCTTATTTATAAGTTATCCAGGTTATCTGCCAAGGGTGAGTGTGCAGGCACCCTCACAAAATGCCTGTGGAAGGGTCCCGTCTCTCTCGCTATTAACGTTTGAGGAGACACACAGCAACTGGACTTGGCCTGTTTTAGGCATCTCAGTTATATTTGCTGCAATCAATGCTGACCAGTGTGCCTCATCATAGACCAGGGCTGTCACTTGCAGTAAGTTTGGCTGGAAAGGTGTCTACTTATTTCAGGATCAAAACTGATTCATGAAGAGTAAACTGACATTTTGGCTCTAGAAAGTCTGATCTACACAGCTGATGGTCCACTATAACTCTAACGTCGCCATTTTATAAGAAAGCCAGTTTGAAACTGTTATGCAGTATTTTCTTTGCACCTGAAGAACCAAGTTTTTAATCTTGGCTGTGTCCCTGATTCAAAGCTTCTAACTTTTGACTACATTGGGAAAGTCTGCTGGAAATGGAGTGTCTCCTCGACATGAAAACACACTGTTGCTCAATTGATGTCACTGTCAGTCAAAGCAGTGCAAAGCCAGAGAGTGCTATGAAATAGTGTGCAACCTTTTCTCTTACACACATTCATATCAATATTGTGCAGGAATTTGTTGCTTCTCAGGAATATTTCAGAAAGTTTACTCTTTATCTGCAGAACTCCACAAAAACTTTCTTATATGAACAAAAACTGTAAAGCTGATTAACATATCACTTGGCAAGATCTTCACAATCTCCCAGTCCAACCCTCAGTTTTCAAATCCTCTTTAATTTAGCAGGTGAACATCAAATCCCTATGCAGGACACATCACAAGATCTTTGAACCCAACAAGAGTCACTAATAACTTTTAGAACAGGCTAAGGCCTTTCTTGGAGTGTAAACAGCTGATTCAGCATCTACTCTCAAAATGAAAAAAAAATCCTAATGCCTTAAGATTCTTTTTTTTAATACATTTCTTAATTGTTATGCTGCTTGAAGTCTATGACAACACATTTTGATTAAAATTAAGGATAAAAAAGATTTTTTTTTTAATTTTTGTTAAGCAAACTAAGCATAAATTCATACCACAGGTATAAAAAACGGGTTTTGTCTTTCCTGTTCAAGAGGACATTTGTTTAGAGTTGATATTCAGCAGAGCACCTGTATTTAACTATCTGATTAATTGAAATTTAACTTATTCCTTTAAGCTAAAGACTTTCTTTAGTATATAAAAATAAGAATATGTTTAGGCATGTGTCAGTATTTATTAAATTAGGATCATATAGAGTAGCTCTTTAAATGTATTCTGCTAAACTATTTTCATGATTAGGTCAGTGGGATAAAATGGTTACTTAGTAGTGGTTGTCATTGTCATTGCTGGAAATGATTGCTCTTAAAAATTTTGAAAAGCCAATTTTAAACCTATCGTTATGCAAAAGCACACAATGTGAAGCTTAAAATCAAGATTGCACAGGACTGATGGTGCTTTACCATGAAAGTTGTCTGTTTATAATACATCAGAGACAATAATGGTTTTTTTTGGAATTCAGATGTCCCTCTCAAAACCCAATAATATTAAATAACTCACCTGCACAATTTTTTCTCTTATTAGCATCAGTTGTTTCAGTAACACTAGTATATGTCTTCTCTCTATACCACATCTTTATAATCTTCCTTTTTCTTGCCCAAAAACAGTGTTTGTAATGCAAATGGATTCCTGTATAAAATTAACCCCTGTACACGCACTGCTGCTTCATGTTCTCAAAGACATTTTGTCATTTCTCATATTGCCATTTACAGACAAGTTCAGCCATGTGAATATATCCTACCATATACTTTCTATTGCCAGTGTTTCTTAAAGAAAAACAAGTATGAGGTTACCCACAGTAAGAAAGTCTTTTCTGTTGTAGCTGGTTGTCTGAAGAAGAGCAGAACCTCTGATCCTTATTTTACAATTAATATTTTGCTTTTTTCATTAAAAAAAAAAAAAAAAAAAGAAATAATGCCAAGGACCACAATCCACAGAAAGTCCAATAGAGACTCCCGTAGTTGTAATACTGACCTGAAACTATTCCCCAAAGAATGTTAAGAACTTTTTTAGTTCAGAAAAAAGAAATCTGGGGAAAGACTTAAGAAAAGAGTGTAGTACCATCTATTAAAACAGAAATAAAAATTTTATGAATGTTATATATATAGCATTTTTGTAATAACTGTTTCAGAAGCTCCCATTTTTGAGCTGGCAGAAGAGACCCTATTGATTAATGATTTCATAACTAATTAAATGGATTAGGATAGAGTGCAGAAGTGACAGAGAGATCTTAAATGGGTAAGGTCTACTAGTTCATCCTCTTTCTGGTACAATATTATTTCAAAATATGTTATTCAGTCTTGTTTTAAATGATTTAAGCGATAAGAGCTGCCCTATTACACATTTGACACAACTTTATAACTGAGTACCTCTTGCACGGTTTTCAGAAAATGCAGTTTTATTCTTTTTCCTTAATACTCTTTGCACCACTCTAAAAATGTCCCTTTTCTTATACTCTTTGAAGCAGTATTTTGCACACTGTTATCCTATCTTTAATGAACAGTTTAATCTCACTCTTTCTTTCTGATCCTCCTGGTTCTTCTCAATATTTACAGTGCCATGACTGTCAGTTCTCTGCCTTTATATCTCCAAATGTCTCTGTTTACCTTTCCAATATACAAATACCAGTGATAGCCTTTTTCTTCCTCACCATATCATACCACATTTTCTGTTAAATGAGTCTTCCCTTTCATCATTATCATCAGTTTTAGGCCTACCTTGCTGCCTTTCATGTTTGTGGTTTGAATCATTATACTTGAAAGTCAAAAGGTCCTTCTACGCTGTACACTCTTCCTAGGGCCTTCTCACTATTTTTGCTGCTTATTTGGAAGAAAAGAAAAGGGGCTCTTGGGCCTATCTTTGGGAATGTGAATAAACAAAGAATTAAAATAATCTGAGCCATCGTATGGCTGTTCTTTAATCACAGATGTGCAGTTATCTACAGGTTTTCCTAGGCCTTTGATACATATGCATAGAAAAGTGTATATGTGTGTGTATACACACACACATATTCAGGAACTTAGCTGGATTGGGAAAGTACTGGGAAATTGGATGGGCCTACGTGCTAAGTCTTATGCCTTTTGGATAATTACCCCCCCCCTATTTTTATTAAGCAACTAAAACAAAACAAAATAAAACAAAAAACAAACCCAAGAACTGAATTTAGAGACAAAGAATAAAAATCATTAGAGGACACACACAAAAAAAAAAAAAAAAACCACAACCCAGAGACGGAAGGACCTCTTTTTTTTAACTCTCTAGCTCATTAATTCACTTATTCTCCTGGGAGGATAGAACTACAAACCTCCTTTTTACCTAATCTGAAACACAGACTGGACTGAAGTTTAACTTCTCTCTTAAATAAGGTGCTTTGATTTACATTACTGTATGTTCAGAAAAGTAGAACGCGGATGCTATATGCTTCTTCCCAGTCTGTGAAGGTGCTTAATCACCAGATGATTGAATCATTCTCTTTTTCACTCACTTGCATCTAAAATGCGTGTGCCAGGTAAAATGACTTTAGCAAGAGCAAATTAACTAGTCCCAGAGGAAAGTAATTGCAGAATGATCTAGGTTTATTTGTGGCTCTCACCTGAAAAGTTTGAATGTTTTGGTCTTGAACTACTAACATTTTTTAATATTTCAAGATTGCGTTAGTTTGTTTCTTTGTTTTCTATTTTCTTTTTCCACCTGAAGTGGTGCTAAGAATTAGCTAATAGTTCTGGCTTTTGTTGCATCTAAATTGCAAGCTAGGTAAGCTTCATTCTCCAGTAACTTTTGCATCCAGTTTAGCAGACAGACTTAGCCTCAAGGGTGGGTAAGGAGACCAATCAAGCACAGCCAAGAGAACTTCAGGCCAGATACTAAGATTTTGTTCCTTTTGACAGTAATAAGACAAACCTTATAGAAGTAGCAATACAGTTCAAGATATCAGCATGATCAAGTCTTCATCCCTGATTCTAAAGAAAAGTGGTGCTTTTGCAACTGAGTGAGGTTTGTTACAGTCTGACATGCCCAGCGTAGCAGTAACCTCACATATGCAAGTAGTTGTGGCTAATTTTAGTTACCTTCCACAAGGTGAAATCATGTGATCCCAATTGCAATGAATAACTTTGTTTTCTTTAATTTGAACATATCAATGGATATTTTCTTAAATAACCTGTTCATCACATAACCACCTACTCCCAGATAAGCTGGACATATTTTCTCAGATAAGCTGTTATTCTTCAGATGCAGATTTATATTCTTTTAAGAAATTATATCTTACTGATGTTTTTCCAAGTGTTGCTCAGGACAGACTTAATACATTCTTGGTCACACATGCATTCTTACTTTAGGTTAAGACTTTTCCATGTCTCTGTCAGGTTGCATAACAATAATAAAGCATTATACATTAAGCATTATTTATAATACCTTTCTAACTATTTGTTATTAACATCTTAATGCCTATGTAACTATAGCAATGTTAAAGGTAGTTATCAATTTTGTTTACTGAAAATTGTTTAATTCCCTTCAGCCTATAACACCCTTTCCATTCATCTACCCCTCACCCAAAAATCATCTTTCACTGATTCTGAATGTGTCTCACTTTGTTTTGCTCTCACACCCCTTTCTTTTATTTGCAAACCACACAGTTTGGTTTTCCTGTTTTGCTCTTTTCTTTCTCATTTTGTTATTACCTTTACTCCAGGTGACCTTTCAATAATGTCAGCACCAAAGCTTGGTATAATGTTTCTTGCAATCTTCTAGTCCTCTTCATGACATGTAAGAATAAGGTGCTTCCTTTAACCCATGGCCCCACATAACACGACCTTTCTCCCTTTTCTCCTCTCTTTCTCCTTGTTTTCTCTGCTTGCTGATAATTACCTTGCACTTGGTCTGGCTGAGATGGAGTTAATTTTCCCTGTAGCAGCCCTTACAGTGCTGTGCTCTGTATTGGTAGCTAGAAAGGTGTTGTTAACCCACCCGTGTTTTGGCCACTGCTGAGCAGTGCTGGCACAGCGTCAAGGTTGGCTCTCCCACATTCCCCCCTCACCAGTAGTCTGGGGGTGGGCAAGATCTTGGGAGGGGACACAGCCAGGACAGCTGACCCAAACTGGCCAAAGAGATATTCCAGACCATATGATGTCAGCTCAGCAATAAAAGCTGAGTAAAGGGAGGAGGAAGGGGGGCCATTCGTTATTGATGTTTGTTTTCTGGAGCAACCACTACATGTACTGAAGTCCTGCTTCCCGGGAAGTGGCTGGACATCACCTGCTGATGGGAAGTAGCAAATAAATCTTTTGTTTTCCTTTCCTTTCACGTGCAACCTTTGCTTTTGCTTTATTAAATTGTCCTTATGTTGACCCACGAGCCTTTTGTTCTATTTTCTCTCCCCTGTCCAGCTGATGAAAGGAGTGATAGAGCGGCTTTGGTGGGCACCTGGCATCCAGCCAGGGTCAACCCATCACATAAGAAACCAAGATCAGAATGGTTTTCTTAGATTATCATGATAGCACATTGAGTTTTATGGAGTTTTCTTTTAAATTTCACATTTAAACAAATGATAAAAATGGCCAATAAAAAAAGAACCTTGAATGTTAGAAGTGTGGCTTACATTATTTAGTAGAGATTTCTCCCACCATTATGTGTATTGTACTATTGCTTGTATCACTTATTTAACAGTGCTTGTCAGTAGAATTGTAGGTGTGATTCTTTTCTTGAACAGGATACATATTTTGCAGTTCTGGTGATAGCTAAACATTCATTTTTGTAGTGCTGTATCTCCCTGAAAAACTGAAAATTATAGGTAGAAAAATAAGTATGTTTATGGTTAATCTTAGATTAAAAATTTTAGGTATAAATTTAGTATCCGATGAGTATTATGAGCAGAAGCAAAATGAATAGATGCAATGGCCTTTCGTATCTTGAATCACGTAAACCTGGCAAATAGAAAGGATTATGTGTGGTCTCTGACAGATCTCTTAGTACAAAATAAACTCTTCTCAAAATGTACTTCAAGTGTGCATATAGTAGTGTATCAATAATAATAAAAAAGGGTTGTAATTGTAAAAATGGAGAAAAGTAGATCAAAATTCTCTGTTTAGATGTTCAGGTACTTACACACTTCCCATCATAATTTCTGAAACCATTGTATACAAACCAGATCTATGAGCGATGCCAGAAATTATTTTTTCTTATTTCAAAGATGACATGCAGATGTACTGCATAGATGGCGTAGCTTAACTAAAGACATGCATTACAGAATAAATAGGACCTGCACATGTGTCAGTCCCAAATGAAGCCAAAAGCACTACTATGGGAGCCATGGATAAAACACAGAAATAGTAGTTCATGAATCCTAACCTTTACGACAGAAAGATCACTGGCCAAAATAACTCAACACTTATGGTAAAAAGACAGGCAGTTAATTTGCGATGATGTGCCCTCCCAGTGGACAAGTGAGACTCCATGCACACTGAATAGTTGTCGTCAAATAGTCTCCGATTTGCACCATTTTTTAACTTTTTTGAGCAACCCTATAGGAACCCTATAGAGTATCATGCAAAATAAGAAAAGTTTAATCTGAGTGATGAAAATAATCTAAACCACCCTTGTAATGTGGTGTTTCTCTGATCTGTGTCTAGCCAGAAGTTCAAGAAACAAATGTGTCTTGTTCTGGGAACCGATTCTGGGATGCAATGCTGCTTTACTGATCATCAAGACGACACCAAAGCATTACCCAATATGGTGCAATCCAGAGCCAAGAAAGCTCATATTCTGAAATTAACATGGGTAATTAAGTAGTCTAGAGTGGCCAGCTGGCCAGATTTACTATGGGTGTTAGAGCTATGGCACGTATGTAACAGCCATTTGTCAAAGATGGCTGGTTTGGGTATCTCCTGGCCTCATGCAGGATGTAAGCACATAAACATTGAGCTCAGCCAAGGACACTAGGTTAAAACTAGGAAGACTTCTTCACCTTAAGTAGTTACCCATATCAGTTCAGCAGCATACTTCCAGAAAACTTCTTCAGCTGAGTTTCCAAATTCGATAGAAAATGCATTGTAAGTGTTTAGCTACTTTGTCAAATGCCCGTCTCAATGTTTTTAGCCATTAGCTAAAAAGGGCCAGGCATACAAAGACAGCAAAGGCTGTATATAGAGAATTTTTAGAGATTTTAACACCTAGAAGACTGTTAGAATTAGTTAATCTGATTTATTTCATGTAATACAGACCAGAGAAGCACACGTAGTGACTCTGTTACTAACTTCTCTGAGGTTTTTTTTAAATAGTTTAATTTTGAAACTAAAAGCAATAGAGAAGTCATTGCTTTCCTAGGGAAGCTGTTCTGTTAAGATCTCTCTGAAATGACCTTTATATCTAGTCTAATTTACCTAACTTTGCCTTCAAACCACTGCATCTCATTATGCCTAATGCCACAAAGTTTCTCAATTAGGCATTTGTAGATTGTGATGCACTTATGTCCTTGAAGAAATTCAATACATGGAGCTTTTGCAGCTTCTCCACATGAGGCATTTTCCCCAGCCTTCCTAATTCCAGTAATTATTTTCAAACACTTCTAAAATTGTCAACATCTTTTCTAAAGTCCAAGCACCAGAACTTGTCATAGCAGTCAACTAATAGCTTCATTAATATCATATAGCAGTGCAGAAATAATCCTACTTTTCTCCTTGCATAGTGGGTGATGAAGTTTGATTTCTGAATTGCATCTGGGCAATCAAATTCTGTTGGTTATCTTTGGGAGCAGAACTGACTCAAGGTTTCTCACATGTGAAGTTAAAATGGAGTTTGTGACACCTATGAGGATAAAAAAGGGAGGTACAAGGGAGAAGCCAAACTGGAAATAAGGATTAGAGTGAAAACCTTAGGAGGATCATGTTAGCAGTAGCCAGTGACAACAGGGAAGGCAGGATTGTAGGTGGCAAATGCCATGGAATTATAAAGGTTACTTCTCAAACATGGCATCTGTACCCTCTATTATATATTCTTCCTCCATTCTTCTTCTTGGAAGCAACAAGGGAAGAAACCAACCTCACATTCCAGTGCACAGGTAAAGGAGAAAGCAGACCTCTGCTGTTTTTCAAAGTCCGTGGAGATTGCAACTTGGATAAGCATCTAGCATCTAGTTGTTGGATCAGCTCAAACCCTACCAGTGTGATCTGATGTTTATTCTGACACAGTCTTTCACCCCTTCATGTTAAAAAGTAAAGCATTAAAATGTACTTCCTTCTACTAAACAATACATCTTACCTTAATGTCTTTACCTAAATTACCTCTTTATTTATTTATTGCCACTTTACCAATTCTGGTATGTTCAGTAATTTCATTTACTGTTCATTTATATTTTCTTCTAAACTACCAATAGAGACCCTGAATAACCTTGGGCTGAGATAAATCCCTGTATGAAATGACAGGGAAATCCATCCATAGTGACTAATGATTTCTCATCTACAGTTTCTTATTGCAACCTAGTAGGAGGACAATTATATGTACATTGAATATGGATATCTTCCTTTTATAATAGATCTTTTTTAAAACCAGAAAGTCACGTGATGTGAAGCCAAGTACCCTACAGAAATTTGAATATTTTATTCAGCAAACTGACCTTTATCAACCGAGCTTGTAATCCCATAAAAACCACTAAACAGTTTGTATAACAAACTTATTTTCCATTAAACCTCATTGGCTGACATTAGTTTTGAATGTTACTGACTCTTAATTATTTACTGATTGCATCCACGTCAGCTTTTTGATAACTGTGTGAGATTGATACCAACCTAGCTGTCATTTAACTTCCTCTCATATAACCTATTAAAACATCAGTACAGCATTTCAGCTGTTTTCAAATCCTCTGTGAGTTTTCCATCGTTCCTGTTTGAAAACACCTATTTTAAACAGCTCACGGATGTTTCTGGATAATTCCTTGGATGTTCTTAGATTTGAGTGTTCTGGTTCTGCATTGTAATAAATGCTTAACTTCATTACATTTTTAATACTCTTTGTAATAAAACTAATTATCAATATAAAATCTGATACCGATTCTTTTGTTTCATTCTGAGGGGTTTTTTGTTGTTGTTATTGCTGTTCTTTTCCCCACTGATGCAGAACATAAACATTTATTAAATACTTCTGCCTCTTCTGCATCATGATACATAATTTTGGCATCTCTCTTTAGTATCAGTCGTAACACTATCAGTAAATGTCACTAGATGTGGTTCTGATGTATATACATCAGAACAGAAGTACATATATTTCATACTTATTTCTTGTAGCCATATTTCTTCTCTGATACTTGTTTAGCTACCCTTGTCAACTGCCTGCATTCCTTAGCTATCATATTTTACACATTACTGCCTCGTTTTTTAAAAATTTTATATATCTTTGTTCTTTAAAAATACAGCAACACAAAGATGCAACAAGCTGTCCTTTTAATTCAGATATTTTCAGTGAAACAAATATTTTGTGAAGAACAAACATGTGTTTGGGACACCTGACAAAGCATCTTAAACGTGTTTCAATCATACATATATGTGTGTAAGTGTATTCGGTGTAACTGCATATATGAATATACAAAAGAAAGAGATTTTGTGTCATTTTTCTTCATGAACAACTTCTCTTCCAGTTTTTGGATACTGCATTTAAAAAATGCACCGGGGTTATACTGTACTTCTTAATATGTATTCTTTTTGCATAAGCATAGGAATTAGACATTATTCATTTAACCACTCTTCCTAAAAGTCCAAGCACTGTAGAAAATATGTTTCTGATCCAATAACCTAGAAGAAATAAATTATATGGAAATAGTAAAAAATAAGTGTTTACAATAGATGGAGACTGTTCATGTAAAGAAAAAACGTGTACAAATATGGAAGAGGGAATAATACACAGCAAAACTGGTGAAATTCATTTGGGAACAGGCTATGGTTTGTTTGAACATTTTTTGATGTTCCAACATAAATTGCTTTTATTAAATATCAGCAGTCTCACTTAATAAAGAAGATAGGAACAAGTAAAAGAAACCCTAGTGACACAAAAATGTAGGGTCCCTGAACTCAACCCTATTTGCAGGTGAATTGTCTTGGTCTACCTGAATTGCCTAAATCACTGGGAGATAGTTTTAGGAATGAAATGAGAGATCAACCTTTGCCAAGGTGATGATAAAACAGACTTGTAAATGTGCAATTTGGCTACTGCCTGTGTTATTCTTTGCTATTTTTTCCTGACTGAATGTGAAAGAGTCTTTCATATGGGTGAGAGTGAAAATGGGAAGAGTAGAGAAAAAAAAATCTGTTTTGCATTGTGTGTACAGTTCCCTGTTCAAAAGCTGCATTGATGCATTCACAGAATACAGAATTTTGTCTTATATTCTAACATGACACAAAATTAACAAATTTACATTAAAAATACTTACCTAATTTTCCTCTAATTCAGCATTAAGATTCAAATATTTATTTCCACGATTAATTTCTACAGTCCCTGTGGTGCTTACAATTCATCCTATCTCCTTAGAATAGTAAAGCAAAACAACTGAGGTGAAAATGATGCAGCACATTTAAAATCTCTATTTTTAATTTAAAAAATAACTCTAGGATATTAAAAACTGTAAATAAATGTGTTTTCACAACCATTCAAGTAGCTTAATGTAGGCAAAATTAAGGCTTGTTTGTAGTACAAAAATAGCCTTCTACAACACAGTGCATCAGCAACAGTTCACTCCAAATGTTGTAGATAATTAATCTAATTTTCCCTCTGCTTCATTTTGTGTTCTATTAGTTTTCTTATTCAAACTTTCAAGTCACAAATCTAATTTAAAGCCTCGTAACTGGTCTAATGTGGTAATGTGTTCCATCTGCGTGCAGTGTCTAGCAGTGAGTGATAGGGACAGAATACTAATTTGCCTCCCAGTGTGCACAATGCTCAATAAATAAATAATATATTACCTGTGCTCACCATTACTTGACTACAGAAAGTGTCAAAAGCAACCGAAAAGATGGATGCAAGTTTAAGGCACGTAACGGAGAATGAACTGAAGCAAGGATGGGTAGAGGAGACAGAAGAAAAGGGGGAGTCAGAGAGACAGACGAACAATACAGTCTGCCACAGAATGGCAATTACTCTGTTAACATGGCTAACTTTTTATAGTTACACAACTAATGTATATTAGACTACATACTGATTAATGGTTAAATATTAAATATTTCTTTGTAACAGTTTCGCCTTCTGTGTGTTCTTTTATTTCTCTATAGAGAAATATAGAATTTCTTTATGTTGTTTTACCTTCTGTTTGTTTAATTATTCACTTTCAGAAGCCTTCTTTTCTTTTTTTTTTTTCCCAACACATTGATTTTCTTCTGTTGTTTGGCTTTGCTTCCTTACTGTGTGTAGAGGGGGTTGCTTTATTTTAGGAGCTTTAGCTTTCATACAACAGAAAACTCCAGTTAGATAATTGTGTAAAGTTGCCGAGTTTCAGTCTGATCTTCTGTACAGTCAGTCGTCCAAGCTTGTGCAAACTCCACTGTAGTCAATGAAGTCACGCTGGTGCAAAATTGGCATGTGGGACATTAAATTCAGAGTGCCGGTGTTATAGAGAAGTGTGCAGGTAAGTGTCTATGTAAAACAGAAAAAGAGAACGTGTGCTGGCTAGGTATGGTAAAAGAAAAGTCTGAGAATAAAGTAAAGGATGGAAAGATAATGTGGGGGAAAAAAAGAAAAAAAATCCCATGAAACTGGCAGTGTGCTGGATTATTAAAATATTATTTTGTATAAAATGTCATTACAATTTTGTTTAAATTTAATGCAATTTACCAGACCATAAAGAACTCCTTAGAATAAATGGCTGGTTTCCAGGCACAGCTACTGTGCTGCTGATTACAATACATTCTGACATTTATGACAGTTTTATAATTCTTGTATTCTGTACCTAGCTGTGCTCTGAAGTGTCTCTACTTTGCTGAAGGCTTTCTCCTGGGAAATGGCACTAAAGTTTTGTGGACTGAAAGGACAATAAAACAGTTTGACAGAAAAACACTATTACTGTAGAATGCGAGCCTGTTGCTAATTTGTCTATAACTGTTAAAAATGAGGATTCATTTTATAAATACAAATACCCATGTAAATTTATCGTCACAAAAAAATGGCATCGACTTCAGTAGATATTCTCGTATGAGTAAACCTACCAATATGAGTAATGATTTGTCAGATCAATGCTTAGACCTTTAAGTAAAATAGTAGTATTGCAGGAGTAACCCCATTGATGGTTTACGAAGACTAAGATTCATAAGAAAGAGTAGGAAAAATGGCAGACCTAGATACAAGCAAAAGAACAGGTAAGAAGGAATAGGAAGGCAGGAAAGAAATCTTACTACACAGACTTTGACCTTTATGTAGGGCAGTACTCAAAACAGCATTTAATCATGTCTTCAAATGTTTCATGAAATTTTTATAACAAAAAAATTATTCACACAATTCAGTGGACGATTACTGTTTTCCCTTTAGAGAAAACACAAGTTGAAGCACTTCTATACCTATTTGGGTAGTACTGGTTTAATGCTGTCAATAAAAACATTAGAAGAAACTTTCAGTTGAAAGTGTTATGAAAATTGGCATAATAATAATCAAATACATTTTTTCTTTTCCTTTAAAAGGACACTTATTATTGAAATAACACTTCAGCTGAAAATTGTTGACCAGCTCTAAGAAAAATATTTTATATATTTGTTTGGGTTTGCCTATATGCACTTAGAGAGAGCTGCAAGCAGGCAGGTGAAGTTCTGGCTTAACTGTAAAACTTGAATCAAACATTAGTACTGTCCATTGAGCAGCCAGATAGCAAGAGGGAAACAGACTGAAAAACATTCAAGTGGGCTTAAAGGTGGTGCAGACTATTCTGCTTTGCAGGCAGCATGTTTATGCTTGCCAACATTTAGGGTATAGAGCCAAAACTCCATTCATTCCCTGTAACGTTATAGCCTTGTCACCCTCTCCCTTCAACGTGAGGGAGGAAAGCCTTAACACCAATGACAAATTTACTCCATCTTCTGCTCTGCTGTGTTTACTGCAGAGGGTTATTAAAAAGGTACTCCTGGCACCCCTTTGCCCCTGAACTGCCATGCTAATCAAACCATAGATTGTCCTGAAAAGGGTTTATTTCTAGAGTGCTGCTCCATTTCAGAGTGCTGGCTGAGAGAGATAAAGCAATCATCTTTAGTGCTGCAGAAAAACAGGTTTAAATTGTAATCACACAAGAACCCCTAAATTAAATGAGGTCAGTCTGGTCTGTACACAGATGGAAGGAAGACCTCCGTGGACCTCTAAAGTATTTAAGGACATATTAGTAGTGAGTGATACAGTAGGTGACATTTTTTCCCTGTATTAGTACTGCCCAGGTATCATGCTAGATGGAACCCTATTGCTAAAGATGTCATCTTTCAGATAAAACATAAAAACAAGGTCCTGAACAAAACTGGCCCTTAAAAATTGTATGGCATTTCTCATAATGTTCTCTTGGCCAAATTTGAAGTAGGCAATTACATTCTGCTTGCCTTAATTAACCCTGAAGTCTGTGAAATGCATGTTTTTCCTTCTCATCCTAACAGCTCTGTAATGCAGCTTTTCTCCATACTCAACGTTCATAGACTACTGTTTCAAAAAAAAAAAAAAAACAAAACACCAAAAAACCCCCCAGAAATAACTGCTATATACAATTATTAAGAACATATAAAATAGCTAATAACTAAAAGGTATCAGCTTTATTACAGAGGAAAAAATTGTAAACAACAGAGCTTTCTATTTAAATATTTTTACTACTATTCAGCAAACAAGGTATTGTTTTCAAATGCAGTATGAAAAAAATATTCCAGAAAATCTGAAACAGATCTGTAATATTTCATATTTAAATATTTCAGGATAAAGCAATGGAGAAGTAAAGGCAATGGAAAACGGCAGTCAACTTCAGAGAGAAACAAATACTAAAATCTCCATGAATACCAACATACCTTGCTAGTAAGATCTGGGTGAAGAGAAAGACATGTCTGCTTACAGCCCACAAGGAGTTGGCTTGAAGAAGGTGAGATTAACAATTCAGATGTTGCTGTCCAATTCGAATTTATTCCAGATTGGAAATTTTTGTTTCCAAAGGGACACAGTCATGCTCCTTGTGGCCCCTCTGAATCCTACAGTGTTAGTAGCTTGTTCAAACTGAAAAATAATTAGAAAATGAAGAGTTTTAGCTGATGGAGAAAAAAAGAATGATCTTTTACATTACACTGGAATATTTAGCATCAGAAGTATTCTTGGTCAGTTTATAGCACATAATGTTAAAATCTGCTCATAACAGTACAAAAGAAAAGGATGGGATAGTACATCAAGCTTTGATCTTACCAGGGGTTTTGTCCATTCTTAATTAAGTGTGCACATCCTTTTGCATTCAGTAGGAATTCTGTGTGTTTACCTATTAAGTGTCATTGTCTTGCTCAGTTGTAACCACAAGACACAGAGAACATAAGGAAAAATGTATTGCTTTATTCAACTATTGTACACACCCATATGTAACTTTTATGGACAGTATCCATTTTGAGTATATTAATGTAAATGGTAGAATCTAATTATAGGCATTAGCCACATTTAGGAACTTTAAGGAACTCACCCACAGATTCCTAATTAAACTCTTTATCAACATTATTTGGATCATTCAGTCAACTTTCTTCTCCTGTCCACGAACACTTCAACATGCCTCAACTAAAAATCGAGCAGAATGGGCCCAATTCACCCTTTTGGGTCTGAAATGAAAACAACAGCTATGGGCTTCTGTTACAACAATCTTGGCCGTTCCCTTAGCAGTACTGCAAGACAGATTATCTGCTTTAGGAAAACAAGAGGAAAGAAAAAACCCAAATGAACAAAGAAGCAGAAAGGAATAGAGAAAACTTGCATTGAAACCCAATTGCTGAGGCAGCACTGAGGCACTCAGGGAAATGCTTCCGCGCAAAGGAAAATGCGCTGTGTAATTCTACGTCTCAGCTGCACTTAGTGAAGAATTTCCACACGAGCATCTGTGCTTGTCAGGCTGCTTTTTTGAACTGCTACCCACGGTTTCTGGGTTACCAGCTGATAAAGCACCTGTAAAATGTAGTGGCTGAATCATACATCGTTTTCTGTCTCCATTGTGGAATCCCACCACCACTTACCTCTTGCAACGTGGCACTGAAGATCCCACATAGATAATGGATACGAGTGAACAACCTGCTTGAGTCAGTTGTACAGCTGAAATGTCATCTGCTCTGTTTATTGTTTAACTACACAACCTCTCCGCTGCCTTAATGATGCATAATCATCTATTAATGAAAATGCTTTTCAGAATTCATCCTAACAGTTTGTATTTTGGAAAGTTCATGGAGTTCTTGTCACATCTATTTCTATTTCATGCTAGTGATACAGCACTTTCATCATATTTGAGAAATTTTTGTGAAAGTAAAAATGTAAGAGGTTCCTGTTGCGGAGGAGTGTTTCACAACTTCAGTATGCTTGAATATATATTATACTTCCATAGGAAACCCCTGTGGGTGCAAACTCCCAGGGGCTTGAAGACAGAAAGAGGTGGAATTTCTCTGAAGTCTACTTAAGAAAATACTATTTTTCTAGGGAGAAGGAGAGGCATTTGTATTAAAGATCCAGGGGGTTGAACCACTTGGGAATTAAATTACTATACCTATTGATTATAAAAAAAAAAGAAAAATTCATCTAGAAAAGAACTGAAGAACCACAAATGCATATCAGTTAGATTATTAGTAACACCAATCTGATCTTGTAATACTAGTTAAAAGGTAACTTCAATGTTCATGTAGATTTAATTTCAGTGGTGTACCTGGGAGCACAAATAACCCTCAGCAAGAGATACAACCACTTCTTAATCCCCGTTCTCTGAAAATTACAGCTGAAAATATTTTTAAATAAACATCCAATGTTAAGATCAGTCCTATGCAAAATTAATGTGCTATCAAAGCCAGACTGTCTTTGTTTTCAGAGAACACAGAAAAGCTAGCTTGTGACAACTTTTGGTTGTTAAAAGCCCCATGGTACTTTTATAAGAGGCAGAGTGTTAATTTTCAATTGTTTGTCCAAATCCAGCGTGGGTACTTATATTCCTTCTACTTAAAAAAATCACAATTGTCCTTTTAATTGAGTACCGTATAATTTTCTTCTTCCCCTAAAAATCAAGGTAGGGTATGTTTTTCAGCAGCTACCAGATTCTTAGGCATGTGATTGCATTTCACTTGCAGTCAGTTCATATTTTAAACTCAAATAATTCCATAACCTAAGGTTTTGGATGTAAACTTCAGTGCATATACATGAAGATACATGGTCTCCTCCATACATTTCCTCGGCTAACACCTAAGGAAAATATTAAACAGCATCCACAAAACAGTATTGAACTTTGTGAGCAAAATGATATCAGCAGGAATCTTTACATTGATTTCTGCTGACTTTGAATTAGGCCCTTTTGGAATAATAAGATAAAACATGATGACAAGAAACAAAGATAAAATTCTGACTCCACTGAAATTAGCAACAGTTTTGTGAGTGAATTCAATACAGCCTGCTTTTCATCCAAAGAGAGGTTTTGTTTTAATTTGGTTCATTTTAGGGAAGAAGGAGGAAAGGTGGTTAATAAGAAAAAGTGATGGTTTCTGCCATTATCAAGTACTGTTCATTTTGGCATTGGCAGAGTACGTGAAATCAAAGCAGGTACTATGTACATATAGGTTTTAAACCACAAAATAGTAAGTGACTATAATTTAAACTCTCTTCTCTGGATAGTAGGAGAAAAAAAAATATTTTCAATCTACATCTCACAGGATTAACATTTAAATCAGGGGACAAGTTAAAGAGGAAATTTAAAATAACTACAATTCATCTCCACTAGAATAAATAAAAATTCCCAGAAAAGTTTATTTATGGCATTAAAGTTAATAAAAGGACATTTAATAAACAGACAGTGCAACAGATAACAACATAGTAATACAAAAAAACAACTTCTTAAATATCTTAAATGCTAACAGGGAAAAAACTAGATTAATGTAAAAGATTCCCCCTAAAGCATTTTATCAGTGTTTGCAATAGAAAAGTTTAATACAACCAAAAACCTTAATGAAAATCTCATCTGACAACTGACCCCGGTCAAAAAAATGGTAACAACTGCAGGAGGGACTGAAGTACTAATTCATAGTTCATACAGTGTTATAAATCACAACAAAAGGACAGAGGAAACTATATGGATAAATGGAATGATAACATTCGATTCTATTTCCAAGTACCTTAGGGACACTGAGAACAGATATGTTGTGCATTAGCTCATTTGTCTGCTTGTATATATGGTGTAGAAGGAAACATACTGAACATACTGTATATATCTTAGTTAAAAAAAATAATATGGAAATATTCATTAAAAATAACATTTATTAACAATGTAGCTCAGACATGAAAGAAAACAGACTAGAAAGAGCTCAGGGGGATTCTTGTTAAACAATAGAAAATTCTGTTGGACAAATGCCCTTACAGCCAATCTGTTACCCCGTTCCTTGGTGCGGGGCATGTCAGGGACATGCCAGGATCAAACACGAGAAGGAGGATGGACTGGAATCCGCAGAGCTCCATGCGGTCGTTAGCAGCCAGAGGAGTCCCTGTGGGAAACGGCCGAGGCAGCACAGCCCTTGTGCTGCTTTGAGTCGTGCTTGGGGTTGGTTCAGACCCAGCTGTACTGAGGACTGGGGGAGGATGGATGATTACTTAGAGTTTGCCAGCAGCAGCTGGCACTTTAAAACACAGAAAGAAGTTCAAAACTGGAGTTAAAATACTGTCTCACTCTTTCTCTGCCTCCATCTATTGTGACATTATATAGATAATTTATATAATATATATGATAAAGTAACTTTTTTGCTATTAATCCCTTGCCCATGCACACACATTTTCTTTCAAAAAGTTACTGAAAAAATTAGGATTTTCTGTAATGTCACAGAGTAGTTTATTACTTAGGTGAGGTAGTGTTACAAAGCAGTCACGTAAAAATTGTTAATTTCATAGTGAACATGAACAAATGTCTAAATTTTCTATCTTAAATAGTATGTTTAAAATGACAACTCTTTTACATTTAAATGTTGCATTCCTCCATGTAGTTAGTATGATTTACACTTACTTATTTATGTAGAGATGTGCTTATTATACTGATTGGATATTTACTGTTTTATTCTTCTTAGCACTGCATTCTAGTGCCTATAAAGCTGTGAGAATATGAACTAGGTTGCTCTTTTTTTTTTTTTTTTTTGTGCTCACAAATAATCAAGCCATTATTAAAAAAGCTCCACTTGTAGAATTTAAATAGTGTCAGAATTTGACTTGCAGATCTAAGGACGAATTTGCAAGGTTGACTGTCAGAATAGGTTTTTGTTTTTTTAAAAAAACTTGTCAACAGAGTACACTTAAGACAGAGCTAATGAGAGACAACACACAGAGAATCCAATTATGTATTTTTTACAGATTGCTTATTGGAGTATAAGTATGCTTTAATAGCATACACAAAGTCAAAGAGCCCACATAAGAATAGTCAAGATAATTGAGGACAAATTTATTCAGAGGATGCAGAAATTAAGGCATAGATCCTTACCTTAGAAACTGCCACCTGGGAATTAATTTTAGACTAGCTAGGACACGGGGATTACAGATGGGTAAAGAGGAGTCGGTGGCATCAGAACTTAAGAAAGGCCCAGGAAAGCAGCGTGTTGGACTATACAAAATTAAACCCAGGCTCTTAAAATACATAAGGAACTTAGGATTCTGGATTAACAAAAACTGTCAGAGCACATAGTCTTTCCCATGTACTTTGGATGTCTTCCTATGGCTGTCAAGACACAGGGCTCTTCTTTCAGTTTTATTACGGGTCATGTAAGACTGCAGAGACTGCAGAACAACAGTATTCGAGAGCTGGCTGTCCTTCTGGGAACTGGCATTTTTAACAGCTAACATTCCTCTCTTTAACAGGTGTGAAGGGTACTGTTACTCTCAATCTAATCACTTAATAGTTTAATACTTTTGTGAAGTTTGAGTCCCATCAGGCAAAGAAGTGTCTAGGTTCCAGTTCAGAGAAAATAATGCAAACTTCCCCCTCCAGTCTGGAATACTGCAGGACTCTCAAGCACAGATGTACCATTTTGTGGTCCCCATGTGGCTTTAACTGTAAAATATCCATTTAAATCCTTTGTTCAGCCAGGATACCAGATATGCCCACATGTAGCAGCAAAGTTTCTGAGGTTTCGACAAGATTTCTAGGGAAAGCTACAATGTCTGCGGTCTCCCAGGCCCTAAACAGATTAAGCAGAGTAAAGATTTGTGGCTTTTTCTTTTGTTTTACTTTGGATATATGTTAGGAGTTAGGTGATAGTTCAGATCTTGCCTGGAGAGTGTTAGGACTCTGATGTGATAGGTATGTTACAGACACAGTATTGGTAAACCATCCATCTCCCAGACCAAAGACACTGTAATTCAAAGATGTACTACAGAAGAGGAATACAAACAATGAGCTAGAGAAGTAGAAGAAAGGGGGATCTTTGGTCATCTTCATCAGCAGGTTTATAAACAGAGGTCACAAAGATGATGAGCTTCAAAGGAACATAATGAAATAATCTTGAATACGTTTATATGAAGCTCTTCCTTGTGATGGGTTGACCTTGGCTGGATGCCAGGTGCCCACCAAAGCTGCTCTATCACTCCCCTCCTCAGCTGGACAGGGGAGAGAAAATAGAATGAAAGGCTCATGGGTCAAGACAAGGACAGGAAGAGATTATTCACCAATTACTGTCATGGGCAAACCAGACTCAACTTGGGCAAATCAGTTTAATTATTACCAATCAAATCAGAGTAGGATAATGAGAAATAAAAACAAATCTTAAAATACGTTCCCCCCACACTTCTTCCTTCCCGGCTCAACTCCACTCCCAATTTTCTCTACCAGCAGCGCAGGGGGACGGGGAATGGGGGTTGGGGTCAGTTCATCACACGTTGTCTCTGCCGCTCTTTCCTCCTCAAGGGGAGGACTCCTCACTCTTTCCCTGCTCCAGTGTGTGGTCCCTCCCATGGGAGACAGTCCTTCGTGAACTTCTCCAACATGGGTCCTTCCCATGGGCTGCAGTCCTTCAGGCACAGCCTGCTCCAGCGTGGGTCCCCGGCAGGGTCACAAGTCCTGCCAGAAAACCTGCTCCAGCGTGGGCTCCTCTCTCCACGCAGCCACAGGTCGTGCCAGGAGCCTGCTCCAGCACGGGCTTCCCACGGGGTCACAGCCTCCTTCGGGCATCCCCCTGCTCCGGCGTGGGCTCCTCTCTCCCCGCGCTGCAGGTGGAGATCTGCTCCCCCGTGGACCTCCCTGGGCTGCAGGGGCACAGCCTGCCTCACCATGGTCTTCCCCACGGGCTGCAGGGGAATCTCTGCTCCGGCGCCTGGAGCATCTCCTCCCCTCCTTCTGCACTGACCTGGGGGGCTGCAGGGCTGGTGCTTTCACATGTTCTCACTCCTCTCTCTGGCTGCAGTTTCTGTGCCGCAGCAACTTTTTTCTCCCTTCTTAAATCTGTTCTCCCAGAGGCACTACCACCATCGCTGATGGGCTCAGCCTTGGCCAGCGGCGGGTCCGTCTTGGAGCCGGCTGGCATTGGCTCTGTCGGACATAGGGGAAGCTTCTAGCAGCTTCTCACAGAAGCCACCCCTGAACCCCTCCCCCCAAAAAAAACCCTTGCCATGCAAACCAAATACACCCCCAAATATTCAGAAAGACAGTGTTTGAAAATTGAACTAATAGGGAAGGAAGGCTGACATAATGGATTGATGGCAGGAGGATGTGACTTTTTAAATGAGAAATGATGATCAAGTAAGGCTAAACAGAGCAGAACTTTGAAAGTAACAACAAATATTTCATGCTTGATGTAACAAGGAAAAGTGAGGAGTGGAAAAGGGATACAAAAAGAGGTGACATTGCCAAAATAATATCACTGGGAAGGAGAATAATTCTGGATGGATATAAATAGGAATCAATTGTCAAGACAAATGAAAGTGAGGTATAAAAAGCTAGTTACGTCAGAGCTGATAAAAATCTGGACAGGAATTTTAGCTGTTTGGTTGCATACGAAAGGCAGATATTACTACAGAAAAATAGAGACATAACCTGTAGAATCCAGAGAGCAGTGAAATCACATCCAGGTTGTGGGTCTGAGTGACAGGCTGGAGGCTGTGTTGTCCAAATTCAGGAATGGAAGTAGAAGGTAGTGTTTTCGGAGGGGAAAGTAAGGGCTGTCTCCTAGGTATGAGCTTGAGTTGATAGATATTCATGAAGGGATGTCAGGCAGGCTGACCAATCTTTTTGTCTGGAATAGTAATAGAGAAGTTTTGTGAGTCATAAATACATGAAAGTTGATGGAATTTTTGATGGCATTCAAGCATCAGCACATATAGTGGTACGTCATGCAAGCTGTTTGTTATTTTTGTTACGTATATTGGAAAGGAAGCACCAAAATAATCTTTGGCATAAATGATAAACAATTAAAAAAAAAAAATATTCTGTACTGACTGGGATCACAGCAAATCTCCTGGTTCTGGAGGAAGCCTCATGCCACAGCTGGGTAATCAAAAACTTAGACAAGTCAGGGCCACAAGCCAGAAACTATAAACATTTTGAAAGCTGGACATGAATCTGCTATAGATCTGGACATATCATCTGGCTCATTCTAACTCCAAAATTTATTCACTGCATTTTCTTTTCGTCTAGAGACATCTCCATTCACTTGGCTTTCAAAGTCCTCTCCCGGAATTAGATGCCTTTAATAAACAAGCACCAAAGGGCAATTCCAAGAGTGGTTAGTCTTTCTGTTTGGGACACAGGAGAACAAGTCTGCGTTGGGTGTCCAGGTTTTCCTTGTCTATGGAGACTGTGGACGTCCTGTGTTCAGTTCCCTTTTTTCTTTGAGATGCTCCAAATCCTTCTCCTTGTTTTCCAGAAAAGTGCACAGATTCTAGGAAGCTACACAGGTGACTGTGCTGAACTTTTCCAGTAGAAGCAATTGCTGTCCGTGGAATAGTTCAATATTTGTTGGCTCAAACATGCTCAGGCAGGATTTTCTAGCTGACCGCACTCATACAGAACATGGGGTGCTTCACTGGCACTGTAGAACAGCTTTTTTCAGTTTCTTTTTTTTTTTTTTTTTTTTCCCTACAGTTGTGTCTAATGCTTCTGGGTAAGGCTTATGATCTCAATATCTCAAAAGACAAATTGTGTGGCTACAATAAATTAACAATGTTTTTCTCCAGGACACATACACATAGATAAGTAAGGTAAGTTTTATGGAAGGGGTTTTTTTGTTTTGTTTTATTTTTACCGTTATTTTTCCTTTTTGATCACATGCAAGGGTTTAATATCAATGGTTCACTAAATCTGTAGAAGTTTACACAACTAAAAGTTTTGCATAAGAACCTATAAAGTATATAGGTTTGCATATGTAACATAGGTTTAACCTATGCAAAGAATATCTAGATAGTAGTCTGTGTCAGAAACCATCCATCAAGGTACTTACTGTTGCTTATAATGACAACACATGGAGACAGACATTTAGAGATTTTTTTTCTTTTGTCTCCCTACCCAAGTTCAGTGAATGAGCTTCAAATACATTTTTACTTATTTTATATATATGGTCCAGTACATAACACTCCTCCTTGCCAGGCAATCTCTCACCCTGGCCTACTCCTCCCTCTCATTTGAGACATATGCATACAAACTGCGTCAAGTTGCTCCATCTCAACTTTTCAGAGTTGTGTCTTTTTATTTTTCTCTTTTAAAACCTTATCACAACCTTATCAGCAAAACCCATCTCCATTATTGTAAGTTCTTCTTTCCAGTTTCTCTAAGAATGAAACTGGAGCATCTATATCCATTTACCATTCAGCCCATATTACAGTACTATTCTCAGTAAGAAGGCTAACATGATGAAAAAATATAAAACTTCTAAGAAAAAAAGTCACTCTTAAGAAGATTGTTCATTAGTAATGATAAAGGTCAACATAATGATTATTTGGTTGTTTTCAGTCTATGTATATATTTGTCTACTTCTGCTATTGCAGAGATGGTGGCTTTTTAATAACTGTATCTTTCAAGTCTGCAGTGATCCTAGAGAAAATATACTTTGTGTTGTCAATATTAAAATTATAAGCAGTGTGCTTGGTTAATTGTTGCAGATGCCACAGCATGACAAGACAGTCATAACCATTTGGTGGAAATGTCCAAAGGTCAAGCAGTTTTTGAAACAGTAGTACAGATCACACCTGAAAGAAACTCACTGAAGAGTGCTCAGCTACTGGTTTGCCAAGTACTGAAATGTGTAAGCAAAAGACAAAATTAATCACATATACATTAATATTAGTATTATATACTTTAGCAATACCAAGGACAGCATGTCTAAGTGTATGGATGAATAAACTTGGAGAACTAATAGAAACTGAGAGAGTGACATGTTTGTAAAATAATAAGGCCACAAGCTAAAGCGGTTTGCTGCTATTTATAAGATTTTCAGAATAAAAGCAATGAAGAATTGTTAGAAGTATGACTAGAATGAGTTTTGAAATTTCATGGGGGTTAGAAAGATAACTCTGTCCTGGCAGAAGTGCAGCAGGGTGGTTGTGGTTCCTAGGTGCAGACAGTTCATAGAATCGTAGAATGATTTGGGTTGGAAGGGACCCTTGTTCCAACTCCCCCTGCCATGGGCAGGGACACCTTCCACTAGCCCAGGTTGCTCAAAGCCCCATCCAACCTGGCCTTGAACACTGCCAGGGATGGGGCAGCCACAGCCTCTCTGGGCAACCTGCTCCAGTGCCTCACCACCCCCACAGAGAAGAACTTCTTCCTTACAGCTAATCTAAATCTACCTTATTTCAGTTTAAAACCATTACCCCTTGTCCCATCACTACAAGCCCTTGTAAAAAGTCCCTCTCCAACTTTCCTGTAGGCCCCCTTTAGGTACTGGCAGGCTGCTATAAGGTCTCCCTGGAGCCTTCTCTTCTCCAGGCTGAACAACCCCAACTCTCTCAGCCTGTCTTCATAGGAGAGGTGCTCCAGCCCTCTGATTACATTCATGGCCCTCCTCTGGACCCGCTCCAACAGGTCCCTGTCTTTCCTGCGCTGAGGACCCCAGAGCTGGACGCAGTACTGCAGGTGGGGTGTCACAAGCGCAGAGTAGAGGGGGAGAATCACCTCCCTTGACCTCCTAGCCACACTTCTTTTGATGCAGCCCAGGGTACAGCTGGCTCTCTGGGCTGTGAGCGCACATTGCTGGCTCATATTCAGTTTTTCATCCACTAATACCCCCAAGTCGTCCTCCTCAGGGCTGCTCCCAATCCACTCATCGCCCAGCCTGTATTTGTGCTTGGGATTACCCCAACCCATGTGCAGGACCTTGCACTTGGCCTTGTTGAACTTCATGAGGTTCGCACAGGCCCACCTCTCAAGCCTGTCAGGGTCCCTCTGGATGGCATCCCTTCCCTCCAGCGTGTCAACCACATCACACAGCTTGGTGTCATTCTAAAGATTATCATAAATTCTGATAAATGGGCATGTGTTACCTCAAATTACCTCGACATACTGTTCAACACAGTGACCAGAAGCTGTTTCTTCTCAATTAGAGGCCTACTAATGGAGCCTTACTGCTAAATAGAAAAAAAGTACCACAGGCAGATCAAAAGCCACAAGATCAAGTGGCATTGATAGGTTCAGCCCATGTTGCTAAGGGCCCTCTCTCCCTGTAGTAAGCATGTCTTGGACACAAATAACTGGGGCAGTGTAAAACAGGGGAAAGGCGTAGGAGAACAGTTAAGTAAATAAGGATATTTTAGGCTCCAGTGTTCTAGCTTATCTAAGTCAAGATGAATCTGAGATGAATTGTACTACTGTACAATCAATATTCCCAGAATATCAGATAAATGTGTTTTAAACTGTGACTTGGATAAAATTTTGAAATCTATAATAATTATTTATAAAATATGTATAAGTTAGTAATCAATTACTTCAATGAATAGCCAACTATTGAAATTTAAAATGAAATTTAACTCTGATGTTTGCATTTTATGATGCCATGGAAACCATTTTTTTTTTTCCCCAGAAATTGAAGGTACAAGGTAGATGTAGATTTTTAGTTTAAAGTTAACTTTGTTTAAAAATGTGTTTAAATAGACAAGGCTTTCATTATTGCCACTTTTTGTAGAATAAAGGGTTAAATTTATTTCAAAAATCCATGCTATCTGTAAGTCTTGAAAGGTTTTAGTGAAGACATATGTTTTGCTTCAATGTTTTGACATAAAGATAGTAGCAAGTTAATTAATTACAACTTGCATATTTGTTGTGAGAAAGTTGTTCTGCTAAATTAAAAACCTAGGACCTTTATCATGTCAATCATAATAGGATTTCTGCACAGAAACAATTTAAAATATTAGGATCACTGACTATTAAAGTTTGTTTCTAGTACATTGTCTTTAAATGCCTCTACTATTTGTGATGTAGATGATGTAAAATAAGGGCCAGATTTATCAGCTGGGTTAGATCATGTAATTAAATTGGATATAGATCAGTCTCTAAGCCTTCCTTGGTCCAGACTTTCCACCTTGTCTCTGGGGCCTTGGCTTTCCAAAGAACTGTCTTACTGGTGAAGGCTGGGGCTGTCAGTACCTCAGCCTGTTCCATGCACTGTGTCATCAGGGCCCTTGCCCCACTCAATAGTGGGCCCCCATTTTCCCTTATATATAGACTTATAGAAATACTTTATGTGCTAGAGAAGCCTTTTTGTGCTCGACATCCCTCGCCAGATTCAGCTCCAACATTAATGTTTAACTTGGCTTTAATGGACTTACTTTAATCAAATAAGTAATATTTTTAAGTTACTGGCACAGAAATTCTCTAAAGCTTTATGAAAAATGCATAGAGCAAAATCATCTAATATTGGGCAATAAAATTCCCTACCAGCTTCTATTCAGTCCTCAGCTGGTCAAAGCAACCATTCCTGTAATCATTCTATGTTTTGGGTGAAGAAGGTGCTGAAATGGCAACAGCTTCAGGATCTGGTCCCTACTGAATAATTTCAGTACTTGCAATACACAGAACTGCCCACTGATCTGCTTACAGGTGAAATTACAGGAAGGAGCACCTGGTAGTCATGAGAAATATTTCAAAAGGTTATTTATCAGCTAAATCCAACCATAAATTTATATAAAGATAAAAGAACAATGCATAGCCATGAGCAATGTTCTGTAGAAAATGACAGTGTTCAATATCTACTCCAGGTCAATTTGCATTACACTTAGCCTGAGGAAATGAGAATGGCATAGGAAATTAGTGGTGGATGCTGAATATGATCCTGTCATCAAAACTCGTTTGGTTGGAAAGACACAGCACCTCTTACTCTGTATAGTGTTGGTGATATGTACATTCTATTGGATACTGCAACTGGTATCATTTCACATGTATAATCCTAGTAGGAATCACAATTTGTTTTTCTACGTTACACATTGAAATGGGCAGTAGAGTCTATTGTCAATTTTTTTGTTGCATTTAACGAGCATCTTTACGTTTAAACTAATTATCTTTTTCAACCTCTCTTCTGAAGTAGCCCTGAAGCTCAATTTTAAGCATATGCTGAAGTTCCTTTGATTCCAATGACCTCTGCATCACTCTAAATACACTTAATGCGGCAGAAATTATCTACTTTTCTTTTCTCTGCTGATGGCATAAAATTTGCATTTTTTGTAATGTTCATAGTCTGGTTTTTGCATATTCTCATTAGTGTTATTATTAGTGGATTTGCTGATGTAATTCTATTAATTTTGTACGGGCAATGCAAGGTACTGTTACAGATTTACAGGAGATTAGGGATCCAATTCTGCTAAATCCTGGAGACCCAGAAGGGATAAATCTTACAAGAGAGGAAGAGGGGTATATTTTAACTAATATTTCCTAACATAGCATGTACTAAATACAAAATAAGCATCATCACCCTCTAACATCTAGAATTCTTGTGTATTTTCTCAATCTTCCTTTAAAAAAAGTTCTAGAAGTTCCCCTCTGCAATTTATTTTGTTTTAAGACAATTAGATTTGGGGTCTGGTCATAAGAAGTGAACCATGAAGTCTCTACATTGCCTGAGTCAGCTTTGTAAAATTCTATGTGTTAATTGCTCTAGGCAAGTATTTTATATACATACAAATATTTATTTAATTAATATTTTGTCAGGAGGAGATAAAATTATAATTAGTATTTCATTTCTTCAGAATCATGGTAGCTGTAACCTCATAGAACTGGAAAAGTTTCTGATTAGGAAGTTGATTTAAAATATACTATTTTCTTTTCTAACAGTCTAAAAAAAAAGTGTTATATCCATGCTGAAAGTAAATAAGTAGAACATTATTGGGTTTATTTTTAAAAAGAAGAAAAAGTAAAATCTCACCTTCCTAATAAGAACATGTTATTTAATGTACAGAAGAGGAACATGAATTTTGGCAGTACAAGATTTAATCTACTAGTAATACAAAACAGTAAGACTTCCCCAAAAGTCAGTGAGGTTTATGCAGTTAGTAATTCAGTTCTAAGATGTTTGGGTATTTTTGTAAGTGTTTTTACTTCTTTCAATTCCTGAGGTCCTCTGTTGTAGTCATGAGGCTACAATGGCTGTACAGTGGAACAGCCTCTCAACATTTTCAGACTGTAGTTGGATCCAGTCTGAGAATTGGTCTTGTTGTATCTGTGAAAGTTTGTGTGTAGGAGAAGAAAAGATAAAAAATATGAGCAAAGCACTAAAACTTTGTATAAAATATACTGAAGTTGCAGAAAGGTGTAGCTGTGAGTCAGGCCGTCTCCAACTGCACTACAGACATGAAATAAATCCCTCGTCTGTGAGGATAGTTACTTTGTCCATCAAGACTATCATCAGACAAAAGTCCTATCTATAACTATATCATTGATTCTTCTTTATATAATACTGATATCACACTTACCATCATAAGGTTAGCAAAAGTGGATAGGAATCTCATTTAAGGCATTTTCATTTGAGATAGCAATCCTACTTGCTCTTTTGGAGATTAATAGGTGCTTTAAGGACAGAATCCACTTCCTCAAATAGATATCTAAAGTAGGTCAGATGAATCATACGCTCTGTGTGCCTATTTCCCTTTGTTGTCTATAAATCCTCAGATGATTAGTGTAGTTAAAAAGGAAATGTATCTCATTCAGCACATCCATATTGGCATAACAAATGCTTGGCTATGTAATACCTGAACTATGTAGGGAGCTGCCAGGGGAACTCTTCCTAAACCAAGGCAGCAAAGACCCTGCCTCAGAAGGGAAAGAGGTTGAGCGGTTATTCCATTATGGTGTTACAGTACCTTTCTGCTCTGAACTGATATTGTAAAACTGACAAGGATCTGCCTACATGAGCTTCAATCCTGAAGAAACTGAGTTATCTGTTATAGAGTCATAGAAAAGTGTTGTGAAAGAACTTGTGAGGTGGCATCTTAGTCTGCTTCTTCTAGCCTAATGAAGGCTTAATATGCCTACAATATTCCTGACATATTTATTTAGCCTGCTTTAAAAATTATCCCATTGTGCCTATTCATGAGAGAACGTAGTTTTCCCAAGAAGCCAGCTGTCCCTGTGCTTTACTATCCTTATCAATAGAAATATGTTTGTCTTGTTACACGTTAAGCCCTTTGCTTTTGGCTCTAATCTTAAAGGATAGGACCGGGACAATAGTTTATCCTCTTCCCCCCTGCAACAACTTTCACATGTGTTTGAAGACTCCTCTCAGGATTTTTTCTCAAGATTAGTCCCAGTACTTTTAATCTCTTCTTGTAGGTGATGTTTCTCAAACCTCTAATCAACAAGAAATTTCAAGAAATCTTGTCTCCAGTGAAGAAAGAAATTTCTCCTGTAGTCATATTGAAGAGTGCAGCAATGAAGTCTCCTTTACCTGGGACGACAAAAGTACAAAGGATCTGTATCTCAGGAAAACGATCAGGTGAAATTTCTCCTCTCTTCTTGAAGCAGTTTCTTGCCTAAGATAGAAGGGGAAAAAGAATTATGTGAAAGTTCCAAGTACATCTTCTGCCAGTCATGGGTAAATCTAAACAGTTTATAGAAAAATTGTGCTGGTCTGACAAAAAAGTAAAAGATCGTCTTGAAGAAACCTTTGACTTATTGGTATTTTCAGCTACTAGTGAGAATCACTGTTTATAAGCACAATTAACAGAAAAAAAATTTACTCTTTGATTTTACTCAGGTGCTGTCAGTGTTTAAAAGTAAGAATTTCAATAGATGGATGGCAAGCTCCTCTCTTATCTTTTTTTTGTTGTTGTTTGGTTGTTTTTTATTTCTTTTCTCAGTGATGTATAGTCCCCAGGTGTGGTGGATTGGCCCCGGCTGGATGCCAGGTGCCCACCAAAGCCATGCTATCGCTTCCCCCTCCTCAGTGGGACAGGGGAGAGAAAACAGAACGAAAGGTTCGTGGGTCGAGATAACGTCAGGAAGAGATCACTCACCAATTACTGTCATGGGCAAAACAGACTCAACTTGGGGAAAATTAACTCAATTTATTACCAATCAACCAGAGCAGGGTAATGAGAAATAAAAACAGATCTTAAAATACCTTCCCCCCACACTCCTTCCTTCCCGGCTTAACTCCACTCCCAATTTTCTCTACCAGCAGCGCAGGGGGACGGGGAATGGGGGTTGGGGTCAGTTTGTCACACGTTGTCTCTGCCGCTCCTTCCTCCTCAGGGGGAGGACTCCTTACTCTTCCCCTGCTCCACCGTGGGGTCTCTCCCATGGAAGACAGTCCTCCACGAACTTCTCCAATGTGGGTCCCTCCCTCGGGGTGCAGTCCTTCACAAACTGCTCCAGCATGGGGTCCCTTCCCCGGGCTGCACTCCTTCAGGCACAGCCTGCTCCAGTGTGGGTCCCCTGCGGGGTCACAAGTCCTGCCAGAAAACCTGCTCCAGCGTGGGCTCCTCTCTCCACGCAGCCACAGGTGGTGCCAGGAGCCTGCTCCAGTGCGGGCTTCCCACGGGGTCACAGCCTCCTTCGGGCATCCCCCTGCTCCGGCATGGGCTCCTCTCTCCCCGCGCTGCAGGTGGAGATCTGCTCCCCCCTGGACCTCCCTGGGCTGCAGGGGGACAGCCTGCCTCACCATGGTCTTCCCCACGGGCTGCAGGGGAATCTCTGCTCCGGCGCCTGGAGCACCTCCTCCCCTCCTGCTGCACTGACCTGGGGGTCTGCAGGGTTGGTGCTCTCACATCTTCTCACTTCTCCCTGCAGTTTTGCAGTTGTGGGTTTTTTCCCTTCTTAAATGTGTTATCCCAGAGGCGCTACCACTATCATTGATTGGCTTGGCCTTGGCCAGCAGTGGGTCCGCCTTGGAGCTGTCTGGCATTGGCTCTGTCGGACATGGGGGAAGCTTCTAGTAGCTTCTCACAGAAGCCACCCCTGTAGCCCCCCTGCTACCCAACCCTTTCCACGCAAACCCAGTACACCAGCATACTAGGATATGATCACAGAATCATAACTCCCAAGTTATACTCTAATGTCAGTGCTTAAATAACAACTACCATGACCATTAAATGGAATGTTCTTGCCCATGGCAAGGGACTGGGTGTCGCGTCCCAAAGTTGGAGCGACTCAGGTTTGTGGATTTCATTTGTCAGAATTAAGGTGCAACGACACCAGGGGAGTTCAAACAACAATCAACATTTAACCAACCTAGCTGACCTTGCCCAAGTACAAGTGAACTTATCAATATGAACCTTGCAACATGTCATTAAGCCACTGTTTGAAAAGAGAAGGGAGGTCTAGAAAAAGAAATGGAAAAAGGAACATGAGATGTATCAGGAGAGCCCTCCCGTTGAGTCACAAGGTTCAGAGCAGACCCCCTTGATTTCTGGACTCCTTCTCAAAGAGGAGCCCAGGGGCAGCTAGATCTACTCCTAGTCTCAGATTTGGTCAATGGTTTATGTTTAAAAGGATGAGGTGTAGGGACTGTGGAAAAGAGAGAAGGAAAAGAGGGAGAGAGAGAAAGAGAGAAAGAAAGAAAAAGAAAGAAAGAAAGAAAGAAAGAAAGAGAGAAGAAAAGGGTTTCACCAGTCCTGCGTCCAGCGTTGGTCCAGCCAGCGTAGAGATCCAGTTCCGGAGGGCGCGCACTGAGAACTCGTTCTCCCTTCTTTTACAGCGTGTTAGTTGATGGTCTTGACATGAGCAGTTACCATTCCCAGGGTTCTCTGGAATTGGCTGGTGAGCTTTGGGGGGAGGTTCATTGCAGAGCTGCCTCTCTTTCCCTGCTGGCATGACCGCTTAAGATAGAAGCACAGTCCCAATTTCCTTGGGGCTTCCTCCTCCAGGCACATATGCTGTGCTCCTTCTCCTGGTCACTTAAGATAAGGAATTGCGGCTTTGGAGAAGTGCGGTCCCAGCCTCCGTGGGGCCCTCTCCTCCAGCCACATTGTCCTGTTCACAAAACTCCAGCATTTTTATAGAGGCAGTTTTCTCCACCAAAGTTCTTTAACGAATGTTTGAAACATTGACTATAATTTGTCAGACCATCACAACTGGTCTAGATGATATTTGAAGGTCCCTTCCAACCCAAGCCATTCTATGATTCTATTAAAATGTCCTTCCTCTGTAAGGATACCTTCATCATATACAGAAGTTTAATCAATCTTCTGTGAAATGTCCAAGATGTGCATTGACAGATACTCCTCAGGATCTCTCCTAATACTTCTCTATCTTTACCATTAAAAAGTTTGTCACAATGTTTTCCTTGCTGTACTGAAGTCTGATACATTTTTTTTAATTGTCTACCCTCGACCTGTAAAACAGATCATTCCATTTCTCTTTGTAACAGCCTTTTATGGACTTATGACAGAGTTATGAAGTCTGTCACCTTATTCCTCTCAAAAATAACAGTAGTTATGATGATGGTACATAAGCTTTTTGGTAGTTTTGAATATATCTCCTGTACCAGAGATTTGAGCGTTTGGTAATCTTGGGCATTTGAAGTACAACTGATCAGTGAACCCCAAAATGGAAGAAGGCATAGAGGAGATTGGCACAGGTGATGTGTTCATGAAGCTCAGGGAATAAAACAGGGAGTGACCACAGCTGTTTTGAGGATGACAGCATCTCAACGCAAAGAGGACCAAAGTTTGGCCTATGTTTTAGCTAAATGGTTTTATCAGCTGTGTGGATCAACTGGTTGTGTAAATGGCCTTCCCTCAATTAATCTAAAAAGTGTCAATATCTTCCCGAGCTAGCCTGACCAGCCAAAATAGGGCAAGTATGTACGTGGCTCAGCGCAACAAAAAGAATAAACACTGAGCAACCAACAAAATTATCTTTGAAGAGGGCAATAGGACTGAGCTGGCTTCAACCCATGTATTCCTTCCAGGCAATTGAGGGCACCCAGTGTGGTGATGGGAAGTATACAGAAATGGGAAACGGGAATCAAATTTATATTGTGATCCAACTGTATACTGCAATTGCTATATCATGCTTTCATTGTGATTTCAGTACGTTGCTGTATCATTCTGTTAAATCAAAATCCTATGTAACATCAAATATCTTCAAATAAGTAAATTTGGTATTAAAATATTAAACTCTTCGCATGTGGAGTGTCTGTGTGATGGGTTGACCTTGGCTGGCTGCCAGGGTATTCTCACACTCCCCCTCCTCAGAAGGACAGGGGGAAAAAATAAGACAAAAAACTTGTCAAGATAAAGGCAATTTAAGGGAAAAAAGCAAAGGTGACATGCAGAAGCAAAGAAAAAAAATTGTTATTCTCTACTTCCCATCAGCAGATAATGTCCAGCCACTTCCTGAGAAGCAGGGCCTCAAGTTGCATGACAGTTGCTTTGGAACATGAATCACCTAATAACTAATTCCCCCCCCCCCCCCCCCCCCCCCCCATTACTTTTTATTGTTCAGTATGACATCATATGGTATGGAATCCCTTTGGTCTGGATCAGCTGTCCCTGCTGTGTCTCCTCCCAACCTCTTTCCTCTTGCCCATCATCAGCTTACTGACATTTGGGAGGGTGTGGGAGAGGGCATGTTGTGGGTTGGATAGACAGCCCTGATGTTGTGTGAGTGAGCACTGCTCTGCAGTAGCCAAAACACTGGTGGGTTATGAACACCGTTCTAACTACAAATACAAAGCACAGCACTATATGGGCTGCTGTGAGGAAAGTTAACTCCATCTCATCCAGACTTAGTACAATCTAAAAGAACTTGGTCAGAGAGTATTGGACCATGACACATACAAACCGAAGAATTAAAAGATATTTTGTATTGTCACTTAACTAATGAGATTTAATTATGTCTAACGGACAGAATTTAAGTATGATGTTATTTAACATCAAATGTCTCTAAATCCACAGCAGTGGTTTCTCATTAAGCCAGCCATTGATTGGACTTAAGGATTAGTTTTCAGTCATTCACTTCTAATTTATCTTTCTTTGTTCTAATTGTCAGATTATGATAGAACACATTTGAAGTTATATGTGGAGGAGGCTTCTGAGTTTATGTTAGGAGTGATATAGGTATTCAGAAAAATAATACCCTCATGAGTCAGAAGGTGCCAGAATTTACTGGAAATGAGTCCTGGATCAGATCAGATAGTTAGCCAAAATGAGAAATACAAGATTTGCAGCAGAAAAGGGTAGAAAAAGATCTGTGAGCATTAGAACATATAATTGATAACATGTTGTGCGTTACAAGGTTTGCAAGAAGTGTTCTGCTTACATCAGAATCACTTGCCAGCTTTTTGCAAGAGGCAACTTGGCTGGTAAATAAGAAGAAAATGTAATGAAGAAAAGGATCGACAGGCAAAGAGAGGAGCTGAATACAAGTGAGTGCTAACTGAAAATATTAAAGAATAGGCAAAGAAAATATAAGAAAATGCAGAAGACTGATGATGACTAAATGCAATGAGGGAATTAAAAAAAAAAAGAACAGAGAAAAAGAAAAGAAAATTTACAAGTGGAAAAATGAGGAGATAAAAATAGAATTAGAAGATCCAAAGACCTAAGATACAAAGAAGAAAAAAAAATGCTGAAAGGGGTAACTAGAGAAAGAAAGGAAACACTAAAAGTAACTATGGATGTGAAAGAAACTAACAGCAAGGTGAGGATGACGAATAAGTAAGAGACTGAGAGATCTTGAGAGATGCTTATGTTTTATGATGCAGTTGCCTCAAAAGAAATGTCATTTAAAGGATTTTTTAATGTTTTGTCATAGTATTTGTGTTGATTCTCCCAAGCTAATGAGGAATAGCCTGGGTACTAGAGTGCTGAATCAGAGGACACATTTAACTCAGAAGATGTCAAGAAGAAAATATGGCACACTATTACTCTCTTAGGTCCAGAGTGCTGATGGGTGGAAGGAAAGCAATGAAGCCAAAAAAGCCCTTGATCAGTTTTCCTATCAATAGTTTCCTTCCTCTTCTTTTATACTAGACATATAATCCAATGCTTTAAAAAAAAAAAAAAGTTTATTTTTCATTAAAAATATAAACATAAATATTATCCTGTATTATTCAAGTTATTACTTGTTATTCCACATTCTTGTTGAGCTGCTGAACATTTGTGAAAATGTTCTCAATTCCAAGTTTCACAGACATTAGCACAAGTGATTATTTGTTTTAAAAATCTTACCAGAGTGCATAAATTATTTACTATTCATTATTCACTATTCAACATTTGTTATTCATTATTCATTCATATACTACAGCGATGAGCTGCTCCATTATAAGAATGTAAATGGATAGATGCTATAGCTTAAATAGGTTCAGTCCGTCAATTAGATAGATGAAGTAATATCATGATGATGTAGACGACTAATCACACATCATGAATATTGAACAGTGAATAGTCTAAATTAACATTTTGGAAACAACCTGTAGACCAGAAGTTGTTTGTCCAAACTATTTGTCCAATACTTACAAACAACTAGGCATCAGGATTGGCTTCTGAATGATTCATGAACAGAAAACAAGGCTAAAGGCCTATTTCAAAGCCCTTTAAAATCAATGGAAAGATGCCCACTGGCTTCAAATAACTTTTGGTAAGTTCTCCAAATGTGCAATTGATATTATTTACAGTAAGTATTCCAGCCACACAGTGCCTCATCATACATGGTTAATAAGAATTTTGTGCTTTAGGGGAAAAGTTAAAAGATGTAGTCATATTTCCTCCCAAAGATATCATTTAGCAAAACTCTGGCACAGCATCTTTTTCCTTATACCTTTCCTGTCCATTTATGCTAAAAAATAAAAGGAAAAAAAAAAAAAAAGAAAAAAGGAAGCTGTGCTACAATGAAGGAAAAAAAATACTCTGCCTTTTTAAAATCAAAGAGAAGACAAACCATTTTTGCCTTTGTAACACTGAAAATGAAAACGTGGCATTTTAAAAGAGCATGTAACACCTGTGCATTCATCTTGATCCGCGGGATTGACTATGGCTAGTTTAGTCTGCATGCAATTTGCATAGTCGACAGTGAAAGTAGTTCACTGGTTTTGATCTTTCCATACTCTGAGACAAACATGTCAATTATAGTTTGTTTTCTTGAAACCAAAACTGTGGTGCTTTGCATTGTTTAGTACAGTAAACACTGAAAGAATCTGATGTTTGTTCTGAAGAGCTTATGATCTAATTGATCTTCACATGAGGAAAATGAAAAGGTCTTGCACTGAAGCTTATGAACTCCTACACTGATTAGAGTCCAATTCAAGATCTATGATGAAAGCTTTCCTTTTGATCTGTACACCAAAAAGATTATTCAGAAGCAGAGTGATATCTAAGAGACTAAGTGTTTTTGCTAAACTGTGTCAACAACTTTTCTTTAAAGCTTAGTGAAAATGCAATAGTGGATAGGATTCATCCTCAAGCACCAGTAACAGCTCTGGATGTTTTGTATATTGTCTATTTAAAGCACAGAGCAGCAAAAAAAGCACAAGTTAATAGCAACTGCCAAAAGATTTGAAACAATACTTGAGAACTTAAGTACCTGACAATCTTTTGATGACCTCCCAGTTTTTTAATAAATAACCATGTAGTACTTCATACAGTTAACATAAATCATAGTATTACCAAGAAACAGGGTTGGGTTTTTTTTCACTCTTGCTTCCGTCTTTTTCAAAACTTGGTGATTCATGAGGCAGTTCTTGAATTTCATTAAGATGATCATGCATTGCTTAGGAGCTGCCCTCATTAAATAAAAATGACCTATTTTTGTAAAAATGAACTTAATTTACCAAGCTCATGATTTTCTTCTGAAATCAAAAGAAGTTACTATTGGAAAGCAAACTCCTGCAGTGAATTTCAAAGCTTTTGTTCAGATTTCCTTTTTAAGTTGATCACACCATTAGGGCTCATCAGAACTGGTTTCCAAGTTACTCTTTATATACAATTTTCCATCATGTGGGAATCAGGAATAATCATCAATGGAAATACAATGCAAAATTCTATTTTATTCTAATACTTCTTGAAACTTCAGAGCACAGCTTTGCAAATATTTTGGATTGATCTGAAATTAAAAAGACAGTCAGCGTCATTCAACCAAAAGACAGGCAGGGAGCAGATCAGTGAAAGAACAATACTGGTTTGATGAGTTCACAAGACAGTTTTGATACTTCTTCACTATCTCAAATATCCACTGATTTTTGCTCGGTACTTTGCTGAGAAAGCAGGACCAATGGTATGAAATAAAATTAGTATACAGCCAAGTTCCTTTGCATCCTTTAACAGGATGCTTATTTTAGATCGACATTTAATTCATAAGGCTAGAGCTGACACTGTATTCTGGTGTAAAACTGATCCTCGGGGAAAATATATCTTTGCCTTAGGGTGAAAAGGTGAGAGGATGCATTAGAAATAACAGTGGGAGTCATAGACTACAGGCTATACTGTTTTGAAGAGTGAGGCTCTATTAACAGGCTAGAATATGGCAGGCTTGCATTGCAGTCTATATAAGACTTCAAAGGAAGCAAAAGCTGCTTGTGTGGGAATAGAAAAAGAATGTATTTAATTTCAAGACAAGCCCTCATATAGGAATGAAATACTCCAGTTGCCTTATTTGCCCACTTTTAATCATTAATGTAAAAAAGACGTTTGATGAAATGCATAGAACTAGTGATTCCAGAATATTTCAGTAAATTCACCTGTGCTTTTTCATATATAAACAACGTCAAATTCTCTCTCAAGTTATAAGGAATGATAAGACTGCAGTCAGTGATGTATTTTATCAGATGATGAAAAAATAACCCTCATTTGGAAACTTCAGGGTGAAAAAGCTATTGTTTTTGAGACTGGAATGTCCTTTGAGATATTTTTCTTGTGTAACTGATAGGTATGTAAAAGCATCGAATCATGGTTTTATTAATTTTATTGATTTGCTTGTTGACTTAAGAATATAAGAGTTTAATTTATGACCTTGCTACATGGGGGACAGGAACTGAGACAGTAGGAAGAACCTTACAAAACAGCAAGATACCTGGAATTCATCCTGAAATATTAATTATACATCTGGCAGTACAAAAAGCCTGATTCATAGCCCATTGAAAAAAATTAATTATGTATCTGGCAGACTCCAAAATCCACTGAAGCCAAAGGAAGTCTTAGGAGTCTTTGACTCCATTGGGCTCTGGATCAAACTGCAGGAGGATGAGCAGAATTAGACAGAGAGGAGCAGATCACCAGCCCTGCTGGGAGCAGAGCAAACTCAGATCAAGGAGATAAAAGCAGCAGGTGGCAGTGTATAAACACCCTCAGGCCCTCAGAAATGTGTCTCTAACACAGGATGGAAGGGGTGGGGATCTGCCTCCCACTGAATTTGTAAGTGACCTATGTATTTTCTTTCTTTGTAAACCTCAGTGAAAGATGGTTAAGGATTTTGAAACAAATAGCTTCCCTGGGAAAGTGTAAAGGTACAAAACCTCACCTTAGCTGCTGGGGTATGATCACACCTAGGTTTCAGCAGGAGTTTCCCCAACTGTGTCCCCTCCAAAACTCTCATCAGGGCTCTCCCTAGGGCTCCTGGGCAGTAAACAGACGGTCTAGCCTAATTTGAATGACGACGGCTAAAAGCTGAGTGTCTTTCCTGTTACAGGATGGTCAGATTATTGAGAAGCTCATACCAGACTGGAGAAAGCCTTTTTGCAGAGACCTCTCGGTATCTTCGAGCCACCCTAGTTGTTGTAACCGGTTTGCCTGTTGTTAAAACACATTTTGAAGGCTAAAATTTAGATCTGCCAGACACTCTTATGGGATGAAGTGGAGGTTAGAATTAGAAATGTCTTGAGACAAAAGAAAACAACAGGAGAATTAAGATGGGCACAAACACAACCAAGCTTTTTCTGTGCTTTCCTGCTTGTGCACTGCTTGCATATAATTCTCCTTTACTGAATAAAGAAGCTCTTTGCTCTGTGCCTCTGAAAGTCAAATAGAGATTTTTCTTTTTTTAATACTGTTTTAACTGAAGTGAAGCACAGTATGCCTTTTCTCTGAGATGTTTGCAGAACAAGGAAAGTACTGAAAACTTGAGTAGTGTTTCATTCAATGGCTCCCACCGCCATGTATAAAGACTGTTTTCCGTTTGGTTTTTTTCAGTGTGTGCATCTGTATATAGACAAGGGAAACAGACATACCAACATATAGTCATTTTTTACATCTACACTCTGAGAAGGGACAGTTATAAAACCCTAAAATATACATGTGGAAATATAGGAGAACAAAACTAAATTAACAGCCAACACAAACCATAAATATCCCTGATCTCACAGTGTACTGGTATTGGCTGGGAAAGAGTTAATTTTCTTCATAGTAGTTTGTATGAGGTTTTCTTTCAGATTTGTGATGACGTCATGCTCAGCATATAAAGCTGGGGAAGAAGAAGGAAGGGGAGACGTTCGGAGTGATGGCGTTTGTCTTCCCAAGTCACCGTCAGGCGTGATGGAGCCCTGCTGTCCTGGAGATGGCTGAGCACCTGCCTGCCCGTGGGAAGTGGTGAAGAAATTCCTTGTTTTGCTTTGCTTGTGTGCACAGCTTTTGCTTTACCTATTAAACTGTCTTTATCTCAACCCATGAGTTTTCTCACTTTCACCCATTTAATTCTCTCCCCCATCCCACCACGGGGGGAGTGAGCGAGTGGCTGTGTGGGGCTGAGCTGCCTATGGGAGTTAAACCATGACACACAGTTAGTGCAGAAAGTAGAAGTAAATTAAATTGATATAGTATAATTCAATATGTCCCTGTGCCTTCCATATCCTTGGAAGAAGAAGGGGTCACAACTTTACTCAGGCCAAGCATGGTCCTGGCAACCCTCTCACCTTTTTATACTAAAGCAGCAGCAGAAATGAAGGGAAAGCAATAATTCTCAGAAATGGGAGGGATGGAGCCTGGATTGCTCAGTACCCACTTCAGCAGCAAAAGCTTACAAGATGTCCTTTTAATTTCATGGTAGAGAACAGATATTTCTTACAATGTTATACACACAGAACTGTGAAATAAAAAAAAAAAAAAAAGAAAGAAAGGAAAAAAACAGTTGTAAGGTTCATCCCAATGACTATGAAAATAAGAAGTTTCCAGGAAGATTTGTAACAATTAAACAAAGAAAAATTGATGGAGATCAGCCATGACTCTAACAAGACTGGGAGATTACTAACAGGGAAAGCCTATATTAATTACTATTCGGGTTATATATTTATATTTAGGGTATATATTTCCTATACGATTATATGCCAAATCTCATTACAGGAAGTATTACAAATGTGCAAATGAAAACTTTTTTTGTTGAATAAAGGTTGCATTAGAAATCTATAAAAATAGGAAAAAATTATATTTGGAGAATAAAAATGTGGTGATATTGTGAGTTTTTTAAAATATGTAACTTTCACGTTTAGAATTTTTTTTCCCCTGGAATGCATGGAGATGATACATATACAGCAATTATCATAAATACTTCAGTTTTATAATGTTCCTTGTTTAAAAATAAATACATATGCATTGTCAGACAACTTATAGTCTTGATTCAAATACTATAAAACAGACTCAGATTTCTGAAATTTTCAAAAATATGTTTTGAGCAATTTTACTTACTGCTTATATAACAGGAGACTGTGATAGACCCTTATTTTCATTAAATATTATTTATCAGTGATGTAACTGCATTTAAAGAAATGAAACTGAATTATATCAGAATTGGACTAATACAATGGTAATGCTTTTTACCTGCACCTAAAAACTACAACTGTTCAATTTCTCTGAGGCTGAAATTAAACATAAAGTGAGGAAAGTTTTCAGAAGGCTCTTAGCTGAATCAACAGTATTATAAGCATAAAGGTCCTCAAGTTCTGCTTTAGATGTCCCCCCAAAACTAATCCTTGAAATTTTCCATATGAGAACAATGTGTAATGTGTGCATAAGGGGCATTGGACAGTGCATCTATGAAATGGCTTTTCTTTACATATCTGTCTCATTAACTTTTACATTTTCTGAAACAGATCATGACCTTGCTCTGCTCAGTACTACTTATCCTGCTATAGGATGACTTCTATGTATTTTGTATAAAAAGATATTTTAAAAAAATCTGAGTGCAAAACCATGGGTTCTGACTTCTCTTGGAAACATAGCAAAGTTTAAAATCCAAGGATTTTATGCTAAAATGCTATGTTCAAATTATCTATGAATTATATCACCTCGTTATTCACTATATTTTATGACTGTTGCTTTATTTTTCATTATGTGTTATGAATTAACACAGAAAAATAGAAATAGCTGAATACCAAGAGAAATACAAAATCTATTAAAGAACTAACTTAGAAACATGAATCTGTTGAATATTGAAAAGTTACGAGATCTAATTTAGCAAATGCCAAAACCAGTATTAAAACCGTATTGGTTTCCATCACTTCCATGTATTGGTTCACTGTGAGGATTGTAAATATAAATGTAAATGCTGTGCTAATGATTTTAAATAAAGCTAAAATCAAAGAAGAAATCACTGGAATAACTTACACTAACCAAACAAGAAATTATAACAAATAACACCATGTCAATGCTCCAGTGCTGTAATGATTTTAAATTAGAAAAGCAACATTTACAGAACAGGTTGCTCATTTAACATTTTTAGGATCTGTCAATAAGATCACTTTTGGTGTGAAACAGCCTATTTATTTTGATTAAAAGAAAATCTCTCAATGAAAATACTCTTGAGCAAATACCAGGAGGGGTTCTTGACTTGTTCAGTGCCTAGAGCATTCCTGCATATCACAAGGGTTTGAGAAAGAAGCAAATAGTGCTTGAGGATCTGAAAAAATGTCAGTGCTGTTTGTAGATAGCCTGTTGAGGTTACTAAAGAATATTGTTCCAACAAAGGGTGGGAAACTAGAGATCTGATTAACTCCTTGGCTGCACTGTTTGTAGTTATTTATAATTTGCCACTTGATGGACGGTAAGAGTGTTCTCTCTTACTGAAATAAACTTTCTAATGAATCATTTATGCTGAGTAAAGCAGTTATCAAATAATGCTTAACAAAGAATAGGCGGTTGCCAGGGTTTTGTTTTGTTTTCTTTCTGTGAAAAACAGATATGTTTATGAAGGGCACTGTGCACAAGTCAGTTTCTTCCACTCTGATGTGCGCGTTGTGTCTTTGGAGACATTTGCAGGCAAGAGAAATCTAATTCATATCAGTGATATGATGACTACAGCAATACAGTCCAACCGGTACCACTCTACTAAGTATAAATGTGTTACGCATGCTATTCTCATTTACTTTGGCTGCTACAAAGACTCTAAACTGACCTTGCAAGGAGGTAAGGTGTCATCTGGATGAGGGTCCTTTCAGGGACAATGAGGGCATAAAATAATTTGTTTGGTTACTTCTATTCTAGAACTTAAAAACCCATAAAATCTTATATAAAAAATAAATGACATCAAGTAAAATACAAAGAACCATAGCATAATATTACTTAGATGCATTAGAAGATTACATTAGAAGCAGAATATGGTCATGTAAAGTGAGTAAAGAGTAAAGGTCACGTGCTTTTTTGCAGAAAATCATGAATATACCAATATTAAGGTCTTCTTTCTGAATAAAAAGTGTTTATTTTGCTTGGGATATTTTTGGTTTTGTTTTTCAGCTGCAAGCCAAACACTTCAGTTTGGAAACATGAAAATAACAAAATATTTATTTAATTCAATATAATATAGATATAATAGTTTTAATTTGGCCACTAGGTATAACCTGAAGAGAAAATAGGAATTTAAGGTAACCAAATTATAGACCCAAGTCATGGTAACACTTGAGAAGATCCAACTTTATGCAAGCCCAGAAGGGAAGCAGGAAGTTCTCATCATGACGCAAGTATATGACCTACAATTTCTTGTCTTTTTAGGACACTTGAAATAATTTAGTTGAAAGTAACTCTTTCTATTCACACTGTTTAAAGGATAGATTGATTAATAACACTAACATAGCTTATAACCTCTGCTTTAAACAACTTGAATTCTTATTTATTTCAACTATCTTCAATCAATGCTTGCACGTTGACTGCCCAGTAAAAGGAATAAGCTAGCCTGCAGATCAAGTTGAATACTAACTTTATTTACACTGAGGTCTTGATAACTCATTTTTTGGATTGTAGTCACACAAGTTTCCAATAAAGGTTCATTTGCCATTGTAAAACAATTATCCTTGATTACACAGAATTTGTTCCAGTCAGCAAGATCTTTTCAACAATTTGCAATAAAATGGTCAGACTAATAATTCACAAGAGTGAAGAAAAGTTGATGTGCATGCTGGAAGCAGATTATATCAGTATTATTTTCCTAACATTAGGACACAAAGAACAAGGCAAATAACCTTAGAGAGACCATCCCTAGTTGGCTAGATTTTCAAGAGATAAGCCAACATCTAAGTTTTCTCTGCCACAGTGTAAAACACTAAAAAGGCTTGAAAGCTGATGGTAGCTACGATCTGACATACCAGATATGTTAGCTGGGCTTTTACTTCCCTGTCACAGCAAAGTACTTATGGAAAAAAATGCAACTACATTATATCTGCTGTGGACAATTGTATTTTACTAACATACATTTTTTGCAGAAACTTTCTGTTTGTACTTGTGAAAGAATCTGTTCTGAGTGTATGTGGTAATCAAGTTCTGGAAATAAAAGCATCTAATTTATCTGACCAGTCACACATGAGACAGATTGAATTGCAACGTTTGCCAATAATTCAAAGTGTAAACAACATGAATATCAACCATGTGTTCAGTAAATCTAAGGAAAATTTAAATCATATCTAAATATAATGACAACATACATTTCAGTGTTATAAGCAATATATTTAAAGTATACACATGATGTGAATATACTGACAACATACAGTTCTGAATATTTTCATTGTAAGTATATTATCAGAATAAATTCTTTAAACATTTAAACATTGATTTGCTGTGCATGAATCACTTGTATCTATACAGTATTACGTAATACAAAGTAGCTCTGGTCATACACCGGCTATAGGTCCCACATGTCAATGTTCCCAATACGCACATGCTAAGAGCTCCATATAATTAAGGTGTTCCTTGTTCTCCTCAGCAGAAGTCTATGCACTGTCTTACAGTTACCTTTATACTCCCAAATACTGCATCTTTTGATCTTCCTCTGCTACTTCAATTTTCTAGTGCTCTTGTTTTGCTCAGAAATACCTACATCAGTAGAAACATACCCATTTTCAGAAATGCATTTGTATATAATATTCTTCTCCACTAGCTAAGAAGTTGTCTGACTTGCCTAGCCCATCTACTTTTTCTTATTTCTGCTTGAATGTTTGTCTTATTATTCCCACCGCATCTTCTCACCTCACAGCTTACATTTTTTTATAGTCCAAAATAGGCCTTATTGTAGTTCTGTCACTTATTGTTAAAGAGATTATGCAAATGCCTCTCTGGCCCTATATGAAGCTTCACTTTCTTCAAAGCAGTATGACAGATGTGGTTATGGCAGGCAGCCATACCTTTAAGCCAAAGTAGTAATTGTTCCTGCCTGAACTGATTGGCCTTTTACCTGTATTGTGTTTTCACAGGTTTTTAGAAGGGAGTTGGAGCCAGGTCTTAAGCAGGAGGGCAAATGAGCACCAGCAGCAGATGAAGATGAGTATCATCTATGGATTTAACTCTGTAAGAAGGCAAGAACTGGAATCAGGGAACAGGTGGCTAGAGAAGTTGATGATAAAACAAAGAAATACAGTAGAAGAAAAATATGACAATTTCTCTTCAATTTAAAAAATACATTCATTTTTACTTCCAATGGTTTACTTCCAATGCTGTATTATTGATACTTTTTTTCCTTTCCAGACTGTTATATTAACATAGTTATATATCATTTTACATGTATAAATGCTGAAATACCAGTATCAAGTCCCTCAAGGAAATTAAGTTTAGCAATATAGCAAATTTACTAAATATATAAAGAGTCAAAAAGTGTTAGTAGTGACACAGCATAATTACTGTCTTTAATTTGAGCTAGCTGGGTGTTCTTCCAGCTGTGTATGATTTTTATGAAGGTTCAGTAACCTAGTGGCTACCACTCTGTGGCTGTGTGTGTTTACATACTTCGGTCTTTCACCACTGCTCATTTAAGATGCTTTCTGCTTGGGAACCACTATCAAGTTCTGCACAAAGCTTTACATCTGACGTGATAATATCTTGCTTCTATGTTATGGTCAGTTAAAATCTGTCTGTCTTACTCTTATTTCCTACCCACCTTAGTCAAATGTGATTCTTCCTGCTTTTTGTTAGTACATACTCTGTTTTGCATAGCTTGTCTGGTCTTCTGAGGAGCTAGTACTGTGCTGCATTTCCACACTACACATGCACTAGAACTATAGTGCGAAAGGTCCCATAGTGAGTGAATCTCGGGATTTCTTATTGAAGTGTAGGTTTTAGTTTTAATATTTGTATAACTTTGGTAGAAAGAAGTTCTGCTTAAATATACACTGCAGCTTAGTTCATGATCTCTTAGTTTTCAAGTAAGTTTGTTTATCATTTTTCTGTATGAATTTGACTATCCAGAACAAAAAATATCAAACCCCTGTAATCTGAGAGTGTCAATACTATTGTTTTCCATTTTATTTCAGTGGCACAGATAAATCCAGAGCAGATTTATTTGTGTAGGCAATAGAAGATATTTATCTCATCTCCTGCATTGTATCTACGTGTCGATGCAAGACCCCAAATGAGGCAAAAGACTCAAACTCTGTAGAAAGATAAGAAAGAATATTCTCTCCCTTAAAAGAGAGTGCCAGGGGACAAGGCTGCTTAAAATAGGCAAAAAGAGTTAGAGAAATGAAGTATTTTTTTATAACTAACAGAAATGGAACTAAGCTCATAACTGAGACTCAAATTTTTCTGAAAATTTTAACGTAAATTACTTGCTCAAGATCACGTACAGCATTTCTGGCACAGCTAAACCCAGATTTCCTGAGAACCCTCAGCAGGAGAATTCCTCTAATTTAAAAACATCCTGATTTATCTTCTGAAAATCCAGCTGCTAAGAAACCACTTCTTAACATCCTTCTGAAAAATCCAGCGGAAGATCTTACTTGCTCTGTTTTGCATCTACGTATTTCACAGATGAGTGCAAAATCATTTTCCTTAGCCCATGTAATACACTGCATTTCTTTCTAGACAGTAGCCTCTGCCAGTGAATATTATCAGTCCTGAGTTCATTACTACATTTCACTCCTGTAGACTGAACTCCATGAGCCACTTTTCAGCTCATAAGCTTCTTCTCTCCAAATCCTTTTCAATGTGTTAGCTCTGTTATTCCACATGTGACACAACTGCAGAAATTTTAAGGCAGCTTTACTCATGGACATGTTTAAAATGTTATCCTATCAAAAATCATCATCTGTAAAGTAAGAAAATCAAAGTGATCTTAACATGGAAACAGGGAAACATTTTCTACCTGACATCAGATTTGTGATATCCTCGTTTTGAGTATTTAATGAAAGAGTAAGATATGATTTATCTCTAGTCACTGACTGTTAATAACTGCAGTCTTAAAGTTGTTTATACATTAAAAAAAAAAAAAGACATTAAATAAACTCTCCTTTATCTCTTTATGGTTGTTGGGAAAATAAGGATAAGCGACAGATAGAGGCAATTCTGCCTGTAATGAAAATTTTTTGTTTGGTTGGTTTTTTGTTGTGTTAGTTATCTTTGTGGTTTTTTTTAAAGAAATAGAAAAAGCAAGTTAAAGCACTATATGACAGCTTTTCTTGTCATGTAGGAGGGGATTCATATCACAAAAGACTCAGGTAAATAATCTCAACTAGTTTTCCATTCTTTATAATTACTGAAGAGAAAGGTAACTCTGGAAGACAATTTTTCCTAAATACTTTGCCCTGAGGGTTTGTTATCAGCAGAAGCTGATAGCAACCTAGATTTCCACTGGAAGTTATGATCCTGCACTTTTTGTACCCCACCCTTTGGCCAATCTTTTTTTCCTCTCTCTCCTGGGTTTTCGATGTAACACTTGCTGACCTGTGGAATGAATTGAACAATTTGGTGATCTCATTGCACATATGTATTTCTCCCCACCACCTTCCTGTTTCCACAAGACTACAGCCCAGTATTAAGCAAGCAGCAGAAAACATGGCAAAGGCTGGAAAGAGAGTGGAAAAAAAAAAAATAAAAATCACTGTCAGGAACAGCCTGATCTTAAATCAACCAAATTAACAAAATCGATTAATTAAGCAACTATGCCATAAAATTTTAAGCCAGCCTGACTGAGGGCTTCTGCCAAAAAGTGGGCAGTCTTACCCTTACCTCTGGCTCCAGAATCAATTCTCACTGCTCCAGGGAAGAGGCTCAGCCTAAAGGTAACTCAGCAGAACAGTGATTAGTTTTCAAGCTGCTCAGTCAAACTGGCTGCCTAAATCCTTTTGCTGGCACAAGAATGAGAAACCCACAAGGAAAGGTGGGAAGAGCTGGAAGAACCCCTTTCAGTAGCAGCTTGCTCTTAGGTTCAAGTCAAGTGATACTGAAACTTAGCTTAAAGTGTCTCTGCTGGAGTCGAAGTATGCTCCAGAAAAGAATCATTAACACTCTCCAGAAGAGAGAAACTATACAACTTGTTTAGATTACTGTTAAGTATGCAAAGTGTGGTGAGATTAATTTCAGTCTTCAGCCATTCCCACTGAATTCAGTGACTCAGGCACCTCTATCCAAGGTTGCAGATGTTAGTCTAGTTCTTAATATTAGCAACGTGAGATCCAAATGGGATTATTCATATCCTGAAGTTAATATGGGCAGAAGTTCTGACAGGACTGCACCCTTCTGAGATCAATTTGTTTGGGGTTTTTTTTTTGAAAATAAGGTATGAGCTGTAAGCTTCTTAGAGGGGGTATTATTGATGCTGTGATATTCCCAGTGGAATTCACTGGTTTCTTTGCTTAAACAAAGTGACCCAGCCGCAATGAGCAGCTTAATCAATTATCTGGATACAATCAGATGACCTTGTACTTTTTTCTCTGTCTTTCAGGAATGTATTAAATCTGCTCTTACACAGGCAGTTTAATATCTACCTGAAGTTTTTTGGGTTTTGGTTTTTTTTCCTTTTTCTTTGCTCTATTCTGTTCTAGAGCTTCAACAGAACACTGCAGATGTCAAACCAAAACCTAAATCCTTATGGATGATGTAAAATAATTCAGTGATATCAGAAAATTATTCAGATTTGGGAATTATAAAAAACAATGTTGAGGTATAGTGCATTTTTGTAACTTGTACACTAAGAGGTCAGTATGCAAAGAAGATTTTTTACTTAAGAGACTTGGTCTGAAGCTCCATTTTTTATTGTATAAAGGGAGATACTGTGTGTTCACTGTGTTGTGAAAAAAAGTAAACTGTATAAATGCAATGATGATAGGATAGATCTTTGTACATGTTATGGTACTTCCTAAGAGCTTTTTCTACATACATTGAATACTCTTCCATTGTCTACAGTTAAAGTGGGGCTGCAGACCAAGCAATTAATACTCATGTCAGTGTTTGGTTTTTTTAAGACTACAGTAATGGATATTTTTAAATAGGCTTATGTAGCTGGAAAAAAACTTGAAACAAGTTAGTAATTATTTTCTAAATTTCAGGTTTTCATCAGAACTTTGTAATGTTTTGAGAATGTGGTGGGTTTACATGTGTGGCAGCAAAGCCTCCACCCAGCCACTCATTCGCTCCTCCCAAAGGGATGGGGGAGAGAATTGGAAGGGCAAAAGCAAGAAATCTTGTGGATCAGGATAAAGTGAAAAAGAAAGAAACAAGTGATGCAAAAACATTCACTCACCACCAGCAGACTGATGCCCAGCTGGTCTCTAAGCAACAGATACTTTAGAAAAACTCCCCTCCTAGTGTTATTGCTGAGCATGATGTTATACGGTATGGAATATCCCTTTGGTCAGTTGGGATCAGCTGTCCCGGCTGTGTCCACCCCCATCCCTTTGATCATCCCCAGCCTACTCACTGGGGCAGCAGAGTGAAAAACAAAGTCCTTGAAGCTGTGGAAGCACTGTTCAGTGGTAGCTCAAACACTGGTGTGTTGCCAACAGTTTTGGTAACCAATATGAAACACACTACCATATGAGATGCTATGAAGAAAATTAACTCCATACCAGCCAGACCCAATACAAAGAGATTAGAAGATAGTGTTAAGATGTATATATTCACATACCTCTCAAAATCTACTGACATAATTAAAAGAGAACCCTGTCATGACCCCTGCTGGACAGACCAGGGAGGGGTCATGGTGAGTTCAGAATTCCCTTGAGCTAAATTAAGGTGAAGCCACACCAGACGATCAGTTGAACGTTTTATTCATGGCAGAAGCCTGAACTTGGAAGGTGTAGCAGTAGGTGGCGGGGCTTCTCACAACAGGAACTGGCACGAAACTACCTCAGCGAACCGTGTAACCGGCCGTAACCGCACGTAGACCAGTTCAGGGAGTAAGGCGAGCCCTCCCGTCGGGTCAGGAGGTTCAGAGCGGACCCCCTTGCTTTCTGGACTCCTTCTCAGAGAGGAGCCCGGGGGCGGCTGGATCCGCTCCCAGTCCCAGACCCGGCCAGCGGTTTGTGTCTAGAGGGACGAGGGGTAGGGACTGAAGGGGAAAAGGAAGAGACAAGAGGAGGATCTCACCAGCCCCGGGCCCAGCGTCGCTCCAGCCAGCCCAGAGGCCCAGCTCCAGAGGGCACGCGCGGGGCCGCTCCCGCCCGCGCCTCGTGCGGCCCCGTTCCCGCCTTTTTTTTCCCCGTCCCTCCCGCCCCTCCGGGCTTTCCGCGCGCCGCCCCGAAGGACTCCTGTCCCTCTTGGGGGCCGGTGGTGGCGAAGGGTCCCTGGGGCGGCCGTGAGCCCCTTCCTCACGTCAGCCTTGGGTGACCTCTGGCCGGACGGCGGGAGCTGCCCCGCTCCGCGCAGCCGAACCCGGAACCGCGCACGGCACGGCACGGCACGGCACGGCACGGCAGGTCAGGCCCTCCGCGCCCTGTCGCCGGTGTCCGGTGCTGATGGATCTGCTCCTCACCTGCGGTTCCTCGTCATGCAGAGCTTGTCCTTCTGCAGAACGTGCCCCGCCGCAGTCTGTGAGACGTGAATTCCTTCAGTCCCTCACAATCCCGAATGAAATACATCATTTTAAAGTGACAAAAATTACCTAGCCTTTTTACCTTTGTAAGGATATAAGACCAATATTAATACAGTTCCTTTATATTTAGTGTACATAAATATGCATCTTCAGAGGGAAAATTGTATCCTCTCAGAACGAATCTATGGTTAGCATCTCCAAAAAGTTTATAATCTGGCCACTCTTAGATAGCTGTCTCATGAAATACATTGCTCTCTGAAGGTATCTATTTCTCTCCAATGTGTATAAAGGGAGCCTGCGGCAAGGTAAGGTATCTATAAGTTAGTTTTTATGTTATCTGAATCCCGTTTTATGTATGCGTAGGGCTTCAAAAGCAACAAAAGGACAAGTCAGGGAGGAGAAAAGTTTACTGCTGCTTGCAGCTGGGCCTTGAATTAGAAAAGCTTGTTCCTCTGCATTTCAGCCCCCGGCTCAGCCACCAGCACTCCATCCCATCACTGTGGAGATGATCATCTAGTGCTGTCACCACAAATAACTTCAGTTTCACAAGCATGGGGCATGATCTCCTCTCCTACGCATTTTGCTACTTTGAACTGCTTTCAACATCCCTGGTTACAGATGAAACAATTAAAAAAAAAAAAAAAAGTTCCCCTTCTGGAAGCACGGGTTTTCAAACTATGGCCTTGACAACTGGATGTATCACTAGGAATGAAATGGCCAATGCTTCTAGTGCCTGTGAATGGGCGACAGCAATCTGCTCCTTCTGCTAATCTCAGAAAACACATACGTACTCTGATAACTGAAGCAATTTACTCATCTCATTTGGGACTTGAACACTCAGCAGTAAACAAATGGCAATACTTATTAACAATCATGATTTACCACGATTTTGGCTGAGAAAGTATCATTAAAAAGAGGAACATAGTTTGGTCTCTGTTTCCTTAAATTAACAGCCATTTGCTACGAATTTCTATATAGACCTCATTAGCTTCTCTGCTGAGGTAGTTACTCCTTTCAGCAAAGAAAGAGTTGTATTTACATAGGTAGATCCTGAAGCTAGATGGGAAGCATCAAGACAATCTGCACTGGTAAGCAAAATAAGCAGATTACACATGTGGAGGGCAAGTATAATTGATTCAGAAAAGTAGACTAAAAAAATGAATTAACCACATTATATTTTATATATCATACATGACACACTGGCCCTTCTTATCATCCGATCAATGTGTACTGCAATAGTAGTGTGTGAGACTCATTAGACTGCCAGGTTTCTTACAGACTGCTTTGTGATGTGACAATAAGAAGTCATAACAATTTGGGATTCAGAAGTGAGACCTCAGGACAGTAAGAGGCTAAGCCATCTTTCTGTCTGCTCTTTTGTTTTGGACTTACCTTGTGCCAAACATAAGCCTGATCAGAAAATCTCTCTGTGCTCAGAATTGGATTAAAGATTTATCTCTTTACATATTTTTTTTTACTGCCAGGAAGAGTTCAGTATGGGCAGGCAGGGACTGAAGAAGAAAAGAATAGGGAAGAGAAACAGGCAGTGACAGAAGGAGAGAGAAAGAGATGAAAAGAATTTTAACAAACATTTCAATTTCATTTATAAGGAAACATGAGAAATATATTATTCTTTGTGTAGCAGCACAGGTAATTTTACCTGTGTGGGGTATCACAATGGTGGGTATGTCATTTACTGTTACATTGGTTACATGAAAATGTGTATGCTGTTTTTTTGGTAGAAGTTTATATTTCTCACATCAAAGTGATGAGATTCCCTTTGTATTTTCTTTTTATTTTTATCCCAGTATGAGACTGCATTAAACTATCTAGTCCCTTTTGATTTTCTGAAGTGTATTTTGAACTTCTGCTTCAAATTGTATTCTGATTTCACAAAATGATTGTTAGTTTAATTTGAATTTTCTTTCTTTTTTCAGTATTTATACTAAACTTACAAGACTACTGGGGATTTGACCCAGGGAGAAATATGCACTTCCACCATGTAATTGGGATAATTTCAGAGACATATCTCAGCGAAGCCAATAGCTCAAGTGGGACCAGACTTTGATACACACACTCATTTTACAGTTCCACTTTATTTTACAAGGAGTCCAGTAGAAGTGAATGGATGTGATTGTGATACATTTTTCTTTGTGTGCTGAATAATAAATTACTCTGTCAGTTTTATATGCCTGGCTCCCAGAATAAGATAATTCAGTGTTTCATGGAAACCTGCTTGAGTGAAAATTAAATACGTCATTTTGCTGTCCTGCTCTTCATTGATCTGGAAAACAACTAGTTGCTGTCCTCTCAGTAGCTATCCTTTATGCATTTGAAACTGGTATTATAGTCTAAACCAGCCTTCAGTTTTCTAGATCAAACAATTCCAGTTTCTTTAATGTTTTTTTTATAGATCTCATTTTATAAGCAGATAAGATTTGTCTTTTACCACAGTATCTAAATATCCTATAAGTTTGTGCAGTTTCTCTAATTGTTTCAAGTTTGTTGTTTTGTTTTTTTTTTAAAGGGCTCCAAAGCAAGATGAAATGATACTCTTAAAAGGTTTACCTTCCACATATTCTAGAGATGCAATTCAGAGCACCTATGCTTTCTTTTCTTTATCATATAAGGAAGGAAAATAGTTTCTGAGAGCAATGGATACTCTTCAAGAATAAGACTTTATGGAGATTACAAATAATTCCCAGGTTTCGTTTTAAGGATTTATTATTGTTAAGGGGAGAGGAAATATTCGGTTTCCTTGTTTACAGCCATTTCCTTAATATACTTCAAAATGAGATTTGTTTTTTTTGATTAACCTCATGTTTTTTTTCAGGCTCAGCTTGATTCATCTATATCTCCATTTTAGATTTCCACATTTGATTTCTTTTTAATGTGGTATTTCTCCTACTTTTATATTGAATTTACTCTTATCAGTTTCAGCCCATTTCTCCAATTGATCATGATCATTCTAAGTTCTAATCTTATTCCTCATATATTTTATACTCCTGCCAAGATTGGTGACAGCCCACATATTTAAGTGGTTTTTTCTGTTTCACCATACAAGACATTAATGTAAATAATAAATAGTATTTTTTTCCAAGACAGTTTCATTGGATATGCAGTGTAATGCAGTGCTAGATAGACTTACTGCTATTAGGTTTGAGTAAATTATGTTCAAAATCAGAACAGGTGTATCTGTAAAGCAAGTAATCAACCCTGGAGAGGCTGCATTCCTGAGAATGCCTTTAAATAGTATTGCATTAACTTAGCTATCTGTAACAAAGCACTGCATTATGGAGTAAAGGTATGCCCTGGGAGACCTCACTTGAAATATTTTTCCAGTTTGTAAAGATAGCTATTCATGAAGAGGATTTTTTTTAATATTTATGTATTTATTTATTTTCTACTGGCTGTGCATCCACTTTACAATCATTACATCTAAAACACATTTCTCTGGTTTGCTTGTAAGTTTATGTCAACAACCTTTACTAAATAAAGATTCCTGTGGATTCTATCAACTCTACCCCATCCTTCTCACCTCTCAAAAAATGGAATTGAGATAGTCCTATGTAGTTTGCTGTTGACAAATCTATAATTTCTGATTCTTCTTTCACTGTTGTATTCTTTGCTCTTCCACACTTTACTTAATAATTGGCTAGCAGCACCTTTCTGTGTGTTCCTTAGTATCGATTTTCACAGGTTCCTCTTTTCCCCTTTATTGAAAGCTGGTTTAACTGAGGAGTATCATTCACTAGTTCTCTAATACCTAAATCAAACCTCCTCACTTCTCAAAGATTATAAGTAGCAGTTGAGAGATAACAATGAGAAGTCCTGTAATTGCTCTAGTATAAATTTCTTCAAGCCCTGCAGTCTTAAATATTTCTAGCTTTATCTAAATACTCTTTAAACTGTTCTCTCTCTCTCTCCATTCTTGCCTATGTCTGTAGCTACATGTTGTTAATTTTAGCTGTGTTGAACCTCTGGCCACAATCAACTTTTTTTGTGAAGTTTCAGAGAAAAAAAAAGGCGGGGAACATTTCAGCCTATTATGTATTATCTGTTATATCTGCTATAATTCAACCAGCATTAGGTTTAGGACGCTGAAGAAAGATGCACTTCGCCTCATAGCACCCTGAGAGGCACTAGTTCAACACTGACCAAGTGAGGAAATGGCTATACTACTTTTAAAGTTGGGAATAAAATTTGCTTGAGTTCAATGGGAAGCTTTACAGTGACTTCAGCAGTGTTTGGAACAAGAATTTAGGACAAGGTACTGGACCTATCTTTAAGTACAAAATGTATATCAAAATTCCAGCTTCCAACCCACTTCCAACCTTGGAAGCATCAATTATTGATGATTTCTAAATTTTCCATGGTTAAGTCTACTGAATGTCCCAATGAACCTTTCTTTACCAACTCCTCTCCTTTACATACACATTTTCTCCCAACCTGAAACAAGGAGCCAGAGGAAATAGCAGCGACAGGAATAGCAACCAAACTTGCAGTCTCAAGGCTGTGCCAGAGAGTCATGCTGCTACTGAATGAAGGCCACACAAGGAAGACAGGCATGATGGCAACACGATGACAGCCACCGTCAATTCCGAGAAATAAGGATGTGGGGATAATGCAACTTCTGCAAAGTGTCGCATCCTAATCCCATCAGCAGTGCTTTCAAAGAAGCAGCAACAACAGTGCGACTCTGTGTTGGGTTGTGGGTGGCTGGATAAGTGGTAATGTTTGGATGCCAAGATAAGGAATATTGATCAGACTGTTCTTCCTATCTTTTCCGAGACACCTTGTACACTAGACGGAATCGTCCTGAGGGCAAGGGCCAGACCCAGACCAGGAAACCAATCAGTTAGTCCAAACTGATCCATAATATGGTTACTGTGGCCTTCTGATGTCTGATGGGGCTTTGGATCTGCTTTGACAAAAAGAAACAATGAGTTTATACTAGGTAGGAGTGTAGATATGTATGTATACAGAAAGACTGTAGATATATGAAACAGCAATGGAAACTCTTTTCTGTCTTGGTGGAAAAAAAAAATATTTCATGTTCTCTTAATTTTGAAAGAAATTAGATGCAGAATTCCAGGAATACCGAGCTTTACATGTAAAATGCAGGAAATTGTGTGTGCAAGTAGCACATATATTCCTTAAGGAAAATTAAGGACTAGTAAGCCATGCATTGTGAGGGAGCATTCTAATGTACTCAGTTCAGCTTTCTTTACTGTTAATTGCTAGAAAGTTCTCTGATAAGCTTTTGGCCCAAGTAAATGTTTACTCTCCTAAACAATTTCTGTGCCTACTTCATGGGTTAGCACAGAGATCATTTCTGACAGGTATTTTAGATGTGACCACTATGTTTGGAGATCAGGGAATGCAATAGTAAGGATGTGGGTTATTCTGTGCTGGTTGGCATTAGTGTTAGGAATGTTTATGGGCATTGTTTCTTCCAGTACTATAAGTGTTGACCTACAGCTCCATTAATAGAGAGACAAAGCTTCGTCCAGCATCACATCTCAAAACTTTGTCTTAGTTCAACTAATTTCACTTATTTGTTGTCTCCAGTCTTTTTGTCCTATGTAGAAATCTAAACTGTTTTCCATTTTTCAGTGAGTCTACTAGTGTTAACAGGCTTTTGAAACAATAAGAACAAGAAAAACAACAGAAGAAAATATAATTCTTAATTTTCAGGTTCCAAAATGCAAAGATTAGGCTGCATGGGGGGGGGGGGGGGGGCGGAATAACAGTTAAAAAAACCCACTCTCAGCAAGTCTATGAAGAACTCCAAGGAACAGATTCATCCCAGATTCTTCCGAAGTTTCTTTTTCCTTCCTATCCCTTCCTTTCTCCTTACAGTTGATTTTCAGCTTAACCCTTTGGCTGCTGTTTTTACTGTAGCTTCAGAACTGAACGAAACATGGCAGTTTCCTTTCTAATTGTTATAACACACACTGTTTAACAGACAGTTACTATGCCAAGCACATGACACAATAATGTAGATTTTTTTTTTATTCTTATACTTGCTATTATGGAAACTGGTGAAGCAAGGAAAACATTCAGAATATGAGGGGAGTAATACCTATTCCATGTAATCTTTTATTTTATATAGTAATAGTAGATTATCTTTAGAGAGGGAACCAAATAACTATCTCTGTATCATTGATAGGAAATACCAATATTGCCTACACAGAGCGAGATATACCATTTCTGGCAATTTTACTATCACATGGCCTTACAAGCAGCAAGGTAGGCATAGAAACTAATGGAAGAGAGGCAGTAGTGTTGGAAATGTATTATATGTGAGGATGAAATGGGTCTTTGTATCAAAATCAAAGATATTTTTAATGCTTGGTGAAAATGTAGTAGAAGAAATCCAAACTCTCATTTCGGCCTGGTTTATATGAGTGCATCTAGCCAAAGATGCCCATACAAAGAAATACATTTATATTTTTCTCTAGCTTTTGATGGGGCGAAGCATAATCTAAGCCACAGTTTACTCTCTGACCATGCAGCAGAATGATGAATAAGAAGAATGTAACAGAATGTGCTTCAGCATATTCCAGGTCTGTCATGAAAATGAACGGTTGGGAGGTAAGTATTGGTTGAAATAAGCTTCTGAAATGTTCAGTTCTGCAGGGTCTGTGAGGCAAGCTGACAGGGAGAATTGCATGCCTCAGGGAGCACTGACAAAATTCCTACAAGATGGACAACACCCGGAGTGGCAAACCGGGGTGAAACTGCATCGATACCCAAATGTAAAAGGACAAAGCTGGGGGTGATAAGGAAAGCAAAGGTAAGAAAACCTAAAGGTAGCAGTTGAAAAAGTTAACACATATGAAGTAAAATAAAATCATCCAATAAATGTCAGACTGTGTGGACCAGATGTCAGAAATAAAATATAACTCAATAACTGAAATATATATTTTAACACAGATGGCTTTATGCTGCAAGAATCAATTCAGGGGTGTGCGGGTATGGGGTTTTGGTTTACCTTATCAGATACAAGTATCATCTTCAGAGAGGATGGCTTTATTGTGATAATAAATATAAATAACCAATATAATTAAAGAGTAACTGCATTGAAAACAACCTATTTACATCAGTATAGTATAACTACCCATGAGAATACAATCAGAGTTCTGCATCTACATTGGGGTTTGGATTCTGAGTCACACAGAACAACAGAATGAAAGGGCTTAATGCCAGCTTTCGGTTGAGGCTTATATGTACTAGTTAGCCTATTTAATATGGTTTCACTGACTTATACACAGAGGAAAGAAGTAATTTCAAAACCAGAAACTGTGTTTAAGACCCTAGTCTTTTGGCAATATCTTTGCAGATATATTTCTGTGTGCATATGTATCCCTAATGATTACTGGATGATTCTTATGGGGTTTTAGGTTAAATATATATGCGGATCTCATTTCAGAACAGAGGTGTTTGTATGCAAAATCATACGGTATTTTAAAATAATTTCTCCTTTCTATCCTTAGGGGAAAAAAGACAATAATGATAAGAAAATGGTTGATAACTTTGATTTAGAAAAAATGGTAGGCTGCATGCTACAACAAGTAAAAGTTATTCGCATGTATCCCCAGTAGGAAGCTGGCTGAGTATGGACACTTAACTTTCCTCTTACCTTCTCAGTTGGGAATGTAATGCATTGATGAGACAATATAAAAAAGTTGTCAGTTCTTGCTCTTTCCATCCTGTAGTTAAATAGAAAGCTTTATTCACCACTTTGTGTCTAGAACCCTACATACATCATGAATTAATAACAAATAAATAAAGAATTCAAGCAACATACTGACCTAGAATGTGCATCAAAGCAACCACTTCATGAAAGTAGACAGACGTATCAGGATTACACCGCCTCCTATTTCCAACTCCCTCCCCCAGTGTACAGACACAGCACACTGTTTTGCAAAACCAAAAAGCTTATTTTTGGAACTGACAGAATGGTTTCCTTTCACAAGGCATGGAATCACATACAGCAATAATTTGGGCTAGAAGGTTCATTTGGTCAACACTACTGCAGTCCAGCAAGTTTGATTCCAGGACCCCTACAACACTGCTTATAAATGGGTGTCAAACCCTAACCTCGAGTATCTCTACCAAGACCAATTCCATTTAACCCCCTGCAACTCTGTCTTTTCCCTGACTATTAGCATAGCTTTTAAGTTTTTCCTAATACTTAATCCAAAATTCTCTTCCTCAACTGGAGCCCATTACTCCTCTTTCTGTGCTTACTGGCTAAGGGGAGTAATTGGTCCCTGTCTTCCCTAAAACACAGCTTTTCAGATTCAAGGACAATTATATGCCTTTTCAGTCTTCTTTGGCTGTGGAATGAACATGCCCAGTTCACGTAGCCTTTTCTCAAGTGTCTTCTTTTTCAAACCTTTTATTATCTCTTTGTCTCTCCCCTGAACTCTCTCCAATTATCTTTATCTTTTTTTTTTTTTTTTTTTTAATATCTGCTGCCCAAAACTGCATGTAGAATTCCAGCTCGGTCCAGTCTAGCATGGAGTACAGCATAACCATTTCTTCTCCTTTATTTTTATATGATACTTCTTTTAAGAGGACTTGAAAAGGGTGGGGGGAAAAGTGAATGCTAGCTCTCTATCCTCTACCTTTTACAGATATAAGGAAAAGAGAATATTCATGTGTATTGGGTTGACATGCCCAGGTGTTGGTGGGGGGGGCTGCAGGGGCGGCCTCTGTAAGAAGGCACAGCTGGTTCCAGGAGGAGAAGGAGGTTCTCCAGGTGCTGGAGCAGATATTCATTGCAGCCTGTTGAAGAGACCACAGTGGAGGTTTGGAAAGGAGTATGAGGAGGGAGGAGCAACAAAAAGAAACCTCTGTGTACTGACTGTAACCCCCACACACACCTCATCCCCCTGCACCACTTGGGGTGGCTAGAAGAGTCTGAAGTGAACGAGTGAAGTTGAGCCTGGGAAAGAAGAGAGGGAAAGATATTCTTTTACTGTTTGTCTTTTTGTTTCCCATTACCCCAAACAGTATTTAAATATTTATTTTACTTGGCAATATTGAATTTTCCTCAAGTCAAGTTACTTTTGCCCACAATGGTAATTGATAAGCTATCTCCCTGTCTTGATCTTGACCCATGACATTCCTTGCTCCTGTTCTTCCTACTTTTCCTCCCCATCCCCCTGGGGGAGTGGGGGAGCAAATGAGCAGCTGGGTGGGCATTTAGCTGTTTGCCAAGCCTAATCCAGCACATCATGGTAGATTTTTTTTTTAGGTTAAATTATGTGTATTTTTCTGTGTTGCTCATGTTTGGATTCTTTCAAATGAGAAATAATTATATCTAAACCCAACAAAATGTTCATAGCACACACACTCAAAAAAGATGGCTTGAGTGACAGCTCATAAAAGTATCTTATTTATTAAATAATAAAAGAAAATTAAAAAAATATTGAATAGGCTTCATCACTTTATATAGTGAGGAGAAAAACTCCATATTGTGACTATAATTCATATTTTGACAGCTACTTGAATCTGTCACTATAACCAAAGAAGAAATTGCCTGTCCTTACATCAGTATTTTACTTTGGATCAGAGGAATACTTCTGCAGTAAATCTCCTGATTATATCCACTTCCTGCACTTAGGTTCTCATTCTGGAGAATGCACATTTGATCCATTCAAGTAAAAATAAACTCAAAACTGTGTTCCAGGAGCTCAATGTCCTCCCACTCCAGGATGGTATTCAGTCCAGGAGACCAGACAAGAGCTAATTTGAAGTAAAGCATCCAAACTGTATATATAGTGCAGATATTGGGTCCTTGGCATCATTTGTTTTGCCCAAGACATCTGCTCCTGTTATGCTTCACTACTTGCTTATATCCCTATAACTCTTACTGAGAATATTTTGGTTCTCCCCTTCCTTTAACAGTTCAGTTCAAAGAGAGGCAAAGGACTTTATTCATAAGACATACTGATGATCTTTCAAAATAAAAGTCCAGAATGGAGAACAAAATAACGTCCTCAGAATGGAAAAAAATAAATTGCTGGCTGCTGATTTCTGATTATTATATACCCTCTGTATTGTTGACTCTGCAAATGCAGTTCCATCTAATGGGGAGAAATGTATGGTGGTTTTGATAAAACATTGGGTTTTCTTTGGTTTGGTTTGGTTTGGTTTGGTTTGGTTTGGTTTGGTTTGGTTTGGTTTGTCAGGAAATGTTACCTGCTAGGCTGCTTGGAGTTGATCTTCCAAGATCTGTGGCACCAAAGATTCCCATCTAGGGACTTCAGCATCTACAGTTGAAGTCTGCATGATACGTGGACTGCCTGAAAGTCAGGGATCACTGAGGCTATCTGCCAATACAGACGCATAAAACAATTACAAAGCATTCAGCAAGGACTAAGAATTTCAGAGAGCGGAATCGGGTTGCACCCTCTGTCAGTTTCTAACCATCATTTGGGTCAAAATTACTGGTGGACAAAAAAATTCCCTGTACCTCTGAGGTTTATGGAGACTTCCTTATTCTGGTCTAGTTGTAGGCCTTTCCAATCTGAAGGACTGTTAGATTTGCTGATTCCTGCAGATGTGATCTGGGGCAACCACTTCTGATCCCTCTGTCCATCATTACCTAGTAGACAACCTCTTCTGTTATGTATCTATGTAAAACTGATTACATAATAGCCCACAGAACTTACTTATAATGTACAACAGGGAGCTTCTTTTGCACGTTTTTACTTTAGTGAATTAAATATGTGGTGCCATACTTATTTTGCTTATACCATTAGTTATTTTACTTATTTGTTAAGGTCCTTTTAGGCATTGTCATGCATGTTATATTGTTGCTCAAATTCCACTTGAATTTTCTCATGTATCACAGATACCAACAAACCTTGAATTTCTGCTTAGCATCAGAAACAAGAAAATAAAAAGGTGATTATCTCATCTGGTGGATTTAGTTTTGATGAGGTAACAAAGCTTGCTTCTATTTTATTCTGATCAGGATTTCTGAGAGAGTCAGCAAGGGTTGAGGGCTGCCCCAGGAGTAGGATATGTCATGGTTTTTCTTTTGGCCTGTGTAATATTCCCACTTAGGGGAATATTAACATGTTAGATCCTTTGTACAACATTTCTCTTTGTCAGCATCTTGCTTTGAGACTTCTGTCCTTATCCTCAAAAAATGACACTTGGCATATGACTACAGTGGCTTGGGGATTGGATGGATTCATCTTCTGTTTGTCATTCAGTAACAGATTCACATTGAATCCTCCGCATGCCTAAAGATAACACTGAAGTGGAAAAATTCTTTTTGACATTGTAGGTCCTTTGTTTGTAAAATTTGATATCTGATACTTACTGGTCCATAGTTCTCCAATTTTGATATTCAACATTTAACTGTTATTTTAACTCCATGTGACCACTAGTCCCAAACATAGAGGGTTCTTGAACAGGTATTACTTCTGTTTTCCCACAAATTTGTATAACTTGAAAAGAGCCAAGGAAAACCCATACTAATAATATTGCTGTAATTATATACATTTTAATGACAAATTATTACAGAAATATTAATAATAACACACACATATATATGTGTATGTACAGATACAGATGCAGATACAGATCGCCTTTTAATAAACCATTTCTATACCCTATATCACGTGTGATAACAATTTTTTGAGATTGCCAGGAACCCACATATGAGAAAACATCATTGGGGACCATCTGATGAAGGATTTCCAATATACCATCAAAAGATGCTATCAGTGGCCTTGAAAATGAAAGCAAAAATGGGCTATCAACACAGATGGCCACTTTTTATGAGTTTGAATGCAACCTTGAGAAGAGCTAATGGCATGGAGTGCATAGGGGTCACATAGTTTTATCATGCACAGAACTGTGTATCAACCTATGAAAACTCTTCATAAATGACCATATAGTTTTCATTAGATTGCATATGTAAGTCCTAAACCAAAAGAACTAGTTCCAGTGACTCTGTACTTCAGAATGGGGAATTGGGAACTGAACATGCTGATATCTTCTCCTGTACTGGTTTTTATTTAAGTCTTATTATCAGTAATACTAAGTTCTGTGGAAAAAAAAAAAATACAATAGCAAAAATATCTCCTGATCTTAAAGCACCTTCTGTTCCAGAGGATCAAAGCTTTGTGCAAAACCTAAGGACTATAACCTCTGCAATGGAAGGAATACAGAGAGATTAATCCCTTTACAAAAACAATACAAGGGTTAGGGAAGTGGCTTGTGTTTGGAAGATAAGTACTGTTATGAGTCATACATAGTTTGAAAAAAGGTAGAAAGCGAGAGAATCTGAAGTTTCTCTTTCTCCAGAATGGATACTTTTCAATGTGGGTGCACCATGGGGAATAATGGCTGGTACACAGCTTTTTTATCCAACTTTGTAAAAAGGGGTTTTTTTTCAAGGAGAGTTCTCACTGGAAGAATAACTAGTGTGTTATATGTTAGAATTCATCTCCAGTGGAAATGAAGACTATAAAAATTGACCTAACTGTTTCATTCTAGTTGTGGTCATATTATTAGCCTTAGGTAATTATTAATGTACCTAGAATTTTGCAAGTTCATCTGGCTCCTGTTTCCAGTATGTTTCCAGGGCATAACTTCATCGTATGGAGACCTAATGATGCATGATAGGTGTTGCTCGATAACAACCTCTGTCCCCTCTACAGGGGAGAGCTTTTGATGTATTGTATGCAACCAGCTGAAGATTTCCAAATCTGTCTATATCTACTGGAAGAACAGTTGTTAAGAATTCATCAAATGGCTGAAATGCCATATTAAAACTACAGTCCATTTCACCAGTGTTTAGAGTTCTTTCATTTAATGGACTGTCTCTCATGAACAACATCAGAAGAGACATAATATCACTGAAGATTTTATATGATAGATGGGGTAGAGTGAAAGAGATATGATAAGGTTAAAAAAAAGGATGCCTAACCATCTTTGTAATTGTTAGGGGATTTTAAAAATTTTACCTGCTTACTATCATCGGGACTCTCTTTATAGATAATAGAAATACATTCACAGCAGACATTTTCTGGAATTATCATGTCTGTAATATGTCTGAAACACAAACAAATCTAAGAACAGAGCTTGTCAATCAAGGGACACTATGCTTTCTTCTAGATAGGAATCATAATTATAAATCATTTCTAATGCTGATATACAGCATAGAGTTAGAATAATCAGGCTTTATGATCCGTACATTTGATGAATATCTAATCAATGGATTGCCTACAGGCCACTTGATACATCAGAGAGAACACAAAATAATGCAGTTTCTGGAGGAAATTTTATTGCAACACAATACAAATAACTTTTAACAGAAGTCTTTGACAATGTCTCCCATAAGATCCTCATGACAAGCTGTTGCTATGTGGGCTGGATAAACAGACAGTGAGGTGGGTTGAAAACTGGCTGAATGGCCAGGCCCAGAGGGTGGTGGTCAGTGGGACGAAGTCTAACTGGAGGCCTAGGTGTCAATACTGGGGCCAGTACTGTGTAACATCTTCATTGATGAACAGGATGATTGGTCAGAATGTACTCTCATTGGGTTTTCAGGTAATCTGAAACTCAGAGGAGCGGCTGATATATCAGATGGTTGTGCTGCCATTCAGAAGAACTGTGAAAGGTTGGAGAAATAGTCTAACAGGAACCATACGAGTTCAAAAAAGGGAAATACCAAGTCCTTCATCTGGGGAGGAATAACTCCATGCAGCTGTACAGGCTTGGGTCTGACCAGCTGGAAAGGAGCTTTGCAGAAAAGGACTTGGGGATGGACAACAAGCTGACCATGAGCCAGCACCCTTGCAGCAAAGACCAGCAAAAATCTAGACAGCATTAGAAAGATTGTTGCCAGCAGCTCAGGTGAGGTGATCCTTCCCTTCTCAGCACTGGTGAGACACATATGGAGTACTGGGTCCAGTGCTGAGCTCTACAGCACAAAAGAGACATGCTCATACTGGAGCAAGTCCAGCAAAGGGCCAAAGAGATAAATAAGGGATTTGTCATATAAGGAGAGGCTGAGAGAGCTCAGGAGAAGGCTCGGGGGATCTTGTCAATGAGGATAAATACCTGAGGGGAGACTCCAAAGAAGATGTTCTCCTCATTCACATCCAGTGACAGGATGAGAGGCAATGGGCACAAATTGAAATACAGAAAAAATTCACTTTTAAAAAGAAAAAAAAAAAAAATACTGTGGGAGCTCAACACTGGAATAGCCAGAGAACCTGTGGAGTCTCAATCTCTGGAAATATTCAAAATCTGACTGGAGATGGTCATGAGGAACCTGCTTTGGCTCACTGTGCTTTAAGCAGGGACCTTGGAGTAGACAACTTCCAGAGGTACTTTCCAACCTCAGCCATCCTGTGTATCATTGCTGTCCAATATTCTTATCCCCTGGTCTGAATTTTCTATGTGTTATGTTGAAAAAAAAACCCTAAATGTTTTGCATTCTTAATTACAAAAATTCTGTTGTGTAAATCTGATTTGTCCATGCTGAAGGAGGTTTAGAGGTTATGGATGAATACCAACTTAAGTATGAGTCAACAATGTGTTTTCAGTGTAAATAAGAGAAGTTGCATACTTGGCTACTTTAACAGGAATGTATGGGAGAAGAGGGCAAATTATTATTCTCCTCTACATGGTGCTATGGAGACCACATTTAGAGTACTGCATGTTTTTGGGTTAGTTCAGTTGAAGATGAATGTGGAGAAGACCCAAGGACTGCTATCAAAATGGTGGAGGCACACTACGTGCTCTGTAAAGAGATATTAAAGGAGGCAAACTTGTTTAGTCTGGTGCTGAGAAGAGCAAGGGGCAATCTCAATGTTTCTCACAACTTTTTTAATGGCAGCTTACAAAGATGATGGAGCCAGCTCTTCTTGGTAGTACCAGATGATGCAAAAAGGGGCAGAGGACATAAACTTGCAAGCAACTTTACAAACTTGTCACCATGGATGAAACATAATACTAAAGTTAATGACTATGAAAAATATTTCCAAGTTAGCACAGAAAATTAAGTATAAGTGTTGAAGTCATGGAGTTATGCAAGTCATAATGAACTTTTCCATTTTAAGCTTCTAAATTAGAAAACTCCCAATATATTTAAGGAAAACACATCAATCCTCATCTTTATGGATATTTAAGATTATGGTAGTTCCTAAATTTTGGGTGAAATGGCTGGAAAGTTTTGATCTTAAATATTTCATGAGAACTTGGGGCACTAAAAAAGTGAGAACCAGTGCAAGTTTCTGCCAGAAGAATCAACAGATAAATATTTGTGGCCTGAATATGACAGTACATGCAAGGAATTTCAGCTAGAATGTTCAGATTTGGTCTTTAGAGAACAGACAGTTCATTCCCTACAGTTTAGAGCATCATAAACATATGCACTACGTATTTATGAAAGTTACACAACAGTAGTGAGATGAAACTGCAGAAACAATGTTTGCACCAAGAACCAACACATCTATTTCTATTTTTGATGGCAACGAAAACCTTGCAGCTGGATATTACCTGAGAAACTCCAAGGGAAATATTTTTTTCATAAATTTCAGTATGGCAGGCTGCCAAGAGGACAATCCAGAAAGGATTTTTGAATGACGGAGGGCTGCATCAGTTTACAGTTTGGTGATTTTTTTGATCAGCTGAGAAGACACAGTGCATACACATTTCATGGAGAACAATAACATGGGATGATATAGAATTCAAATTTGGACAACTATTCAGATACACCAGATCATTATTGAACAAAAGTTTACTATCTCTACAGCTTATAATAAGTGAAATATGTAAGTTATGTCAACTTGTAATTACTATACAGTCTGTTTTGTATATATCCATGTAGATGTCTCTTCTTACTGAAGACTCTTGACTACAGTACAATGATGCTGCTGTGGGCAAAATAAAAATGCTGTTTCTTCCTCCTTCACTATTACTATTGCAACTAATCTGATATATGGCAGTAGGTCACCAGTCAAAGGCTATATTCCTGCAGGCAATGAAGACAATACCTGACATCACTGTCCAAGCTTCACTGAGCACGCTATGCAGCACGTACAATTTTGAAGTGAAAGGGATATTTCATACTGAGGATCTTATGACAACAGAGAGATCTTTATAACCTCAGTTGTCTTATAATGAGATAAACCACACAGAAAAACTTACAAGGAGGCCCAAAGTTGTTCCTGGATAGAAGACTGCTAATTTCAAACTTGTGCTATGAACGAACACCAATTCAAACACCAATATTGTCTAATACTTCTGCATGGAGTTTTGGCACAAGACAAAAAGCTCTCATTCTGATTCTGACTTACCTTACTTTGAATAGTCTGCACGCAGCTCCCGCTGGATCACACAGATTTGAACAAGCCCATAATGGACTGTTAGATCATGTGGACATGGGTTGGACCAGGATTATTCTTTGCTTTTTCAAAGAGCACTACACAGTCTTTTCATAGTAGTGACTAAGAAACATGACATTTTGAAAATGTGACTGTATTTTGCAGAAGATGTATAAATGCAGAAATTTGTCCAAGAAAATTTATAACATTAAATTAATTGTTACTGCGCATTGCTAGGCAAACAATTAATTTAAGACTTACTCAGACCACCCACAGTGTCAAGCATCATTTCATCCCAAGTCACCTAACAATTATATCTGCACCCATTTTGAAGTACAGTGCTCTTTAGGCTGTTAAGGTGATGATCTGTCTCATGTTTATAAAACATAGATGGGAGCTATGAAATGACTGTCTAATACAGTTCAGAGATGAGTAGAAGAGAACCTGATCTCTGCTTAAGTGCACACATTTATTGTGCTTTAATCACTTTTGGGGCTAGCTCACTACAAGGGAGAGTTCATCTCCTGCTTGGGAGAGTTTAAAAAGTGAATACTGATTTCTACTACATCTGAACTCCAGTTACTCTATAGGCAGCAATACAAATATTATAGGGCTACAGATTAAGCAAGTCAAAAGAAATGTGACATATGACATGGGAGTAGTCATCTGGGAAAGAGAAATCCTGGATTTCTGATCCTGATTATGTTGCTGCAGCTATTTCATTAACTCATTGGATACAAAACAGAAAGAGATGAAATGTGTATTTCCATGATTTTCCATGTAAATTTAAGAAACTGCAATACATTTTAGCTAGGACAAATGTAATAAATTGATAAATTCATCTTCGTGCCTTCATCTGGACCATTATTCAATTCCACCTAAACATACTTAGAGAGGTACATACTTGGTTTCATATGGAAAAAAAGAAAACCCCTGTACCTTGTTGCCTGGATCACTACAACGCATCAGGTTATTCATGCCAGCCATTAGATCTTTGCTATGTAAATAGTAAGGTCTTCCAGGAATCTACTAAGAGCAGACTGCAAAGGCACCATTAGTGAATTCTGCTTTAGGAGTAAACAGGCCAAGCTTGGCTACTTGAAATGTTAAATTATCCAGTGAGATTTAATTCAGTTTACCATCTTTCTATTCTTTTCATAGATATGTTCATGTGTCCAGTAAATAAACATTTACATTGGAAGAATTTAATGCAGAGATCTGATACATTAATTACCCAGCTGCACAGTCAGAGAGGTTTTCTGTGAGGATATTTTCAGTAACAGAGCCTATAATACTGTGCTGCACTAGTTCAGTCATCACACCATTCAGCAACTGGTTTTAAGTTGTTAAAGAGAACCCAGCGCTATGAACAAAAAAACCACCACCACCACCACCAAAGGTTTCAAAATAATGGGTCATATAACATTACATTATAATGACAGCTCCTAATTCCAATTATATAAAGCAAACTTTAAAATGGACTTTTCAAATGTATGTAGGTAAAGCCTATTAGGAATGCCTCACACTTTTTGCCCATAGAAAGTTAGACTGCTCAGGATTCATAGAAGATAGTAAGTCCTTATTCAGGAGCTCTGACCTTTCTGAGTTTTATGTAGCATTAATGAATGTCATCACATCTATTTGCCAGATTAAGTACTTCAAAGGTATGTATTTTTTTCAGGTGAAAAACTGGGACACAGTTTTATTAAGATATACATTTAAAATAACTATTATTGTTGTAATGTTTTCTTTTTCCATTCAGTATTTTGAGACAGAGGGTCCAGGCACTGCATAATTACTAATCTAGACGTGAATGCATGGATTTTGTTATTTCCTTACTTTTTAGAGGTACCTGTACAAAACACTTTTTGGAAAGACCCACAGTGTGACAGTGGAGTTTGTTTCTGCTATGTTGAATGTCATTGGATGCCTGTAATGAGATCAAAATCTTGTACCGTACTTGAAGCTGGAAACGGTGTTTATATTTGTGAAGCTTCATTTTTTTCTGCAGTTCCTGCTGTAGCTGTTCATACATGAGGTCATTCCTGCATTTTCAGCCAAATGCTTCCATCAAGTGGGAAAGTTCACAAGGAAGCTCTTGCCTTGTATTTAGTTTTTGTAGGTTTTGTCTGTTTGTTTTTAACAGCTACTATATGATTGCCTAACATACACTTCATGAAGAACAATCACTGAAAATTCGTAAGGCTTTTATTCTCCACAGCATTCTCTATCTTACGATTATACTTCTTACTTAGTTGCAGCCCATATTTCTTGCTAATCTGTCAGTGATCAAGCCTGTCAGCATTATTACACCATATTTTATGCTCATTTATAGGCAACTTGGTACAACTATTTACAGTCTGTATGGTATTCTTTTTGCATCCTTTTGGGTAACAGTAGTAATAATATTTCTGTAATAGCTAGAGGTGTCAACATTTTTGGAGTCTATTTTCTTAATAAACATAGTATTTGTAAAAACGAGGCCTTGCTTAAAATAGTTCATAATCCAAAACAAGTAAGTGGAGGAAACAAACGAAGGACTGAGGAGATTTACCTATCGCCATACAGCTTGTAAGCAGAAGATAAAAAACAGTTTCTTGGACATGAGAATGATCTTGCCAGTCTTTTGATTTAAGAAACTAAAGAGAAGTCACTATTCAGCATTCTTGCTTTTCTGATGGCCATATCTCATTGTGCCTGCATTTTGAATTTTGGAGATCCTGCTGAGCCATGGGGTGAAGCAATATCAGTACTCCTAATAAGGTTATGGGAGCCATTAGGTAATTCAGGTTTCTTATCTGTTCAGATTTGGCTGGGCTGGGATTTCTTTTATTTCTCTCATTTGGTGCAAATGATCTTGTTTTATTGCACATGATTATGTAGTAGGTGATGGCTGAGGTTAATGTGATGACAGCTTTCTGTATAATCCAAAGTAAAGGAAAAAGGTGGAAGAGAGAATTAAAAGTAATAGAAAGCCTTGGTTTCCTTTCTTTTATTCTTGCCAGGACAAAAATATTAGCCCTATATTAAACATCATTATAACATTATCAGCAATGATCATAAAAATGAGAAAGAGAAAAATTAGGACACTGAAAAGACTATGGAACTCAAGGAAATAAGACAGTTTTGGCATGCTACTTTAGTTACTCATGTTCAGTGTACAGGGAAAATGGCTGAACTGTGGGATCAAAAGCTGTTTTAGTTAATTAATTGTGGGCCTATTTAACATGTTCATTAGAGCAAGAAGTTTATTATTTGGTAAATCATTACTCACTCTGTTATTTAAGCCTATGCAATGCAGACATTTGTGAAATTTGGTGGTGTACGGCTCTGGCATGAGAATGTGCTTGGAGGGTTTAGCATTATAGAGAGACGTTTAGAATCTCTATATTACTGAATGCTATTTATCTCTGTCCTTTGCTTTTTAAACATGAGAAGAATATGCAGCAGACACAGAAACACTCAGGGATATAGCTCCCAGTTTCTCACAAAAAGAAAAACAACAACAAAAGAGTAATTAACTGCAATGTTTGCAAACGCCGCTGCATGCACATCATGGTTTATTGATATAGTTTAGGCAAACAGCCAAGCTATATGATTTTTGGCTTACAATAACAGAACAACAACAAAAAAAGGAAGATCTAATAGATACTTTTCTCTTTCAATGTGACTTTCCAAGATTCCTCAGGAAATTAGTGCCAAGTTCCTTACATAGAGGCCTCAGTTATGACTCCTCACCCATACTCACCCTTTTTAATTCCACTGTTCTTCACCATACATAAGCACAGAAATTATTTATATTTCAGCTAACTTAGAGGAACTAAAAAGCCTCTCATTTACCTTTCACATTCCCTGGATAATTGAGTATCCCAGATGCTTGCTGCTGTTTTTTCCTACAGTGACTCCTGTGGAAAAGATCAGCTGTTCTCTCGAACTCTGTGCTTTTAAATACTTTTTTCTGACTCACAGCAATGAACAAGACTAATTGAGGACAGATCAGACTATGTTTTTCTTAGATAAACCAGATAGTTGTTTTCTTTTCTCCTTGCCTAAGAAGCTAAAACATATGTGTCTGATTCCATAAACATGGAATGTTTGAATGTGTGTCTGAGTTGTACATAATGTACACCATTCAATAATATACTTGCATGTATAAGAACTACTGGATAAAATTTCACAGAATCAAGCAACAACTTGCTTGGCATGCATGTCTACATGTGGAAGACTTAGGTATGCATAGCAAAATCTCCACAAACACATGTGGAGAATGCAAAAGCCCATTGGCTTCCCCTGCAGTGGTCTTACTCAAATCTCTGAGACAGAAGCCTCTATAATTACTCTTATGGGCCGCTACCATTTGAGCTGCAGCATGAAATTGTGAAAGAGGTTCCAAAATTATTAACAGTCTAATTGTAATTGTATGTATTTGAATTTTAAATATGCTTATTGGTCTGAATCATGAGTTTTATTAGGGCCAGACTGGAACATTTAATTGTAGTAAATGGAGGCTGTCCCTGTCATGTTTGCAAAAAAAGTCCCTTAACCCAAGCAGGCAGCAGCTGTTTCCACTGCTGCTGGATACAACCTTTTCTGCACCATCAATTCTTATGCCTGTAGGAGCCGACCACTAGTTGCTGATACCCTTCTTTTTCATCCTTCCACCCCGAAAAGCTATTGGAGCAAATCTTTCACTGAAACTGTGAACAATGATAACAGCTTCAGTTCAGAAAACAATTTCAGCCTTTGGACGAAAATTCAAACTATATGGACAAAGTTTATGTACTAAAAGCCAAATTCCAAAGCAGTGGTAGATTGATTATGATATTTTTATTAATAAAGATTTTCTTCGTTTGCCTAAAGCATTTCCATTTCATAAAGAAAAGGGTGCATTGGGATCCCTGTGTTAGGTGGATACATTAATACATAAAAGTGTGAATCTCATGTAAAAATTGATACAGAAGTGTTGGGTTTTTTTATAGGGTTATATTTCTTACATCAACAGGGGCTAAATTAAACCAGCATAGGGATTTTTATGACTGATACTTGCTGCTTGATTGAGGTAATATATTACCATATCAGAGCTCATCACATACAAAGAATTTCAAAAATAATTTTTTAAAAAGCTGGAAAAAAAATAGAAAACATAACTAAAACCAGAAATGTAATAAATGTTAGCTGGGGATTTTCCTTTTTGTTTGTCTACTAACCTGAGCAAGCAGCCTTTTATTATTTTTTTTTCCTCTCTAGAAGTCCAGACTGCTTTCTATTTATCACTACTAAGAAAGGAAGGGACACTAGAATAAGGAAAAAAAAAAAAAAAAGACAAAGAGCAGTGTAATCTTATAAGTAGTAGGCAAAGATGTATTTTTTTTTCAGAGTGCACTGAGCTTATATTTTGTTTGCTTTTCTCTGAAAGGGGATGTCTACTGAGAGCAATGCAGTTACTTGCATAAGTTGCTTTAACCCCATACCAAAAGTGCATTGTCTTCAAATGTTAATCTCTTCTTGCTGGTGAACTAGACTATATGGCATCATAACTACTGTTAAGTATTTTAAAACCTGCATAATAGATTGTTATAATAGGAAGGTGGGCAGGAGGGTAAGAAGGCAGGAAAGAAGGGAGGCAGGAAGGGAGGGATCAAGCGAGGGAGGACACTATGGAAGAACAGTCCCTCAGGTAAATTAATGTAAGTAACTAAAGGTTAGTAAAGCTGCTTAGTTATCTACAGTGTCCACACTGTCATTTTCTTTTAGTAAAAGGAAATCATTATTATGATGATGCCAGTTCTAATAGGTATTTTATGGATGGACATAAAGACAGCACAAGAGATTCAGCTGTTAGTGTCCTAATGTAAATCTCAGTCCAAAATCCTAGCCATCATAGTATTCTGGGTATATTAAAAACCAAACCAAACCAAACCAACAACAAAAGTAACCCCCAAAACAAAGCAACAACATCCCCCTCCCCAAACAAACAAAACAGGAGAAAAGAAAACCCAAGCCAAAAACTCCACAGGGTTTGAGATCAGAAAATGTTTGACAGTGTCAATGTGGAGAGTTAATGTTTCTAACGAGAGCTTGATTAAACTCAGGACAAGGGGCTGATTAGTAATCAGATGGAGTCAAGAGAGTCCAAACTCATTCTACCTTATTTTAAGCTCTTTAATGAGTTGTTTGAGAACTTAGGCTGCATCCTTTAGGTTCCCCCAAGGCAGAAAAAAATTTCCCCACCCCCAGAAATTGCTTAATTCCCTAGGAGCCCACCCACTCCTGTATACTCCTGTCTCTATTCCTTGACTGTAAAGCAAGCCTAACAATACCTAGATTGGAAAGTAAAAACGGAATATGAAGCAAACTTTGCCTTGTGGTCAAGGGGTACAGGATGTCTTGCATCATGCTGTTGAGAAGCAGCAGTGTTCTTAGAAAAAAATAGAGCCATCCAAAATAGAGCCAGGAAATCAGCTAACAGATTAATAATGTTTAATTAAACAATTTTCTCCCTAGCTTTCTGTCATTTACTAATATAGTTAAATAACTGTACTCTAAACTCAACTCATACTCTGAGGGACAGCTTTTCTGACTGAGGTACTTTACTATCACAGAAAAAAGGTTGGCAGTTCTCATGGGGCTAAACAACAAATGAAGGAAGGACATATACCTGAAAGACAACAGGGAAACTTTACTCAGAAACAAAGGAAACTATCTATCTAAACCACAATTCTGAAATAAGTGTACAGAAAGGTGGCGTATGTGGTGGATGGAGTAATAAAATGCTCATGAAATTATCCTTAAAGTTACCTACCGTTATTATTTCTGATTTTAACTTGAAGTTCTATGAGTATCAACTAAGCAGTTTTCACTGCTTAATTTTTCCTCTCTGTTGGCTTTAATTAAGGTTGCCCTTGGGGCAGCCTCTTCAACCTGACAAATTTCAAAGTACACTTTTTAAACAAGTGAACTTTTCTCATAAAAGAACAGGTTTTCCATATATATTTCATATGATGGGCAAGAATAAGAACATGCATTTCTTAGCGATATGTTTGCATGCAAGTAAATTCAGGAAAACTGAGAAGGTGTGGGGAAAAATACTTGAGAAGAAATGAAAACAAAAGATGTAGGTGGTTACTGGGTACTTATTATGATGATAATCTTTTAATTGGCTCTGAAAATAACTGAGAGCTTATATTACTTTTGACTAATGTTGGGCTAATCCAAGAAGAATGAGAATAATATCTTTTTGCTAAGGCAAAACTGGAAAACTAAGAGAAGAAAACTAGCTTGCCCATGATACAGAATATCAGTACTGTAATTAATAAGTCAGTTTTCAGAATCAAGCACATCACAGTGTTCTTAGGCATCTCCCATCACAACATTCAAAATGACACAGTAAGTTAGAAACACAAGGCAATTTTACCTATCACATAACATTTCTTGTTATCTTAAGAACCTTAATACATTCTGACAGTCTGTCATCAAGCAATCCAGTTTCAGGATAGCTTTTCTGGCTTAAGCTTTCACAGCAGCTGGAGTCCTACACAAGGAACACCCACGGCACCAAAATCACTATTCTTCCTGTTAATGTACTCCACAGGTTACCAACATGAAAAGCAGTTACACTTTTTCACTTTAAGAGTCTGATTAAACTATCACATACTGTTTGTATGATGAAGAACTTGTTGAAAAAGAATCTTCTTCATCCCTCCTTTCTTTTCACTGTATTCACATTATGGGAAATCAAGGAGATGTGTGTCAAAAACTTGGCTTTCACATATTCTTCATTGTGCTTAAAAATTAATGAAATAAAGAGCTAGCTGGAATGAGTTTGTCATTTAGTGGCATGCTTTTGTTTGTTTGTTTGCTGCACATGCTACAGTTAAAAGCCTTTGGTTTCTGTCTTCTGCCTTGTGTGTGAACTACACTTCAAGCAATCTGATTGGATTTAGCTCCAGATTAAGAGATCTAAATTTTTCTTCCTACATGTGGACTAGGTATCAAAACTCCCAGGACAGTTAATTATATAGTAAGACAGTAAAGGAAATCTGTACATCTACACAGCTCACTGTAGATATATACATGGAGTCAGCTGACTACCTCCCAGTTTGATAGCCCTCCCATAGACAAGAAGTACCATTTCAGGTACCGATGTCTGAGACATCTTCAGGGGCTTGCAGATGTGACAGAGGACCTATAGAAGACCTCTGTTTGTGTGGTAGATGGAGACCAGATAGGAATCTCTAGATTGTGTATAACAGCAAGCATGTCCAATGTGCACAACTAGTGTCATGTGTGACACACTCATTTCACCTGAATTGAGTCTCCATTGAGTATAGTGACAATAGAAATTTAGGCAAATTAACATGTAGACACCTGCACCTAGACCCCTAAATTAAGGTGCCTTCAAGCTCAAACTAAATTTCAGTTGTTGTATTCAAGTTATATTTTTAAACAATAATATTTTCCATAGAATGCAACTGATTAAATTACAGTTAAACATTCCAAGTGTCTTTCTGTTGCCTTTATCTAGGTTTAATTCTTGAAGTCTCACCTCTTTTCTCCCTCAATATTTTTTCCTAATTTTTCATTTTTCCATAATTCTTCATGTCTACAAAACTTCATCTTATCTCTTGGAAGAGTTTCATGTGTTTAATAGTTTTGTCTTCTTTTTAAACTCCAGAAACTCATGTCTTGAAAAACAACTCCACTCCAGTTGTCATTGATTTCCTCCTTAATTATTTTCCAAATGTCTTCTTTTATTTGTGGCTAAACTTCCCAGTATACTCTAGGAACTATATGCATTGTTACTACACCTGTACAGAAAAACATGAATTAGTTTAATATGATAGGCAAAAGAAAAAATTTCATCCTTAAAAGAATTGCTTAGGGGCTCCAGTCATACGCTACTTCATAGTCATTCAGTGTGGTTTTGCAGTAAAATAACTGTTTGCTTTTGGTTGTTGTGGGTTTTTTTCCTCTCTATAAGCTAAAGAAAATTAAATTATACGGCACATCTTATGGGGTGGATAATATTACACTGAATTACATTTTCAAGTAGCATATGAATAGGCTTTGAATCTGTGTAGCAAATATAACTTTTCATACCAAAATTTGTTCTGAGGCAAAGAAACCAAGCTGAAATCTAGATTTTGAGGAAGTTTGGTTCTGGACATAATTTTAGGAATTCAGCTCTGATTCTGCTTTATGTAGGTGGAGCAGAAATCCACTTTTGGTTTCAAGGATAGAAGAGAACAGATGTGGACAATGCTGAAAGAAGCATCCAACCATGAAAAACAGTGGAAAGGAGACTTTATCAGCAAAAATGTGAAGTAATTCCTGCCCTTCATTAGAAAATACTCTTATTTTCATAGAAAAAGACAAAGCCAGGAGTATTTGCAAGACTATTCACTCAAGCATTTCTTTGTTACTTTTAATTTCGTTTTCAGGCACCCATCTAGGGGCAATAAAATTGACCAACCCACAGTAAATAACTGAACGTCATTTGGCCCAACAATTTGATAAATACTTGAAAAAGGCATAGCTGGCATTAAAAGATTCACAAAAAAGAAGAAAATCATTGATACTATGGAACACCTTTGACAGCTTTGGCCAATGTGGGAAAAAAAGCGCAGCATGTTACATTAAGTACAAAACATTTTTCTGCAGTGTACATATTACTTATGATCAGCATCAAGAAAACATAGAATCATATAGGTTGGAGGGACATCTGAAGGCCACCTAGCCCACCTCTGCACTCAAAATAAGGCTACCCTCAACATTGGGCTCTGTAGCAACAAAATGGTACAGATTTTGCAGCAAGAGCTTGTACAAAATTTGTAGAAGGAACCTGATAACTTCTTTATCATTTAGAATTACTATATTGAATTTAGTCCCAATTCCTAACCCCAATGCAAACAGCACACAGCTACAAATCTTAGGCTATAATGTTAATTAGTGTGAAATCAGTGCATGGTTTTGTTTGGCAGCGGGAATTTTAAAGATGTTTAGGAATTAAATGTAAGTAAGTATAGCACACAGAACTGGAAATTTTGGATGCATCTCACTTAATTTAGGCTCCAAGATTCTGTAAACTTATTTTTAAAAAAATCTTCTATATTCAGTATCATTATTTTATGGAAATTAGGATAAAATATGTGAGGTCATGCTTATTTTCCCCGTTTTCCCACCTTCACAGAAGAAAGCTTCAGTTTTCTTTTTTTGTTTGTTTTTAATAGTTCAGAAGTTTTTGACTATTTATTCTTAGTTCTCCTTGAAGGTCAAGCCCCAATTTACTTTCAGTAACACTCTACATTTTCTGCTACACACAAAAACTAAGAAAGCAGAATAATCTGTGACCTGGTACTAGAAACACAGGAAGCAATAAATCTATATAGATAGATTTTTGTTTTATGTATACATTATATGTATATATGGCTGATTTCACAGCAGTATCATTGAAGTTCATCTTTGGAAACAATATCCTTGGAAAAAAGTGGCAAATTTTACTTCCTTGGAAATAAGGAGTCTTGAGGTTCAGAGTGAGATGAATGGGGCAATTCATACATCTCCGAGGCTTTATTCTGTTTTTCTACTTGCCTCAGGCAGAAGACAGTTCATCAGTTTACAGTGTCTTCACGTGTTTGAGGTTATATCTCTTGAAACCATAGAGGCTAGAAATACAATAAAGAAACACAAAAAACTTAAAATCATGGAAAACAAATTTTTAGGGAGTGTTGAATTTCAGAGTAATGGGAAACACACAGCTCTATTTACACCAAAATATACAGGCATGCATCTAGGGGACTTAAACCTAGAAATTGCTTTATAATTCTTCCAAAGAGTGTAGGAGCATGACAAAAAACCACTGAGTTATACTCAGCACCCAATTCTCATCACCTTTTTTTGTTGTAAATCTATTTCAGCCTCTTTCAACCCTTCTATTTCACTTAATAACTCATCTTTCTTTGATGTAAATGTTTATCTTTTTTAAGACCATAAAATAGGAAAAAGGAATAATCAAATTGTGTAGAGAAAATATTACTGAAAAATTGAAAATGCCAGGCAAAAAGCATTTTGCTTTTAAGGACTAAAGTACAGACACTGTCATGTCTGTGAGTATCTTCAACATAATAGTCTGTGACTCGAAGGTAATATGCAATGAGTGTGATGCAGAGGTTGTTATGGTTTCAGGGGCTTCTATGACTTTTACTGAATGTAAAATCCTACAAACAAATATGTTAGACCTGATCCTGGAGCTATAACTCACAGAATGAGATAGTCTCCCTATACAGTGCAAATATGTATGTACCTGTGTACCTTTATATTAAAACCCAAACCATTTATCCCTCCCATACAAAGAAAGCTAATCTTCCTGCCTATATGCTTTCAAGAATTCAGAATAATTGTGCTAACATAAAAAAATATTTTTTTCACTTAGTACCCTCACATAATTGTCTTATACAGTGGCTGCAGGGTTTGGGAAGTTATGGAACCATTCCTATAATAAATGTTTTTGTTAAAATATAAATAAATATTTTAAATTATGTTTTAAAGGAACATTTCCGAAGTGAAAGACAGCACGCATGCTATTGGTATTCAGTGGGAGTTGGGTGCCTAACTGCCCTTCATGCTTTTGAAAGTCTCTCTTTTTTTCTCCTGGATGTTCTAAGTAAATCAAAGTCAATGGAAAGTTTCTCATTTGGTTCAGGGGTGTTTAGATCAGGCTATAAAGGCTTGAATTTGTTCCCACTGGTGACAACATCAAAATCTGTTGACTTCTGGCTTCAGGACAAGTCCCTAAAGTGCCTTCCTTCTCATAACATGCACCATTTCCTTTAATACATTCATTTTCCACAAAATGCTCACAGTTCATATTTGTATACTTTACCTGTAAATAAACTATGTCTTTCCTATGAAATCATCATCACTATTACCACAGAGTTCTAGATTATCTTATTGTATCTCTAATGTTTAATTTAGCATTCTGGTATTTTTTTCCTCCAATTTACTAGGTAGATTATTATAGTGCACAAAATACTCTCCACCCACCACCACTTCCTATACCATGCCTGACATACAATCATAGAACATTTTTAAAATATTTCTTCTTCTAAATGCCTTGTATTACAACATGCAGGTAAAGTAAAAAGGAAAAACTAAAACATAAAATGGAGGAAACATACAGTTAAAAGTCTATGTTTAACACTATGAAGTATTTGACTCCTTTCCCACAAAAAAATGCCCCTTTCATTCTTCAGTATGGACTGTATGTTCTTGAAATAACAAGTTGAAATGATTGCTATTCTTGACCCTTTCCTCTCCTTGACTTACTGTTCTGTATCAAATTGCTTGATTATGTTATCATTCAGGGAAGAAAATACTCAGTTCCAGATGAATTAAGCTGTTTTTTTCAGTCAATGGCATTACAAGACTTTAAAATTCATAGTAATTGGATTGAGCAAGAGGCTGAATGAAAATGACACCAAAAATATTATTCAGAATTTTTGTTTAAAAGTGTTTCTTCTAAGTATGTTTTGCTTTCTTGGTAAGGGGTAACAGTAGCAGCATTTTTTTTCTTGCTGTTACCTCTACATTTATGAACTAAAAACATATTTTTGAGGGCACTCAAAAATCTCAAGTTTCTGAAAATAATATTTATGATAATTTAAAAATATTTTAGCAACTAAGAACATAAAAAATATGAGCAGTAGTTAAAAAGCAATTATCATTCTAAACTAAAGAGATAATGGGTAATCAGAGCACAAATATTACAGACCTCTCATATCTGACTTACATGTAATAATCTTTTTATATAACTGTTATCCACTGGATGTTATAAAAATCAATATTAAATTATTATCAATTATCATTGCTAAAAGAACTTAACTTTCATAAACTTCAGAAGTCAGCAGCTCTGTACTTACATTTGATTTTGTGTTCTTTTTTGAGTAACTCATAGAGAGATGTTGGGAAAAGGTATTATAAAAATTACCTTGTTTTGTTTATATTGTTAACATTTGGAGAATAAATAATAACAATAGTCTGCAGAACTTAGGCATGTGAGAAGTGTGTTCTCTGCCCAGGCCTGTCCTGAGAAGTGGAAGGTGTCAGTCATCTCAAATTTGTGATTTGGTCCTGAATTCAACTGCTGTCCTCCACCCAATGAGATACGGGGTTTGTGCCTCCTCACATCATTTGGTATACATTTAAAATTGCAGAATTATAGAATACTTAAGGTTAGAAGGGACCTTATGAGGTCATCTAGTCCAATTTTTTGCTCAAAACGCAGCACAGATGGCCAACTTCCTCCTCAGCTTCACTGTTAAAGCATAGCCAGCCGTTTAAAAGAAGTGATTATTATCCCATATGGTTGTTGTGAAACGGAGCGGATCATCTTCCAGTTTGGGGGCTCCCCAGTACAAGAAAGACATTGACAAACTGGAGCAAGCCAGCAGAGAGCCACCAGATTGTGACGTGCCTGGAATGCACAGTGTTACAAGGAGAGGTTGAGTGAGCGGGCTTTGTTCAGTTCAGAGAACAGATGGCTAAGGGTCAACTTAACATTGTCTTCCACTATTGAGTCTGTGTTTATAGAGAAGATCTAACCAGGTTTTTCTCAATGATGCACAGCAAAAGGATGAGGAGAATGAATGCAAGTTGCATCAAGGAAAATTTCCTCTTGTTATTAAGAAAACAACAACAACACAGGGTGGTCAGACGCTGGGACAACTTTCCCCCAGAGATTCTGAAGGCTCCTTGCTCGGAGATTTTCAGAACTCTGCTGGACAATGACTGGAGAAACTTAATTTAAAGTAGGAGTTTTCCCTAATTTGATCAGGTGGCTTATGGTCCCTTCCAACCTAAATTATTCTATGGTTTCACAATTTAATATGTGTGACAAATGATGAGGGAGGAACTGTAGGCATACCAAAATCTTCACAGACTCTGGAGATAGAAGGTACAAACTGTACATCCTACTGAGCTGATGACAGTGGTGGGATTCAGGAGCAATTTACGGATAGGAGATAGCAACCATTCTCTGGCTGTCTCAGTGCTTCTTTGTAGCAATTGCCCGGGATGACTGTGGTCAGTTTTATGGCAGTCCCTGATAGCTAGCCCTGAACAAAATGAACCAGATGATTCGCACAGGTTTCCACTCTTATATCAAAGACTAGACGAAAGTTGGTGAGACAAAAGGAAATCTAACTAAGGGGTGAAATTCAGCTTTTTCTGTATTCTATTATTGCTGTAAAAACCTAAATTTAGCTGAGTTGGTATGCTGTCTATACTGTCAAATAATGTGTCATTTTAATCCCAGATCCTGTTCTTCTGATTAAGCATATAAATGTTCACTTGTTTTTGTACCCTGTTGTGGAATAAAATCACTACTTCCCTCCAAAACAAAATCAGATGTAATTTCTAAAGATAGTTCTCATGTAAGCTTCTGAATGTGTTTATTTCTGTCACTGACTATAGAAAAGATCCTGGGGTTTTAGCTCAGATATTGATACTAGTGTTAGCAGAGATTAATACCATCCAAAATGACTGCTTCAAACATACTCTTTCTATATGATGGACACTACTGTTATAAGTAGTAAGATGTCTCCAACAGTAGAAAAATTCAGTGTGTGGCTGTGATACAAGAAAAGAGTTCTCAGGAATCTAGTAATCTCTTTATGTTCTAGATAAGGTCTGTTTTTCTTTGTTTTCTCAATTACTTTGAGTATAGTCAGAAGATTTGAAGAAGACTAAGTGACTAAGCAAACATGAATTACAGTAAATTATTTGTAGAATATGTGGGAAATTTTGATAAGTGATTATTTACCAGTAGTGTTTCCTTTCCTTTTTTCCTTTACTTTTTCCTTTCCTCTTTCCTTGCCTTGCCTTTCCTTCCTTTCCTTTCCCTTGCATTTTTCTGTGAGGTGGTTCTTTACTAGGGAAAATACTTCTCCTTTTCATTTTTTAAGCAGAGCAATTCTTAAATCTGTTAGTACTTGTCTATAGAGCCATATGGGTTTCCATATGGCATTTCTTTTGATGACTGTGCCATATTCAATATCTTAACCATGTGCATGTCTGTGTAATCAAGTGTTTTATCTTTAATTTCCTGCACTGATGTGTAGAAGATAACTCTGAGTGTATTAGCACATTTCTGCTTTATCTGTCTATCATTAGATTGGAGGATAGCATGTTCACACATTCTTTAATTGGGTAGTTAATTGGTCTAAGAGAAGATGTGGTAATATGAACTGTCTTCTGTCATGAGTGGTATGAAAATCTTCTTGGTACTGACCATTTTATTACCATAAATAAGCAAGTTGAAATTTGTCTTAAAGAATTTAAAGAACTAAATTGGAGAACGATGGAAGCTATGTGTCAAAAAACATTAAAGGAGATTTTTTATTTCTGATATTGTTTACATGACTCGGGAATGTCACAAAATGAGAAAAATATTTGTTTAGAGTGCTATAAGCAGAGGGGATGGGTCTTTTTTGATGAAATAAGCATGATTTCCAACAAGGTATTAATAGAAAAATGTAGTCTGAAATACTTCTGAAGATGTAAACCTCATAATGTCGAGTATTTCAGTTCAGCCAAAATTCATTACTAACTTGATACAAGTAGATGCAGTTATGATTTCATATCATGACATTCCTCTACCAAACTAAGGAAATAAAGGAAACTTGTAATTTTCTATAAGGCTAGATGCAATTAAAGAGTATCGAATAAATATGCATATGTAAATGAGAACTAGGACTGCTGTCTTGTATTTGTAATGCATAAGCTTTGACTATTTAGTATATTTTTTTCTTATGAGATAGTTTTGGCTCCCTTTTACAAAGCCTTGAGGTGTATAAGGTACATTTTCTCTCAGATATCTTTTATAGGGAGTAGTGATTCTTGCTTTGGAAAGTTGTCTGTATTTGCTTGCCAGGAAAAAGAACTATCTGTTTGCAAAATAAAAATTAAGTATATTCCCAGTATTATGGTAGCCAAATTTTAGATTAAATTATTATTTAAAAAAACTTATTATATTTGAAAGAGAAAGAAGAAAAATGTTATCATTATTAGCATTTTCCTATTATTCTATAATAATTTAACCATTTACAAGGAAAATTAAAGCATTAAGCATGACTCATAGACCCAGTCTTTTGTCTCTTCATTCTGAAGATGTGCAAACTGTGTAGTGTTAGTAGCAGGCAGAAGCTGTTCAGCTGCCATCTTTTCCTCTGAGTGAGGAACAGTTTCTTCAAGGGAGATTAGTATCACAGTTTGATTCTGAGGATAGGAGCTATGATGCGTTCTTGATTTAAGCTCGCTTTCAGAGTTTGAATAGAAAAAAAAAAATTCCTGTTATAGAAATACATCAATATTTTGAATACATATTTTAAAGCATTGCTTAAAATTTAATTTGTTAGGGACTACTAGGAAGCATGGAAGAGAGTATTTTGCCCAAGGGAAAAAGAAGAAAAAAAGGAAAGAAAAAAAGAAAAGAAAAAGAGGGGGGGGAGAAAGTTATATTAAAAAAGTTTGGGAAAACTCAGTTTGGAGATATTTGGAAAACCTCATGCTCATGCACACTTTGTAAAGCTTTTTCATGCATGAAGATTGCTCACTGTGCATGTACATACTCAGTAAATTTTTATTGTATCATCAGCTTCAATTTTGTATGCAGTGCATCAGTTTACTGCCCAGTACTGCATTGATCCACACAGCAATACTAAATACATATTTATGATGAGAGAAGGTTAATGGTCTTCCAAAACTCCCACTTTGTTTTAATCTTTAATTAATTCAGTAGAAGGGATAATATACAACTTTTCTTGTTTTGGGTGGTTTGTTTTTTTTGGGTTGGGTTGGGTTGGGTTGGGTTGGGTTTTTTCCTCTTTTGTTTATAGGGACACACAGGAATAAAATCTCAATAATATGTTTTCTCAAATAATTCATTTGTGTAAATATTACCCCATTAATATATAAACCTTCGTAGTTTCCTATTAAACACAAAAGCTCCCCTTGTCAAAATTTAACAGCTACATAGAAGGTCTGCTGCAGTAAAAGACATTAATGGTAACAGTGTATTTTGGACCTGCTATTGTGAAGCTCTTTCTACTAACTAAAACAAAACCATCCATACACATATCAACAATTTTATCGGCAAAGCTGGAAAGCTTTACTCAAGGCTTTTGATTTTTACAGTGTCTTTTCTTTACCTGATTCTGGTCTCCACATATTTTACCAAAATACATTCACTGAAATGGTAGCACAAGTAAAAGTTTGCCTACTGATGTATATAAAAGTTCATACATATCAAAAAATGCATACCCCAAAAATGGTATGTCCAAAGACTGTGCTGATGGAAGAAGCCACATAATCAGTCACCTTTCTTATGAAAAAATATCACTCATACCTCCCTCTGGAGTACTAACCTATGTAGTAGACAATGACTATCAGTATTCTCTATACTGCAGTTATATGAGCAGCAAACCTAAGGAAGATTATAATCTTTTAAAATTTCACCAATATATAAAAAGAGATATAGTTGTGATAAACTGTCCTTGAAAGAAAAAAAAGCCAGGAAATAAACAAAACAAAACAAAACAGACCCCAAAACCATATTGCTTCATCTATACAGTTTAGTAAGTCTTCATCTAGTGTTATGTTTTATTAGAATAATTATATCAAGTTGCAAGAACATTTCAAGATATTAAAAATGTAGGTTACCTCAAAAGAAGAAAAAAACCACATACCTTATAACATTTGGAATGGGAATGTGCATGTATTGACTTGTGTAATAATTACCCTCTCTTTCCTTCATAGCGAATTCTATTTAGTATTTATGAGAAGAGAAAGACCGTGAAAGATGCTTGTGTTGTGCGCATACACAATACATAAGCTCCTGAAATATAATGCTCCTGAAAAGGACAACAAAACACACTGGAGCTCTCCTGCTTTCTTTTCACATTGCCTCTAATGCCTTGCAATTACTTAACCAATGACAGTGTTTAATTATCCAAGATATGCAGTGAGTTCTGCTTAAAAAAAAAAAAAAAATTAAACCTGTATGATATATAGGAGTGAGATCAGGTCCAAATATTGAGGATTCCATCTGAATTTAAATTTATGGGGTTTTTTGTTTTCTTTTCTTTCTTTTCTATTAAAAAATTACCCTGCATTTATTTTTGCTAGGAGGAAGGAGGAAAAATGGAGGAGAGGAAAGTTAGAGAGAATGAGAGAGAAAGAGAACAGGTGGCACTATAAATTTACAACCTTTTATTCAGTTTTTATCGGAAAAAGAACTGTCCTTACTGCAGTGCTTGCAGCCTGAAATGCAGTCCATCATTCCACTCTGAAACCCCGATAAGTCCAGATGTGTGATGGCCTTCAGCTCTAAATCAGGCTGTGCACTTCTAACATGACCTTCCCCTAGGCATCACAATGATAGCTCTGTCTCTGACTTCCTATGCACAAATTGAATCAAGGTACTTTAGACACGTCTTCCTTAACAACTTTACATATTGTACGGAATAATGGACATCAAAGATTTTTCAATTTCGGACTTACCCATTTCCCAGCTTGGATTGTAATGGTAATGATGTGTTTATTGTCTAGATATGAACAATGAAAGGACTAAAATACAATAGAATAATAAAGCATTGCGCATTCCAGGCATGACAACTGAATAAGTAGTATACAAACTTCAGAAAATTCTTCTGCTGCATTTATAACATCATTCAAGGTAGAAAATAAACTGTGATAAAATAGCAGTAGCATGCTATTCTTTCCACAAACTTCTTGATTGTTTTTATTATTTTTTTAACTTCATTGTCTTTTCTATTGTACTGCAGTATTTTTAAAATTCATAATTTGTATACTTCTAGAGAAAGTCATGAGAAAGAAAATCTACAAGCTTTAGAGGCTGCTACTTCTTTAGTCCCCAAGAACTTTTAAAATGAACATTAAACATTTTTTAAAACAAATAATTAATGCTCATACCTAGTCTCTTACAAGGGTTCAGTTAAAGCCAAGCACCATGGGGACATGACTAGAATTTTTCATTCATGTTCCCTTCAATGGGCAGTAATTTTGGCAAACACATAGATGTTAGAAACCCTCATTGCATATATAATTTCCCCAAACTTCCAAGATGAAGGCATGGATAGAAAATAAAGGTTCTTGAGATTATGGAAATCCCTGACTAAATGTTTGTGTCGTGATCTGAGTTAGTAGGAAACTTTCTGTGGGAAACAGTGTTCCCTACCACTTCCATCTACATCAGCTTTCTGTGCTTCAATTTGATGCTTGAGTTAATTTAAAGTTTTATGCAGGAAATGGTGACAGGAAGATTTGCTCACAGGAGCACTGGTATCTCAGTGAAATTTCAGTGGCTTTTGTCATTTTAACTTCAAGATAGAACTGTTAATTAAAACAACAAAAGCTCCTCAAAAAAACTCAGCCCATTTTGACTCAAAATCCAGTAGCTGAGGAGACATGAAATCACTTTACTAAATGCCTGAGCAAAGTCCAAGTTTCAAGGTTCTTCACAGAAATCAAAATGAAACCTGGATATTTTTATTTCTTCCTAACTGATTTGAATTCCAACCTATTGGGGGGGGGGGGGGGGGGCTTTTCAGTTACATTTCTTTGTAAATACTTGTACACACTGGGTTGCAAAATGACAAATCTCCTTTATGCCCTGGTGGTTGGACTCTCAATCATGTGATAGAAAACTCAAGACAAAGCTATAGTAGTGTATTTATTCCACATTAACACAAGGCAGAATACTTTCTTCCAGAGAAAGCAAGCTTGAGCTCTTCCTTCTCCTCCCTCTCCTCCTACCCTTCAGAAAAGAAGTACTATCAGGAGATGGATTATTTGATCTTTCTCCTTTGTCAAAAATAGAAAAATTAGTGCAAAAATTTAGAACAAGCGGCTCAGGAAAAGTTTTAAGTCAGTTGAGTAGTCTAGAGTCCTGTTTGTCGTAAGATACTTCTAAAGGTCTTTATTTTACTTGACTGCAGAGAAAGAACATTTATAAAACTTTACAGGTGTTGTCTGTAGAAAAAAAAAATTGTCACACTCTTAATTGTTACATAAAGCTGTATAGGCAATGCAGTACAATACTGGTTCCTAGTGCGTCTGAGTACTGCCTGTTCTGTCTTGTTTTTTTAATTTACTGCCTCCGGTTCTCACAGCAGATCAGAGGACAATAAGGTTTATAATTGTTACCCTAATTTCAGATTATTGAATGATGGCTAATTCCTTCTCAAAAAGTTAGATTCCAGCCACTTGAGTCCTGTTCTGTAAACGCCAATCATGAATTTATGGAATATTAACCACTTCAAATAGCATATGGCCTTACATAGTCACACATGTTACTATAATATAATGTGTGGGAAAGATGCAGTAATTTTCGTATACCTTCACTCAAGGCAAATGCTATAACCAAATACTAAAATATTATTGCATATATATTTTATGTACATTACGAACATTAAACAATGATTTATCTGGGTTTTCCCTAGACTGTAACATTACTTCTCGAATTTGTATATGATGAACACACAATCATGACAGATTTATTAAAGACAAGTGATGTATTAAAACCCAAGAAGTTATATTTTTACTTAAAAGTAAATTAAAACAATAAATTTAACGTGTGCACAGATGAGCCCAGTCTTTGCAAACAATAATCACTTGCTGTTTAATTTTCCTGGGCTGGATTGCTTCATATCTTGACCTGATGAGCCATTTCAGCTATCTTCCCTACCCCCATATGCTTGACATTTTGTTCATTAGGATTGGCTTTCCTGATCATCACAATACAAGATAAACTGTTGTATTAAGAGGAAATGATGGTGTTGCCTCTCCATAATTGAATCTGGAAGATGTATCTGCTGTACTTTAGAATGACATATTCAGGAAGCCAAATAATCAACCTCAAGGGAACAGCTTTCTGTGCCTGAGAGATTCAGGTCGCCTAATACTTCACCAGTGTTTTTTTGCAGAAAATGTGAAGCTTTTGTCAAAACAAGCCAGCTCACCTGATAAATAATCACATCATATAGAAATATATGTTTTTGCTAAAAATGCTTTAAAAATAAGGTTTAAGGTACTAATTCAGAGAGAATAGGGTATAGAATGGTCTATTCATCACTCTCTCTTGTCTTGCAAAGGCTATGTTCCAGGACTAAACTTCAAGTGCTCTTTTGCTTTGTTTTTCCCTTCCAAGAGATAAGGACTATAAAAGAAGTGATACTTAAAATCAGTGTTTAGAAAAGAAGTCCGTATGTAAAAATACAATGGGCCTTTTTGGTTTTTTAAGTATAGCTAAACCAAACACTTATTGTAGCATGCATTTTTTCTATAGGGAAGGATCAAGGGCATCCACACAGGATTATCTCTTTCACAAATTCTCCATCCTTGAAAAAGTATGTTGATGTTGCCAATGACAGTAACTGGTAAGAGATATGTAACACCATCTTCAAAAGTTATAGAGAGCATTTAGAATTTATCTTGATTTCCATGTCAATACATGCATACACACAAAAACTCGAGGAGGTTGGGAGGTTTTTTTCAAATTCATATTGTGGTTATCCAGGATTATGTAAGTTTTAGCTATTATATTCTGGATTTCTTTTTTTGTAGTAAATTTAAAACTGCACAAGCCTTAACAATTTTTAACTTTCTGTGTTTCCTAAAGTGCATTTCCCTTCAGAATTTCAGTTGCATTGTTACCTGTATAAACAAAGGAAAAATGTGTGATTTGATACTAAAAAACTTTTATGGTAATACAAAGCATCAAAAAAAATATCTTTAAAATCTGTTTATAGACTAAAATATGAAAAAGATTATTCTGAGTTCACGTTATACCACAATATCACAAATGGAGATATTCAGAAAGAAGTACTATCTTTTTGCGATCTGACCTCTGGAAGACAATCAGAGTTAGAAATCAGTCATTTGTGACTTAGATTTCCTCCTTTACTAATGTAAATATTGATACTTTCTTTATTTGATATTATAATGGATATTCAATTTCACTTTTCTCACCCTACTTCTCTTTCTTATCACAACAAATTAGATGGTGTGAAAAATAAGTACATTGCTCAATCAAGACTTTATAAAAACTTACCTGTGAACTATTCAGAGGATACCATTTTTGTTTCACAGCAAGAATCTATTAGATTTTCATACTCAGTCTCTTGCTCTCTGTCTCTTTCTTTCAATTTACCTCCCCATAGCTTTGTTCCTACTTATTTTATTCCTTTGTCATAAAGATGTTGTGCTATTATGATTATTTTTCTTGTTCTTTTTCTTCTCTTTAAAAATATCTTGTTTTTCCCCTTTTCAAATGCATGACCATTCATATGGCATTTCAGAGCCATTCTGTTAATACCAAACCACTTAGATTACAGCATATTTTGATTCCACCACTTGCTTGTTTACCTTGATAACTACATGTTGCACACTCCTTCTGGCTCAAAATATGCTAAGGTCTTCAGTTAAATCAAAGAATAAGTTTTGAGTAATTGGAAACTTATAAAAATAATTTTAAAATATTTTGCATACCATGCTTTTAACTAATGAAATCTAAAAATTCAAAATGGAAGTGTTTATCTTGCCCAAAATACCTAACCCTAGAGGCAATGAATCATCTGAAAGGAAGAATGTTTTGTAGATCTGTTTTCATATGAAATTTAAAAGCTGTTTCTAGCAGAGTTATTTTTAAGGCACAATTTTCTAGTTCTAGTGCATATTTTATACTTTTAGTGTGTTCCATGCCTAAAGACTTTAACAGCTGGTGAAATACTTTGCCTATACCAGGTTTCACCATCTGCTTTGTTATCCTCCTAGTCTTTTCAGGTAAAAGGGAGAAAGTACATGATCTTAAAATAAAAAGGAATTGTTAATGGAAATAAAGTGCAAAAAGTGAAAAAGATTCACTCTTCCCATATCTAAAAGCTCTTTTTTTTTAATATGTTTTATGTAGGGAGGAAAGAGGAGTGAGTGAAATGTCTTCACACACTTATACACTAGATCATAAAGGAGCCTGGAATAATGGAGAAATAAATTGCTTTGGCATCTGTATTATAAAGCTAAGCATATGATTGTGCCATGAATGTAGTCTCTTATAAAGAATAATTTCCTGTATTGTCATAAAAAAGTATGATAGTCCATTAATATCTATTCACATCTCTGCCTTTCTGATGCAACTACGCTAACGTGTTTGCAGGATTTCTGAATAACCATGTTAAAGAGGATAGATATGCTAAATAAAGACTTTCCAAAGGGAACTTTATCCTATATTTGTCCCAAGTGTTCCAGGTACTTTTTTTTCTGAAGTGTATTGACCATTATCGGTGACAAGGTATTACAGGATATGTGCCGGTACACTGATCTTTAATCTTAAATTCTCATGAATGACATGCAAAGTTGGGAGACGTAATATACTAGGCTTTTTTTCTTTTCTGTGAAATACAAACTCTCTCCCTGTATACTGTTTCTCCTCACATTTTTGTATTCCAGTTTTCACTTGGTTTTAGTCTCAAATAACCCAATTAGATCATATTTGTCTTTAAAGCATGGAAGTTTTTAGCATATTTTGTAGAAGAACTTGTTGAAACTTTAAAAGAAAAAACAAACAAACAAACAAACAACCCCCCCAAACAAACCAACCAAAACAAAGACCATATGTCAAAAACTATTGTTGCTAAATCAGTAGATACCAAATAAAGTAATTATGATTGTATAATAATATTAAACAATGCTTCAAGTAACTAAAAGTAAGAAAATCAAAATACTTCTAGCTTGTAAAATATACATGTATAGCCTATTGGAAATATATGACCTGAATACTGAAACTTGCTGTGGTGTGTTGAACTTGGCTGGCTGTCAGATGCCCACCCAGCCACTCTCTCACTCCCCCTCCTCAACAGGACAGGAGTAGATAATAAATAAATAAAACAACATCTTACCCTCACCCCTTTTCTAGGCTCAATTTCAATTGTTCTTTACTGATGCCTGTACCTCCTCCCCTAGGAGTAGCATAGGGGGATGGAGAATGGAGGCTGTGGTCAACCCATAACAGTTGTCTCTGCCACTCCTTCCTCCTCACACTTCCATTTTTCCAGTACGGTGTCCTCCGCAGGCTGCAGCATGGATACCTGCTCTATCATGGTCTCCTCCATGAGCTGCAGAAGACTCTGTGCTCTGGCACCTGGAGCACCTCCTCCCTCTCCTTCTTCTCCAACCTTGGTTGGTGTCCACAGGAATGTCTCTCACACTTTTTTCCCCTCACTCCTCACTGTCATGCAATGTTTTGCCCTTTCTTAAGTATGTTTTCCTCGAGGTGCTTGGCTGTTGACATCACAAGTGTCTTGCAGTGTGTCCTTTGAAACTGGCTGGAACTGGCCAGAACCAGCTGTGTCCGGTTCCAGCCAGCAGCCTCTGGCCTTTCCTCACAAAGACTACCCCTGCTGCCTCCCTGCTGCCAATGCCTTGACATTGACACTCAATACACCGGCAACACTTATTTAAGGGCTAGCTCTAGGTAGCATAATAGTGGCTTTAGAAAAATTCTATTGTGCCTCTATTTTAGTTACCTTTCCTGTAGTTATATAGTCACTTTTCTAAAAACTTGTTTCTTTACTTAATATATCACAAATACTGTCATTACAGGAAATCTATTTTAAATAGGTAACCTATCTATTTCAAATCAGGTATCTTGGGAAGAGTATAGGGATGTTACCTGGTTGTGTAGGGATGGGGTCATGAAGGCCAAGGCACAGATTGAGCTGAACTTGGCCAGGGACACAAAGAAGAATAAGAAAGGCTTCTAAAGGTATGTCAGCCAGAAAACAAAAGACAAAGAAAGTGTACCCCCCTGATGAACACGACTAGCAAACTGGTAACAACAGATGAGGAGAAGGCTGAGGTACTCAACAACTTTTTTGGCCTCACTCTTCACTGGCAACCTCTCTTCCCACACCTCTCGAGCGGATGGACCACAAGGCAGGGACTGGGGGAGCAAAGTCCCTCACACTGTACGAGAAGATCAGGTTTGTGACCACCTGAGGAACCTGAATGTACATAAGTCTATGGGACCTGATGAGATGCATCCCTGAGTCCTGAGGGAATTGGTTCTGATGTAGTTGCCAAGCCACTCTCCATGAGATTTGAAAAGTCATGGCAGTCAGGTGAAGTCCCTGGTGACTGGAAAAAGGGCAAAATTGCACCCATTTTAAAAAAGGGTAGAAAGGAGGACCCTGGGAACTACTGAGCTGTCAGCCTCACAGGATCTGGGGAGATCATGGAACACATCCTCCTAGAAGCTCTGCTAAGGCACATGGAGAACGGGGAGGTGATTCAAGACAGCCAGCATGGCTTCACCAAAGGCAAGTCCTGCCTGACCAACAGAGTGGCCTTCTAGGATGGAGTGACTATATCAGTGGACAAGGGAAGAGCTACGCATGTTGTCTATCTGGACTTCTGTAAGGCCTTTGGCGTGGTACCTACCCCACAACATTCTTCTCTCTAAATTGGAGAGATATGGATTTGATGGGTGGACTGTTTGGTGGATGAGGAATTGGTTGGATGGTCACATCCAGAGGGTAGTGGTCAATGGCTCAGTGTCCAGACGGAGATCAGTGATGAGTGGTGTCCCTCGGGGACACCTCAGTCTGTATTGGGACTGGTACTGTTTAACATCTTCATCAAGGACATAGACACTGGGATTGAGTCCACCCTCAGCGAATTTGCAGACAACACCAAGCTGAGTGGTGTGGTTGATGCACCTGAGGGACAGGATGCCATCCAGAGGCACCTGGACGCGCTCAAGAAGTGGGCCCATGTGATCTTCATGAGGTTCAACAAGGCCAAGTGCAAGGCCCTGCACCTGGGTCGGGGCAACCCCTGGTAGCAATATAAGCTAGGGGATGAAGGGGTTGAGAGCAGCCCTGAGGAGAAGGACTTGGGGGAACTGATGGATGGAAAACTGGACATGAGCCAGCAATGTGCACTCACAGCCCAGAAAGCCAACTGTATCCTGGGCTGTATAAAAAGAAAAGTGGCCAGCAGATTGAAAGAGGTGAGACTTTTTAGTTGGGCCTGTTGCAATAGGACAAGGGGTAATGGTTTAAACTAAAAGAGTGTAAATTCAGACTAGATATAAGGAAGACATTTTTTACAATAACGGTGGTGAAACACTGGAACAGGTTGCTCAGAGAGGGTGCAGGTACCCCAGGCCTGGAAACATTCAATGTCAGGTTGGACGAGGCTCTGAGTAACATGATCTAGTTGAAGATGTCTGTGATCATTGCAAGGGGGTTGGCCTAGATGACTTTTAAAGGTCCCTTCCAAACAAAACTATTCTATGATTCTATGATTCTAAATAAAGCAATTAGAAAGCATTTTCCCCACAAGAAAATATAGTAATTTTCATCTTCATATAAATGAAAGTAGATTTTTGAAATTAGTAACATATGACAAAAACATGTAAGTTAAACTTTTAACTGCACTAATAACATTTTTTATTTTACAAAAAAATCATCAAACAGTTGCAAAACGGTAGATGAAACATTAAATAATGAACAATATGTATCAAACATGATATATTTTAGTTGGAACAATGTCTAAAAGTAGCTGGAATTCAATGCATCTTGAAAAACAAATTGATATGCATCTAAACATTACATAAAGACAATGTAGTCAGCATCAAGCTGTGTTAATTTCATTTTGCTAATTACATGTTTCATGTCATATCTTTCTTTACATGACAATCACTTCAAAGATATAAACCAGAATAACACACACACAGAGAAAGTAAGAATGGCTTGGAAACAAAAACCAAGTATCGGCTTTTTTTTCAAATACCAACAATAGTATCAATTATATACAGCTTAGAGAGGGATTTATTAGAACAAGTTAAAAATAAATAGCTATATACAATAAAAGTAAATTATAAATATGAAATGGGGGAAAATCATGAAAAGTCATATAGATATGAATCCACTCAATAAAGCAAAATCCTATCTGTGGTTTGGCATCCTACCTAATACATTTAAGCTTATTAGCCCATCCCTCTCTCCCAAAAGCAAATGTCATATTGGCACATTTTGTGACTGTGGTGCATGCATGAATGTGCATATTTGGTATGCAGAGCATTAACATTTCCTTATGGTTATCCAGACCTTTGTCAGTTTGGGGGATCACTGCACTCCTGATAGCTCCTACTAAGTTAAAATAATTTCCAGACCAGTATTTCATGCTCAGTGCTTATACTATCTTCATTTGACTTCATTCTGTGCCAAAACAAGTCATTTCCAAATTCTCATTCAAGGAAATAAAAAACCTGGAGATTTTATCAGAGAAACATAAGCAACAGTGATTCTTCTAATGTTTTTCAATAACTTGGATAAGGCTTTGATGAAACTGGTACTATTAGAAGATATATGAACTTTGTAGAGAGGAGGTAGCGATTGATGTGCCTTTTCATCACTCCTTTCTTCTACTTAATTTGTTTTTCCTTTTTTGTTTGTTTGTCTTCAGGGATTGGCACATTTTCCTTTTATTACCACATTTTCTTTCTCTTTTCCCTTTCTTTTGTCACTGGTTGTGAAGAGGTAAGAATTCACACTGACTGAGGCACTAGAACTTACTCTGCCCACTAGTGCTGATATTACACAAATGGGCCCATACTGGCACCAGATGTCCAGTCTTTTATGTGGTGTTACCAGAGTGCAGGTGGAAGTTCTTTTAAATTCTTTGAGGGGGGGGAAATTATGAGATTCTTGTTTTAGATTCAGTGAGCTAAAAGGTTTTGTATCTGAGACCCCTAAAGTACCTGAGGTATCCGCATGGAGAATGACACCTCTGATATGAAAATGATTTCAAAATGATCTCAAGTTTCAAACTGCAACAGAATCATAGAATCATAGAATCATTTAGGTTGGAAAAGACCTTTAAGATCATCGAGTCAGACCGTTAACCTGACACTGCCAAGTCCATCACTAAACCATGTCCCTAAGCACCACGTCTACATGTCCTTTAAATACCTCCAGGGGTGGTGACTCAGCCACTTCCCCGGGCAGCCTGTGCCAATGATAAAGATATTAAACAGAACTGGCCGCAATACTGAGGCCTAGGGAACACCACTTGTGGCCGCCAGCTGGATTTATCTCCATTCACCACAACTCTTTGGTCTCAGTCATCCAGCCACTATTTTACTCAGCAAAGAGTATACCTGTCCAAGCCATGAGCAGCCAGTTTCTCCAGGAGAATGCTGTGGGAAATGGTGTCAAAGGCTTTACTAAAGTCTAGGTAGGCAACATCCACAGCCTTTCCCTCATCCGCTAAGAGGGTCACCTGGTCATAGAAAGAGACCAGGTTACTCAAGCAGGACCTGCCTTCCATAAACCCATGCTGACTGGTTGTCACCTGATCACTTGGTTGTCCTGTACATGCCGTGTGATGGCACTCAAAATTATTTGCTCCATATCCTTCCCCAGCACTGAGGTCAGACTGAAAGGCCTGTAGTTCCCTACATCCTCCTTCTGCCCCTTCTTGTAGAATCAGTCTTACAGATAATGACACTCAATGAGCTGCCATATATAAATGTCAATATTAGGAGGAACTGGACAGGCGACACTGGCTCTATTGACTACAATTAGTATTTAGTTGCTTGAAATTGGAGTTTAGTGCTATTTCAGATGCTCTAGGCTTCTGTCTGTCATACCAGATGGGCCTCCTGTAGATCTTCTGTCATAACTGTTACTCCCGTGGCCAGGTCACCATCTCTATGACAACTTGAATGACATTAGACACCTAATGTGTGGGCAACTGATCTTACTCAAGATCATCATTAGTTCTTAATGCATTGTAGACATACCTTGCATGAAAAAATCCTCATTTAAAAGCTTTTAGGTGCTGAGTCCTATTTTTAGATTCTGGGTGATGAGGTCATTTAAGCATCTCTACAGTATAGAATAGAGCAACCATAGGATCAACAGTAAGTGTAATTTTTCTGCTGACCTTTAGTAATAACAAGTTACTACCCCTTTTGTAGTAGGGCATGACTCATTCCTCACCTCATCTTCCTAACTGCCTATATGAAAGAGGAAACTACTAGGGACAAACTCTATTCTTGTCAACAACCTGGGCTTACAATACATCTCCAGGTGGGGTGGAAAAGAGCATGTAGAGTCCTTATTCACTCACTTAATCATGTTTGGGCTCTGCAAAGAGCAGTTTCCCACATTACAGATTTTGAGAATGAAATTACTTGGTTAGTTATTTCAGATGTAATAAACTCTTAAATTGGCTGCATCCTTAGCTTTGATGGTCATGAAGTAATGCTTTTAAATTTAATTTTCTATTTTCATTTAAACATTTTTGTAGTGTATATATCATTATAGAGTTTTAAAAGTTCATTTGTGTTTTAATAATCCATACGAGTTCTTGGCATCTGTGTAGCAGGATCATCCTGTGAAATCATTATTCTTATGCTATTATGAAAAACTAGTTTTGTTCACTTAAAAAATCTCATTTAGTTTCTTTATAAATGCTTTTTATAATGCTTAATCACTGAAAGATCTCCAGGCAGGTTATATCAAATTGTCTTACTTTTTTCACTAATACAGGTGAAGAATAACTAAAATGGCACGGTATTTGTTTATGTTAGTTCCTATGGAAATCATTCAGCACCTTCAAAACAGAATTAAGGAAAAAAGCAATGGACTGAATCATGTCAGAAGCATATACACACTAAAACTACATTGCATAAAGTTAGATAATATGAGCTTGTTATTGGATGTATTTTAAAGCAGGCTCTGCCAAAGCTCTCAACTGAAGGAACTGTGCTGAATCTGTGTACTGTTCAATGCTTCAGATATTAAATTCAGTTTGCAGTACACAAAGTAATAGAAAAGAAAAAAAAAATGTTCAGCACTCAAGAAAACATTCTATCCATCAAATTTGTAGATTGACTTCTTACCAGTAACATACACGTATTGTTCTACATGATCTCAAACTTAGATTGTGCAGAACAGTATCTTGCAATAAAACACAGAATAAAAATAAAACCTAAAAAAGATCAACCAGCAAACATTTTAAGGAAAAGATAAGTTATGAAAGGAAGTGACGTACAAATCTCTTTCAATTATAAGTGAGTTCCCCAGAACAATTCATGTAAGCGGTTATATTACTATAGGAAGTTATCTAAATTCAAAAAGTCTAAAGTCACAAGGTCTAAAGTCACAAGCCTTAAAGTCACAAGCAAGTCAGGTATGGTAATGTTGGGTTCTTCACTAAACAAAATCTTTAAAGCCCTTGAAAGACTGAAATTTCACTTCCTAAAATCATGCTTTTGTGCTGGACGCAAGAAGAAATTTTTCATTAGTTGTGTTGTGTTGTACACACAATGTAATGTTTTTGTTATGATAGTGAGAAATAAATTTTTAAAATTACAACATTAGCATTCAGTCTCAGCAAAAGTACAGGGCAATCCCTGAAAAAGCTGGTTTCTTGCTAATGAAAAACCTGAAAGGAGTACCTACCACTTATATTTGTCAGACTCTATGTATGGAGATTTAGTAAAATTTATTATTTGTATCTTGGGGAGACTCCACAATCTTGATCAGGGACTAATATGTCCTTGTAAGAATAGCCCAATTAATTATGAGGAAGATAGTACTTATTAAATATTTTACAGTTGAACAAAAATGAATGAAACAACTAAAAAGAGACAAGGAAAAAAAAAAAGAAAAGAAAGAACAAGGTGAACAGCATAACTTGGCATGGTAATAGTCATAAAGTATATTAGAGTATGAATACTCAGATTCACTGATGTTGAAATTGGACCTTTGAGTTGGGATTAATCTCAATTAATAGCACCACCAGAATAGATATTTAGGCTAGTTAGACATCTAACAACTAGTAAGAGTCTTTGCTAATCAAGGTCTTACTCATAATCAACAGAACAAGAGAGGTCAGCTTTGAGAGCTGAATCACCCAATCTTTGAATTGCTTTTTTTCTGTTGTTCTTTTTTCTTTTTTTTTTTTTTTTTTTTTTTCCCATAAACTACATAAGGAGTCTGTGTGATTAGTTTTCTTTTTAAGGTTTTAAATTTAAATAGCTATTGATAAAGGCAATGAATCTTATCCTTTCCCCTTTTTGATTAATTAGACTCTTAACTGGGTACTTTTACTGGGGCTATCATTGCATTAGATCTTTTTTAACACAATTGCAAAACCATAGAAGAAATTAATCAGCAGAGGTCAATGGGATCCATTTTGACTGTAATGCAAATTTTGTCCTGCTTTGCCATCATAGTACCAATATCCTACCTTATTTGTTTGTCTCATTTTAGATTTTATTAAGGTTTTTTTTCACTTTAATATGTTGACTTTATTGGGTGCAGGTGCCCAGGTGCTGGCATTTGGGGCGGCCGCGGGGCGGCCCCTGTGAGGAGCGGCCGGGGCTGCCCCGTGCCGGACACAGCCGGTTCCAGCCGGTTCCAGCCGGTTCCAGCCAGCTCCAACCCGCCCACCCCAGGGCACCGCTCAGCCCCACAGACAAGGTGCTGGCTCCTTGGGGAAAACGTGCTCAGGAAAGGGTAAAAAACGCTGCATGCAGTGAGGGGAAAAAAATGTGTGAGAAACACCGCTGCTGACACTGAGGTCAGGGGAGGAGGAGGTGGAGGTACTCCGGGTACCTCCTGGAGGAGAAATTCCCCTGCAGCCTGTGGGAGACACCACGGTGGAGCAGGTATTTCCAAGGAGCCCATGGAGAGGACCATGTTGGAGCAGATATCCACACCGCAGCGTGTGGAGGACCTCATGCTGGAGCAGTTGAATATTTCCTGAAGGACTGCAGCCTGTGGGAAGGACCCACGCTGGAGCAAGGGAAATGTGTCAGGAGGAAGGACCAGCAGAGGAGAACTGTTATGGAGGGACCCCAATCCCCCGTTCCCCATCCTGCCTGCACTGCCCGTGGGCGAGGAAGTAGAGGGGTTGGGAACAAAAGAGTGAGGTTGAGCGTGGAAAAGGGATGGGGGAAGGTGTTGTTTTATTTTTGTCTTTGTTTCTTACTATCCTACACTTTTAATTGGCAATGAATGAAATTAGTTTTCCCCAATTAATTTTCCCCAAACCCAAGTTTAGTCTGTTTTGCCCATGTGGTAGGCAATCTCCCTCTCTTTATCTAAACCCACAAACTTTTTCATTATATTTTCTCCCACTGTTCTGTTGAGGATGGGGAGTAAGCGAGCAGCTGGGTGGGCATCTGGCAGCCAGTCAAGGTCACCCACCACAATGATAAAAAGAAAAGGGATAAAAGAAGCAGGGACTGCGAAGAACATGGTTGTTTATTTGCTCATCTTATTTTTTTTTTTCTTGCCTTTTTTTTTCCCTGAGCATAAGATTAAAGACTTGGGATCTAAATTAAAGAAACCAAGACAGACAAATTAAACTAAGTAATTCTTATATTAGTCTGATTACTAACTTATAACAGTAGAAAAGAAATTATCTAGCGATGTATATGCAATGTGAACTTTCAAAGCTTCAGTTCAGGCACTGAGTCTAAACTAATTTAGTTGTAACCTTGGACAACCTTTGGATTTTCCAGTAAGTTTTCAGAACTGTTCAATCTTTGAAACTATACTGTTATTTAAATATGGTTGCAATGTTCTTTCAAATAAGTAACTTTTATAGACCCTACTAGACAGAATGAAACACAATATTACATAATGTTACATGGGTATATTCTTTATTATAACCCACCCCCAAAGTATAGAATTAGTATTGTATTGCCTGAGAAATGCTTCAAGGTAATGTAAATTCAAGCTGGGCTGTAACTTAAAGGCTGGCAGGTTCATAAGCTTGCTTGCTGCAAATGCCAGATTGTTTAACCATAATGTACTCTTAACATAGTTATTTTCCTTCAAACATCCGAGGATTTTCTAGGTTTGTTTTTTATTTGTTCTGTTTTATTTAGAGAATTAAGAGAAGAAAAAGCACAAAGAAGGAATTTACCTAGCTGCATTTCTGATCTCTGCATTTGCAAAAACAAGCAAATAAAAAATCATATATATCATCAGTGTATATAAAATCTAAATATCATTTGCCTTGGTATTGTTCACAACATTGGGACTAACTAAATGTGATACAAAGGATTCAGCATGTGTGCAATGTAATTTAATAAGGACCATATTGACTGAAATCTAAACCGCTGTTCTGAGAAATCTCAAAAAGTACTTCCTCAAAAACATCCATGATTAACTCCAGCACCAGGTTAGTTCCTTGTTGGTAGTTACAATGCACAAATTTAGAAAAAAATACATTTTTAACAAGGGCAGTTGTTTTTCTTTGGGTACATAAATAGTTCTTCTTGATGGATTGACCAAAGTGTTTTAAAATGTAAAATTTCCCTTAGAGCTAAGTACAATGCAGAGATAACTAAAACGTAAATTCAGTAATTTAAAGGTCAAACCCATCTTATGTCAGTAATCTGAATGTCAAATCCATCTTTTCCTAAAGTTTTTCCTTTCTTTTTCCTCCTAATTATATTTGTCCATTCTTTCACTTTGGCCATTTCCTTTCTTGCAATATGACTTCCCCATGGTTTGTTACTTCTCCCATCTTCTACCACTTTCTTTCAAGTAGAAGAACAATATGAAAGAAAGTAACTTCCCTTTTTTAGCTTTTTTTCTTCTTTTCTCATTTTTTTCCTGTTCCTGAAAACAGTCTAGACAGTCTAGAGACTAGACAGAATAAAGTCATGTATTTCTTTTCCTTTCCTGAAATCATCCCAGGTGTTTTTATTTTTTTATTCTGTTCTCATTAGCTCATGTATTCGATAGCTTATCTCTTCATTTGCTCTTTTACTTGTTTTGAACTTTTCCTTGTTTTTCAGTATACTTTCCTATTGCTTCAGATTTTTTATTTTCCTCCATTTTTCTTGAGTAAGCAAAGAAAAATTCCAAGTCCTGCAGGTAAGACAGAATAACTTACAACAGTACAGACTAAGGGCTGATTTAAGGATCAGTCTCTGCAAAAAAGAACATGGATGTCCTGGTGGGCTGTGAGTCAGACATAAGTCATCAGTGCATCCTTTTGGTGGTGAAAACCTACCACTTACAGAGCTATATTACCAAGAGCATACATTGCAGATCAAGGGAAGGGATTCTTTATCTTTATGTGGTGCTTGTGATGCCTCACTTAGAGCACTATCTCCGGTTGTGGGCCCCCCAATACATAAAATGATTAGGGAGCTGAAGCACATTTCATATGAGGAGAGGTTGAGGGAACTGGGTTAGACTGGATGTAAGAAGGCTCAAGGAAGACTTAATCATGGCCTTCTACCGCCTAGAGAGTTATAGTACAGAAAAGGTTAGACTTGCCACAGAGGTACGGAGAAGAGGACGCAAGAATACGGTCACAAATTGTAATAAACAAAATTCCAGTTCTTCACAATAAGAATGGCTAAGCACTAGAGTATTTTCCAGGAAGGCTTGTAATAGCTCCATCCTTGAATATTTTCTAAACACAGATGTGCAAGGCCATCAGCCAACTGTCCCTGATCCAACTTTGAAGCTCATCTGGCTTTGAACTAGACATCAGACCAAATAACCTCCAGAGATGTTTTCCAGCATTAATTTTAATATGATTCCATAAGTCTATGACCAACACTACTAGTCTATAACCAGCATAGATTCACAAAGGGGAAATCATGCTTGTCCGACTTGATAGCCTTCTACAATGAAATGACAGGCTTGATAGATGAGGGGACAGCAGTGGATACTCTCTACCTAGACTTCAGTAAGGTTTCCGACATTGTCTCTCACATGATGCTCATAGAGAGGCTGTTGTTGTACAGCCTGGATGAGCAGACAGTGAGGTGGATTGAAAACTGGTTGAACAGCCAGGCCCAGAGAGTAGTGATCTACACAAAGTCTAGTTGGACGTCAGTGACTAGCAGTGTACCCCAGCAGTCAATAGCGGCTCCAGTCCTGTTTAACATCTTCATTAATGATCTGGATGATGGGGCAGAATGTATCCTCAACAAGTTTGTTGACACAAAAACAGGAGGAGTGGCTGATATGCCAGAGGGTCATGCTGCCATCCAGAGGGATCTCCTGTGACTGACTATACCCCTAGAGGTAGAATGTGACTCACTGGATAAACTCCTAAAATGGAAGAAGGCTCAGAGCAGATGGGCAAGGGCCATGAGGGTCAGGGCATAGTACAGGATGTGACTGACCACAGCTATTGCAAAGAAGCTCACTTTTATCTCAACTGGTGAGGCCACACCTGGAGTATTGTGTCCAGTGCTGGCCTCCTCAGTACAGAATAGACATAGAGAGAGTCCAGCAAAGGGCTACAGAGATGGTGAAGGGACTGCAGCATCTCTTACAAGAGGAAAGGCTAAGACAGCTGGGACTGTTTAGCCTAGAGCAGAGAAGGGTCAGGGTGGGGGATCTCATCAATGTCCATAAATACCTGAAGGGAGGATGCAGGGAAGACAGAGCCATGCCCTTTTCAGTGGTGCCCAGTGACAGGACCAGAGGCAATGGGCACAGACTGAAACACAGGAGGTTCCATCTGAACGTCAGGAAATGCTGTTTACACTGTGGGGGACTGAGCACTGACACAGGTTGTCTGGGAACTTTGTGGAGTTTCCCTCTTTGGAGGTACTGAAAAGCTGTCTGGACATAGTCCTGAGGATCAAGGTCTAGGTGGCCCTGCTTGAGTAAGAGGGGTTGGACTAGATGACCCTCCAGAAGTCCCTTCTATCCTCAACTATTTTGTGGTTTTGTGATTTTGTTTTTACCTATCTTAGTCCCAGAACCACGGCAGTAAGAACCTTTATAACTTCATTTAAAATTATGTGGAAAGCAGAGAATAGGAAAAAAGAAATATATTTGTATTTTTTTGTTTTGCTAGGAAGATATACTGGACTGGTTGAAGCTTGATGAAGTTAATTCAGATCATGTTGAGTCCCAAGTATTAACTTCGATTGTAGAAATATGTTAACTCATAAGTTTGCTTATAAATAGGCGGTTTTTTAACTGAGTGGTACTTAGCTTTTTCAGGATCTTCAGTGGTGGTTTGTCATGGTTTAATCCCAGCTGGCAACCACACAGCTGCTCGCTCACTCCCTCCACAGTGGGATGGGGGAGAGAATCGGAAGGGTAAAAGTGAGAAAACCTGTGGGTTGAGATAAAGACAGTTTAATAGGTAAAGCAAAAGCCACGCACACAAGCAAAGCAAAGCAAAGCATGGAATTCATTCCCCACTTCCCATGGGCAGGCAGACGTTCAGCCATCTCTAGGAAAGCAGGGCTCCATCAAGCCTGACAGTGACTTGGGAAGACAAACGCCATCACTCTGAATGTCCCCCCTTTCCTTCTTCTTCCCCCAGCTTTACATGCTGAGCATGACGTCGTACGGTGTGGGATATCCCTTGGGTCAGTCGGGGTCAGCTGTCCCGGCTGTGTCCCCTCCCGACTCCTTGTGCCCCCCCAGCCTGCTCGCTGGTGGGACGGGGGAGAAGCAGCAAAGCCCTTGGCTCTGGGTAAGCACTGCTCAGCAGGAACGAAAACATCCCTGTGTTATCAACACTGCTTCCAGCACAAATCCAAAACATAGCCCCATACCAGCTACTATGGAAAATATTAACTTTATCCTAGTGTTATAGAAGAAATTTAATGAACTGTATTCTTTCTGAATAGTCATGTTTAGCATTAGTGGCTTAGCATTAGCACATTACTAAAGTAGCTGAAGGCTTAGGCCGCAAGAGCTGACCAAGAGTAAACGTTTCTGAGAAAATTAATGCTGCTAACAAAGAACTAGCTGAATTTAGCAGATGGGAGTGGATTTAAGAAGATAAGGACCAAGGAGACAATTCCAAGAGAAAGAAGTAACTTCAGAAGAAGGCCACCCCAGCAACAGTCAAAACCAAGAGACTACTGACCAGAATTAAGTGATTGGACTTGGGGATAGGGTGATGTGTGGTGCAGGTATAATTGAGAGGTGTGAATTGGGTAAGGCTTCCTCTCCAGAGGTACCCAGCTTGAGCTGTAACCTAAGAACTAATAAAAGACTAATTGGAAACCTTCACTTGGACTTGGCATTCTCAGCGGGATCCTAGGGTCAGACCCTGTTACAGTGGCCAGCAGTATGTTACTCCATAACACCCAATCAAAACCAGCACATGGCTGAATTGTCTCATGTTCAAAACACAAAGAGAATGGAATGAGACTTTTAGTGTCTTGAAACAGTGGCACAATTTCTAGATATATGTCTCACCTCACTGCAAATAATATTTATTGAAATTTTTTTAAAATAATGTATTTTTTAATGTTCTTTTTTAAAAGAAAGACAATTTGTGTTTATCACATTCTTACTGCTAACTTAGCATACCTCTAATGCACTGGTCAGATCTCAGTGTTTATTAGAAGCCATTTTTAGCACTGTACCTGCATTTGTAAAATGAAGGATGCCTGCTGAACCATAAAGCAAAACAATTACATTCCAATCCTATCAGCTCCTTGTTCATATAAGCTCCCTTCCATTCTTTCTGTGCTCTCAGAAAGGATGAGAAAGATGAATAAAGGAGTTCAGATAAATAGTTAAATATGTTTCATTAATAACATTGGAAGATTTTGTCCTCTGAATCAAAAATTTAAAAAATCAGATGTGATACTTGTCATCAACATTCCAACCTGTATTGTTTGGATGAACTAAACTGGCTAAAATAATTTTTTGAGGTTTTAACGTTTTTTTGCAATTTATTCTAATTGGCCAGACCCCCATCATCCTGAAAATTGCCCTTGACTACTATTATTTTCTTGGCAAGACAGGTGTTCTTGCACAGTGTGCAGCAGAGCAAGAGATGTAATTCCAAGGAGGATTTCAAGTGACTAATTCCAAGAGCAAAAGGCAAAGGAGGCATTGCATCAAATGAAATAGTGACAAAATGAAGTTTTGTTTGTAAGTTAAAGTGGAAATATAATAGAATGCAGAGCAGTCAGAGGTACATACTCCATGCACAAAGGAATATATTACTTTATGAGAAAATTATAGTAATTTGTATTCTCGGCAAGCAGTGGTGTTAATTGATATGAATTAACAAGAAATTAAAGTAGGTGCCATGGAAATTCTTTTTATTTCACATCTTCTTTCCTGTGCTTGTCATGTATTCTGTAAACTGCAAAGATCTCCTTTCATGTAGCAGTTCAGACTGCACAAAAGGTTCAGGGTCCTGCTTTGCAAGTGATTGTCTAATGTTTGTCAAAATTCTGCTGGTGTGTGCTTTCCGGAATTAGGCAGCACACATAGAACTAAACCCTTGTTCACATTCTGCATTTTTTCAAGTAAGTCTATGTTTAATAAAGGTTTGGGATTGAAAATTGTTTGGAATATTGTTTCCTTTATGTTTATTGAACTCCACAAATTCAAGGCTAGCATTTTCTCATGACACAATTGCTCATCCCTTTCTATCAGTATGACACATACTGCTCCTTAACTGTTCATTGCCAGTTGTACACTGCCTCCTTTTTTGGCCCTTCATTCTACTAGGAAAAAAAAAAACTTTGGTGCTGCATGGTAAACTAGGTCAGAGAAATGATCTGGCACAAACTAACTGGAAAAAAAAAAAAGAGGGATAGAACGAAAGGAAGGGAGGAAACATTTCAAGGTAGTATGAAAAGGTATACAAGAAGCATGTTTGAAACTATGCCTTCAGAAGCACAAAGTTCTGATACAATCTTTACTTCTATCAAGTTCCTGTGCTCTTTAGCCATTTAAACAGAATAATATATCTGTGAAATGTTATACAAAATAAGAATAATACTTCTAATACTCTTTTCATAGAGGAAAAGAAGTGTTCAAAAGCAAAATACAAAGGCTCAAGGTCACCTGTAGAAGTTTTATTTCCTCATATGTCATCTTGCAGCCTAGTTTTTGGGACAAGTTCTGCAAGCCATATTGACAAAAACGTGTTTCTGAATATCCTGGCCAGGGGCTGTTGTCATAAGCATTTCCAAATTACTGTATCTACAAAGTACTGAATTAATTAGGCATGATATATTTTTGGCATGTGACTGCATAGAATGTAGCATAATGTCATGAAATCTACCAGCCTGAACTGCACTGTTTGCAGAGGTGACAGTCTCATGAGAATATTTTCAGCAACGAATGCATGCAATTTACCTTGAAAGTAAACTGCTAGCTCTCACTAATGCAACCTCTTTTCTCTCCCTCTTTTTCAATAGCCAAGCCTGATAGGCTGGCTTTTTTTTTTTTTTTTTTCCTTTCAGATCACACTTTGCTGCACAACTTAATAAGAAAGAATCAAACAAGAATGTCCCAGCTAAACTCCCAGCACCTCGGTAAAAAACTAAAAAAGAATCTGAGATAGCTGCAGTATAATAAACAGAATTTAATTTAATTTATTTTCATTGTATGCTAGCTTTAAAACACCAAAAGAATACATGCATACATACCTGTGTGTATATGTGCATATGTTTCATAGAACTATATCTGTGTTCATGCAAACATGTTATTTTTCCTCTTTATTGACTTTCTAAAGTACTTAATATGTAATTATTTTTATGAAAGAAATTACAGTGTGTACAATGATTAGATGAAAGAAAGAACCTAGTTTGTTTCAGAGCATAGTTCTATAGTATTAACAACTGCTGTTTCAGGATGATGATCTCAACAATATCAACCCTGTAATTTGAAAACTAATTTGCAACTGATGAGCTACTTCAAACCGTGACCCTATGACCACTGTACAGAATCTATAGTGTATTTAACTGAAGTACTAATTTTCACACTAATTGTTCTGTAAAACTTTACCTAAAAGACATCATTCCTGAGACAGATATGTATATAGATGTTCAACTCAAGAAAATGAAAATTTTCTCCAAATTGATTGATTTATCTAAGTTTATCTAAACTTTATTAAATGATATTTTATATTTTAAATTATTATTATTATTTACTAAACAGGTACACAGTAATCCACATTTCTAATGAAAGATTTTATCAGAAAGTATATTTCACAGGAACATGTTCATTTTGAGTACATTCAGGAAAGAAAATTATCAAAGTAAATTGTTTTATCATCCCAATTTGCAATGGCAAATGTTTCATTTTAAGGAAGTAAAAATGCATCACTTAATGGTATTGTTTTACATTATTTTATACAATAAGAAACATCTAATACTCTATATATCATATTTTTTACTGTATTATAATATTTTAATGTAGAATGTGAATCATTCATGTTTCAAGCTGAGACAAATGTTGAAGTACTGACGTTTTTCTAAAGACCAGTTATTTTGTTTTCCTATCAACTAAATTGCAGTTTCCTTCTAAACTACAGTGGTACGGAGACTTGAAAGGTATCAAGGTGAATCATGTCTTATTTCATACTTTGAATCATACTAGACAACAAGGCTCATAATGTCACTGCATGTTTTTATTTTTGCTGTTACGATTATTATTAGTAACAGGAATGGAGAGTAGCAATAGTGTAAGTACACATTTTTGTGCTGTTCTAACCACACATGACAAAATGATGGCCTTTGCAAGAACAGAATAAGAGAGAAATAGATGCAGCAGATCAACAATTTTTACACAAGTAAACAATTTGATAGCACTGTTTAACATGTAATAGTCTAGGTTAGTAATAGTCTTACTAGGTTCACTTCCTATCTGTTGCCAAGGCTTTCATGTGTCTCTTAACAAACATTTTGGTTATACATTATAATAAACTGTCGCAGTGGACATGTACAGATGTTTCAGTGAACAACAGATGAAAATAAAAAAGATCTGTGAAAAGCTAATTAGAGAGCAACAAAGGCTGGCTTCATTGACACAGCAAAGGTAAGTGTTAACACCTTGATCCCATACGGCAAACTGTAGGTTCCCTTCACGGGAAATGGGTAGTTTGCTTCCATGTATTGGAGAACAAGAAGCCAAAAGGTGGCTATAGGAAAAGTGATATTATCTAAGTAGTACTGTGAAAAATAAAACAAATTTTAAAGCATGTAGATATTGCAAGAGCATCAGTATCAAAGAAGAAGGACAGCTGTCATAGAGACACGAAGTATGTGATTTTAGCTGTATGAAAACAGAAAACTCTATGTTACAGTTGTTATGAATGTAGAATGTGTTATGAATGTAGAATGTGTAGACTCAGATGGATGTGCAAATCCAGAATAAGGGCCAAGTCATATATTTTGCACAGTATCCAGGCTTCTGTGACAGAAGCTGAGTTACAGTTCTTTACAGTTATTAGAACTGCAGTGGGAATTAGTGCCTGCTTCTATACACGCAACATCTAAAAATGATATTAAATCCCACTGGATGGCAGGTGTTGCTGGATTAGAAATATTTCCTTCTTTTGAAAATCTAAAAATCTACTTGCTAAAGATTATCAACACGAAGTACACTTTGTCAAGCTTGTAATCTAAAATAAACTCTGCAATGTTATTTTTCTACAGTCCACTTTATCCTCCCTGAATCCATTAAGCTAAATTCTTGGGGGTTTTTTTGTACCAACATATCAAACTTGAATGCATTACAGTAGGTGATACATAACTGCTAAAGGACTTAGACTTATAGAAAAAAAAAAAAAAAAAGGAGAGTCTATTGCTTCTAAGTAAAAAAGCTTTTGTCACAGTTCTAAATGGTCAGGCAGGGAGGGGGATGAAATAAAATAGCACATTTGATGAAAAGATACATGAGAGTCAGGATGAAACATCAAGATTCAACAAGAACTACTCTAAAGAAGATACTGATTCAATAAACATGTATGCTACACATTATTTCTTTTTCTAAAACAAAGACTAGAGATTTAATCATGTACAGCATATCATATATAAGAACCCTTCAAAAGGGTATTTTTTCAAGTAATACCTCTAGGCACATTGTCATTATGACTTAGAAGACGCTGAAGTATGAGACACTTCCATTTACACCTGTGGGTATCTAAAGGCAGGATTTTTCCAGTGTATGTTGCAAAAAAGAACCAACCGAGCTTTAAGGAGGCTGAAGAGGAGGAAGGAGTGGATAATAATCACTCTAGTGCAGTGAATCTGAGTGACAGACCAAATGGCTGTCGGTTAGTATGAGTAGACCAGGGAAGAAGGAAATGGAGTGTGGTTAGGAAAAAGAAAAGCTCAGGTTTTCAAATGCTGAGTCCTGACAATTAAAAGGACAACTGAGATAGGGCAGGCAACTAAGGAAGAGTACAGGGACCTTGTTAGGTCATGCAGAGAGGAAACTAGAAAGGCGAAAGCTCAGCTAGAACTCAATCTGGCCACTGTTGTAAGAGACAACAAAAAATGTTTTTACAAATATGTTAACAATAAAAAGAGAGCCAAGGAGAATATCTGTCCTTTATTGGATACAGAGGGGAACACTGCCACCGAAGATGACGAAAAGGCTGAGGTACTTAATGCCTTCTTTGCCTCAGTCTTTAATAGTGACACCAGTTATCCTCAGGGTACTCAGCCCCATGAGCTTCAAGACAGGGACGGAGAGCAGAATACACCCCCCATAATCCAGAGGGAAATAGTTAATGACCTGCTATGCCGTCTGGACACTCACAAGTCTATGGGACCAGATGGGATCCATCCAAAAGTACTGGCTGAACTGACGGAGGAGCTTGCCAAGCCACTCTTCATCATCTATCAGCAATCCTGGACAACAGGGGAGGTCCCAGATGACTGGAGGCTTGCCAATGTGACACCCATTTACAAAAGGGGTCAGAGGGAGGATCTGGGGAACTACAGGCCTGTCAGCCTGACCTTGGTACCGGGGAAGATTATGGAGTGGTTCATCTTGAGTGCACTCACATGGCATGTGCAGGACAATCAGGGGAATCAGGCCCAGCCAGCATGGGTTCATGAAAGGCAGGTCCTGTTTGACCAACTTGATCTCCTTCTATGACCAGGTGACCCACCTAGTGGATGAGGGGAAGGCTGTGGTTGTTGTCTACCTGGACTTCAGTAAGGCCTTTGACACTGTCTCTCATGGCATACTCCTTGAGAAGTTGGCGTCTCATGGCTTAGACAAGTGTACTCTTCGCTGGGTAACAAACTGGCTGGATGGACGAGCCCAGAGGGTTGTGGTGAATGGAGTTAAATCCAGTTGGTGGCTGGTCACAAGTGGTGTTCCACAGGGCTCAGTATTGGGGCCAGTTCTCTTTAATATCTTTATCAGTGATATAGATGAGGGGATTGAGTGCACCCTCAGTAAGTTTGTGGATGACACCAAGTTGGGTGGGAGTGTTGATCTGCTGGAGGGAAGGAAGGCTCTACAGAAGGATCTGGACAGGCTGGATCAATGGGCCGAGGCCAGCTGTATGAGGTTCAACAAGGGCAAGTGCCGGGTCCTGCACTTGGGTCACAACAACCCCATGCAGCACTACAGGCTTGGGGAAGAGTGGCTGGAAAGCTGCCCGGCAGAGAAAGACCTGGGGGTGCTGATCAACAGCTGGCTGAATATGAGCCAGCAGTGTGCCCAGGTGGCCAAGAAGGCCAACAGCATCCTGGCCTGTATCAGCAATAGTGTGGCCAGCAGAAGCAGGGAGGTGATTGTTCCCCCGGTGAGGCCACAACGTGAGTACTGTGTTCAGTTTTGGGTCCCTCACTACAGGAAAGACACTGAGGTGCTGGAGCGTGTCCAGAGAAGGGCAACGAAGCTGGTGAAGGGTCTAGAGCACAAGTCTTATGAGGAGCAGCTGATGGAACTGGGGTTGTTGAGTCTGGAGAAAAGGAGGCTGAGGGGAGACGTTATCGCTCTCTACAACTACCTGAAAGGAGGTTGTAGCGAGGTGGGGTGCTGGTCTCTTCTGTCAAGTGGCTGGAGATAGGATGAGAGGAAATGGCCTCAAGTTGAGGCAGGGGAGGTTTAGATTGGATATTAGGAAAAATTTCTTTACTGAGAGGGTTGTCAGGCATTGGCACAGGCTGCCCAGGGAAGTGGTTGAATCACCATCCCTGGAGGTATTCAAAAAGTGTGTAGACAAGGCACTTCAGGACATGGTTTAGTGGGCATGGTTAATGGTTAGACTCGATGATCTTAAAGGTCTTTTCCAACCGAAACGATTCTATGACTCTATAATGTGTCAAGAAATAGTGGATGAAAATGAAATCAAGGTTGAGAAAATAGATTTGTGAGTCATCATCATGGTAGAAGCCATATAGCTTGAAATGGTGATAAGGCAGAGAAGGAAAAATTAAGTTCTGAAGGACAAAATCTCAATAAAAGACAGACAAGGGGAAAAGAACAGCCAAAGAATATTTTGAAGGCGAAGCTGGAAAGGGAGGGGGGAAATCCACAGGAGTATGGGGTAACAGAAGCCAATTAATGTTTTCAGTGCTTTGCTAACACTCTTTTGTTGGCTAGTATGTACTATCTCAGTGCAATCTGGTTTTAACAGCCTGGAAATCACAGGTTTATCAAATTAATGAGTATTAATATTGACATAAACCTGGACAAGGAAAATTATTGTCAGGGAAAGTTGAGCCGGCAAGCAGGGAATGGTTGCTATTTCTGCCTAATGATAACAAGTCTTTAGAATCTTGTTTTTCTTGGGATTTAGTTTTTGTTTTGACATATGTACCTATATGCTCATTGGTATCTCCTCTTTCTGCTGCCATGTGCTGCCTGCTGTTACATGGATTCACTTTTGGCATGTGCTCTGCCAGATATTAAGTGGTTGTTACTACTTTATGCACTCTGTTTGAAAAGTAATTGAGAGCATAGAGACTAACTAGGCTTGGCTACTAAAGCACATTTAGTCACAGATATACTTGATGTGTGCATGACCTCTCTGCTTCACATCAGTCGGGGGGCGGGGGGAGTGTGTGTACAGAATACCTGCTTCTTATTGGCTGAAATTCCCACGGTGCCTGATGATTGGATGTCACTGTCACCATGGCAACCACTTCGCCATTAACAGGTTAGTTGTAGGGGAGTTATTTAAGTAGAAACAGAGTTTGACTGGGCCCAACCCTCTGCCAAACTACCACCGTGGCCTGTCTTGCACTGCACTTCTGCCAAGATCAGGGCTCTGTTGTGGTGTGGTTTTGAGCATTTGGCTTCATATCTATCTTTTTTCCAGCTTTTTTATAGCTGACCCACTTAAAATATACATTGTCTACAACAGGCATTTTATTCCTGAATAGCAAAATCAAAAGTTTCCAGCCTGCCCTGAGAGCTGAGGTACTAATACAACATAAAAAAGTCAGTAATAGTGTAGTGACTGTAGGCTGCTTATCAAAAAATGCAGACCAGCCTGACTGCTCCCAGGTCCCACGCTGCAGACATTCACATGCTAATCATCTGCAAGGAGAGTTCTCTTCCACACTGGAGATGATGGAGTTATCTGTTCTTTTGCAGTGTAATTCATTGTATTCTACTTTGTCACCGGGTGTTGTCTTTATCCTTATGTCATTGCTGGGTTGAGCAAAACATAAGGTCAAACATCTTAGAAAAATGTCACATGGAGAGGTGTTTTTTCCCCTGTTAATACTGGAATATTAGATTCCTCCCGTTAAATTTCATTCTAGAGTTATACCAAGGGTGCTGGTTTATCACTAATCACTGACCTTAGTTTAAACTGCATCAAACAAAACTTGCATTTAAAGATTATTTCTTGTACTTTGGACACTTTCAAATCTGACAGGAATTAGAGGACAATGCACCTTCAAGTGCTGACAGAGCTGCAGCAAGCAAGGAAGAAAATAGTCAATCTCAGTCGAGAACTGTGCCACAGAGAAGGTACATCTATACTGCAAATAGCAGTGGCTCATCACAGTCATCTGTTTCCTGGTTCTGTAGCCATTTATCTGCAAACAAAACTTTGACATTCACTAAAAGGCACTAAAGAAAATGGGGCGGACAGGAAACTTAAAGGAAGACCCTACAGGACAATGTAAAGAAAGGTACAGTAGTTGACAAAGATAGCTTGGGCTCTTGATACGACTGGGATCAATTCTCCTAAAGGCCAAAATGACTTTTCAGTTCCTGGAATAGTTTTGAAAGGTTCAGATTTACATTCTGCTACTAGGGAGATACTAAAAACTGAGTTGTCAGTGTCTGTTGTTTGTCCTCCCATTCACTTAGGAATAGTTCTGAATAAAGTGAAAAATAGAGTCCCATAAAAGATTAAAGGGATGCCACCTTTAAATACTCAAGTTAGGTGTGTAGAAGCCCAGGCTTCCTGTATAATTAAAATATATAGAGATACTTCTATACTTGCTGATTCAGTTCCTTTTATAGTTCACCTCTTTGTGGTTCCTCTTTCGCATCAACTGCAAAGAAGCTTGGGTATCTCCATTCCTCACTTAGATATTTTTATTAAATGGGGTGGAACTGGTCTGGAAGGGTCTGATTTTTGGATGTGATAGGTTAATTTTGTTTATTTTTAAACTCAACTTAGATTTGAAAGGAAAGTTTAGAGAAGGAAAGATATTTTTGCATATGTCTATGTTTATATATTCTTTAAAGTAAAAATATATACTCTTCCTGTTAAAGGTTGGTAAAGGGAGCCCTTTTTTTGTCTTCTTTTCTTGGAGTTTTTAAGGTTTGATTTTAAGATTTCTTAGCAGTCCCTTTATTGTTTTAATTATATTTCTACTTATCATAAGAACTTAGGCTAGCAGTGAGTGTTTCAAAAACTCTCCACCTAAAGTCACACCTAAATTTAAAGCTCTGTAAGAAAACCATTATTAAGAGAGCTTAGTGGAAAAAAACCTTCTAAAAATTACTGCTGAGGAGGCTTGTAAAGATCATGCTGAGCAGTAGGTCAAAAAGCCCAACCCATCGACAATTGCTAGAGTTAGGGAATTCACTTATCCTGGTAGGTGGCTACTTCTCTTCACTCACCCCTTTTGACACTGTTCTCTTATGTCATTTGGACATATTCAGTAAGGTGATACAAGGGGCAGACTTTTCTGTGCTTATATGTATGTAGTGGAGGTATGGAGACTTGTTACCGCTTAATAGGCTACTTTATCTGCACTTACCGAACAAGCTCGGCATCATGTAAAGCAAAGGACAGGGTGGGAAGGGACTCGTACTGACTAGGTAAATTCTGTTTGGAATACTTCCTTTCTAACTTGCACAGCCCTATTGAAAGAGGTAGTATATCATTCAAGCCTTATGCAGGCTCCTGTCTTTTCATGGTCTGGCATTTTCGAGGATAGAGCTGGAACCCATTTAAGTTATGTTTTCTGAAGTTTGTATAGATGACATAGTTAAAACTAGCACACATGAGATCTGTACAAGTAAGGCATTTTCCTAAGAGAGAACAGAATCAAAGCAGCTTCTTGCCTAGTCACAGTAATGAAAGCAAAGTACTATAAGATGAAAACACAGCCATTAACTTGTCAGTGACTTGACTGATGAGCCACTGCAAATACTTGATATCCAGCTGAAAATCCAGGTGAGAATCCATGTAAAGAATCAATTGCCTAATGGGCAGCAACACATGTTGAAGAACTGACAAAATGTGTCGATTGTATGTTTTCAGGAATAAAGGGAGAAATCTAACTGAAGCTCTAGATACATCTGACTTTTTACTATAGGCAGGGTAAAACAGAGCATATATATTCATGTAAGCGTAACTGATATAAAACTTTGTAGGAAGTCATACTCCAAGGTTAAGATAGACACTTGGTGCATTCATGTCTCTCTTTTGAATTCAGTGGAGAAGGTGAGATTGACTGTAATGTGCTAGGGAGCTGTGGCCTAATACAGTTATATATTTAATAGCTCATAATGGTTGACCTGAATGTGCTTTCAATAAGCCCATATTTTCATGTTGTCCACTGATTTTGTCCAAGTTCTCACATGTGCCTATATGGCTGCAAAACCTCTACATGTGCTGGACCTCAGACTGTTGAGAGCTTGGGTTTGCTTGCAGCTATGGCAGTACTTACAAGGATTAAAAAAATAAAAAAGCACTTTCCTAAATAGATAGATAGATAGATAGATAGATAGATAGATAGATATTACAGAACTGAGATTTGGAGGTAGATTGTGCAGCTAGATAGCTGGTAATTGCCCATTTTTTACATATCTTTTGTGATATGCATAATCAACAGCACAGGACCTGGAAGGTGCATGTACCCTTCTTACATTGTTTTAAAGTTGTATTATCAGCCCAACAGTTACTCAACAATTACAGTGTTAATTGAGCTCAAAGTGAACAAACTCATCTACTGTTTCATTAAAGAATTAACTTTTCCAATTAAAGTTTAGCTTTCTTTAGTCCATTTACATAGACATCATCCTAAAGCAAATAGAAGAACAATTTATCACCATTACAGCTTTCTGAAACATAATCATGATGAGCTTTTCCAGTGTCAGAGTTACTGAAATAAAACTGTTATAACAAAACTGATTAGACAGATTTAAGGAAAAAAGAAGTTCAGCATTATTTGTACAATGAGATACTCAATAGTCAAGTTACAAAACAATTTGTAGTCACTAAAATGTTGATCTTTCAATAGTCATTGTCTAGGAAAGTCAAGTTGATGTATATATAAAATGAATTCTATTACAGAGCACATATGTCTGTGTGCCTTTGTAAAATACGCTAAGACTTGAGGCCTTCTGCATTTATGCTGCTGATAATTAGAAAGTAAATATGGACGAAACATTTTTGACTTTCCATAAAATCTTCACCTTTCCCAATTAAAGAAGAAATGACAGTGGTGCTAACCATAGAGCTCTGACTAATAAGCCATTAAAATGCAAACTGTAGGACATAATTATTACTTTAGTGGAAAAGTGTTACGTCAAAGCTTGCAAGGCTCTAAGCAATACCAAATAAAGGTTTACTCAGTGAGAGGTACTTTATCTTATTTATTCATCTTTGGCACATATGAGAGTATGAGATTTAGTAGACAGTGATGTATTTTGGAGAATCCAGGTGGGAACAGTGATACTGAGCAGTTACTGTAGAAATGTTCTATTATGCAACCCTTATCTATCTATCTTTATATTGCCCTATCACAATAATATCTGAATGCCACAGAATACTCACCTGTATAATGCCCTTGTGAAGTGTCAATAGTCTCATTTTAAAGGTGGGAAATAAGAGGTAGAAAAATAAATCATTTTTTTATCATAGATTATTTAGGTAAAATATGGCAGTTAGATTGAATTTTTATCTCCTGAGACTTCAGTTTGTTACTTAACCAGTAGTTCATCCTTCCTTATATAGTTATTTATAATTACATATAGATCAAAACATAAATGAGATAATTGGAAGTGAGGCTGTTGTTTTCAGTTTGTAGAAAGGTTGAATAAAGTATTCTTGCACCAAGTTTAACAGCTGTAACTGTGGATCTACTATAGATCTGGGAAAAGTGGCTCTCAATTTTATTAATGTGGCTTCCAGTCAACTCCATTCTTTTGTTCCTCAATGTCTAACTTAGAAACAGAAATCACAACTGAATCAGAAGAGCTGGAGCTTGGAAAAAGCTCTCCTGTTTTGGTTTGTTTTTTTTCCTTCTGGAAAACTGAAAATTCTTTCTTGTTCTGAAAGAGATCTTTATTCTTGCTAACAATTTCATATTTCCTTCAGCTTCCCTCTATGTTACCATTTTTTATCCCAGTGTTCTGCATTTTAATACAAAGAAAACTTTTTATTGCTCAAAAAACCCCCCAATGTTTCAGCTTTTCTGTCACCATTTTTAAAAGTTTCAATAAAATCTGGGCATTCAAAAAGGTCTAGCAATTTCCCAGGGTGGCAATTCTTCCAGTTTCAGATCATGACAGTAAAATTCACCTTTGTTTAGACAACCTTATTTCTTTCAGCTGAGTGTCTGAATCTATCATAGTAAAGAATAGATGCACAGAATTGTCTCACAACCACACTGGGACCTTATAGAAGAAATCAGAAGTATGAATGTTTCAGAATACATGGCTCATTTTACTGGAAGTTTATCAAAATAGCTAGAAAGGGGTATGATAGTGGGAAAATCTGTATTACTTAGGTGTTTATAAGCTTCTGTCCTCACTCTTTCCTCACTGGTCTGGTGAGGCAAATAAGCACTACTCTTCCCATTATACAATTAGAGAACAAAATACTAGAAGTAGGATTATTTTTATTGTGGACATCTAAAATTTAGGTATCTAAATCTGAACTATTATCCTAGACTTCCTGTATCAGAGCAGATATTGAGTCGACATTAAGCCCATCAGCAGGGCTTTCACCTGCATGTCTCTAATTTCACCGTGACATGAGTTGTACTTTGGGAATACCTGCTTCACTTTAGTGAAAACAGATGATTTTTGGAAAACAAACTCAGTATTAGGAGTCGTACATTTAGGTGACTAAGACAGATGAATGCCAGCCTAAATCGGAGGCTCACTCTGAAAACTAGGCCAGTGTCCTAAGATGAGTAGTTTTGTGTATATTAGTAAGTGCCGCAGTGAACGTCTTCTCAGTCTAGGTTGGGGAAAAAAAAAACCAAAACCAAAACCCCAAAATCCCAGAGGTCTAACCACTGAGGAACAAGTAAAAAATATTTTGTGTGCAATCTCACAGAAAGAAAAATCCACCAATGCTGTCAAAGTTCAGTTACTAAGGCCCACATTCACTTAATTAACTTTAGAAACTTAACTGAAACTACCTGAAGCTTGATGTTTCTACCCCATTTTTCTCTTATAACTTTCTCTATATCACTGAAGCTCCTCATCTAGCAGTCTTGTTACCATAAAGTCAATAGAGAGAAAAAAACATCTTCAGATGTTAGTCAGACCAGCTAAATTCTGAAGTCATTTTCTAGATGAGCCTCTTTCTTTTTCCACTGACTACAGAAAAAGAGTTAAGGAAACTACAGTCTCAGCTTATAGTGAGACACATGTCCTTTATCATAGGTGTCTAGAAGTTAGATGCTTAGGTCTGAGATAATCAATCCAGAGTCCTTCTCTAGCCACTGTAGAGCAGCGTGTGCTTCTTTAAGGCAATTAATCTTATACTAAAAAAGGACATCTAAAATAGGTCTGACAAATCAGCCTCTTGACATGCCTTTTCCTTGTCACTGAATATGAAGGGACCCTATGGTGACTAGCCCAAAGTTAAAATTATAGATATAGAAAATTACATGAAATAAATTGCCATTCTGTTAGGTGGCTAAAACTATGTAAGATAAATTGCTGTATTGCACCTGGCTGGAATGGAGTTAACTTTCCCCATAGCAGCCCATATAGTGCTGTGCTTTGTATTTGTAGCTAGAATGGAGTTGATAACACACCAATGCTTTGGCTACTGCTGAGCAGTGCAAACACAGCATCAAGGCTCTCTCTCCAACCTAGGACTGGTAGACCGGGAGTGGGCAAGAGGTTGGGGGGTGGACAGCCAGGGTGTCTGATCCAAACTGACCAAAGAGATATTCTATATGACATGACATCATGCTCAGCAATAAAAGCAAGGAGAAAAAAGGGCAGGGGGGGAGAGAAAGGGGAGGGCACTTGTTGCTAAGGCATTTGTCTACCAAAGCAACTGCTATGGGTACTGAGGTCCTGTTTCTCAGGGAGTGGCTGGACATCGCCTGTTGGTGGGCAGTAGAGAATAAATCTTTTTTTTTTCTTTTTTCTTCCTTTTCTTTTCTTATTAAACTGTCTTTATTTCAATCTGTAAGTTTTTCTTCTTATTTTCTCCCCCTGTCCTGCTGAGGAAGGGGAGTCATGGAGCAGCTTGGTGGACATTTGGTGGCCAGCCAAGGTCAACCTGCCACAATTGTTATCTAAAAATTTTTATCCAGTTCGCTTTAAAACCAATTAAAATCTCTTCACTCTCTTCAGTAATTTTCAAGTCTGGCCTCGAAGTATTTAGAATGTTATTTATTGCGGTGCTTGTTCACTGCTGACTGCAGACACAGTTGCACCTGCGTGTAATGTGCACAGAGTGCTTGGGCTTTATCTAATAGCTAACACACTTTGAGCAGTTAGGCTGATCCATATAATTGAAATCGAGGAGCATTATTGTTTGTAATGTGGTACTTGTCATTATTTTTGATAGCCATTGTAAACCAGATATAAATAAAAGTCACAAATTACTGAAACATTTATTGTCAGCATTGCTAGATAAAGGGGAAAAGTGATGTATTCACTGCTTATGTGGTGAGTGAATGAAAAGATATAGTAAAAGCAGTGTTATTAAGAGCAAAGACAGCAACAGGTGGAACATCTTTTTCTTAGAAAGTTGAATTAACACTGGTGGGAATACAAAATATGGAAAATTATTTTCCAATAACATTTTCAGTCAATCAGTCTTACTAGATATCTCAGAATCAGAAGGCTGAACTACAGAAATGTAAACTACTGCATTAAAGGAATGAACTAAAGCATAGTATGCTTTCACCACAAGCTTGAATTAAAATCAGTGAAAATGTCTTTTAGATGTGAAAATAATACTTGGTTTTTTGTTTGTTTTTTTTTTTTTCTTCCTTTCTCTTATCTTTTAGTTTTGCATTGTTTTGTACTTCGTATTTTAGCTTGGAACATCAGTAAAATGAAAACACTGCCAGGAGATATTGAAAAGTACAAAAGAATATTTCTGGCCTTCTTATACAGACAGAAACACTTTGGATAATTTGAATAAGTTTCAGATAAGCAGCCATATTTTCGGGTGCTCATTAGAGCTTGGTGAATAATTTATAACAAATAATTTAGTTGATGAATTTTAACTCTCTTCGGCTCACAAATTGTCCATGAACAGATTGTGATTTTCCTAAATTAGCTCATTATTCACAATCATTCAGTGAATAATTCCTGTGAATAATTCTTTCTCTGTAGCTAGTTTGTGGCCAGTTGTTGTAAACAGTTAACTTTCAAGCTGTTTTGGTGTGACACATAAATCCTGTAGAATATTTCTTCTTACTTATAATGTTTGAAATCAAATTATCAGGAATAACAATAACAACAATAATAATAAAATCCCATACAATACATGCACTTTCTACCCTACATTTTAGTTCTGTGTCCATCACTGTAATATTTAGATGTCCTGCAAAATCAAGTTAATTTTCTCATATAAATTTTCATTCCAAAACAAACAAATTCTCATATATTCAAAAGATCTTGAGAATTTTCTGAAAATTTTATTCATTTCTTGACTTCCTTTGATTCAGTGTTCACCCATTCATTGTGAGTAAGGTACGTCAGCAATAATCATCATGAAATGTGAAAGGAAAGGGAGTATACTTGCAGTACAAGTAAAATCTTTTAAATGTTTAAGGATATCAATGGAGTAATTTTCCAAGCTCAAGTAATAAATTGTATCAAAGATTTTGAGTTTGACTTGTCTTTTGTAATCTTGATGTTGGATTTTATTATATAAGGCCAATGCTGCATGAATAACCCCTTTTGAATTTTAAAAAATATATTCATTATTTAGCTCAGAATGTAAATCACATCTTTTGGGACTAAAAGAGAAGGGTCAGAGGTATTTTTCTGAGTAACTTATGTCCTTGTTTTGCCTGTATATTCTCAATTTCTTTAAACCGTAAAAATGTTGAAATTAAGCCATTTAACTTTATGACTATATGACTAGTCTTATGTTAATATTTACTTAACAAGGCTGATGTAAAAACATATTTTTTATTATATTGTTTTTTCTTTTTTCATTATTCCATTAAATCCCTGTTTAGTTTGAATGCTTTGTCAAAATATTGTCACATATCAGTATTTTATTTATGAGGAGAAACGATGAAATATTAAGATAAATTTTTAAGTGAATCAGCAATTTCATATATTTGCAATGAATGTACAAGGTGAATTCTCTAAACACAAGCATAATCAGGCAAGAGGAGACAGTTCCACAGGAAGAGGTCTTTTTAAGTGAATAATCAACCAAAATCCCTCTTTGTTAGCTTCTTTTAGGAGCACTGATGCTTTTGAAGCATCCCATTTTTAAAAAGGGAAAAAAGGAAGACCCGGGGAGCTACAGGTCAGTCAGTCTCACCTCTGTGCCTGGCAAGATCATGGTGTGGATCCTCCTGGAAACCATGCTACGGCACATGGAAAATAAGGAGGTGATTGGTGACAGCCAACAGGGATTCACTAAGGGCAAATCATGCCTGACAAATTTGGTGGCCTTCTATGACGAGGTTACAGCGTTGGTGGATAAGGGAAGAGCAATGGATGTGTCCTGGTTTCACCTGGGATGGAGTTGTCTTCCTAGTAGCTGGTACAGTGCTATGTTTTTGAGTTCAGTATGAGAAGAATGTTCATAACACACTGATGGTTTCAGTTGTTGCTGAGTAATGTTCAGACTAAGTCAAGGATTTTTCAGCTTCTCATGCCCAGCCAGCGAGAAAGCTGGAGGGGCACAAGAAGCTGGGAGGGGACACAGCCAGGGCAGCTGACCCAAACTGGCCAACAGGGTATTCTATACCGTGTGACATCACATCTAGTATAGAAACTGGGGGAGGGGGGGGCGGGGAGGGGATCGCCGCTCCGGGACTAACTGGGCGTCAATTGGCGGGTGGTGAGCAATTGCATTGTGCATCACTCGTATATTCTAATCCTTTTTTTATTACTATTGTAATTTTATTAGTGTTGTTATAATTACTAGTTTCTTCTTTTCTGTTCTATTAAACCGTTCTTATCTCAACCCATGAGTTTTACTTCTTTTCCTGTTTTTCTCCCCCATCCCACTGGGTGGGAGGGAAGTGAGTGAGCGGCTGCTTGGTGCTTAGTTGCCGGCTGGGGTTAAACCACAACAGGACGTCATCTACCTGCACTTGTGCAAAGTGTTTGACAGTGTCCTACACAAAATTATTGTCTCTAAGTTGGAGAGACATGGATTTGACAGACGGACCACTCGGTGGATAAGGAATTGGCTGGATGGTTGCACTCAAAGGGTTGCGGTTAACGGCTCAATGTCCGAGCGGAGACCAGTGACGAGTGGCGTTCCTCAGGGGTCGGTATTGGGACCGGTGTTGTTTAACACCTTTGTCAGTGACATGGACAGTGGGATTGAGTGGACTCTCAGCAAGTTTGTCAACAACACCTAGCTGTGTGGTGTGGTCGACACGCTGTAGGGAAGGGATGCCATCCAGAGGGACCTTGACAGGCTTGAGAGGTGGGCCTGTGCGAACCTCATGAAGTTCAACAAGGCCAAGTGCAAGGTCCTGCATGTGGGTCAGGGCAATCCCAAGCACAAATACAAGCTGGGTAGAAAATGGATTGAGAGCAGCCCTGCGGAGGAGGCCTTGGTGGTATTGGTTGACAAGAAGCTCAACATGACCCTGCAATGTGTGGTCACAGCCCAGAAAGCCAATTGCAGTCTGGGCTTCATCAAAAGCAGCATGACCAGCAGGTCAAGGGAGGTGATTCTCCCCCTCTACTCTGCTCTTGTGAGACCCCACCTGCAGTACTGTGTTCATCCCTGGTGGCCCCAACATAAGAAGGACATGGACCTGTTGGAGCGGGTCCAGAGGAGGGACACGAAGATGATCAGAGGGCTGGAGCACCTCTCCTATGAAGACAGGCTGAGAGAGTTGGGGTTGTTCAGCCTGGAGAAGAGAAGGCTCCAGGGAGACCTTACAGCAGCCTGCCAGTACCTAAAGGGGGCCTATGAGAAATCCAGAGAGGGACTTTTTACAAGGGCTTGTAGTGATAGGACAAGGGGTAACGGTTTTAAACTGAAATAAGGTAGATTTAGATTAGCTGTAAGGAAGAAATTCTTCACTGTGAGGGTGGTGAGGCACTGGAGCAGGTTGCCCAGAGAGGCTGTGGCTGCCCCATCCCTGGCAGTGTTCAAGGCCAGGTTGGATGGGGCTTTGAGCAACCTGGGCTAGTGGAAGGTGTCCCTGCCCATGGCAGGGGGGTTGGAACTAGATGATAGTTAAGGTCCCTTCCAACCCAAACCATTCTATGAATCTATGATTCTATGAAGCTTCCTTGTTTCTTTCTGTATCAGCTTTTGTCTCCTAGACACTAAGAAAAATGATCTATCCTCATATACTAAGAACCTTAACTTGCCATATGTTTTCCCTGGAAAAATGGCAGAGTTCGGAAGGCTCAGGTTGTATTCAAGTTGCTGTTTGTCCCTGTGCTGTGGATCTTAAATTAGTTTAGATATTGCATCGTATGGAAAAGTTTAATAAATGAAACCTCCTTAAATAAAATTTAGCTGTAGGGAAATGACTACATACTGTAACAGATTCCACAACACTGTTCAGATTTTTCCAAGGTTTGATTGCTGAAATTAATTGGATTTTGATTTGAATAGCAATTGCAGTTCTAAGTGATATTTTTGCATACAATAGGCTCTCTATCCATTGCTATATTTAATCAGAAACATATAAGCATGCTACACTGTCAGTATAAAAAGGTACATTTTAATTTACACACATTTATTTTTCACATCCAGAAAGTTCATGTTGTGCATTAGCCCATACTCAGTAACCATCAGCTACAGAAAACTCATGGTGCTGTAACATTGTTTCACTTGTTATTACCTTCAAGTACTTGCTTTGTTTTCTGTGCAGAACCTCTGATCTATAGCTGTCTAGTTTTGAGTACCTAGTACTACTTCTAGTAGTGGGGATGTTTTAGCGTGGGTTATCACTCAGAAACTTTCAGCAAGTTATTGCACAAAACTTTCGTTAAGTCCTTTATCCCAAAAAGATTTTTTTGAGAAAAGCATCAGCAATCCCAGAAAACCTGAATCACAAAAAGAAATCAGTCATTCACAAGGACTGTAAAGCAATATTAATAGGATGGATTTTTCAGAAATTATTTTAAACAAATTTTCTTGAATTATCTTAATTTTATGTTTCACCTTGAAAATTTGGGGTTTATTATTATTATTTATTTTTCTTATCTGTATTTCTATGAGAAATGTCCTCCAGTTTCCTAAGCTCAAAAATAATATTTAAAAGCCTTTTTGTGAGAGTTCTGCTGTGGGATGCTCTGTTGCAACGATGTGAACCATGAAGTCCCAGCTTTCTGTATAGATTATGTCCAAAACTGTTCCCCAAAGAATAGAAATTCCACCTACTCATGAAGGGTCCTAAACCTTCACTGACACAGCTTGAAAGAAGTGGAGTCTGGAAGTGTAATTAGGAAAAAAAGAAAGACCAAAAAAAAAAAAAAAAAGAGAAAAGAGGCAAGCCAATAGGGTTTTGGAGAGAGCAAAACATATATAACCACTCAGAAATATGAGCCTATGGAGCCTGCTTACTTTATAGAACTATTTCCTTAGCTTGAGTAAAGGCATATATTTTTAAAACATGCACTGAAAGGATGACAGGAAGTCAACAAGTTTTTAAGTAGTATACTTAAATAAGAATCTACACTCCCTGAAGTCAACAAATATTTCAAACAATGAATGAGTGCATATTCCACTCTTGTTTCATTGCAAAAGGGGGGAAAAGAACCAAATAAGAACATGAAGAAAAATTAGTTGTCAGGTTAGTTCTCAGGGCATGGAAATCAATGATTTGTTTTGTGCTTTTGCCTCAAATCTTTTAGCAGAAGCGCTTGCTTTCTCTCCATGAATCGGAGTTAGCTGGTATTATTGACATATCCACAGAAATGCTGTAATTTAAAAAATGTATAATACTCAGCAACGAGTTTATTTAGGGGAGCTTTTGAATGTCAAGGAGATTTGAGACAGTTTGCTCATTTTAGGCTGTAGAATTTCAAGACATGAAAGGCTGGGAATAGATATACTTATTGTTTTTGTCTAGCACAATGCACAATAGACCTATTTTAATTCCTTTTTCTTCTTAAATTTCTATGCCTCATAGTATTCAGCATACCTGTCTTCAGAAAGTCCCATGCTGTATAGAGGAGCTACAGTCTGTGGCAGCCACTGAGTCTTCAACTTTCAAGTCTTTGGCCTACTATCAGATTCATTATTATATAGTAACTTTATCAGCAGAGTATAATAGATACTAAGTGTTATCTGCATTTATGTATATATTCTCTTTTGTTTATAGCAACAGGGCTATTTTTTCCCAAAACATACATTGGCCCTTCCTCTGTGCCAGAAGAATGAGTAAGAGGTAAAAATGAACCACGTGTTTAACATGAAATTAAGAAATTACAAGAAGTATATCCTTCAATGCATGTAAGATTTAGTAGGATCCAATGAAAAGAAGTCAGTGGAAAGAATGACTGATTTTATATATTACGAAACTCTGTAAAAGATTTAATCTTTAAGTTTCAAGGCTATAGGAAAAGCTGACACTGAACTCCAGAAAATCCAGCCAGCTGTGATTTATTCAACAGGAGGTGTGAAGTACAGCTGCTCACATTCTGTACATAGCTACGACATGATGTCTTAGACACAGACTGAAGTCAGGTTTTCGTAATGTATTTTTCCAAGCCACTAAGGAATGCCGAGAGCACCTCGTATAGGCCAGTTCCAACTTGTTGCTATACAGCCAGGATCTTTCCTGGGAGCATGGTTTGTCAGTCAGGTTCTTTTCTTCCTAGCAACAATGTCCAAACAATTATTAAGTCCTATTAACCTAAGATAATTACTGATTCCTATTAATAAAAGCTGTTCATTTGTTTAATTGAAAAGGTTCTACTGTATACAATATTTCTTAGAGCTGTTTTAGAAAATTCGATAAAAGAAGTACTTAATTTTCTCTTCATTATCTGAATATGTTCATTAACATTCCTTTGAAATACTTGCTATTGTTGATACCCCAGTGATCCAAAGAGTCTCACTAGTGTCAGAATCACTCTATTGACTGCAAGAAAGAGCAACCTACTGATATTTCCCTTCCCAAAACTCTCAATCTATGACTAACCAAAGGGTTTTATTTTTCTCAGGTGAACACCTATTCCGTGAGCTGATGTAGCAAAAGATTGTTAGCCAGCTCGTAGCTGTTATGGTGATTCAGGGGATACCACAGGATGTACATGTCATCACGTGGCATGTCCCTCATACATCATCAAATGCAAGAAGGAATGCTTGATTAGATTCAGACAGTTGCGAGCAGAGGCATGTTTGGTTGCCGTCATTCAGTGCAGGTATCAGCGTAATTGTTATCTGCTATGAAGTCAGGAGAATATTTTTTATAACAGTACACTCCCGATGCAGCTGTAATTTGTGTGCAGCATATTAGATCAAAACAAAAACGACTGCATTTGTTGTGAATAGCATCAGTTCTTGATATTCTTCTCATTTACTGAACAGGGCACAGTATTCTGCAAAGGAGGTGATACAAATCACTGATAGATTGCTTTACCTGAGACAGCACAGTAGGTGGTCTGAATTCAACCTTTGTTCGTGGAAAGTAAATTACTTGAATACAGCCTGAATTGCACAAGTCAGAAGTTTTTAGGGAATTACATAAATGCAGTTGGACTGACTTCAAGTATATTTTGTTTGCTGCACTGATGGAACTATCTGTTTTCTGAAAAGCTGAATTTGCCCACAGTTGGAACACTGATCAGAAGAAAGCTGCACAAGAAGTTCTTGAAAATGTAACTCCCTTTAATCTCCCTACTCTCTCTAAGTAGTTACAATTGTCATAATCAGTCTGTTTGCTTTTGTGCTATCGAATTTTGGGCCTGGATAATACAGCTACAAATACAGGTGGAAACCAGAAATGCTTCCTATCGAATCTACCAGTAAAAATACTTCTGGAAAAATCATCAAAGATACACAAGCAAGCCTTCCTTTAGAGGAACTAAATAAATTTTGAAAATATATTATATGCATATGTATCTTTCTATCTTCCTCTTGAAAGAATTACATTATATAAAGTTTCACCTGTAGCAGATTTGTTTTATTCAACGTAGTATTTCTCACATTTCTTTGTGTCAAATATATGTACAGTCTTCTAAAAAAAATGTATACAATATCTGACTATAATATCCTGACATAATGTGTCCTATAAGATGACTTCTTATAAGTCTTGTAAGAAAGTATAATATAGTGATAAAGGATTTATTTATAATTTAGGTTCCCATTGGAGTCTGCGTAATCAACAATATTCCCACATATCTATAATAAAGTCTCTTTCTGTATGTAATTGATTTTAGGAAGCTAACTCTTCCATGTTGCTTTGAGTCCCTTAGGCATTGAAGAAAGAATGAAAGCAGTAATTCCCTACTAGTTGCGCTGTCTCTTTTTTCCCAAGAATTAAAGAACAATTCACCCTACTGTTGAGATTTGAACTTATGGCATGGCTTTTGTTGTTGTTCCTTTCTTTCTGTTTTAACTGTGCTCTCGTTACTATGCTATTTGAATACTTCAAGTTACATTCTGGGAGTAATTCAAGGAAAGTCAGCACATTAGCTCTGGAAAGTAAAAAAAAATCACCTTGCCCTTACCTTTCCTGTGAAGGCTACAGACATTGGCCTGTATGTGCAAGGTCAAGATCTACTTCTGTGAACCATTCCACCTATGTATCTTCTTGCAAGTGCGGGTACGATAGCAGAGCTCCAGGGACACCCCCTATACAGCTGAAGTACCATAGCAGAGAAAACGTCTATATAAGAGTAAGATAGTTTACTTTCCCCTCTCTGTTTTACCCTGTGTTGGACTCTGGGAGAAAATTTGGTCATTGGTTTACTCTTCTAATGAGTTTTAAGGAGCTTGTACAGAAATGCTTTTAGGCAGGCTAAGGAGGAAGTGAAACATGAAAAGTTACTGATTAAGGAATAATAAAATGCCCATTTGAGATGGCAGTATCCATCCCATGATGTACTAAGCATATAGATAACCATATGAATCTTAATAAGTAATGCCCATTGAGTTCACTTTGTGTGTCTGTGTAGAAATTTCTGCCTTCGTGTTCTTTTTTATTTGGTAAATCAACTTTCTCTTGAATAAAGAAACTGCTGATCTGCTTTCAGCAAAGCACTCCATAGAGATGGATGGAAATAAGGAAAATCTTCATGAAACATTGAAATATTTAAGCTGATTATATTTTTCAATGTTTGAAGTGCAACACCATTTTCTTTTCTTGTGATTCTTTTTCTCTTTCCCAAAGGAATCAATAACTCTGTGATTTATATGCATTCTTTCTTTCACTTTTCCTACTTTTTACCACAGAGTAAATGATAATAAATGATATGTAGAACTCATTATTCACTTACCAGTAGACAGAATTACTACTCTTAAAATGTTTAAAATTTCTAGAGTGTTGGAAAATTACAAAGCTGCAAACAGAAAATAAAAAAAGCCACACAAAAATGGAAAAAAAAAATCCTGCAAACATATTTGCACATAATGATTTATATTGCATTGAATGAGTGAAAGAAATAAAGAGAAAATGAATAAAAGAAAGATTTGGTGAGGTGTTATTTTTTTTCTTTATTACCATTCAAATATGCCAGATTCACAAGTTGCTTTAACTGTTCCAAATGAGTTAAGTGCTAACTCCATTTTGCTGAACTAATCACTACAGCTTTAGGAACAATTGGAGGTTTGCTTATTAGTTCGGATTACAGTGTTAAAACTAATGAAACCAAACTTTCAGACTGTGGGGTTTTTTTTAAGACAAAAAGGCAGAACTTTTTTATAATTTGTTTTGCAAAGAAGAGAGAAAACAAGAAAAGACACCTCATTGTTCCTGAATAAAACGTTTCAGAAGAAAAGCTTTTGATAATGTCTACATTAATATTCTTTAATTGATATAGCCCATGTAAGCCCTTGTCTTTCTATGATAAGGAATCTTACTTTTGTATAACCTCCTTTCCTACCATACTTTTACTTATCTGGCTTGTTCTTCTCCAGTGGGTAGTAATTTTTTTCTAATGACCATCAGTTTCGGAGTACGAACATCATTCATTTTGCATAGGGCACTGAAGAACTATCAAATCGTAATGATTTTCAGTCATTGCAGACCTGAGCCAGATTCAAGCCTAGTGACTCAGTGATGAAAGCCCCTGAATACTATTAGCAATTCCCTGAATTTCTCAGTTCCCATTAAATAAATGCACAATGTATTTGTCATTAGGACTCTTATCTTCTCATTCTAATTCTCCATATTAGAAGATGTTGGTCTAAAAATAAAACTGTATTTGCATCCATCAGGTAATTTTTCCTTCAGTTGCAATGTTACATTAATATATCTACAGTTATGGTCAGTTAAGTTTTCCACTGCAAATGAGTGGTTGGAGGATTCCTATCTTTATTATTTTGTTCTAAATTCTAAGCAGTTTCTAGGCATGATATTCCTTTTATGAGAAAACATATTATAAAAATCAAAGAAAAAACTCTAACAAAAAAAGTATATTTTACAGGATTCAGTAAGAATAGATAGCAGTAATGGTCCAAACCAATTACAGTCAAGGGTCATCTGACATTTGTTTTGTGAGTTCCGTAATTCAAAAATATACCTTAGCTGTTTTAATTAACACTGGCACAGAAGTTGTTAGCCAGATGCATTGTTTTGTAAAAAACATTTTAAAAAAATTTAAAAATCTTAATTATTTAAGCCATTGTTTAATGACCATATAACCACAAAATAATTATCTAGTTATTTTTCCATATAAACTGAGAGCCTTATTACAGAACCTGAAAGCAAGTTATGAGGTAATTGGTTTTGAACTACTCAGTAACTTCAGGTATAATTGCTAAGTAATTTGCAAAATATGTAATTACAGTGGGCCATATGTTCCTATGTCTTGTGTGCTGCACAATGTGGTAGCATGTCACAAAAGCGACTCAGAATACCTAAACCAGGGTATAAGTACCTGAGCAGTATTAATGTTAAAATACCTTGAAGAGAAATCTGAGCACAATCTACAGTGCTTTTACTGATAAGCAACAGAAGTCTTTGCCGTTGGAAAGGTAGGAGGAGCCAGCTAGGAAATATTTTGTACCATATGTCTGCTTCACAACCCACTGAAGAAATGTCAGAAGAACATTGCAAGTTAATATTGCCTGAGACAGTGATAACTTACAATGCACTGACAACACAGATTGCAGATGGCCAAATTACCACTACAAACACCTTCTGGCACCTGACAGCTCACCAGATGCTGGTGGGTGTCATTTGCTACTTAATCATGTACCTGAGGAGAGATTATGGAGTTCCTATCCAGCATCCTGTGGTATCCATGTTAGTAAACAATCGATGGTCCTGATGCAGGAATTCAGCACAGCGCCAGGGTAAATAGTGTCATGTATGTGTGTAGATACCCTGATGAAGTACCTCTACTGCCTTACAGAACAACTGCAAGACTGGCTTAACTGACTGCTTTCCATTGGTAACCTTACTGACAGTGAGGTTAGGGAAAGCTCCAAATACCAAATAACACATTTATAAAGTTGCAGAGCAGTGAATCAAAAGCTTCTGCCACAACAGTTTCTGGAAATATGTCTATAAGTTGGAGACTTCTATTCCTTCCATCCAGAAATAGTCATCGAGTTTTTGCATGTGGCCATGTAATTGGAGTTGTTTGTCTGCTTTAGATTTTTAATGTAAGCAAATTCTGACTACTGAATAAATATTCTTCTAGAAACCTGAGAGTGAGAGTATTCTAAAGTATCCTGGGAATGATACGTGTGTTTGCTTTTCCTTTTCTATTTTAATATTTTATCCAACCTTTTAAAATGATTTTTAATCCTGTCTCCCAGTTGTGAGCTTATTCAAGATTTTGCCTGCCTTTAGCCATAAAATAAAATTAAAAAAAAAGCTCTGCAGACTTCATAGAAACCAAATCACATAGCAACAGATCACCAAGGTTTTCATGAGCCTTAGTGCTTTCAATATGTACTCTCTACTGACTTTATTTTATAGGTATTTACATAGACTATTTTAATACATGGCTTAAAAGGCTTCAGAATTATTATCCAGCTTGCAGGGTAAAAATAACGCATAACGAACTCTGAGAATTTAGTCATATACATTTTTGTGGTTCACAGATTCTTTTTCCTTTTCCTACTCAAAGTTCCCAAGTGACTACTATACTCTTTTCATTCACGTAGCATTGAATACAACAAGGGAAAGTTGGGATTGCAGAATCAATGCTTGGTTAGCTGCCAGATGAGAAATTAGGAACAAAAGTTGTATCTGTAATAAAGAATATACGACTTGTATTTAGATTAATACAGTGTTAGTATAGACCACAGTAAGACAGCTTGAAAGCTGCAAAAAGGCAGGAAGAAGGATCAAGTGATAGTCAAATGCAAGAAGTGAGAAATAAAGTTGCCATCGTGGTGGACATGACAGAACCTCTGTCTGGACATCAGATACTGATTTTTACATAGCAACTGGGAACCTATATAGAAGAAAAGATGAAGGTATGAGGGTGGAGGTAAAAACAGAAGGTCCTAGTCTAGTAACAGCACGAAAACACACAGGAGCTGAGAAAGAACACAGGGATCCAGACTCTGCTGCAGTTACATACAAGATTTAAATAGCTTTGCTTACCTGTAGATTTGCATATTTAGATTCCTCATAAATTTAGTACAACCTGTAGTTTTTTATAATAAATTCATACATCTACTGACTGGCGACCTGGTATCACTGTATTTGCTCTTTAGAGTACAACTTTAAGCTGGAATAATTATGTATTCTTATTCTGAAAATGTACTTGCCTAGATATTTTAAGCTACCTCTTGTTAAATGAAGTAATAAACTGAATGGTGAGTGGACTGAAAGTGTTCCCCCAGTCAGCTAGTCTCTTTATTAGGTGATAAATTATCTCCCAATTAGACAGCCAGGGCTGGCCCTGTTGGTGACCAGTGAGCTTTTGCACAATCGACTGCTCAGGTTACTGAAGGGTAACAGCACTTGATCGATGTGTATCAAAAGGTAGCCCAAATCTTCCGGCAGTGTAAATCATTTATGGAAGAATAAGTAATTATGCTTAATCATACGGAAGGCCACACAATATAAAGGTGACTAAAAATCACACATAAAATTAAATGAAATAATCCAAAGTAATGAGCTAGAGGAAATGATAATTTGTATGGACCTAATGCAGGGTGTGTCAGCATCTTACATACTTCATGCAGTTCCTGTCAGCCCACCTTTAGTACATCTAGAACTAAAACTGGTACAAAATGCAGTAAAGGATTATCTGGTACGTGGGGTGGATTCCATCTGGAGAAATAACTGATATTACAATTGCTTATGTTGCAAAGGAGGTAAAGGAAAAGAGTAGAGCTGATCCAATCAAGAATGGCACTGAGAGGATGAATTGGAAATAATCATTCTGAATTTCTGATAACTGCAGAGCTAGGGATACCATGTGGAAATTTTAGTCAGAATGCTTAGAAACATTTTCCACAAAACCTGCAATTATAACATTTACTTTCCAAAGTAGTAAAATATATCCCAGAGTTCAATAAGGAGTTAGGCAAATTGCTGAAAGATCAGTCTATAGATAACTATCACACATTAACATCCAGACAAAACTTTGGGCTCATGAAGTTCCTACATCACTGATCGCAGAAAGCAAGGAAAGGGAAAGAGTCATTTAATACTTGCCCTGCTCCTTTCACCCTTTCCCTAACCATCTGTTCTAAACTGCTGCTGAAGATGGTATACTTGGCTAGATGGGCCTTCAGCCTCATCCAGTACAGCTGTTCTTACATTCTTTTGTATTTATATACATGGTTGGTGTTGAATAATGAGTAACAAGGGGAAAAATGTATGGTAGAACTGAGCAGATGTCCAGATTTAAACTGAATGTTCATGAACTGTTACCAGAACCATAGTTTCTAAGGCCTGTGAGACTACTGTATGGAGTTAGAAAACCGACGCTACTTTTTCACAAAATCTGAATTGCTGTTGTAAACCAGAAAATGATGATGATGATGTGTAAAGATGTCTTCCCATGGCATGATAGATGCTTGAGTTCTTTTAGTTATTCATGCTAGATCTTTAGGTCTTAATAGTTGGCCACATAATGGTTTACCAAAATATTTTGGGTTTGTTTTTTATTATGTGGACCAATCTAACATAGATAATGCACTTTTATAGGCTACACTTGTTTGAATCTGATTTTGAACTAGAGTGTGCTAGGCTGTTGTAGAGTATTTGTCCTGGACAAGGCAGAGAACCTTCACAGAATCACAGAAAGGCTGAGGTTGGAAAGGACCTCTGGAGGTCATCTGGTCCAACCCCCCTGCTCAAGCAGGGCCACCCAGAGCTGGCTGCCCAGGACCATGTCCAGACAGCTTTTCAGTATTTCCAAGGATGGAGACTCCACACCTCTCTGGAAAACCTGTGCCAGTACTTGGTCACCCTCACACTAAAAAAATGTTTCCTGGTGCCCATTGCCTCTGGGCACCGTCCAGGAGGACTGGCTCCGTCCTCTTTGCATCCTCCCTTCAGGTATTTATAGACATTGATAATATCCCCCTGAGCCTTCTCTTCTCCAGGCTGAACAGTCCCAGCCCTCTCAGCTTTTCCTCATATGTGAGCTACTCTTGTGGCTTTCATTGGACTCTTGCCAGTATTTCCATGTCTCTTCTGTACTGAGGAGCCCAGAACTGGACAGAGGACTCCAGCTGTGGCCTCACCAGTGCTGAATAAAGGAGAAGGACCACCTTCCTCCACCTGCTGGCAATTCTTTGCCTAATGCAGCCCAGGATACTATTAGCCTTCTTTGCAGCAATGCACATTGCTGGCTCGTGTTCAACCTGGTGTCCACCAAGACACCCAGGTTATTTTCTGCCAAGTCGCTTTCCAGCTGGTCAGCCCCCAGTGTGTGCTGGTGCATGGAGTTTTTCCTCCCCAGGTGCAGTACTTCACACTTCTTGTTGAACTTCATGAGGTTCCTCTCAGCCTGTTTCTCCAGCCTGTCAAGGTCCCTCTGGATGGCAGCACAACCATCTGGCATATCAACCACTCTTCCCACTTTTGTTTCATCAGCAAACTTGCTGCACTTGGTGCACTCTGCCCCATCATCCAGATCATTAAAGAAAATGTAAAACCAGACTGGAGCCAGTATTGATCCCTAGGGTACACCACTAGTCACTGGCCTCCAACTAGACTTCCCACCGCTGATCGCTACCCTCTGGGCTTGGCCATTCAGCCAGTTTTTAACCCACCTCACTGCTCATCTAGCCCATACGTCATCAGCTTCTCTATGAGGGTCTTATGGGAGACAGTGTCAGAGGCCTTACTGAAGTCCAGGTAGACAATATCCACTGCTCTCCCCTCATACACCGAGCCAGTCAAACCTTGTTTGCCGGTTACAGGACCAGTTGCAGAAACGAGCCAGTTATAATGGGATTGAAAAGACAGGTGACTATTACCTCTGATTTCTTTTTCCTGGCTCTTTCTTCAAATCTATAAGCAGTTAGTGGTTAGGTCTTATGGACTCTTTATTGTGCCAGATTATCCAGCCTGAGAAGGGCAGAGTTTATAAAGCTCTAGTTTCTCTGAAGGACAAAACTGACAGGTTTCACAGCTCTGCAGTGAACCTTCAGAGACTTTCGCTGCTCTGTTCAGCTGACACCATACGCTGCATTCCTACACAGCAGTAGAGGTCTGAGTACTACCACATTCTCTCTAACTCCCTCAGAGAAAACCAGTAAAAACAGTTAACATTAAACCCATCATTTTTTACTCACCTTACAATATTCTAATTGCAATATTTAAATTATCCTTATGCCTACTGCCACTTCTTGCCTATTAAATTTAATTTCTTTCTTCTGTCTTCCTTCCCATGTCTTCAAATATATTTCTTCTGACTGGCTTTTTTTACTTCTCATTGAACTAAATAAACAATCAAACAAACAAGTAAATAAGTGTGTATATTAGAGACAGAAATAAGAATCAACATATCATTTAGGTTGGAAGGGACCTTTTAAGGTCATCTAGTCCAACTCCCCCTGTTCAAAGCAGGGTCAGCTAGAGCAGGTTGTCTAAGACCAAGTCCAATTTGGTATGTTTTAATTTGTGTCCATTGCCTGTATTCTGTCAATAAGCGCTACTGAGAAGAGTCTGGCTCCCTTTTCTTTATTCCCTCCCTTCAGGTATTTAAATACATTGATGAGATCCCCCTGAATCTTCTCGAGGCTGAAGAGTCCCAGCTCCCTCTGCCTTTCCTCATATGAAAGATGCTCCAGTCCCTGAATCAGTTTTGCTGGAGCATCACTTTGACCATTAAGTCTGTATATTTCTTGTAGTGGGAGCCCAGAACTGAACCCAGCCCTGCAGGTGCAACCTCACCAGTACTGAATAGAGGGGAAGGATCACCATCCTCAAACTGCTGGCAACACTCCTGATCCAGCCCGGGAGGTTGTTGGCATCCTTTGCTGTGAGGGTGCATTGCTGGCTCATAGTAAGCCATTGCTGTCCACCAGGACCCCAAGACCCTTCTTGGCAAAGCTGCTTTCCAGAGAGTTGGCCTCCTGTGTATACTGGTGCATGGAACTATTCTTCCCCAGGTGCAGGTTTTGGCATTTACCCTTGCTAAAATTCACAAAGCTCCTCTCCAGCCTATTTAGGTCCCTCTTAATGGTGGCACAACCCTCTGGTATATAAACCACTCCCCCCAGTTTTGTATCAGCCACAAACTTGCTGAGACTTCACTCCATCCCATCATCCAAGTCATTAATGAAGATGTTGAAGAGTATTGGAGCCAGGATTGATCCCTGGGGTATACTGCTGGCAACTGCCTCCAGTGGGACTTTGTGCCACTGACCACAGCCCTCTGGCCCAGTCATTCAGCCAGTTTTTAATCCACCTCACTGTCCAATTACTTAATAAACCTTACTTTGTCAGTTTGTCTATGATGGTGTTATGTGAATGAAAGGCTTTTCTGAAGTCAAAGTAAACAATTTGCGCTGCTCTGCCCTCATCCACCAAGCTATTCACATCATCGTATACAGACAGTAAGCTGGTCGAGCATGATTTCACCTTCATAAATCCATGCTAATTACCTCCAGTTACCTCCTTGTCCTTCATCTGTTTGGAAAAGCTTTCCAGGAGCTTTTTCTCCATCATCTTCCAAGGAATTGAGGTGAGGCTGACTGGCCTGTGGTTCCCCAAATCTTCCTTCTACCCTTCTTGAATATAGGAGTGATATTTGTTCTCTTCTAGTCTTCAGATACCTCTCCCAATCACTATGGTGGTGGGTGACCCTGGCTGGATGCCAGGTGCCCACAAAAGCTGCTCTATCACTCCCCTCCTCAGCTGGACAGGGGAGATCACTGAACCATTACCATCATGGGCAAAACAGACTCGACTTGGGGAAAATTGATTTATTACCGGTCAAATCAGAGTAGGGTAATGAGAAATAAAACCAAATCTTAAAACCACCTACCCCCCACCCCTCCCTTCTTCCCAGGCACAACTTCACTCCCAAATTCTCTACCTCCTGCCCCCCAGCAGCACAGGGGGACGGGGAATGGGGGTTGGGGTCAGGTCATCACACGTTGTCTCTGCCGCTCCTTCCTCCTCAGGGGGAGGACTCCTCACTCATCCCCTGCTCCAACGTGGGTCCTTCCCATGGGCTGCAGTCCTTCAGGCACAGACTGCTCCAGTGTGGGTCCCCGGCAGGGTCACAAGTCCTGCCAGCAAACCTGCTCCAGCGTGGGCTCCTCTCTCCACGGGGCCACAGGTCCTGCCAGGAGCCTGCTCCAGCGCGGGCTTCCCACGGGGTCACAGCCTCCTTCGGGCATCCCCCTGCTCCGGCGTGGGCTCCTCTCTCCCCGGGCTGCAGGTGGAGATCTGCTCCCCCGTGGACCTCCCTGGGCTGCAGGGGGACAGCCTGCCTCACCATGGTCTTCCCCACGGGCTGCAGGGGAATCTCTGCTCCGGCGCCTGGAGCACCTCCTCCCCTCCTGCTGCACCGACCTGGGGGTCTGCAGGGCTGTTGCTCTCACATCTTCTCACTCCTCTCTCAGTCTTCAATTGCACATTTTTTTCCCCCCTTCTTAAATCTGTTCTCCCAGAGGCACTACCACCATCGCTGATGGGCTCGGCCTTGGCCAGCGGCAGGTCCGTCTTGGAGCCAGCTGGTATTGGCTCTGTCGGACATGGGGGAAGCTTCTAGCAACTTCTCACAGAAGCCACCCCTGTAGCCCCCCTGCTACCAAAACCTTGCCACACAAACCCAATACACCATTTAAAGGTAATCAAGAGTAGCCTTGCAATGACATCAGCCAGCTCCCTTCAGGCCCCATTGCCTTATGTATATCCAGTTTGTTTAAGTGCTCCGTGACTTGTTCATCTTCAGCCAATGATAAATCTTCATATTCTTCATAGTAGAAACAGTATAGATAAATCTGTATGACCATGTAATATAATGTTTACAACTCCTTTCTCGTAACCAATGCGTATGGATTCTATTGCTATATTTTGTCATATGGTAGGAGAACTTCTGAGTCCTTTTCAATATCATGAATGACCTGAAGGTGAAAAATATTCTGTATGGTTCTTCTCAGAACTGCATCTCTTTTCTTATATCTAAGAATGCCCATTCCTAAATTAGCAACCTTGGAAGTCCAACAGCTATTTAGATATTACCTAAATGTAATGTGTTATAAAGACGCTGAAGTAAAACATTCATGAAGCAGTAAATACGATATCTGACATAGTGTCAGAAAATGTCTAAGATCAGGATCAGCCTAGAGATGAACAGAACATTAGGGGAGAGCAAGCAGGCTCTGAAACACTTGCTGCATTCAGAGTCAAAATCAAATCCAAAGACTGCCATTCCATAGCCAAGACCCTTTGAATACATCTGGTACCCAACATCTGACCTGCTGACTCTGACCAAGTAGCTATCACAAAGAAACCAATCTTTCTTTATTAGTGAGAAGTGTGGCAGGTGTTTAATTCACTACACTTCTCTAATCAGCGACTGGAAAATAGTTTTTTCTCATAATTGGGAGATGGTGTTTTCAGTTACGATCAAAGCTCCTTTATTTGTATTCCTTGCCCAAAAGAGTATGTTACTTCTGTGTGCATTTGTGTCAAAAAAACCCCAACAACCTAAACCGATATCTTTAATTACAGTATGACAGCTATCTCACACTTAGATGAAGTGGACTTCACTGAGTTCTGGACTTCTTTGATAGAATAAGTGATTTTCCTATAAAAAGACTTTGATGCTTAATAAATTCAGAGATTTCTAAAGCAAACACAATAAAAAAAATCCTTTCAATTGCCAGGAACAAAACCACTATCATATTATAATATGGTACAGTTGCTTTGTAAAAACTACAACTATCTTGTAAGATTTAATTATCTCACATACTAACTAAAATTTATAGTCTTGTGTGGGAAAAAAAAAATACAAATCACTTCCCAACCTTGCTTATTGTATTTTGAATCACTGCCTACTGCTAAACTGAACACCCTACTCACTAGTACGTGGTTCAATTTCATGTGCATTCCTTTGAAAGTCAAAAGGCATGAGGTAGATTCTGGCATGTTCATACATCAACTGGAAAAGCTGAAATTATTTTTCAAACATACAATCTTTATTTCTTTTGAGGATGAACAAGGCAAAAAGGAAAACAGCTTGTTTTTTGCATCCCACCTTACATTTACTTTAAAACAGCATCTCTCCAGCGTAAACTAAGCAAACAGTCTCTTTAAGACCAGAAGCTGTATCAAATACTATAATTTAAATTTTAATGTGATATCTTCACCATTGGAAAATTCAGATTAGTCCTCCTCAGTATTTAATGTGCACATTAAACCCTATGAGGCCTGAGACCTTTTAGAAATTTGTCTCTGAATCCTAGGTTGTCATTTTCCTGAGAAGAATCTCACTTAGGAGGGATTCATTTGGACTTGATTTATAAGGTGGTGTGATGACAGAGGCTTGACAGAAAGATGAGTTGAGAAGTTAAGCCATTAGTCTCAAATTTCATCCTTGTCACTCCCTGCTCTAAAGAGCAGCATTCACTTACCAAAATGTACTTTTTGCAGAAAAATTCCATTTAGCTTTTCTTTAGTTTGTCATTTCAAACACAAAGCATTAAAATATTAATCTCTGAACAGATCTTTCTCTGTTATGGCCTGTATTCTTTGTCTCTCTCTCTTTCAAACCTGTCTATATCTGTATCTCATACTTACACGTGCTCTATGATAAACGCTGGAAAACAGAGACTGCTAATGGAAAAAGCAAAAGATAGTGTCCCTGACAAAGCCTACCTCAACTGAAAAAATTCTGCTTATTGCAACATAAGGGGAGTAAGTCTGTGAGCATTTGGAATCCATTCTTAAAACATATTAACAGCTAATCTTCAATGAGTGTTTACAGATTTCTTAATCTCTATAAAGGGATTTCCCTTTCCTACTTTCTCACAATAGGAGAGGTTTAGGAATTTAAAGACTAGAATGCACTAATAATTGTTTGACCTTACTTTCCCTTTAGCAATTATATGCTCTTTTGTTTACCTTTTACATGTCGTATATGAGCTGAGTAAATTTCATCTTTTTCAGAAATTCATTGTAGCCGAAAAATATTATGGCTTTAGTATGTAAAAGTAGCTGTTTCAGTCTATATTTAGAGGCTCATGTAAAAACACCTAGATTTTTCAGACGTCTCTATCATCAGCATTCCCTTATTGACTCATGCTTATGTGCTTAATATCCTGGGGGGGGAGTCAATATCTTTAAGGGTAGGTATATATAAACCATTTTTGAGATCAGACAAATTAGATAAGATACAAGGTTATCAAATGCAAAATCATAAACCTCAGAACATGAAGGATAAAACCATGCAACAATATTCAAAAACTTTTAATAAAAACTCTCCCTTATACCGAAGTTGCCAGTTTTATGAAATTGAAATATTTTTAAAAGCCTGTGTAAGCAGTAAAAAACCGATATGAAATCCCATTTAGGTCAGGTCTTCTCCCGTTCTATTTCTGATACATCAATCACAAAGACGTAAAAGAGAAAGTACAGTCCTATCAGTAAGGTATTAATCAAGCATTTCTTTGTTCACTCTGGGGTGAGAATGATGCTATTTTGCCATATCACATCCTCTTCTCCTGAAGCCTCTGCTAACCTCTGTCCTTGGCTGGCTGTCTCTGACTCTTGGAAGGAAGTTTGCCTACCTGCGGACCAAAATCCTCTCACGTGAGGATGGGCCACACTGAGTTGGCCATACGTTTGCTGTGTGCAAATGGTGTAAGTTTGGAAGGCTTCAGGAGGTATGTAGCCTCACGTGGTTTATTACGAGACTTGGCAGGTTTCCCTTGGTATGTCCCCCAGGTACCTTAACGGTTACTGACAGTATCTCTGATAAATATGCTTCTCATGCTGCAGAATAAGCATTTGCTCCAAATACCTCTCTTTTCTGCTACTTTTTTTTCAAAATCATACTCAGATGCTCATCCCTATGACTTCTGACCATAGCAACTTTTCCAGATGGGGCAATGCCTGCACACCAGGGTCTTGTAAGGGTTTCTCCAAAAACACACGGGTTTTCCATCACTGGGCCAGGATAGTTATGGTTCATGGTATACTGAACAGAGGCACAGGCCCCAAAAGTTTAAAAAAACCCACAGAGCTTTGTTTTCAGCCACTGTTTGAGCAGTCCTGGGAACTGCTGTGCTTGGCTATGGTCGGAACGAGCTGCACTGCCTCTCAAATGCACTGCCGGCATGTCCTATGGGCTCTAACGACTGAAGTTTCTCCTTCCAGTCACTCCAGAACTTTTCCTCCCACTCTCAGCTTATATTGCTGGCCAAACAGGAATGTGTATTTCTAGTCACAGCTAGGGAATTGTTTATGAAGAATCCCAGCATCCGCCACAGGAGTGACTGCGCCCAACACAACCTGATGGGACTGAGTTGTGCTGCCGGCCATGAAGATGTTCTAGAATGTTACTCAGTGCCAGGACCAAGTGGGCCAAAGTAGCAGGGCATCCAATTCAGACAGATCCCTACAACCTCTGATTTTAATTTTCAACCTACTTCTCATCCAACTTCTCATCATACAACTGGCATCAAGGATTTTAAAAAAAAACAGATCAGGGTAAGTTTAGGGTATGATAACTCTCTGGCTTATAGAACTCAAGATCTATCACAAAATGCACACTGCTTCATTTACACCCTCTTCCCATTCCCCATGCAGCTGATTAAATCCCAACCAAAACAGTACATTTTTTATACTCCATACCCATTATCCTGCCATCTTATATAACAACTGAGAAAGCATTAAACCCTAGTCCTGCCTGAAAACACAGCAAAGCTCACCAGCCCAAACAGGCCACGTGAAAAGCTGGTGTTCAAGAGAGCCTACAGAGGAAGGTTGCTTGACAGGGGTCAGTGATTTCTCTTTGGCCTGTTTCCCCTGTCTTTGCACAGGCATGGAGGATGTCAACATTCACCTATCAAGTGTGGTATTCTTTACTTTTCTACAGACTCTTGTATTTTTAAATGTCTAAATACATTTTGAAATGTGGTCTTTAGTTTATATGTCTTAGTTCCTCCTATGCAAACTGGGATGAGGATACGTTCTTATCTCTCAGAGGTATTGCATGGATAAATACTATGAAGATTCAGAGGTGTTAAGGCATTATGGTAATGGGGATTTTGATGGGTTTGCTATCAACTCTGTTATTTTGACCCTGTAGAAAAGGCAGGAGTGCCACACTGGGTTGGTGGTACAGAATAATATATTAATAACAGATTTTTGTCTCATTTTCTCATTCCCTCTGAAAGGCTTCCACTTAGGAGATCTAAACAACTTCTTCAGGTTGCTAGCTTTCTTCTTAATATATTAACAAGATCAGAGCTTGGAGAATACTAAAAAAAAAAATGCACTGCTCTTCATTTGAATTTTTAAATGAATTCATTTTGACTGATTTTGAATCCCTGTGGTGTCTGCTTTCCACATGTATTTTAGCAAACAGGTTAACAGGAAGACACATCCAGTAAAATAGTTAATTTTCAGGAACAGTTTTAGAATATATACAGAAAGTGAATCACAAATTCACAATTGTTTCAATAGGAAGCAATCCTACACTGACTACAAATATTATGCTTATCCAGTAAGGGAACAGAATACATACAATGTGAAATACTGAGGTCATCTGTTAGACCTAGAGTACTTCACAAAAGATGCTGCTGTATACCTCCCACAGAGCTCTGTACTTCACAGGATTTTGAAAATTTGACAAAATATTATGTGAGATATCATTTACTTCTTCTGGAATAAAAGCATATATAATTTCTGATTCTTCTGAACTGCAAGACTCTGACTATCAAGGTGGTGTCAATGTCTCTTACATCTATTTTAAGGTCTCTTTGCAATTCAGAAACATAGAAAATGACAACAGTATAAATGAGATTTGGATAGTGGCACACAGCTTAAGTGAGTTCTTGAATCCTAGAAAGGGCTCAGGTGTGTTATACATTGAGAATGTGCAAAATATACATTTATGGTCCTATGAGACCTGCATGCAAAATTATTTCTAGTTTATTCAAAATGCATGCTATTCAGTTTTTGCTTATTCCAAGTGTGTTTAGTAAACAAGAGTCACTTGTGAATGATATGTTCTAAAATCAAATTTAAGGGTAAACTTAATTATGTCCACAGATGGTGAAGCATAATTGATGACAGTATGTCAATGTAAACTGGAACTAGCTGTGTCTAAAAACATATCATCACTATCAACAACATAACAACATTATGAATATTTTAAATGACTACTTTATAAAAAGGATGTGCTGGCTAATTCTGGTTGCCTCCATACATCGCCTAGTGTATGTCAACTATTTTTGTTTATGTGAGTTTCTTTTTCATTCGGTACTACACATCCTGCTTTTATTATTGCTGCAAAGAATCAACAGGGGAAATATTTCGATAGCAAAAGGAAAATACATAGACTACACTTTTCATGAAACAATAATTGGGGCACTGCCACCTGAATTTCACGGGAATTAAACAAGAAAAATAAAAGAACATAACCTTCTTTCTGCATGATTTACCATCACCAACAGTGAAATTCTTTGTTGTTATTATTTCGTTTGATAGCAGCCACTTCCCATTTACATAAGACAGAGTGAATGTAACAGTAGAAGAGCATAGGCACCTCCAAAGGGAAGGCAGAATATTTTTTCATTATGTGACCATAGTCCTTACAGGTGAAATTGCATTTCAGGGGTCTGAACATTAGGTATGATTACCAGGCTTACGTGTTTCCAAAGAAACTCTCCCTATGTTGTTCATTTATTATAAAGCTGTGAAACTTGGAAAGCTTTATTACTATTTGTGTTTGTTTTCTTTCTTTTAACTATAGATTTCTTTTCTTATGATGAGTGTATTTTAGCATTTAACTGAAGACTGGTGGAATACAAGAACACTGATTCTCAGGTAGCCTTTCGTATGACTAGTTGGGGTGTGAGCATGGCCTAGGGTGCTTGTCAAGAAATTTTAATGTCACCCTACCCTAACTCTCTAGGAATAGCATTAAGGTGTTAAATGTTCTTAATCTCAGATTATTCTTGTCTGCTGAGGAGATGCTTGCAAAAAGCAAGTAGTCGTTTACCATATTTGTATAAACTCCCTTCTAATTCAGACAAATCAGAGGGAAAATGGAATCTGCTTCCATAAATCATTACAAATCTGATGATGTTCCTTGTTCACGTCCTCCCATATGAATAACTGAACAAAGCAGTGATTTGCTCTGTAAGGAGCCCACCTAAACAAAGTCCATAATAGTGGCATAGACTGGAAAACATGAAATGTGAGAAACAAACAAGGACACACTCTTATCTTTGAAAACCTATCACTTCTCCCAAGGCCAGCTTCTAATTGGACCTGTTGTCAATACAAAAGATGTTTGTTAGTATTAACATGTCAGTGCTTTGGTGCTATGTAGCTCTGAAGCAGCTGTTGCTGTTCCCAGGTGGACAGTATGGTACATGATAGGGAAAATGTTGCTGAAGAAGTGTTGTTTGTAAGCTGCCATTGCCCTTGCAAGTTGTTAGAAAGAGCTGATTATCACAGTACCATCCCTCCACCCCTGCATTTCCATTTACTGGGGCCTTACCATCCCTGAGAACGAAACAGAAAAAAATTTGTGGATTCTCTGGCATACAGCAAGGCTTCCATAATGGCCTCCTCCAAATGCAGAAGACACAGTGGGATTGGTCTCTAGTGTTAATGAATAAGTGTGCTTAGGGAAAGAATGTTTTAATTTAAATAGACCTTATGCTTTTTTATTATTATTATTATTAATAGTATGCTTTTATTTATGTTACACTTATTTCCTGCCAGAGGAAAATTTAGATTTCATGAAGTAATTACAAGAAACGCTCAGGCAGAAATAGGTTAACAACAAAGTGGAACAACTTTACAACTCTGAATACCTGAATAATTAAAAAAAAAAAAAAAGGAAAAGAATAATACTTATGCTAAGAAAATATGAGAACTCTGGGAAAACCATTGAAGAAAACATTCCACTACAAGAAGAAATTCAATAGGCTAGTGTAATTTCCTCTCAAGAAAGCACCTCCAGTGGATGCTACAGCCATTCAAGCATAAACCTGAGACTTTTGTGAATATGAGTTTATGCATCCTTGTTTAAATGGATTTTTTCTAGGGCTGCAAAATAGAAGCAGATCTAAACAACTATCTCATCTGTTCTACTTGTGTTATGCTATGACTACATCAACTGTGACTGAAAAAAACAATCAACTGAATAAAATTTAATTTAACATCCATTATGAAATCTATGCTTAAAACAAAGACACCACCACATAAAATATCTAAGTCCACTTTTATTAACCTACATTCTCCATTTAAAGGATGTGATGGCTTGATGCTAACCTATGTCAGAAGTAAAGCCATAAGACTTGCTCTAAAGTTCAGATGAAAGCAAGCTTTCAAATGTTTATGGATGTGCTGGGTTTATGTGTCAAGGTTTTAGTAGCAGAGGGAGCTGCAGAGGTGTCCTCTGTGAGAAGAGACCAGGAGCTGCCCCTTTATCTGACTGAGCCAAATTCAAAATGGACCCACCGCTGGCCAAAGCTGAGCTGGTGGCACTTCTGCAATAACACATTTAAGTAAGGGTAAAAATGTTGGATAGCAGCTGTGAGAGAGGAGTAAGAAAAATGTGAGAGAAACAACCCTGCAAACACCATGGCGAAGGAGGGGAGGAGGTGCTCCAGGCGCCGGAGCAGAGATTCCCCTGCAGCCCGTGGTGATGAAGACCATGGTGAGGCAGGCTGTCCCCCTGCAGCCCAGGGAGGTCCATGGGGGAGCAGATCTCCACCTGCAGCCCGGGGAGAGAGGAGCCCACGCCGGAGCAGGTTTTCTGGCAGGACTTGTGACCCTGTGGGGGACCCACGCTGGAGCAGGCTGTGCCTGAAGGACTGCAGCCCGGGGAAGGGACCCACGCTGGAGCAGTTCGTGAAGAGCTGAAGCTTGTGGGATGACCACACATTGGAGCAGTGGAAAAGCATGAGGAAGGAGTGACAGAGATGAAGTGTTATGAACTGATCACAGCTCCCATTCCCCATCCCTCCGGTGCCACTTGAGGGGGAGAAGGAGACAGAAGAGTCAGGGACAGGAACAAAGGAGTGAAGACAAGCTTGGGGAGAAGGGTGGGGAGTGGGGAGAAGGTATTTTTAGTGTTGTCTTTGTTTTCTCACCATACTACTATATTTTTAATTGGCAATAAATTACATTAATCTCCCCAAATCGAGCCCGTTTTTCTTATGATAGTAATTGGTAAGTGATCATCCTGTCTTTATCTCAGCCCACAACCTTTTTCATCTTATTTTCTCTCACTGTCCTATTGAGGAGGGGGAGTTAGAGAGCGACTTGGTGGACATATGGCAGCCAGCCCATTTAAGCCACCACAATGGATCATCTTTTGAAAGCAATACCTCTGATGTGAAGTATATGATCAAAAAGTCCATTTGCTGCAGCTTTACTTCTCTGTCTCATTGCAAATTCGTGTCAGTCATGTTGGGATTGGCTGAATTATCTTTGGAACTTCTTAGAACTCTACTGACTTTACAGGGACCTACGGTGACGAGCTTTCTAAATGATTGAAGTGGCAAAGAAAATTTGTTGAGTCTTACACATTCTTTGTAGAAGTGAAGGGAATTGGTTTTAAATGACTCCTATCTCTTAGGGGACTATTGGACATTTTTCTAAAAGGCTGTCTTCTAGAGGGTGCAGTAGTGTTTTATTCTGTCAGATCTCTTATTTTGCCTGACAGCCACAGGTGTATGGATGATCAGAAAGCCTGGGATGGGAATTCGGTGAGGACTGGCTTAGTGAGGATCAATTCAAACAGAAGTTTAGGGAAGTGAATTTCATACCTATGTATGAGACATCTCATCCAACATTTATGATAAGGACTTACGGTAAGAAGTCCAGCTTATTCCATCTATCCTGACTACTTCTGAATGTTCATTCAGAAATATGAGCTCACCTTGGAAAGGGAGCATTATCTTTACTACTGACATCCAGTAAGTTAAGCACTCTATACTTTATGTGCTTCAGGCAAGGCATGAGGGACAATGTGGCCCACTGGAGTTAGTATAGGGTTCGGAGTTCCTGACTTCAAATTCCGTCTCTCTTAAAGACTTGATTTGTGTCCTGCAACAACATGCTTAACATTGTCAGTTTCTCAATAAGAAACTTCTCTGAAATGGGTAGTAACATTTTTTTTTCTCTTCCCAAGAGTGATGTGAGGATATATCACCTGTAATTTGCAAAGTATTCTGAAATTAAAAGTCTATACTTTGTAGTACAGTAGTATGACTGCTAAAACTATTAGTAGCATTTCATTCCTTTATTATGAATTCACTAAAAGAAATCTGGATTTTGTCGAGATCTCACACATCCAATTAGTAGACAATCATCTACGCTGAGGTGAGTGCCAGGATACTGGGAGAAATTTTCATTACTAGATTCTCATAGCTAGCTAAACTCAGGTTATTCTATGAAAAAATTTTCAGTAAATTTAAGCAAGTTGAAGCTGAAAAGAATAAATGTACCAAGAAGGTTCTTGATGAATGGTTAATTGTGACACTGTGGAAGAAAGTGTTATTGGCAACGTGGGAACTTAAACAGATAGATCTTAAAAAAATATCCAAAATTTCATGAACTTTCTAAGATTCTGTTGCACAATTTTAAGGAATTGCAGGTTCTGAAGTGCACATTTTTTATCTGTAGTATCTGAGATAGCCAAATTTCATTTATAGCTGCCACTGACTTTGGCAGTCCTGCTTCATTTACAAGCCATTATGTAATAGCTGTCCTTTGATAAAGTGTAATTTCATATTTTTTGAGATAACTGGAGTAACTGGCAAAGAAAAAGGAGAAGGTACTGTATCATCATATGTGATGAATACGTTCTATTCCACAAGCACAGAGAAAGCAACAAATAAAAGCAAAAGAAGAAAGGTCTATTTTCCAATTCCGGTAATTCAAATAGGCAAATGTATTAGAATGTTGTAACTGAAGCTTACCACTGAAATGCTGAGTTGATTACAAAATTTTGCAGAGCAACAGTGGCTTTCAACCACCTGATTTTTCCTCTGTTTTGTAGACATGGGATCTATAGGCCTGAAAATTGTCGCTTGCTAGGATATCTTTGTTAGAAGAACATTATGTTTATACTATTAATTTCTACCCTAGACAAATGCCTTAGATATTTGCTGAGGACACAATTCAAAATTCTCATTGATTAAACTATAGAGTTTATTTTAAGCAAATTTCTCATATCCAATCAAAGACATACCAAAACTTGCAGTTCATCTCGTGTGACCTGGAGCCAACTTACTTGCATGCATCCAGAGGGAAATGGCCAGTAATTTAAGCAATTGTACTGTCCCGTCTTTTCTGGCAGATGCATTCTGCTTTTCTGGTTCATCTATTAGTGTTCTATTCTGGGTTCATGTCTGCCCTTAAAGTTCAATACAAAAGCTAATTATTGTGCTAAGCAGCTTTTCTAAAGGCTTTGCTTTTGCATCTTTGATGCTTCATGAACAGAATGTGAAATTAAAACATAGATAAATGATCCAAAATTGAAAACAATTGTTCTACTTATCATTTAATAATAAACACAAGGCTTTTTTAAGAGAACATATATATTCAAAGACATTTACAAGTCTGCTATTCTACAACTCATGCATCACCTCCTCACAGATTTTTTTGCAGTAATAGCTATGTAATGAGTCTGTTTAGGATACATCTTACTAAATGGGTCTAATCTATATAGGTTCTTATACCACACTCATCACCATAACATCTGAGCGCCTTCCAGTAGTGCATTAAGCAATGTGACTAACATCTGTAGCATATTTTGTTCTCTCATCCTTTCCCCAGGGGGAGAACTATGTGCAATGGAGTGTTTTATTTTGGATTTATTTATTTTTTAAGCATTCCATGACTTGGGGGGTTATTTAGTCCACAGAGGGTCACACAGATGAGGTAAAGATTACTGTGAGTCACAGAATGGTCACAGAAAAATGTAAACAGGGATGAAACACCTACCTTGAGCTGAGGTGTTGAAATGAATGTCCCAAACATTCAAGTATATCTATTGATAATTTGTCACCTGCACATATCCAAAAACTTCTTTCTGCAGCGTCACCTTGAGAAATTATACAATATTTTACTCCTATCAAGTGAATGAAACCTAATCTTTTAGACTAAGCAAACCACAGTATACACCTGGAGCTTTTGTATTTCACATCTGAGAGCTGATCTAGACAGTTTACCTGTGTCTTGCCTAAAAATAACTTGCAATTAACTTAAGCAGCTAGCTTGGATTATACTGCAAAGGTAGGGACCCAAGTCAGAACCATGCTGATGGAGTGGTTTATGTTGCTTTCCATTCAGGACCACGTATAAACTTAACTATTGGCTTTCTCATTTGAAGACAATAAATGTAAAACAGATGCCTGCAAGTAAGCATGTGTTTAAGTACTCTCTTGTTTCCATGAATCAGGGCATAAAGACAGTAAAAGACCTATTTACATCCTTTATCCCATTTCTCAGACCATGTGCAGTTCACATATGCTTCCCTCATGGCAGATTTGATAGGATTTTTTTTTTTTTTTTTGCAGTTGTTTGAAGTGGTTCAAAGCAAGATTCAGTTACTTCTTCACAGGACAATTGCAGAGCTTAGCCAATCTTAGCTGCCTGTCTTTTCCCTCTGAGTTCATTCTTGCTCTTCTTTGCCTCTTCTTAGTTTCCTTCTGTGATAAAGCAACAAATTCTGAAGACAGTAAATTATTTTTCCATCTCTGGGTGGGGAGGGAAGTTTAGGGTGAGGAGACACTTGGATGCATCAGTTAGAAGGCTAAGCTCCTGACAGTCAGTCGGTGTGACCAGAAGGCAGGCAGCGCAGGAGTTACCTTCAGTGCTGTGCGTTTCGCAAAGTCTACTCAGTGCACCAAAGAATGTGAGTGCACTCTTTGTGAGAATGAGCGAGTAAAAATTTCTCAGAACTGCCCTGCAGCCCACTAGACAATCTGTTTTCTTCTTTATTCTGAGTGATAAAAGCATTCTTTGGCTTAAGTATTTCACTTGTTTCTGAAAAATATAGTTTATTCCCTCTCTTTCCCTTGGCTAATCTGAGACGTCTTTTGCAGATGGCTTTCTCCCTGCCATGCTCCCTGTTTAAGTGTTCTGAAATCAAATACCTGACTCTTTTCCTAAGTGCTATTATGCCTTTGTGCTTTCTAAATCATAGAAGGGCAGAACACAGGGCAGAGAAGGCTTTCAGTGTGCTGCTTATTGGAAAAGATACTTGACAAATTTCTGGACATGCATACAGCAAATTAGAAGAGTGAAGAAAATAGAGTCTTTTGAATCTAATGATTATTTAAGATGTGCTCCATTTTACATACTAATAAAGCATCATTGTTTGTATTAATTTAAGTAAAATTTATGGCATCGCTGATGATATTTATCAGCATGATACTGCTATGGAAATTTAGCTAATAAGAAAAATAATGAACCCCTGTGCAGTTTCAAATTGCTTAGTAGAAAGGATTTATTGTAAAATTTCAAATTTGTTTTCAAGCAAGATAATGGAAAATGTGCAAAATCTTTTTTTTTAACTGATTCACGTTTATATGCTTTAGCTATGTGTGTTGGAATGTCCGGATTTGTTAATAATTCATTTAAGGAGGTAGGAAAGCACATAAAATAATTAATTTAAATGTCATTAATCAAAATAAAGAGGGTAATTACAGACATCAAAGGCAGCCATCAAGCATTGAAGTTGAGATACCTAAGAAATCCAGGAGTGAATTAGACATGTTCAGGGAGGTGTCTACTTCTCATTTATTTTTACTAGTCAAAACTGACAGAATTGTCACTATTTTTTACTGCAGGTATTTTCAAATTAAATCCAGTTTAATCAAAGCTATCCAGAATTGCATTGTGACATAAAGTGAAGTGCTTAAGAAAAGATGAAATTGGAATATTCCATAAGAATCAAAGGAAACTGTCAGCTTGCCAAGATGAAGGCCTGTAAGAAGGGGACGAAAGCCTCAAGATAGTGAGAGAGACTTCTGCCAAACACAGCCAGATGTACTATGTATACGTGTGAAGGAAGGGACACAGGAGAGGGAAAGAGAACAAATCATCCAAAATTCTTTGTGCAGTGAATATCTTGTTTCTCATATAAATTTGTCCCCATTTGTCTGTTAATTGTCCTACAGATATATCTCTACGTATGTGTGTGTGTACATAGGTACATATACATGTATGTGTGTATATCTGTACACATACACTAGGCTGTATTCTAAGGCTTTTTGGAGATATCACTAAAAATCCCTTTGAAGAACGACATCTCCTTAGGAAATTTCATTTTTGCCCTTGCTCATGACTGTCTCTTGGTATTATTTTATCAGCCATCATCTTAACTTAAATGTTAGCATTTTAATAAAAATACTGGTTTTGAGATGACCATTCAGAGACTTACAGTTGGTGAAAACAGCAATAAAATTTTCTTAGCTCCTTGATTATGCTTAATCACGCTTTAAACTCTGCTGTGATCTGCAGTGTTTTCACTGAGAGTTGGCACGGTGTAAGGAGAGTGTTCCGGATGACATGCCATCACAATAATCATCACTGTTATTAGAACAGGAAAAATGTTTTATGATGCAACAATGTTCTGTCAAAAATATCAATTCAATACAGCAAAAATTTCACAGAAATACAGTGATTTTGTTTAATTTTCATGGAAATGTGTGTTTCTGGTGTAAAATTCAAAATTATTTGAAGGTTTTTGTTTTATTATCTATGTCCTGCAATATTTATAGTGCAACACACTTCAAAACTAGTGTTATAACTTAATAGACACAGCGATGAAGCTCAAACAAAGGCTTTTCATCCAAACCTATCCAAATATAGCAAATTAATATTAGCACATATTAGTATATATATTTACTTCATACTTTTACATTAAAATTATTGCATTTTTATTTATTTCAGAACAGTTTCTCAATATTTTGATTTTTTAACTGTATCATGGGAAAATAAAAAGGTTTTCCTACAACATTCATCTAAGTGTTCTCATAGTATGTTGTTTGACATAAAATTAGAATATAGAGTTCTTCCTTGCTGACTGTTTGTTCAGAGATGCTACAGAAGTGTATTAAGGATTTACTTGTCTCCCCTCAAGACTAAGGTGGCTTCCCTATGTTCTGATCTATTATTTGCAATTATGTTGATAAAGAAAATTGAGAAAAAGAGATGGGATGACCTGTCAAATTGTTACTAGTTCTGATAAAAACCATAGACAATGTGCTTAATATATGTCTTTTTATTTAGGTAATAAACTCTTTTATTATGTATTTGCACAATGCATAATGAGGCTTCATATTATACTTAGATGAAACTGCAATAACTTCTGCTTAATAATGACTAGAAGAGAATAATAATTCTATGAACTACAATACTGTATTTAATTATTTCAGTTTTTAAAGACTTACTCTAGTTAATTGCAGAGACCAAGAACTATTTTTCCTCTTTCATCTTTGCAAATCGACCTCTATTTTGGTTCAGTTATTGCTATCGTGCTGTTTGAGGACTTTGCAACATGTACATTTAGCTGTCCTCATAAATCTCTCGCAGATAAAGACAGGCACTCAGTAATATACATTCACACTTTTAGTGGTAGTCAGAACTCCTTGCAATTCCTTTTAGGTGTTGATTCCTGCAGTTCATTATTGTTGCTTCTAAAAGTGATGCAGGTATTTATCTACATACTGTATTGCAGATGAATTAAAAGGGAGTTTAGATGCTATTGGCCAACATATGTGTCACTTTCCCTTTCCTTTATCTTTCTTTTTCCTTTTCCCTTTCCCTTTCTTTTTCCCTTTCCCTTTCTTTTTTTCAAATGTATTGGAATATTTGGAAAATACACTGGCAATTTGCCATGCTTCCTTGAGTGATAATAATTGCACTAGCAGGGATCATATGTCATGTACTGATGCCCAAATGCATTACTTTGCACACAAACCTGATTTGTTGTTCTTTGTTAACAAAAGTAAAGGTAGAATAATGAAGTTTAGCTTCAGAGATCTAAAGCAATGTCATTTTTAATATAAAAACAATTCCAACTGTAATAATTTTATAGAGAAGTTACTTTAGGAAAATTCAGGCTTGTTCAGAAAAAAAAAAAAGAAAAAACAGTTTAATTTTCAGCATATCATAAGATCATAGAATACCAGGTTGGAAGAGACTGGAAGGATCATCTGGTCCAACCTTTCTTGGCAAAAGCACGGTCTAGATGTGATGGCCCAGCACCCTGTCCAGCCGAATCCTAAAAGTGTCCAATGTTGGGGAATCCACCACTTCCCTGCGGAGATTATTCCAATGGCTGATTGTCCTCATTGTGAAAATTTTTCCTCTTGTGTCCAATTGGAATCTCCCCAGGAGTGACTTGTACCCATTACCCCTTGTTTTTTCCATGTGACTTGTATACGGACGGGTTAAAAGATGGGATTTTGGTCCGTGGATGAACACTGGGGGAGAGGTAGATAGCTGAGGAAAACGCAGTCAGCACAGAAAATGGACGGTTTGTTGCCCATTGCTTGGAATGCTGACCACGGAGATAAGAGAGCTGAGCAATACTGGGGGAGGACGGGCAGCAGGCTGTTGCACAGCACAGCTGTGTGCATGATCGGTGCGTGACTGCTGGATGATGACAATATGCTGCATGTACAAAGCCCACGAACCAACAGACAGGGTGGCTATGGCTCGTGCAGCGAGCCTGGCCAGCGAGCACGTGCATCATAGGCTCCCTATGTTACAACCGAGGAGTGTTTTGGCACCCGCTGGCCATGTGTGCCGAAACCCATTCCTCTGCAAATGTATAAATACCTGGATTTTTCCGAAGAGCATCGGGCTGGTGTATGGCGAGGCCACCGTTGCCTCCATGGGGACGCCCACGGAAAGCTGGCACCTACAGATTGCTGGGCTGAGCTCACAGTGCAAGACGGCACAAGAATGTACGGATGGTCCATCTTCCTTACAGTCCTTCGGTCGATATGTTAATTTGCTTTACAAGATACCCTTAGCATAACGCACATCTGTAGTTAATAAATGCTTGCTTTTTCCCCTTATAGTCAGTTTGTGTGTATTCTCCTTCTCGGGAATCCTCGAAACCACTCTAAAACATGACTCCTTGTAAAAAGGGAGTCTCCATCTTCTTTGTAGCCACACTTTAAACACTGGAACATGGTGATAAGGTCTCCCCTAAGTCTTCTTTTCTCAAGGCTGAACAAACCCAGTCCTCTCAGCCTTTCCTCACATGGCAGGCTTCCCAGTCCTTTGATCATCTCTGTGGCCCTTCTCCAGACCCTCTCCAGCCTGTCCACAGCATTTTGTATAGCATTAGTAGAGCAACTTTGAGACTTCACTCTCATTATTTGACTTCAGAAAACTGCAGAAATGCTGTCTCATGAAGCTCAATATGTCAAAGGAGTGATTCAGCATCACAGTATGTTACTGGCAAACGAGTTTTCTACTACTCCGCATGTTGTCAGTTTGCATCTTGGGTACTGGTGGTATTATTAGCATATACAAAGACACCTTTCTTATCTCAGGTAATGTTCTGCACCCCACTTTAAAGAGGACTCTGATGCCTTTCTACTTATAAAACTAAATCTCTCCTTCTATCTTGCACCTCAAAGGGTGAGGCTGACAAGAAATACTGTGTAGGATTAAGTAATTTCGTATCTCTAGAAGATCATGACACATTCTCTGTACAAAAAAAAAAAAAACAAAAAAACCCCAACAAAATAAAGGCAGGCAAAATCAACCTTCCTGCTCCAGAAAACAGGTGAGTGTCTCTCTTATGAAAATACCTCATTGTTAGCAAGCTAGCTAGCAAACAGGAGCTAAACATTTGTGTAAGATTAAGTGTTACTATGCTAAACACATTACAGTTTCTTGCCAGACTCTGCTGGATATAAAAAAGCATCCAGTAAGACAGAGAATGTAAGGAACTTATTTATTATTTCTCAGAATATGCAAGGTTAGGGTAGCTTCCTCGTGACTCTGTCTGCTGTGGTCCTATCCCTTAGGATTCCCATAGCATTAGGAAGAGATTGTATTTGTGGTCCCTTCCTTGTTCTCTTTTGTTTGCCAAGAAAAATGGCAATATGGGAGAAGGCATCATGAAAACAAGACAAAACCAGGAAAAAATCCACCCTATAACAACTAAGTACATTCTCCCTGCTAAGGAGCTAAGTGTGGCATTCAGCCTCTCTGAGGCAGACAGTTCCTATCAGCCATGGGATTACCAGATGCATGACTTGGTTAAGTTCCAGATGGTATAACACGGAAGACTTCTCTATTTTGTCATTCTTCTTATGCTCACTTGCCTTCTTATGTTCACTTGCCTTCTTTCCTTTTCCTTTTCCCCCTTTTTCCTTTCTTTCTCTCAACTCATTAACCCAAAAATGGTGCAAAACTTGCTGGAATGTTTCTGACTTCTAGCTGCTTAGTATATTTTGGATGGCCCAAGCAGAAACTTTTTGTTTTATTCATAGAATCACAGAATCATGGAACGGCTTGGGTTGGAAGGGACTTAAAGATCATCTAGTTCCAACTCTCCTGCTATGGGCAGGGACACCTTCCACTAGACCAGGTTGCTCAAAGCCCCATCCAACCCGGCCTTGAACACTGCCAGGGATGGGGCAGCCACAGCCTCTCTGGGCAACCTGTGCCAGTGCCTCACCACCCTCACAGTGAACAACTTCTTCCTTACATCTCATCTAAATCTACCCTCTTTCAGTTCAAAGCCATTACTCCTTGTCCTGTCGCTACATGCCCTTGTAAATAGTCCCTCCCCATCTTTCCTGTAGGCCCCCTTTGGGTACTGGCAGGCTGCTATAAGGTCTCCCCGGAACCTTCTCTTCTCCAGGCTAAACAACTCCAACTCTCTCAGCATATCCTCATAGGTAAGGTGCGCCAGCCCCCTGATTATCTTCGTGGCCCTCCTCTGGACCCACTCAAGCAGGTCTGTATCTTTCATATGTTGGGAGCCCCAGAGCTGAACGCAGTACTGCAGGTGGAGTCTCACAAGAGTGGAGCAGAGGGGCAGAATCACCTCCCCCAACCTCCTGGCCACACTTCTTCTGATGCAGCCCAGAGTGCGATTGGCTTTCTGGGCTGCAAACGTACATTGCTGGCTCGTATTCCGTTCTTCATCCACTAATACCCGCAAGTCCTTCTCTGCAGGGCTGCTGTTAATCCACTCATCGCCCAGCCTGTATTTGTGCTTGGGATTGCCCCGTCCCACGTGCAGGACCTTGCACTTGGCCTTGTTGACCTTGGTGGGGTTTGTACAGGCCCACCTCTCAAGCCTGTGAAGGTCCCTCTGGATGGCATCCCTTCCCTCCAGCATGTCGACCGCACCACACAGCTTGGTGTCGTCAGCAAACATGTTCAGGGTGCACTCAGTCCCACTGTCCATGTCTATAGAGGGCGTCACCCACTCAGTCTTCCTGGTCCGGTGACCTGTAGCAGACCCCCACTATAATGTCACCTGTCCCTGCCCTCCCTTTAATCCTCACCCATAAACACTCAGTCGGCTTCTCATCCATCCCCAGGTGGACCTCCATGCACTCCAACTGGTCATTGACATAGAGGGTGACACCTCCTCCTCGTCTCCCCTGCCCATCCTTCCTAAAAAGCCTGTATCCTTCCATTCCAGCGCTCCAGTCATAGGAGCCATCCCACCAATGCCAATGAGATCATAGCCCTGCAAGCGTGCGCACATCTCTAACTCGTCTTTTTTTATTCCCCATGCCATGTGCGTTTGCATAGAGGCATTTCAGTTGGGCCCTTGATGAAGCTGATTTACGGGCTGGAGTGGCTGGAATTCCTTTGTGCTGGTCTTCAGGTTTGGCTAATAAATTTTTTCAGAATGGAGAACTGTGCACGCAGTCTTAAATGATTACTGATCAAGCTAACACTAGAACTAGCTCGTGGAGAACAATTTATTCAATTGAACTCAGTACAGTATCAAAACTAATCCTAATTAGAATTGTGACAGGCAAAGTTTACAAGCTGAGGCATGGGGCCATGCTATGATAGCCATACTGATTTTCTGAAGTAAGCTACATTCTGCCATATGGTTGAAAATTTCTTCACAAAGATTGAATCAGAGATATCTGTTTCATCCTCCATCTCAGTAGCTGGCATTCTGGGGCATTCATCAGCCTACCTTTTCATACCATGTCAGCTTTTACTGCTGCAAGAATGATAATCCTCATCCCATTCACATGTGTGAATTTCTCCTGGACACGGGAGCTTCTTTTCCTCTCTTTCCTCTGTCCCAGACTTCTGCATATGTATTTGAAGGTACCATGACAGAAGTGTGAAATTTGTAGCTCACCCTGAAGAAAGATTTCGGGGCTTTTCTCCAGTCCTCAGCCATCCCGAGTTGCTGCTCCTCGTCTTTGACCACTTTTCTGGAATTGATATTTATTTTCATTCAGGAATTAATAGAAAAAAGAGGTTGAAGTGCTTTATTTAGGATTTCTTCCCAAATATAAAATAATTTCCTGCAGTGCATGGGCAGGTGGTTTTCCTTTTTTTTTTTCTTTTTTTCTTTTTTTCTTTTTTTTTTTTTACATTTGTGTGTGCGGTTTTTTACTTCCCCATAGTCATCAGGAGGCCTAAGTGGTCCTGCTGAATTATGGCAGGGATCCAGCATAGACGCTGAAGTTTACAAAGCCCAGGTGGCATGCTGACAGATGAATTGTGATGGCAGCTTGAGGGCTTGGTATATTAAACATGATGAGAGGGTGGGTGAGCAATGAGGGTCTCTGTGGATTTGCATATCCTTCATCTGATCCCTTAAGCTTTCCAAGAGTAAAATTCATTAGGGAGATTAAGTGCAAGACCAAATGTCTGATGTGACAAGAGAGTGCAGCTGGATTTTTTCCTATTTGCCCAGCTCTGATACCTCAATATTAAATTGAATAGGTCATAGGAATGGCCTTATGGAACCTGTAAACTATTTAAAGCTCCAGCTTGGGCACAGGGCATTCAGTATTGAAACATGCAGCCAGCCCGCAGAAGATCAGCCTGCACCTGCTAAAGTACCGCTTGTCTGGCTGACACCAAAGCTTTGAAGAGTGCCTGGGACAGATTCAACATCTGTCTCGAAAATATTAGCAATGATGAGACCAATCTCTTATTTCTAGAAGACAATCTGTAAGACCATGTTCTGTTTATACACAGGTAAAAAATATTTATTCCAGATTTGTCCATCTGACGCTTTCGCAGGCTAGGTAATGGAATGCATTGAGTTTGATCCTGAGTACGATATCTCTTATTTCTCTCTTTCCTAATTTTACCCTGCATGGATCTTTAACAATGTACTGTATCTTTGAAGCAGGTTAGCTTCCTGGAGATAAAATTACTCTTCATATCTGTTCTGAAGGAAGAAATTAAATAGATGCACTTCATCTGTATGGGAAGCACTGTTATGTTTGGCTAGATATGCATGGCTTTTATGCAAGAATAATTGGAGATAAAACTCATGTCAGGGCACTGAGCATTTCAGGTGTAAAAAAACCCACATCAAAACAAAATACAAACTGGTAGTCTGTGGATAGCACAATGGCACTGAATTGTTTCCTAGGTTGTTGGTTCATTCTAGTTTTCATTTATTAGAGGCTAAGATTCATTTGACTCAGGTTTAATATATTTCCAACCACAGGAGCACTGAGGAACCGCCTTCTGAGGTGCTTCCTGAGGTCATCAGAAAGAGCTTTGAAGAGGGTGTCTTAAATTACAAGTGCTATCTGCAGAACTGAAATCAAAAAGGTTGTAGTAAATGCAGATACTGAGGAGATCTTATTAAAGCAAAGTAAACAAGGAAAGAGGGGACTGAAGACATTAACCTATGTGACGGGGTGACTGTGACCATTGTAATACTCAAGATTCTGCTTCAAGGGTTATACTGGCACATATTTAATAAGCTATATGGTCAGGTGAGAAGTAGTAAAGCATCTCAGATTTGCAAAGTGTGTGGCTTCAGTGTTAAACAGACCTTTTGCCATTTCTTTGGTATTGCATTGAGGGCAAAAAGGAAGGAAGAGGTGTCAGAGCACAGTCTCAGCTTTATTTCTGTTCCTATTCTTTTATCATTAACCTGCTGTCTGGAGCAGCCAGTGGGGTGCACTGCCTAGAAACCAATTCAGAACTCGGATGGAGTCACTGTGGAGGAAAAGAGTTTTCACCCCCTTCTGTGGCATTGTTTTATGCAATCTGCTCTTCACTTGGTGAAGTTAAAGGGCCTGTGCATTAGAACATTTTAAGTTCTAATTTAGGTTTTAGCTATTCCTATTAGTTTGGCTCCACTTTGTGTAAGTCATCTGAATGTTTCAAACATTCATGAAAAAAGAATAGACAACTAATAGACTTAGATAAACTGTCTAAATTGTGAAAGAGGAATTTTCCAGCTATGGGTACAGAATACATACTGGGGTGACTGGCTTCTGAAACACTGATCTGAGCAGTGAAAAAATATATGCCAGTGGGTTCAAGTGGATTAGTTTCCTCTCCCAATGATACCAGTCGGTGTGATATTTTCCCTTGCTTCACATGACACTTTAAATTCAGATAGCGGATGTATCTGCATCTGTACAACCATTTATCTGGTGAATGGAACATTATTTTGGGTAATATCTATTTGGTATTTGTAAAAGTGTCTGTAACACTGTTAAGGGTAACTATGCTAGTCAGATCCCTTGACGGACAGGAAGTTCAACTGTTAAAGAAATTTCACCTAAGGTATGTTAAAATTAAGATTCATGAATAGGGTTATACTTTTTCTGTGTCTTGTTCAGTTAACGAGCCTGAAGGAAGCTAGCTTATCTCTAGCATATAGAAACCACACTATCTCAGAAAAAGAGCATACCATTTGTGCCAAAATGATGAACTTCTTTGAATGTGAGGCTATTTTCACATAACTGCAGTAATTCTGTTTTTTCAGTCACTTCATTCTCATGTCTGAGTAGTTTTATTAGGTTGTTGACTGCTGTAAACATATTCTTCTTACCCTCTATGGAAAAGGGCGGTGGGACAGAGGACAATACTCTTTAGATACAGCCCAAGGCAACAATAAGACATTTATTCAATCACTAAAGAATCTGAATGAGTGGTTCTACTGTCAAAAGCGTGTTGCATTTAGGCAATCAAGCTAGTTTATTTGCTAACCCTTCATAACTTCTGAAATGAAATGCTAAGTTAAAACCTATAAATTACTCTTCTGAAAATTAAAACAAATAAAAGTTTGCCATAATTTCTGAGTGTAGGACAGCTTCTAAACCAGCTGTAAGTATGGATTGTTTTGCTTCCCACTTACGTCTAGTCTACACGACTGCATCTAGGTATTTAGACATACCTAGCAGCACTTTAAGCCACTTTAAGTCTGTAGATATACAGAACCTATGTCCTATGCAAGTAGAGGCCAGCTGAGCTATAACACCCATGAATTACACAACTTGGGTATGCAGTACTCAGAATACCTCAGAGCTGCCCTCGGTAGACAGTGTAGATATAACGAAATTAAAAATCTTCTCCCTGAAAGAGCATCTATGTTTTGTTTTGGTTCTTTTATGATCAATTTAACTACAATAATCGTGACACCCCACAGCAGAAAAGAATATTGTCAACTGGAGAGTCAAAAGGAGGTAAACTGCCCAAGACACCATTGCCCAATACTTACTAATGAACTGCTGTAGGGTTTGCTTTGTATTTGCTTTGTGTTAGAAGTGAGATTTGTTTCACTCTGTAGTGGGCAGCTGCTGATAGCTATCACCAGTGTTTCTTTCCAGTATCTGCAAGTGGCACATCTCCTGCCATGCTCTGAATTCAGTGTACGGAGCTAACGATAAAACATACCTTTATAGGACATGCATTTGTTATTGAGTTGTCACAGTTAAAGGACTTGTGTGATTATATGAGCAAAACTGGAAATTGGAGCAGCATTCCTTTTTAAACGTATGTTCAGATGATTATTTTTATTTTATTTTATTTTTTGAACAAACATCTGTTTGTAGGCATAGCTTCTGATACAAAGTGACACTGCTATATTTTTAGTTAACTTTGGGAAAAATGCTGTGTTCCTTAAGCAGAACCAGAAAAATTGTGGACACCTCTGTTCAGAAATATAAATCACAGCTGCATAATCAAAACAGGTAGTCATGTGCCCAAGTGATGATTTATTTAGTTTGCTGCGTTTGCTTCTTAAAATGTACCTGTCCATGAACACACATAAGACCAGTAGAAAACTTTCTAGACAGAATGGTTATTAAATTGATGACACTGATGATCATGTTAAGGATTAAAACATACTTCTTATGAAATTTTAATTTCTGGAAACAGGGACAGTTACAAAGAACTTCACTTACCAACTTAACTTACTGATACAACCCCAAACATTTAAAAGTTCTGAGGTGAACACTAGACATCCAGCTACTCTGGCTCTTGTGGCTTTCTGAAATAGAGAATAATGAATCTTGTGAAGTGTCATCTGCCCTAACTTAGAAATTTATGTAATGTCTGACAACATAGTCATGAAATGCTCTTCAGGATTTAATATTCTTAAATTTAAATGCAGGTATTTTACACTTTCAACATTTCCACTGGTCATAGTGGAAGTTCAGAAACCCATCTCACGTGTGAATACGAATATATAAGTGTCTTCACTGAATCCCATCCAGTAAGGCTTAAATTATATAATCTCCAGATACTTTGCAACTTTAAATTGTCTCAAGAAGAGGAAAACATAACTGAGAAACCAAGCAGCAAAACCACTTGATAAAATCATTTTATACTAAAGAACTTTTTTAAGCAATTAACGCTTCTTTAGAAACCTGAGTCACTAATCTGTGCTTACCTTTAAAAACATATATACATGTCCTATAGGCAGCATTCTTCATTAACACGTTTGCAGTGCTTTGTTAGCTAAAACCTTCATTCAAATATGGCATTCCTAGTTACAAAGCAAGGACAGAATTTCTTAACTATCACAGCCTTTTCTGTTACGTTAGTCTATGCAGAATCTGAAGGCAGGCTTCCTCTGTCTAAATGTCGACATCTCCTTCTGAATATCTATGCCAAAACTAATTTCCCTAAGCATTCTTAATATATTCCTTTATGCTCCTATAGAGAGAGAAAGAACCAACTGTAGGGAACAATTAATCTCAGCTTAAAATAGAAAGAACAAATTGTTTCCTAAAAATGCCTCTTTGCTTCACTTGGAGGAACTATAAAGAGATTTTAGGGAGAGTGTCTCAGGTGTAGACTTCCACATTATAGACAACTAAAGTTAGGTGAGATGATTTTCTCTCTAAGTATCAATATAAATAGCTGCATCACCATTTATATGAAAAGCTGTGCACGTGGAGCCGGTATGCTTAAGTTTAGGTACATTAAAGACCCATATCATGAAATTATAGCATTTCGATGAGAAAGTTATGGCAGTTTCATAGCAAAGCAACTTTCTAAATTACTTTGATGTGAAGTTTTAAAAGTACAGTTTTGGTTCTAACCCTGGATTTTTTTCTGCTTTCATAATCTACAGTGTTTATAGCTCTCATGGAAAAAGATAAGGGTGGAATGTCAGTGCAGTGACTTTTCAGAACTTAATAGCCACTCAGTCCTGGTCTGTAGCTAAATATATACACACCTCACATGCACACCTACACCCACACATGCCCTCGCACATATATATATATGCAAAAAAAAAAGTATATATACATTCCAAGGTGATACTTTTTGCAGAGCAGAGGCCTCACCTATAAATCCTTAATTATTTAAAATGAAGGCTTTCAGAAGCCATTAGAGACATAATCGAAGACAGAATTGAAACTAATAATGTTGAAAGGACAACATTGTAGTTGTTTAGCAATTTTAAACAGTTTTGATGATCTGAGTTCTTTCAATTTTTTACCTAATTTCTAAATATCCTAAGTGTCTGAAACTTTCTCCTTCCCCCGCCTTCCTCCTGCCCTCCATTTCTTTTTGCCATAGAATTCACTAAGAACTTTGAAAAGTTTTGATCATGGTAAACCTTAATCTCACATTCCTTAAATATAACCAGATTTGACTGTTGTCTGTATTTAGCTGTATAGAAACTTATCAGTGGGCCCATGCCTCTCGAAGTACCAGCGGTTCTAGCACTCCACCTACTCATTCTAGTGCGACATTAATTTGTTATTGGAGCTCTCGGTGAGCTTCTTGTAACCATTCTCTCCCCATAGTTGCTCGCATGACCATCGTTCTCTCTTGTCCTAAAGGAAAACGTGTCAGAGGTGATATCTGGTTTTCTTGTTTCACATTTTCCTTCTCCTTTGCTCACCACATATTTTTACTCATTTTCCTCTTTTAATCTTACCAAGGTTTGTCTTTCCCATTCTTTGTCCAAATTTTGTTTTTCTTATTCTGCTTGCTGTTTGTTTTTTTTTTTTTCTCTGATTGTTTTGTCTGTTAATGTTACTATGTATTATTTTATTGTGATTTTCTTCCTGTGATCTCCACATGCATGACTTGGAAAGTTTGACTACTTTGAGTATATAAACAGGAATTGAATTATTTCTTAGGTGGGCAGAAGAAGTTAAAGAGAATTCTCCATCAAAGCAAGGCTACCTATGTAGGTTATGTTAATATGTATGCAGGTATTATGTAGGCATTATGTTAATGATTCCTTTATTATAAACACACTTTTAATCCAGAGCTCCCTGCATAGGAATAGAGGGATGTTTCTGTACTGCTATGAACTGAGGAGTTTTGAATATCAAAGGAGTGCCCTTTTGCTCATTTCCTTAATACTGTTCTGACCAGGGAGAAGGCTTCCTGTAAATAAAGACATGCATAAAGCTATGAAAGTGGATGATTTTTGAAAGGCTATAATTTCTCAGAATCTGTGTACAGATATATTGTAGAGTTTTAGAATAATACACTGACTCACGTGCCAATACCACATCTTTTGCAGGTGCTGCTTTTCTTGATAATCCACTGCCCTGCTGCACTGACCGACGATTTATCATGCTGTTTCTTGGATGTCCAGAAATCCTGCAAAATGGCAGAATGACATAGTGAGCAACTCTTCAGTAAGCAGCACATGTTCAGTCAGTTTTATTTGTCCTCAAAGCAACAGATTCACTATGTGTGTGATATAGAACCATATCATGCAGCCACTGTATATCTCACAGGTATAAAACATTTTCAACTTAGTGTCTGCACAACAGATTTGTGATGGCATGCATTGAATCAACTACTTACAGTTGGCAGTCCTGTATTGGTCACAGGTTATATATTTTGTTGCTATTATTGCTATTAAAATTTAAGTGATTTAAGTGATCTGACTAAAGTTTAGGTAGGTTAATGTCAAATAAGGTTCCTAATGGTGATGCAGTTTCAGGTTTAATTGTGAAGTCATGTTTTTATCTCTATTCCACGGATGATTAGTTTTGATGACGCTAAACGGCTCATCGTCAAAAAAAGTGTGGGCTTTATTTTGGTAGTGAGGTTTACAACATCAAGCTGAGCACATGAATTTACACCTGAAGATACCAAACATAAGAGAGATGGGATGCAAATGTAGAATGGATAATAGCCAAAGACGACTGCTTATAGGAAATATCGGATGAACTGCTCCTCTCCTGAAGGTGGGTGCCTACCCCTTAGGTTTACAGGTAGGTCCCTCTATGAAACAAAAATGCAAAGATCAAAACATCTTCCACTTGTAGAAAAACTGCACAATTTTTGTTTAAAAACGGTCCTTGCCTCTTCCACAACAACTTGTGTCTCTTTTTTATCCGGTGACTGTTTGGGGTAAAATTCATAAACAGTTCAGGAGTGGGTTTACTGGTGTCCTTTTCCCTTAGCGGGGAAACAGACAGCTCTGTTTTCAAGTCTGAACAGTCAGGTTCCTTCTTATCGGTTGTCCTTCCTGACCTGTGATTTTATTGCTTTCCTCTACAAGGTTTTTCAAATGTGATTCTTTTACCTTATGTTGTAGGCAGCAGACAAATAAAACAGGGTTCAGATATTTTTTAAATGTTTTCTTTTGCAACTGCTCTACTTTTCATGGAATAATTAAAAATTCATTGGTTTAAAGGAAGGGAAAATAAACGTCACTCTATAATCTCATGGCACATGAGTGTAGTCTCGCTTCCAGACTAATTTTCAGTGATGATTAATTTCAGTGGAGATTCAGGGCTTTTGAAAATACTATTGGGACCTCTCTAATATTTTAGGCATCTAGCTACACTTTAAAATCTGACTTACGATCTCAGTTTCTCTAAAAACAGAGCTGGGATTCTGATATTACAAATTTTTAAAAAAAAGCTACATGAAAGAGTAGTGGACCACTATTAGGTAAGTTAGCTATTAAATAAGATTAGGATAAATTCTAACCACAGTCACAGTGATATAAATCTAGACTAGTTCTGCTGAGGATGATTACGTTTTTCTGAATTTACAGTGCTGCTTTTTTTTTTTTTTTTTACTTTTATATCTTCAGAAATAATTATTTTCTGCAAATACCACAAACTTTATATTATAGCAATATCAGATGAATAAGAAACCAATATTTTTTTTTTTTTCAGAGAAGACCTTCAACCTTACTTGCACATGTACTTTTTACTGAAGTTGAATTTCTTTTGGGAGTAACACGTTAGCATAACTCAGAGCAGTAGGGACATTACTTGCATCTTTAACATATTAAGGGAAGAATTAAAAATAGATTAAATTGATAGCTTAGAGGAAAAAGATGATAAAACTATGCATGTTCATAATTTTTACTCCTAATTATATTTTAAACTGTTATATCTTAATGTCGACTTAATCTCTAATGTAGAGGGAATTTCAATGTAGAAGTAGTACACGGTTTTTCGTAGCACCACACATATCTTACAATATAGATTAAAAGCACTTGCTAAGCAGCAAGGAAAATGTGTCACACTGCATTGGCTGTGGAAAGAAATTTCTACCATGCAAGAGTGGACTGACAAGAGTAAAGAGATATGGCAGACAGAAAGAATCACAGCTGTCTTGAACTTTCAAATTAACTCCTTTACAGCAGAGTGGTTTCCATGGCACATTACTGTTACTCTGCATACATTTTTTTTCTCCTTCTTTTTTTTTTTTACTTTTTAATTACTAACCAGAACTGATTTTTGACTCTTTGTTAACATGGAACCTGATTCTAAAAAGTCCAGAGCAAGCTATAGCTGACAGAAATTGAGTGCTCAGGTCTGCACAAAGGAATGCATTAGAGTTGAACTGGACAAAACCTATTTTCTAACATTTTCATCGTACTGAAAATATAGTGGAACCTGATTTAAACCAGACTGTTCCACTTTTGCTCCCGTGAAAGTGCACTACATTTAAAGTTAGAATAATAGAGTGATGAATCAGACCTTTCAATGTTAGAAACAAAACTAGTGCAGGAGGCCAGCGACTCCTAAATTTATGAACAGCTGAATACGCTAAACTTGACAGAGTTGTAATAGCTTAAAAATATAACAGTACACCTGTGAATTAAGTAGAAAATTCACCTCACATTAATTTTAATACATATTCAAAGTACAAATCTGCCTTTTGCATTGTATTTGTCTATTTTATGATCATTTCTTTCAATGCTTATTAGTAATCTTTTTTTTTCTTTTTTTCCTGATCTGTTGGGGTTTTTTTTTCCTTAGCAGTCAGCCCCATGGCCTGCCTCTTCCAGGTCCACATCCATATCACAGTGCTCCAGCCCTTAATTCCACCTCTTTGCCCTAGCTTAGCATAGCTCTCCCCTGTAGACAGGAGGCTGTGCTGAAGTCTTCCAGGCAGAAGTGCTGCAGATAGATAGGTTCTTCCTGTGTCTCAGAGAACATGGAGAGATTTATTTCTGTATTTTACTCCAAAGAGGTATGGTACCTAACAGAGCCCCTGTTCCAGTAATGAACTACACAGTATGCGTTTTAGGGCTCAGCCAGCTGATACCCTTTCCTCTAAAGCAAAATCTAGAAACAAACAAACAGACCACCCCCTAACAAAGAAAAAAAAAAAAAAAGAACAAAAGAAAAAAAAATCCTATTAAAAGCATTTTTTCCTCTCCAGGGAACAGATTACTGTAAATTTCCCAGCCTGGCTTCTCATTGTTGTGAAGCATCCTGCCAGGCTTTGTCAGGTGAAGTATGCAAGGTGACTGATGGTAAGCAGCATGATTCTCATCACAACAATGAATGTGGCAGGTCAGGAAACTCCACACTGAATAAATCCCTCGTTCAGTCAAAAATATTAACTAGTTATAAATACTGATGGCACTGGATGGATTCTACTGGCAGACAACCTTGTGCTGTTTTAGTGAATATTTGCAGTTTGGATCAAACATCAAATCCTTGTTTTCAGTGAAGTGAACAGTTAAATTCCCTTTGACTTTAGAAAAATTACATTATGCCTTCTCCTCTCATAACTCAAAGATATTGTACAAAGTCCGAGAGTTCTAAATATCTACTAGAATTTGTTTGTAATATTGGGAGATATTATGACAACAGTTAAATAAGTGGTACTTGTCTGTGGACAACTATTTTTCTTCTATAGTTTCTGCCATCTTACTTCATCCCAGGTAAGCTTTTCCTTTCCTCTCATACGTATCCCGAAGAGGAATATTAGTAACCACAGGCACAAGACTATATGTATGTAGCCTATTTGTTTGTAGTCTATCCTGTTTCCACCCCATCTCATTTTTCGTTTTCTCCTTTCAGAAAGCCAGAGTAATAACAAGGGAGTAGAAATGTCCATATTAGAATATTCTGCATCTTCGGCTATTTTCTAAAGTATTTGTTTCATCTCTGCTTTGCTCAATTTTATTTAATGGATATGCCAAAGTTTATTGGAAAAGTAATATACAGAAATGAAGAATGTTTTTGTTTCACTGTTTTCCTTTTCTTCCTTGTTTCAGCTGGTAGGAGGATGTTGTAGAAGGAGAATGTTTTTCTTCATACAGAAGTGCAAAGGTTTGATTAGATCCTCACTTCGCACTTTTAAATAATTGCTGTAACTCAGCTGCTTACAAAGAGGTGAGTGAGCTTCCTCTGGGTACTGTTCCACTAGTTTAATAGATAGTTTTATATGGATGCTATTTGCTAAATCCTTGACAGGCTGTAGTGACTCTTTTTAGAAGATTACAATGAGGTAGATTAAATCAGGATTTTGTTAACGTAAATTCTTTTAAAAATAACCTTTTTTTTAGATCAAGGAACCATTTTTTAGATCAATGAACCACTTTTTAAATCAATGAAAATTGGAAATATTCAATTAAATCTCACTTCTGATCATGTTTACATTAAAACCAGCAAATACATATCATCTTACCTATCAAGTAAAAATATTTTCATTTATTTTTTTACAATACAAAGGTAATTATAAAATTATTTAACATGCAGAAATATCTTAGATGCTTGAAAATAAATTAATTCATGTTTATGAAAGTCCAATGAAGTTGAGGGAGAAGGAAATCCATATATCAAATCTGATTTGATATAAACCTTTTGGTGATCTCCTAATCTACACTGAGAGAATATCATTGTTTCTCTCAAAAGTTTTTCAGATCTAAAAAATCAGTCTGCTATAAAGTGTGTCCATTATGTTAGATTAAATATGTTATTTAATTTCTATATAAAATACTGAACTGCTTTTCTGATTTTCTGTTTTTACAAAAGTTATGAGTTATGTATCAAAACTGTATGAATTATGTCATCTGTTTCAGATGTACTGTTTGCAGCTTGATGTTTCAGTTAGAGAACTTTTTGTCTCTTAACTGTTTCATAATGACTGGACCATATATTAAACAGCAAAATACCTACAGAAAATAATCTTTTTAACTAAAGACAAAACCATTGATCTTATTTTTATCATAGATGTATATTGCTATTTGGCAATCATTTAGTTCTCTTAAAAGAACAATCAACAAAGCCATATTGTTGCATTTATGTTTCTGATTTGGCTGCTAGTGTGACAGATGACTTAAACTGCCTGTAATACATATTAGCTACATTATTAACAGTCAAAAAAATACTCTAAAAGTGAATGTTAGAATGTTAGAACTATATGATCTTTTATAGCTTTTCAGTAGTATGACTTCATGGTGATACCTCAAGACTAAGAAAAAAGTTAAATACTCTGAAACTGAAAGGAGATTTTGGGGGGAAGTTTTTTGAAATAGGTTGAAAAAGAAAACAAGAATGGACAGTCTTTTTATTAAGGCAAGCCTTGAAGAAAAATGCTTTGCAGAAATGAGAAAAATAATAGCAGAAGGTGATTGTAGAGAGAAATCAAAAGTATCAAGTGAAAAAGGAAATGTATAGAAATGAAAATTTCTTATTTTATTTTTTGGGTTGAAGAAAATAATCTGAAAAATCCATGAAGAAGATGGCACCCCTGAGGGAACACTTCTCCAGCACAGATCCACAAGAACAAGTCTAAGCATACTGTTCTCAGAAATAACCAGAAGACTATAAAGAGGAGCAAGACTTATGCATTGATGCACAAAGCAATTTATAAACATGAAGAAGATTAATTTCCTTCAGAATTAACTTCCTTTGTAAAAACTAAGGTAAGCGCTGTTATTGAAGTCTGTTGAAATGAGGAACTGAGAAATGCAAGTATATGACATGGCTCTAAAGTTAGCATGGGAGTTTTACACAAATGGCCAAGCATGTGCCTCTGATCAGTAGAAGAGCAGTTAAATGTGGTCTGAGGTTTTAAAAACTTGGTTTAGGTATCCTTGAAACCAGTGGTAACTGAAAATTCAAATAAGCCTTAATTCATGGAATTCAATAAATTCTATTAATTTCAGTGAGCATATCACTTATTTATACAGTTCTTTACTGTTGCTCTAAGGCTTACGTGGAAAATCAGGAAGGAGAAAAATCAGTAGTGTTCACAGAGTTATCTACAAGTTAAGATGATAAAGCTGTGCCTATCAACACATCTCGAATGTTAAAGACACCTGGTCCTTAGGAAGTCTGTGAAAGGATGGTGATATGAAATAACTTGAACATATGAATGCCACCTGAATGTTTCTGGCATCTCCCAACCTGCTAGCAGGGGAGGTTTTCATAATCCTTTAAATCCCCTACCAGTCACCCAGTGTTGTCTTAATTTCCAGGACAAAGATCCTACAATATTTATCAGATCTGATGAATATATGTAGTGGAGAAATCAAGTGTACCTTGCACTAAAATGTATATGACAATTTCTAGCGATACGATGTGTGGTTATGTGCTTTAACTGGCGTTTATGCCTGTCAGTGTCTGTTTTTCCACTTTCGCCATATCCAAGGGATACTTATGTTGATATGATAGAGCTATTCTTTAAAATACCCATAATCTTCAGTTTTCATGTTGTCCTGGTTTTGGCTGTGATAGAGTTAATTTTCATCCTAGAAATGGTATAGTGCTGCATTTTGGGTTCAGTATGAGAAGAATGTTGATAACACACTGATGTTTTCAGTTGTTGCTGAGTAGTGTTTAGACTAAGTCAAGGATTTTTCAGCTTCTCATGCCCAGCCAGCAAGAAGGCTGGAGGGGCACAAGAAGTTGGGAGGGGACACAGCCAGGGCAGCTGACCCAAACTGGCCAGAGGAATATTCCATACCTTATGCCATCATGCCCAGTATATAAACTGGGGGGGAGTTGGCCTGGAGGGATCGCTGCTCGGGAACTAACTGGGCATCAGTCAGCAAGTGGTAAGCAATTGCATTGTGCATGGCTTGTTTTGTATATTCCAATTCTTTTATTATTGTCATTTTATTATTGTTGTTATTACAATTATTTTCTTCCTTTCTGTCCTATTAAACTGTTCTTATCTGAACTCACAAAGTTTACTTTTTTTTCTTTCCTGATTCTCTCCCCCATCTCACTGAGGCGGTGGGGGTGAGATAGCAGCTGCATGGTGCTTAGTTGCTGGCTGGGGTTAAACCGTGACACATGCCTAAACGTTTTCAGAAATCATGGTCCAGTTAAAAAGAAAGTCAGAAGTCACATTTTGATATCCAGCTGTAAAGAGGAAAATTACAGCGCAATCTTCATTTACAGCAAAATACCTGAGTCCCTTTTTTAAGCAGAAAAATTAGCTCAGCCTTAACAACAGAATGTAATAACTTCTAAAATGTCGGTTTTCTACTAAATTTTTAAAACAGAATAAAAAAGACTGTAATTAAAGGCTGGAATAGCTTGAAGATTGTATTTTCCCCTACATTCAGTTCCAGGTTTGATGCACACAATATCTCCCTTGTAGCAAGCATGATGTACTCTAACTCATACATCCACCTAAGGTCTCTCAGTGGTGCAGTTTCTCAGAGAAATAGGTCGGGAGGGAAACAGAGGGTGAGAACTGGTCCTAGTGATTTATGTTTCAGTCATTGTTGCTATGAAGTGTTTGAGTTGGGAAAGACAAGATATCCTTTTCTGGATGTGCCACACCAATAATTATCATTTAATACTCCTTTCCCTGAGGTCTCTTCTATGGAACAAAGGGCATTGACTCTCATGAACGTTAATAATCAATACGGTTTACTCTATTCAGAGCAATTTCAGTGGCTAATAAGGTTACCGCTATCCAGATTTTAGTACTGTTTTTGCCTGTGTTAGTAACACTTAGCTGCATGATTAAACAAGTCCTTTGTTTGCCTCCCTCTCTCCAGATGGGTACTTGGCTCAGTATGACCCAAAAACAATTAGGTAAGTGATGTTGCTGTGCTATTTGCATCTGACCTTAGATGCCAGATATCCTGTATGCCAACACCGAGCTCAGATAAGCCTATACACGTTGTGTGTGGGCCCTGAACTCTCTCAACTACACTTCTGATTTCCCCCATGAAATAACTAAGGTCTTGTTTGCCCTGTCAAATCATTTAGTTTTGCTGGCAGACGTGACTTTTACATGCCTGTGAAGAATTGCTCAGGAAGGCAATAAGGTTCTGCTCTGAGAACATGGGAGATTCACATGAAAGTTCTGGTTAATTGAACCCAAACCTCTAATTGAATCTGCAGGAGCTGGATCACTGACAACTAAAGTGAATCCAACTGCCAGGTTTAATTCAGCAGTCTCTTATGAACCACTCACTTCGTGTGTGCAGCTCCTACACATCATCTGGATAATACACGTTATCTATGGGGGCAGGTAACCCTTGCGCAGCCTTAAATCTGCTTTGCCTTAAGTCTAGATTCTCAGCTGTACTGTCTGATGGACACATGAAAGTGAAATACGTCTTCAAATAAATTGTTTCAGCGACGCTTCTGTGCTCACAAAACATTTCCTCCAAGAACCGTAAACCAAGTGCAGGTTTTCAAACAATTAACAAGGAAATGATTTAAATCTACAATGACAAGTTATAGAAGTGTAACTTTATACTCAACTTTGGAGGCAGTCCCTTAGGAAGAGCAGATCTTAAAATGTTAGATGTCCCTCAAAGCCTTTGACTTCTGTGAAAAACTTTACTTCGTGAAAATCACACTATAGATCTTTTTTCCTTAAAATGTACTTTGATCTAACTTTTAAATTTGGTTTTCCTTGTACTTATAACTGCTTCATGTATGTTATATACCATTTTTGTCTCTTTTTTCCTGTGTTTTCCTTCATGCTTTTTTCTGTGCTTCCTCATTCTGTCACACACTACAATATAGTTCAACTACGGTATTGAATAAAGGATGCCACAAAACACCACATTACAGTCTACTAAAGTTCACACCCCTTTTCAAATATGCTGCTGTAACATTAGATGTAACATCAGCAAGGCCCAATATCTGTGTTGAGGAAGACGCTTATCTTTCACTGAATGATAGACTACGTAACAGGGAAAATGGCTATCATCTTAATACGTGAAAATTTTCTTGTACCAAGGTGAATGTTAAACAATGTATGATCTATCACACAGCTTTTTTTCCACTGCAGATTTTAATGCTTCCATTTATGTAAGAGCAAATGAAGTCAAATAAATAAAAGCTCTCTCAGTCACGCAAAGAGAAACAAAGACAACTTTTTTAATAACAGTGATTCCATCTGATCTGTTGTTTTTCATGAAAGAAGAATCCTCAATGGCTTGTTGTTAACTTCTGATCCCAGAAGAACCAACTTCATATTACTTCGTTCCTTAATCCATGGCAATTGAATTTCGGATAAGAAGGAGACTATCTCCTTGTGACCCATATTTAGCTAGGATAAATCTGTTTTATAAAGAACATGAAAGAAATCTCATTACAGTTCTTGGATTATGATCTGTTGCAATGTCTCTTGTTTCTCAAACTGAAAAAAAGTTTTCTTTTCTCTTCCCATTCCAATCATATGCAAACAATTTGTCGGATTTATTCCCCTTTTCATCGTACATTTGTTCATTAAGCTTAAACACATTGTCTGTGTTATTCACCACAAAGCATTTAGTTTCCCTCTGTTTAATCAAAAGTTGGAGGGTCCTAGGGTACCTGCTTTTTATGTTGCTTTTTTCATCTCATTAACTTCCTTTTCTAATTTACACTGGTACTCAAGATATACTTTTTGTACTGCTGCTGCAGCTAAGCAAATTATTCTACCCCTCATGACTGCTTTGGCAGCTTACCACAAAACACCCAGGCTAGTTTCTTGGTTTTTATTGATATTAATTTATTCTGAAATAGTCTTCATCTGTTGCACAAATGCTGCAGCTTTAATTAGAGAGTTGTTAAATCTCCATACTTCAGATCTCCTATAATTCAGTATACCATCCAGAGACATAGACACCAGAAAATTATCAGGCAAAGCTGGATTTCAAATACCAGATGGTTACACGTTACAATGCATCCTCATAAATAAATAAGAAGAATCCCAGTTTAAATGTAGTGGAACTAAAGTATAAAAGGTGCTGGATTGCCTGTTTTGGTGTTGCTCTTGGTATGGATCAATGAGGACTAAATCTTTGTTATACCCTTTGCCCACTTCACTTTTAAGTTGTTATTTTACTAACAAAGGTCAAATCTCACATCCCTGTTTCAAAGTAAAGAATAACTAAAATCTTCATCTATTACAGCCCCTGGAAACATCTGTCGTTAGTTAAGAAAAGATCAAGAAATAAACAAAGAATTTGAACTGTGGGCAACATACAGATTTGCAATTTTAACAGGGCTACCCGTCATAATCCTTTGCATTATTACCTTTTTATAATAAACTCATTGATCAAAAGGAACAGAGATTCTTCACCCCAATACTACTTTTTTAAATTAGAAATTGTTTTACTAAAAGTAATGGACCTTTTATAATGTGGCTGATTTGACAGAAATAAGCAAGACGACAATCAAACAGAAGGACAATCAAAACATATGTAAACTTTATGTCATCAAAAAAGCCTCAAAGATGGTTGTACTGTTAGATGAGTTTTACCATGCATTATACTTTTTGTTCTTATTTTACAATTTCTCAGCAGTAACATACTGTGCAATCTTAATTCAGTTTCAAAGTGTGAATTACAAAAATCTAGACCAAACCATCATTTTTGTTATGAAAAAAATATAAATAAATAAAATATAGAAAAACAAGTGAAATTAATTAAGATATTTTGGGAAGTGTTCTGAGACAAATGCTAAACAGAGGAAATGCATTAAAGTGTAGGAAATAATTGTAAGAAATACTCACATTTGTATTTCCTAAACTATTTTAAGTATGTTAATCCTATAGTATTAGTAGTATAATTAGAATACTACTTCAGGACAAGGATAATTAGAGAAATATATTTAAAATATTAATAATAAATAAAAAGATCTTGATAAACTACTGAATAATCATCACAGATTTTTTTTGTAAATACTTCATATTTAAGCATATGTTATTTTTTAAAAAAAATCCTCTAGGCTTTCATGTAGTTTCTTCATCACTTCGGTCAGGGAGGAGAGCAGCTCTCTAATATTTTTCTACTTGAGCCAGTTTGGAATAATGCCTGCTTGAGGTGTGGCAAATAACAGTGTGAACAGATACACTGGGAACAGATAACAGTGTGAACAAAATGCCATAACATTTCAGTGGAGAAGTGTTATTATTGGCCAGCAAGAGTAGAGCCTGAACTTCATGTTTTCATGAGTTTCATTTCAGAAATGCGGACCCTTTGTATACACAGTCAGTGATATTTCACAATTGCTGTGGTTATCCTCTCACCTAATTTTGGTTTTCTAAGAGCTTCTCATCTAGACTAAATTGTTAATCTAGATGCTTTTGTTGTCAGTAGAGGGAAAAATGTACCTCCATTACATAATTCATCCTGTACTGTGATAAGAGATGGGGGTCCTGCATGTGGCTATCTCTTTTGACCTACTAACTGTGTGTTCAGAAACTATATAGGAAACTCAGACCAGAACTCAGCTGTTTGTTCACAGGTATCTAGGACCATTTGAGATACTGTAAGGTATGCAGGACATCTTCAGGGAGCTGGCACAGAATCCCCTTGTAAGACACCAAAGCCTCCGAGGATTTACAAATGGCACCAGGCACCCACATGAGGGCAGTTCAATAGTGATCTTGGAGACTACTCAAATGGGTTGTCTAATGTTTAAATGGTTTAAATTATGTGCAATAAAGCCCACCCAAGAAGAAAATTGGAATATACTATATGCCTTAAGGAAAATGTAGACTGTAAACTAAATGAATTTGACTTTGAACAGAGTCAATTGACATATCTATTCTCACAACAATCTTCTATTTTTTAGTCCTCAGAAATACAGGACCTGAACTTAACTTCTGTCATATGCAGGTGCATGAGATCTGCTGTGCATGACCATGACCTAGGCAATGAGTGGCTGTTTGTATTCTTAAACATCCTTAGGAATTGTCCGAGTGCAACAAATGCTTAAAATAACAGTTTTATGTACTCCTCACATTTACCACCTCTTTTCCATATAAATCTGGTACTATAACTACCAAAAGTATCACTGTGGAGACTGATTTTGAAGAAATGATTTATCCTGGATATTCTTTTGCACAGAGATCCTCTGGTTCTTAATATATCACTTTGGTAACTATTCATTTCCCCTTGTGTTATTAGCATTTTCTGTTTCACAACTGCAGGGGTCAAGGATGACCTTAATCTGAAAAAGTTTATTTCTTGGGAAGCTCTTCATACTCTGGGGTGTACTCTTTTGAAAGGGAGCGAACCACTGACCACAGAAGGCAAGCTTAAATTAGTGCATATCCTCAGGGCAAACCTCCTGTTCTCTGCACTTGCCTGAAGCCAACACAGTTCTCCTGCTTTACTTAGTGGTGCAAACTAACGCAATTTCCATCCTCATGTATCTAAATAGCATCTAGGTGAAGACACTTTCCCAAACTTAAGGTTTAAAACTTTGGCTCACATATATACACTTGTCGACCACTATGCCACCAGACTGATTTTGGCTTGATCTTAACATAATTAGTTGATAGTAACAGACATTTACAATGTTAACTTTTATGTTTTAACATAAACTATTAGTAATTACATATATATACACATATGGAAATAGAATACTGTGAAATGTGGTTTTAGTGCTAGGTTTGGTTTGTTTCTCCAAAAGAACTTTCAGCCTCACAAGATATTTTTGAAGCATTTTCTTATGTATCTAAACAAAAAAAAAAGTACTAATTATAAACTACTACCTAAAAGTTTGGGGATTCTCTCCAAGTCTGCTAGGTCATCTAGTACCTTTTCATTGATTCCAAAATTATTTCATGGATCTCAGGCTATTGGATTAATGTAGGCAATCTCTTTTTTTTTTTTTTTCTTTTTTTTTTCCTAGATGGAATGAATAAATAGCAGTTCCAGTTGAGAGAGGTCTACAATTGAAAAATTATATAATTCTGTGAGAATTGAAAATTGTCTGTGATAATAGCTGCACAGCTATAGGTAGCAAACACTTGCTCTGTTTCAAAATGGGCTGCTTTTATTATTTATATGGACTTGGTTTTCTTCCATTCTTTCTTTCTTTCTTTCTTTTCTAATGAATTGATAACAAAAATGTGACCCTGATAATAGTGTCTTTTGACTCATAAAATCAAGATGGCAGAGGCAACAACAGCATGATCTTCTTCATTGTCCCATTATTTTCCTTAAGAGTTCCTCAGAGATAATGTAAAAAGTCCCCCAAACCAGGACAAAAAAAGTAAGTATGGATCTAAAGGGGGACTTAAGAGGAATTTTGGCACCCAGACTGTGGTCCTTCATATTCTCCATAGGTTCCTGGAAAGTTCCTGAGAAATTCCTGAAAAACCTCAGTTGCAACTACTAATTTCAATACATACACAGGTTCTTGTGCACGCACTTGGAAATACCTTTATCTCATAACTAATGCTAAGCAAAGTGTGTGCTATTGAAGGACTTACTAGGAGAGGGAAAGGAGGAGTTTCTGGTCAAGTCATACTCAACACATGAAAATGGACTAAACCACACTTCTCCTTACATTGCACTAGAGAACCAACTTCTAGTGATTAGACCTTGAAAACAAAAAATTTTGCTTGGACTAATGAAGTTTTAATTATTTAAAGAACAGAAGAGCAGCTGGGAGAAGCAGGGTGAAAGTTGCAGGACTCGGGTATAAGAAACAGCATGAGGGTTGGACTACTTGTACAGAAGAAGAAAATAGGAGAATCTTGTCCCTCATTTCTTCATAGTTAGTATGCTGGCTTTGAAGACTGTCTGATTAGGCTACTCAGTAGAAGGCTTTGTAGGGTCCGGTCCTTTTGACAAGGTCACTGAATCATTTATAATTGTACTACTCCTGTTTTGCTTGGGTTTTCTTTTGTTTTGGAGTTGGGGTTTTTTTTGCAGTTCTGAACCCCAAACATCTTAAAAAAATTCACAGCCAGTTTTTGGATGGACATTACTGTTCATACTGCCTAAGTTTGTTACATGGATGGCGCAACTCATGCTGGTATTGAGTAATGAAGCAGCCCTCAGAGAGCAGCATGTGGCAATCTTTATTGATTTTTGGGATTCATGCAAATATTCTGAAAATTTTACTCAAAATCTCTTCCTATATCATTCAAGAAAATGTCCATAATTATATGTTTCAGCTGCCAAATCTAGAAACTTGAAAAATTAGGTATCCAGATGGTGGTCTCTTTACATTAGTGAGGGTGTCAGTGTCTAGGAAAAACCATGAGGGTTCTTAGCCAGTTACCTAAACAGAGGCATCCAAAACCATGTTAGACATCAAAGGGTAAGTATCCAGGACATCTTCATGTGTTTGGAAACACCTCAATGAACCTACAAGATAGTCAAAACATTCAGAGCACGAGTTGGAGATCAAGTAGGATACCTTAAAAGCATCTGAGATAGACATGGTACATACAAGTGACTGAATTGAGTCTGATAAAGTAAATGTATTCTAGAAAGCTATCCAGCTCAAAAAACATAGGTGTCTTGTATCAGGGAGAGGTGAATAGCTCTCCAGGCTCCATAAACTGTGTTGACCAGACTGCACTAGAAACTTAGACACCTGAATAGAGTCCATAAGTAACATAGGCATCTGCACTTAAACAACTTCATTTAGATACCAGCAATCTGGAGTACCAGCCATCTTTCCTGTCTGAACAGGAGAGCTCTTAGGAGAAAATGATAGAAGTTCCTCCACAGAGAGATTCTAAGGCAATGAATGAGGAGAGGGGCTATGCAGGACCTTGTTCTCACCAACAAGGAGGGGCTGGTGGGTAATATGAAGCTCAAGGGCAGCCTTGGCTGCAGACCCTTAGGGCAGCGAGGAGGGCGCACAGCAAGCTTGCTACCCTGGACTTCAGGAGAGCAGACTTTGGCCTCTTCAGGGATCTCCTTGGTTGAGTACCATGGGATAAAGCCCTGGAGGGAAGAAGGGCCCAAGAAAGCTGATTGATATTCAAGGATCACCTCCTCCAAGCTCAGGAGCGATGCATCCCAACAAAGAGGAAGTCAGGCAAAAACGCCAGGAGGCCTGCGTGGATGAACAAGGAGCTCCTGGACAAACTCAGACTCAAAAAGGAAGCCTGCAGAGGGTGGAAGTAAGGACAGGTAGCCTGGGAGGAATACAGAGAAATTTTCCAAGCAGACAGGGAGCAGGTTAGGAAAGCCAAAGCCCTGATAGAATTAAATCTGGCCAGGGATGTCAAGGGCAACAAGAAAAGCTTCTATAGGTACATCAGTGATAAAAGGAAGACCAGGGAAAATGTGGATCCTCTCTGGAAGGAAACGGGAGACCTGATTACCTGGGACATGGAGAAGGCTGAGGTAGTCAACAACTTTTTTGCCTCAGTATTCACCAGCAAGTGCTCCGGCCACACTGCCCAAGATGCGGAAAGCAAAGCCAGGATCTGGGAGAATGAAGAACTGCCCACTGTAGGAGAAGATCAGGTTTGAGACCATCTAAGGAACGTGAGGGTGCACAAGTCCACAGGACTTGATGAGATGCATCTGTGGGCCCTGAGGGAAATGGCGGATGAAGCAGCTAAGCCACTATCCATCACAGTTGAGAAGTCATGGCAGTCCAGAGAAGTTCCCACTGACTGGAAAAGGGGAAACATAACCCCCATTTTTAAAAAGGGAAAAAAGGAAGACCCAGGGAGCTACAGGCCAGTCAGTCTCACCTCTGTGCCCAGCAAGATCATCCAGATCATCCACCTCCGTGCCCAGGAGAGGATCCTCCTGGAAACTATGCTACGGCACATGGAAAATAAGGAGGTGATTGGTGACAGTCAACACGGCTTTGCTAAGGACAAATCATACTGAACAAATTTGGTGGCCTTCTATGATGGGGTTACAGTGTTGGTAGATAAGGGAAGAGTAATGGACGTCATCTACCTGGACTTGTGCAAAGTGTTTGACACTGTCCGGCACAACATTCTTGTCTCTAAATTGGAGAGACATGGATTTGGCGGATGGACCACTCAGTGGATAAGGAATAGGCTGGATGGTCACACTTAAAGAGTTGCAGTTAAAGGCTCAATTTCCAAGAGGAGACCAGTGATGAGTGGCGTTCCTCAGGGGTTGGTATTGGGACCGGTGCTGCTTAACATCTTTGTTGGTGAAATGGACAGTGGGATTGCGTGCACCCTGAACATGTTTGCTGACAACACCAAGCCGTGTGTTGCAGTTGACACGCTGTAGGGAAGGGATGCCATCCAGAGGGACCTTCACAGGCTTGAGAGGTGGGTCTGTACGAACCCCACCAAGGTCAACAAGGCCAAGTGCAAGGTCCTGCACGTGGGACGGGGCAATCCCAAGCACAAATACAGGCTGGGCGATGAGTGGATTAACAGCAGCCCTGCAGAGAAGGACTTGCGGGTATTAGTGGATGAAGAACGGAATATGAGCCAGCAATGTACGTTTGCAGCCCAGAAAGCCAATCGCACTCTGGGCTGCATCAGAAGTGTGGCCAGGAGGTTGGGGGAGGTGATTCTGCCCCTCTGCTCCACTCTTGTGAGACTCCACCTGCAGTACTGCGTTCAGCTCTGGGGCTCCCAACATATGAAAGATACAGACCTGCTTGAGTGGGTCCAGAGGAGGGCCACGAAGATAATCAGGGGGCTGGCGCACCTTACCTATGAGGATATGCTGAGAGAGTTGGGGTTGTTCAGCCTGGAGAAGAGAAGGTTCCGGGGAGACCTTATAGCAGCCTGCCAGTACCCAAAGGGGGCCTACAGGAAAGATGGAGAGGGACTTTTTACAAGGGCTTGTAGTGATAGGACAAGGGGTAATGGTTTTAAACTGAAAGAGGGTAGATTTAGATGAGATGTAAGGAAGAAGTTGTTCACTGTGAGGGTGGTGAGACACTGGCACAGGTTGCCCAGAGAGGCTGTGGCTGCCCCATCCCTGGCAGTGTTCAAGGCCAGGTTGGATGGGGCTTTGAGCAACCTGGGCTAGTGGAAGGTGTCCCTGCCCATGGCAGTGGGGTTGGAACTAGATTTAATTAGTCAGACTTTTCACTCACTGAAAAATCCATCAATCCCTAGTATTTAACTAACTAAATAGGAATGTCTGCAGAGGAAATTTCAACAACTTCTCACATTTTCATTTTTCCATGTTATAAAATACAATGAAAATGTAAAATCTCAAAGAAAATTGAAAGTGTACTCAGGAAGGAGATAAGGCTTACAGCAGTGCTGTTTATTAATTAATCTGAAGGGCAAAAATCTAACACGTTTAGACTGGTTTTTTTCAAACTATTATTCATTTGCTAAAAGAACATGGGTAAAGGTGGAGAGTGGAGATTAAAGATGTAAGCAAACCCCCAAACTATTCATTTTCTCTTTATCTGACTCATTTCTCCAGTATCAATTAACTTGGGAACTACTCTGTAAAAATATTAGTCACGCACTGCTGGAACAATTGACCAAACAGGGCTCATCACAAGAAAACCAGCAGAATTACACACATAGACATAAAGCTGACCCAGTATCTACTGCAGTCGTAAAACTCCAGAACATAAGAATTTCTTTTTTTTTTTTTCCTTCCTCAGAACTGAACAGCAAGAAGCAATCAAAAAATCTCTTGGGAGGATGGAGAATCCCAAATGTGCATTGCACAGAGAGGCAATATCCCACTCTTTGCTTGAAGTGCAGCACTGTCAGCCAAACTTACATGTTTGAGAGGCAGTTCTATTTTGGGAAGTATTCTAGATTCATTTATGAGAAAGTGAATCATTCTATGACCAGCATATGCTAAAGAACCTATTGTGCACAGGGTAAGGGATATTCTTAATTTCCTATATCACTTCATAACATCAAATGAATAAATACGTACCATGTACAGAGCAAATACCACTCATATAGCACATTGCAGCACTGAACCTGCTCTCTTACTACACATCAGCTGGCCAGTAACTCAAGTTTAGAGAAGGGTTGGGGTTTTTTGTTTGCTTTTTTTCCCCCCCAGTGCTAGTCACAGTGTACTTTTCAGTTACTGACACATTAAAGGATTTTCCCTGACACTACTAAACCTTTTATCACAGACAAATGATAAAGAAGTAATGTGATTGACTGAGAAGAGCAGCCTGTCTTTGATCTAACGATAGAAGGTTCAGGCTATTCATATGCTCAATTGCACTTATAAATTATACACTAATACTGAGCCACTTGGATGGTCACAGTAACTATCACACCCTCCTTGGTTGTCTTGCACTTAATTTCCAGAAACTTGAACATATTTTCCTTCAGTCTTATCCATACAGTGCACATCCTCAGTAAGAAAGGACACATATTCTCATCAAATTTTACTATTCCACTTCTTGCCTATTTGTTCCAACCCACCCTAACTCAAGGATAGCTTATGCAGTTCAACTCCAAGTAAACACATCCATTAAATGCACTGAAAAATTTTATGAGAATTCTTCAACTTTGTTTCTGGTAGGAAAAAAGACAGTTACTTCACAGCTATTTTGATGATTACAGGTGTGTGGATCCTCTTTGCTTCCTTGTAATTAAAGGTCAAAGACGCAGACCTCTTTATTTTAAAATATATGAAGTTCACACCATCATTCCAGTTATTTTCCTTCCAAATTCAGTTATTACCTCTCTCTGTGTCACAGTACAGACAAGACTCTTCTGAGGTATGGTCTTTGCAGTACTATAAAAACTAGTAAAACAGTAGCAAACCATTGATTCAGCTGCTTTCTTCCCTGCAACCCACTAAAATCCTCTTAGGGTTTTATGCTGCTGAAAATCACCATAATACCCAGCTGCCTTCCATTACACTATCTAGAAAAGGGAATTTATAATGACTTGGTTGATTTTTCCGGGGTGAAGAATATTTTGGGTAAATATAAGACAGAAATAGATGATAAAAACAGGTAGTTAGTAATAATTTTCATTATAATGAGGAAAAATCATTGTAAAGAAGGGTCTTAAAGTGATTTGTAAACATAAATTTGCCAATTATACACCTTGAATTCTTTCAGCTCTTACATATACAGATGTTAGTAAACCAAAGCAGATCAACAAAATAAATCCACTTCACCTTGACTTTAAAACTAGTGAGAAGATGGTCAGTCTAAGTTGAAGCTATCCATTTCCTTTCTCTTCATTCTAGGTTTGAAAGCAAAAACTAGAACAGTAATTAACTAATAGGTTTGGATAGAGAAAAAAATCATGATGGTACTTCATTAATTCTAATTACAGCAAATGTAAATGAATCGTGTGTTATATCACATAGTATGAAAAAGACTAAAGAAAGATATTATGAGTATTGTCTCCTTTCCAGAGCAGTTCAAAAGCAAGGAAAAGCAACACAGCATGAGTTAGGCAAAGTTAAGATCATTCATGTGATGTTACTTATCAAAATGTCAAGCATAACCTGAAAACTTCCTGTCAGCACTCCCAAAATGTCACAAAAAGAGAAGTTTACAAGGCAATGCAGAACCTTTTCCTTTAGACAGAAGTGTGATTTAAATTCAGGCCTGTGAGCAAAGAAACAGTGTTTTAATGCAAGCTTTGAGACCAGATACCCTTTGTGGTATTGGACAGAACCCTTAATACTCTGTAGCATTTCTCCAGAGAAATATGAAAAGAATAATGTTTACCTGAAAGTGCTGTTACCCAGATCACTTATCTAGTGGGGCAAAAAAATTGTAGGGCTAAGCAAACAGAATTCCATTAACGTGAATACAACCACACTTGTTTACCACAGCAGTGACTTTGACGTTGTATGGATAAACGCCTTGGATAAGTAAGTAAGTAAATAAATAAATAAATGTTAAGTTTTGTTGTTTCATCCTTATGTGATGCATTCAGACAACTGCAGTTCAAAACACTGACTCTAGTCACAATGAATATACAAGATACAGATCAGAGACATGGAAATTTCTATTTAACAAACTTTGCTGGCATTAGTTTCCTTGTTTCTGCATTGCTTACAAAAAATAAATCAGGATTTCTTGGCATTTATTGTCTTGAATTATTTCTATGAATAATTCTTATTCTCTTGGTTTAATATGATGACTTGATTCCTTGTATCATCAAGTCTGATGATGATACCGAGCCATTTTTCTTGGTCTCATTACTCTTTCATGGTATTGTTTCTATTCCTTGACTAGATAAATGAAACATTAGGAAAATAAAACATAAAAACATGTTTATGCATTTATAAATGAGCTAGACTGAGGTAATATTGACTATCAAGCTCATCTGCTTACCTTAAATACCTGGAAATTGTGGTTCTAAATGAGCTAGACATCTTAGTCATCCTGTTTACTCAGTGAAGAGAAATAGCAACCTTAACGGGCAGTCGCTCTGACATGCCTTAAGGTCATACAACCATAGAATCATAGAATCCTTTAGGCTGGAAAAGATCATCGAGTCCAACCATAAACCTAGCACTGCCAAGTCCACCACTAAACCATGTCCCTAAGCGCCACATCTACATGTCTTTTAAATACCTCCAGGGATGGTGACTCCACCACTTCCCTCGGCAGCCTGTGCCAATGCTTGACGACCCTTTTGGTGAAGAAATTTTTCCTAATATCCCATTCCATTCCTGCAACTTGAGGCCATATCCTCTTGGCCTATCTCCAGCTACCTGACAGAAGAGACCAACACCCACGTCGCTACAACCCCCTTTCAGGTAGTTGTAGAGGATGATAAGGTCTCCCCTCAGCCTCCTTTTCTCCAGACTCAACAACCTCAGTTCCCTCAGCCGCTCCTCACAAGCACTGTTTATCTGAGATTAATTGTCTTCTAGAAGTTCTCTCCATTGACTAATTGAATCTGCAACACATATACACACCTGTTTAATCCAATTTAGATGCCATGCCTCCTGTGCTCTAGTTGCTAGTCCAGAACAACACAAGTGTTTGTAGGTCACACACCATGTCTGCCAAAGCTGTGAGAAACTAATACTATGGCACCTATTTTTGGCCTTCTATGATTAATTCTGTTGCAGACATCAAACTTAAAGAAACCCAAGATGGAGCTGATGATTTGGTAAGATATAACACATTTTATTTGAATATATATTCACTAAACTGGAGAGGAAAAAAAAAAAAACAAAACAAAAAAAACCAAAAAACACAAATTCAAAATTTACTCCAATACCTATTTAAATAAAAAATGCTGAAAGACAATATTAATACAGAAGTAATTCAGCTTTTGGTGAAATATGAGCTTTGATGAGATATATTGATAAGAAGCTGCATTCTGATATGCACTATGCAGTGTGAAGTTAACTGTTGGACTTTACTAGTCTGGCATAGCTTTACCTTTTTACATCAGCTCTAAAAATCATAAATCCCCAGTCCCTGGAGATTAGAAGCTCAATTACAAATGTTTGTCCCACATTGAAGAATATATACATCTTTAAAATCTCTGCAAGATTCTAGGCTGAGAATAGCACATAGTAATAACTTAGATTTGTATAGAACAAACACCATAGCTCTTTTAAAGTTTATTATCTACTTCATGGAACTCTAGAAATAATTTGAGAAATACATTTCACTGCTTAGAAAAGCAAGAACAAGTAATGGCCATGAAGACTTTAATTTGAAAAAAATGTAAATCTTAAGGGGTGGTATTTGGGAAAATGCTGTATTTTTTGTATCCCACATTTCTCTGTGAAAGTAGAGCATTCTCATATGCCCTTTATTCCTCTGTGTGCTTAATGTATTCCTGGCAATGGATTGTTGCAATAAATTCTGTCTCCCTCAGGTGCTACTGTTCCATGAAGAAGTGAAAAAAGGCATTAGCTCCTTTCGTTCTGCTAGACCAGAGTATAAAAACTTTGACCACTGTAAGTGTATGTAGGGGGTAGTTATCAGCTTACTTTCTCTTTTTATGAACAGTATTTCACTGGCCACTAAAGGTTTTAATGCTACATGAAATATACAGGAGGAATTTGCATCTAAAGCAGCCTGATTTCTATTTCTATTTCTAATTTTGCTGATTGCTTATTAACAATTTTAATTATACAGGAGTATTTGAGGGAAAATCAACCCATGTGTTCTTTAAGCACTGTCCCCATCTGATAAGCAATGGAAGACTCTAGGTTATTATTTCCTTGACAACACTGGACTGAAGTCATGATGGGGACTAGCTGACAGTGCAGCAGGGACATTTATAATCAGATGCATAATGCCTGGAGGGATGGCTTGGGCACTCAAGCCCCTCCAATATTTACGTTTGGTATTAAACACTTCAAGTGAAGATAATGATTTTGGCTCATTGCCCTTTGCCAATATTTTGAAACAGTCATGCACCCATGGTCATAATAAAGGCAAAATTAACTCCACTGCAAATAGAGAGGAACAGTTGCAATTTGAAAAAAGAAATGTCACACTTACTTACAACCACTAAGTCAACACTATTTTTTAAGGAACTTTTTTCAGACTTTCAGGTCCATCTTCTGCTCAGGGGATAAACAGATAAATTAATGTGGTCTTTCTGATCTTGCAATAACTCTGCTAGAAGTTGGCAGAAGGCTCTTGCTAAACATGAACATCAAGTTCCTCAGTGAGGGCAATAGTAATCACAGCTCCACATTTTGGTGGTTTCTAAGTCAGCTACTAATGAATAAAAGTGTTATGACTTAGAGTAATGCAGATTTCATTGCTAAGGTTGTAATTAGATATTTTAAAAACAATGAGAAACCACTTGGTCATGGTTTTTTTCCTCAGTCTCAATTGCTGATAACCACGGTACAGATAATCTACCACCTTATGAAACCTATTAAACAAATTACCTATTTTAACTAGTGCAAAGTCATATTTCCTAAATAAAGAATTAAGAAATATTTCTCTAAAAGTGGAAACATGTTTAAAAACTACACTGAATGTTTTACAGACTGAACTTGAGATGAAGCTGCCAAGGGACATAGCATTGCCAAAGTAATGATGTGCTTTGTAACAGAATCTTAATTAATCTGGATATAGGAGGAGAGGAGTTGTTTAGCTTAT